>NC_138162.1:83578422-84778422 GCF_964165515.1 Mesoplodon bidens
AGACCAAAGTGACGGGAAATGCAATCTTTAGTTGACTACTAAAGTGTCTTAAAGAAAGCACAGGGATGAAAAGTCTTTTTCCTGAGCCTAGATGACTGAGGAAATCTAGGATGTGCCAGGGACTGCAATGCAGGCTATTTTTGGAGAGAGCCGAGACGTGTAGTTGCTGCTCATCAAGAAAGATGCCCTACAGTGATAGCCGGTTATTGAACTAGTGGCATTGGCAATTGATGAGGCGATGGTATCATCCTTTAAGCGCAGGTCACAGGAGGAAAAAAGGGTGATCTTGAGGGCAATGAGATACAAAACCAACAGAATCACACCGCCATTGCCCAGAGCTAAATTAAAACCAGTAAGGAAAAACCCCTTGGAATATTTTTCCTTCTGCACTCGGGGCCAATCTTGGGACTAATTAGCTAAATTCAGCTGAAATCCTCTTTTTTCTCAGTAGGTTTCACTTAATTACCTCATATGTTTTCTCATCCAGGTGTGACATGACAATGTTAAGTTCAAAAAAGTTCCAATGCCACTTTCTAAAATACATTCTCAATTTTCCCATTCATGTACGTGGCACAAAAGACAAGAACTTCTAGAATGTGAGGAAACTGCTTATCGAATGACTATTCAAAAATTAGCAAATTGTAGCTGAATTCGAAGGAGTAATTTTCACCCTTCAGAATCTTTTGATTGTACGTTACCAGATCTCACCTCTTTGGTATTAAATTATTTTGGTAATTCAGTCAGGAGCCCCACTTTCCCAACCTATAAAACATATAACGTGAAATAAATGTAACGAAAGTTTCACATGTATTTCGATTACTGAAAAGATTGGCAAGTTTTTAAATGTGCTTTTTCCACAGCTTAACTCTATTGGTCTTACTTTTTTGAAGAGAGTACATAGTGCCATTTTGGACATTTAATTAACTGGTACATCTTGTAAAGAATTCAAGCGTGATCTGTAACTGTTTTAAAGGGGTCCCATGTCCGACACTGACGAGGGGCCAGTCAGCCACTTGTGAGTGTCATTTGTACAAGTGGGTTTTCCCGTTCAATTTTGGTTCCACTCTAAATGATGACTTCCGCGCTTGAATTTATTCCACGGAAGGCCAGGAAAACACTGTATTCTCTGAGCTTCATGTGACAACCTTCAACCAAAGGCTGAGCTTTTGTTGTGAGAAAAACTGGGCCTAATGATTGCAGCAAACAGGGTTGGGATTTTATCGGTGTACTGTATGTGACTGTGACAGTGTTGACATTAAATCAAATTCAATTAGCATGGGCTTGCTAATGACTCACACCACCTCAGAAAGTAGCAAGGACAAAGCACTTGGCAAAAAATTTCCAGTTTACAGTCGATTTTCCAACTCCTTTTGGTGGCTTTTCAGCGCCACAGCTAACTGTCAGCTTGTCTCCATAGATGAATGTTAGAGAACTTCACTAATGAACCCCCTGACACTATCTGTGTGTGATGAGAGGGAAGGGGTAGGGAGGGCAGGGGGACATCTGTCCTCAGGTGCTCTCAAAGCAATTTCGAAAACCACTGTGGCGCACATCGAAAGAAACAGCGACTGCGTCCCTAGAGGATAAGTTGGCTGGACAGGGTATCAAAGCTGCAAGGGGAAATAAGGTCTGTGGTCAGGATAGGGTTTCAGTAAAGCTAGAGGCACCCTCTCGGAATGCGTGGGAGGCCAGGCCATTATCTGAGCAGCATTTTAAAGGAACAGAGGCGCCATTATGATACCTGCACCACCCCAGCAAGACGAAGACGATGTCCATTCTAGATAGCCATGGCTTTGATTGACTGCCTCCCCATTGTTTCTTCCCTGATCGCCTGGAAAGCTCATTTCATACGTACCCCCTCCCCCAGAAGGGGGCAGGTGGTATACACCTCCTGCTTTGCTATCAGCAAACGGTCCTAGCATTGAGCCAGTTTTAGGAGTCCTCTGTAAACACAATGTTGAATAAATAAAGTATGATCTTAATGTAGAGAATGAGTTTATGAGAGAAAAAGCCGATATCCTGCCGTATTGTTATCTCATTTTAATACTTCAAGGTGGTTTCCTTGAATGTTTAACCTCAACTTATCTTCTCCCTTTTATCTCATAGATATTTTCTGCTAATATCGTTTTTTTCTATTCATTTAAATATACTGTTAATAACAATTGCATAAAGTAGCATTAAAGAGCTCCAAAAAGGAAATACAATAAAGCATGGTCTCTGGTGAGAACATCCATGTTTGTTTAGTCTTTAGGCATATAGCATGGTCCACGTTGTAGTGCAACCAGATTATTGTAAAAGAACAAAGCCTTACAAAGTCAGAACTGGGCAAAAGCTTAAGCCTTCCTGGATCGTCTACACTGATAGATAAACTTATCATGTAAAGCTGGAACTTGGAGACACCACAAAAAAGCCCCAAAGTAGCCATACAGTTGAGAATCCAAGCCTACAGTGAGGTGATTCTCACATTATCAAGAAAAGAAGAAATCTTCCAACTCTAGTGATTTTTGAGATTATAAACAAAGAAGAAGATAGGGAGCAGTGCTCTAGGAAGGAGTTTTCATGTTAGGGAGGGTTCCCTGCATATACTAGTGCCAGTCACACTTAGTATTAAGCTCATCCTGGCACGAGTTAGGGGGCAAAGGAGTATTTCTTCAGAAGGAATACAAAGTAAAGAACTGAAACAAATTCAAATTACTCTAAGTGTGTCCTGATCCTTGTAGAAGTTGACTGAACCCTATGGAAAATGGTGTGGACACCTCAAGTATCTGGACTGGTGCAGGAATGCCTCTCTCTTAATAACAACTGCAAGATCACCTTCTTTATGCCTCTACTCTAAAACAATCACCTTGTTCGCTCTTTAAAAATACCCTGTAAAATAGGTATTATTCCCCTCATTTTACTAATGATCCCGAGGCTCAGTGGCAGTTCTAGAATTTCTCAGTGGACAGGTCCCCCTGGAAGAGGCAGTTGAAGGACTTGTCAGGCTGTTTTCTTAGCAGGCACACTCCTTTACCTTGAACGGATTGTATATTCACATGGCACTTGCTTAGCACTGCTACTCCCTTAACCAGAGAAGGTGAGAAACTTTTTCAGAGTCCACAGTGTAGTACCATAAGTAACAGAGCCAGGATGATTTGAATCCATCTGCCTGACACCAAAGTCTGTGCTCTGACAGATGGCTTGCAAAATGTGCCATCAGTGGTAACTTTATTCACTGTTCCAGGCTTCCAAACCTGTTGTACATGTCTGGACATTCACCCAGGAATAGGCTAACTGTTCCAAAAGGCCCAATTTTTAAAGATCTGACTGCCCCAGCTCACAAGGCAGTTGACACAGAAAAAAAGTTACAGTTTCCTCTCTTCAAATCTGGGATGTGCCGCCTGAAGTTTTGCACACATTAAAAGTCAGAAGGGGGAGGGATAAAGGGCTGTCTCCCTTCAGAATGGTACAGGGAATATTATATTCCACAGAGTAGGAAGGACAAATTGGACACAGGCTTTTGTGAGAATCAAATGAGATAATGTATGTGAAAGCACTTTGTAAATGAAAAGACACTGTGAAATGTAAGCTTGTGTTATTAATAATAATATGATTTCTCTGCCTCCATTCTTAATGAAATAATGGTTTCCTTCAAAGTCCCTAAAAGTGAAACCAAAGGAGTGTTGTTTCCAGAGAAACAAAATGTAAAGGTAATTGTGGATGTTTGATAAATATTAAACAGCCTCACGATTTGTGGGAAGCTTCAAGTATGTGATTAAGTTGCAGGTGATGGTAAAGGAAACCAGCATGATCTTTAATTATAAAATACTTGTTAAGTTTGATTCCAGTAAAATGCAATTACCTTGAGACTTCTGGTTATATCTCACAAGAGGTTATGTTCTCAAGATGAAAGCTTTTGTGGATGGATATTAGACTCCATTGTTTGGGACCATCTACACCGGTCTCGGCTCCTGTCTGTAACAGCTGATCATCATTAACTTGGCAAGCCTCGCAGGAATTCCCAGCTGTATGCCAGCCAGTCTGTGGCCCGCCCTGAAGTATGGAAACATCATAGAAGTGGGGATAAGGGCAACAGTGGCAGACCAGAGCATTAGCCAAGCTTAAGGAGAAAGGAACTTACAGGGAATTCAAGATTTCATAGTGGACAAAAGAAAGCCCAGTAGGAGGGAGAAAATGGAATTGTCCTTGTATGTGTCACCATGATTATAATAGAAACATTTTTTTAAGTCTAGCAAGGAAACCTCTGGATTTCGCTTTGGAAAACTGCCCATCTGTCTGTGTAGCTTCATTTTAAATTGAAAATTTTAATCAGTGTCTATTTTTTTGAACGTGCCAGTGGAAGCAATTGACAGGCTGAGAAAATGTTTTTTGGAAAGCCTGTTTTTAGTTTCATACTGGTAGGGTTCCAAAAGCCTTTTAATAAGAACATTCATATATAATAATAATAGCTAACATTTAACTAGTGCTTACTACCTGCCTTGTACTAGCAAGTGCTTTGTATGTCTTAACTCAATACTCATAACGAACACCTGGGGAAACTGAGGCACACTAAAGCTATGTGATTAGTCTCACTAATGTGATTGTCTCTGGTCACATAGCCTATAATGCGAGAAGTCAGTTTCTATGTTCAGGTGGCCTAGATGCAGAATCTATGCTCTTATCAACCACATCTTACCACCTCCCAGGCTAGTGCCACAGACATTTCTGGTGCATACATGTTACAAGAAAGGCTAGTGTATGTGTGTCTATGTGGTCTGTGTCTATTATGTACTGAAATAATTGAATTTTTCTGGTTTGTTTCTATGTTCTTCAGTTTCTTCCTGTACAATTAACTCCATCAACTGGATCTAGTTTCTTCACTAATGTCACATTGGTTCTGTAGAAGAGTCCCATCTCCTTTTTAAATGGATTTGGTGTCTTCCCTTGCCTTCAAAATTTTTACTGCCTTAAATTAGAATCGGGAGCTTAGATCCAGGGTGACCATCAGCCTGCTTTTAGGAAACCTTCTGTTTTTTTTTTTTCCTCCTCATCCTACATTTGCTTTAGGGAGTAATAGCAGCCTTCACAGGGTGTGAGTCTTCATGTGAACATGCAAGTCAGTAGGCAGAATAGTTTGTTTATTTCTGTTTTAGAGAACCAAGAGCAAACACTTCCTCAGGGGAAGTTATTAGGGGGTGATACCCGTTCTGGATACGAAGTGAAATTGAGCAGACTCATTAACCAGACAACCTGGTGTAAGTTCCAGCTCTCCTACTTTCCAGTTATTTAGCCTTGCTGGTCGCCAGTTTCCAACTCTGTAAAACGAGGGTCATAACACTGTAGGTTTGCTGTGAGAACTGAATGAGAACCTGCATCAAGTGCCTGTCACTTGGTAGCTGATTAATTAATTTATAGTGACAAGCAATAATTTGTTTCTCTTCTATTTGGTCCCTGGACTAAAGGGAACCTAGTAACCCACCTTGGGGATGGCTCCACAGCTCCCCAGACTCCAAAGAATCTTAGAAATCCCCACATATTATCTGGTCTGGCCAGAGAAGGTATTAATCCATACCCACTCTCCCATCATACAGATAAGGAAATTCAGGACCTGGGAGGGTATATGGCTTGTTCAAGATCAATACATCTACAAGTGATGAAGATAAAATTGGAACCAAATACTCTGCCTTCCTTCCGGGGGCATTTTTTTTAAATACACTTGTTGTTTTTTCTGTACTGAAAGTCTAGGCCAGTAGGGGTCAGCCAAGAGCAATTCTCTTTCTAAATGTTTAGCTTTGATTCCTGTGACCACCAAGATCATAAGATAAAAATAGGGGTTCTAGGAAAAACAGGAAAAGTGTAGGTTATAAATAGGCCATCAGATGCTCACATGAGAAAGAGAACAGTAACAGTTTACAGAGAGCACAATTAAGACCCAAACTGAACGTATTCTTTGGGGATGATCCTTTCGCCACAGTATGTGGTTCAGTGAAGTATGTTCAGGTCCAGGGCATGAAGGACTCCGGGAAGTAAGCCAGTTATGAGAACCAGGTGATACAGGTGTCTTGCAAATGGATTCTTAAAATTGTTTGTGCCATAAAGTGCAGTAAAAAGATTTTATTTTGAATATTAAAAGTTTACTTAAAGTAGTAGATTATCTTAAAGATACCATATTAATGCCATATACCATTGACTTAGCTGAAATGGGACAAGCCCTTAGTCCTTCTACACTATTTCCATGTGGACACTATTATGGTTAAAATCACAACTGGGTTTCTCTCTTTCCTATAAGGCCACCTAACTCATTTGCACAAGTTCTGATTGCCAGTCAGGTCCCGGGCCAGTTGATGTTGTGTCTGAGCGTGTCCTCCTCCCTTTCCTTCTGCCTGCCCTGCCCAGCTTCAGCTCAGCAGTCAGCGATTATCTGCATGTGGAAAGAGAGCAATCCCTGACCTTGATTTTATATATATGAGAAATTGAATACCTCTTCCCAACAAGCCAGTTTATACACTGTGTTCATTTTCTATATATAAATATATACATGTTTTATAGAATATGAATATTTTTAGCTGATCAAGTTATCTTTTTGTGATTTTTCTAATGTTTATTCCACTATTTCCTCACTAGATTAAGAAACAACAATTTACATTTAGTACATAATACTTTAGTTTTATAAGGAATTTTCAATTTTGACTTTTAGCAAATCAGGCATGGAACTTAAAACTAAATAGTTGTAAAATGCCAAGTGCTAGCAAAACTACTGTTTATTTATTTAAACATTAAAATAATGATTTACACATGGCAGAGTATACTTTACCTTTTTTCTTCTCTAGTTTCTTTCTTCCTTTGGTGTGTCTGTTATAGGCTGCTGCCAGCATCTTTTAGCATTGTTAAAGGGTTGAATTTCCAAAGGCTTTCCTCCCTAAATCACAGCACAGCTAACTGAACTCTGAGGGGTGGGCCACTTCTTTTCTTATTAAAAGCTCTAATGTGGCCATGTACAAGAGTTGAATTAAGGCACGAGATTAAAATGTTGATGGTAAAAATAAATGAGAGATAGAAAAGTAGATTTGTTTGCCTGAGAATGTAAATTGCAATCCTGAACTTGAGAAGCACTTTTCCTAACATGTCACATTCACTGAAGTGGAAAAGAGTATTTTATAAAACACCACCTGTAAGAATGTGAAAATTCTAGATTTTGATCTCAACTTGTGTCAGTCAGCCTTGGCTCGCTTCTGTCCGTGGGCAGTCCCTTTGGGTAGACTCATTTGCCTGAGGAACATTGGAAGGCATTTCAGAATAACCTTAAAAGGCTTTTATTTAGGAAGTGAAATTTGGAAATGACACAGGTGTAGTAAGTCTCAACAAGAGTGTAACCAAAGGGATAAGGAAATCATCAATTTAAGATAAACTTCCCTGTGACACAAAAGTCTCCAAAAAATGCATGAAATACACGTGAATTTTTTTCTATGCTAATTTGCTAAGCCAGTGTCACCTGTTACCAAGGTTTGCATGAGTATTCAAAAAAGTGAAATTATTCTGGTGATCTTGCTCCTTTTTCTTCCCAGTTTTGAGATATAAGTGACACATATCATTGTGCAGGTTTAAGGTGTACAGTGTGATGAGCTCATACACATATAAATTGTAAAATTATTACAATAAGGTTAGTTAACACATCCTTTACCTCACATAATTACTATTTTGTTGTTGTTATGGTGAGACTATTTAAGATCTATTCTGTTAGCAACTTTCAAGTATACAATACAGTATTATTAACTATAGCCATCACGCTGTGCATTAGATCCCCAGAACTTATCCATCTTATAACTAGACGTTTGTACCCTTTGAGCAACATCTCCTGCATGTCTCCAACTCCCAGTCACTGACAACCACCATTCTACTCTGCTCCTATGAGCTCGGCTTTTTTAGATTCCATACGTAAGTGAGATCATACAGTATTTGTTTTTTTCTGACTTATTTCACTGATCTTGCCCCTTGGTTGGGATCCAGAATCATCTTTCCAAGAATTATTGCCTAGAAAACAGTGTAAAACCAACACTGAAGCCTAATTCATGGTGGCTATGGGAAGATTAGAAAGAGAATGTCACTTGTCTTACCTGTTACTGCTGCTCCTCCAAAAGAATTCTATAATAATTTTTAAGGAATATACTATTTTTCCAAGAACGAATTAAAGCCACCAAAATTTATCCATCAAGGATGGTAAATCAAGCAGCTGGTTATATCTTCCTCTGGGGACCCAAGGAAACTGCTGGTCCCAGACAGTTCCCAGAATCAGCTCAGGAAGGTGGCAAGAACACTCTAGGTACCAGTGATTTATAAGGATATCACATTACCTTGG
Source organism: Mesoplodon bidens (assembly GCF_964165515.1). Lineage (NCBI taxonomy): Eukaryota > Metazoa > Chordata > Mammalia > Artiodactyla > Ziphiidae > Mesoplodon > Mesoplodon bidens. The sequence goes on from NC_138162.1 coordinate 83,586,758, forward strand.
GGAAGTCACTGAAATAAATCATGCCTCTGTTACTTTGACTGCATAATGGGCATTTCTATAACAGCAAAAGTAGTAGAGAGGAAAATTTCTTTAGTAAGTCCACAGATAAGTAAGGGAAAGTCATGGTTCTTTTAGAATCAAATACTCCATTGAATCTCCAGATGTGAATGAAGTTTTGCTCCATCAAGCTGTGGAAAGGAGCCAGATGTTCAGGTGGCTGAACATCTCACCCCTTCCCTCTACCCTAAAGGCTCAAGTCCCTGACCTTGGTAGCACAGAACCCCAGAAAACCTACATAACTCCTCTGGGTCCCTAAGTGGAAGTAAGGATGTATTACTAGCTTCTATCTTCCCTCATGAAAATTCACCAGCATCTTAAGAACTTCCGCTCATTCCTTCTTAAAGATCCAGAGTAAAGGCTTATGCAGTCTCAGGCATTTAAAATGTTACCATGCCATATAAATCAACTATACTTCAATTAAAAAAAAAAAAAAAGGATCGTGGCCAAAGGTGGGGACAATGAAATAGGATCCAGGAGGTCTACCCTTTCTTGAGCTGTAAACAAACATTTTCTATGTGCTCCACTCCATCAGCTGATTAATAAAACTAAGACTAGTTTCAAGATAGAGCTGAGAAGAGGTGATTTACTAGGGAAACCAGATTTGTTTTGTTTTCTTATCTCTTATCCCAGGAACTTATGATCAAAGGAAGGTTCCTAGTAGCAAGTGAGGTTTGCCAGCAATAAATTGATTGCCTTTACAACGTCACCAGAATGACAAGAAATATCTCCATCTACTTGAAAGGGAAAAGTTTGCAGACCTCAAGCCAAAGTGCAAAGGAGCAAGAGGCATTAACAATACAATGTGAGCCCACATCCTCCTCTTCAAATATTCCACTCTCCCTTAAAGTGCATCTCTATTCATCTATTCAAAGGCCCCAGTCTGTGTAACTCCGCAGCGAAATTCTCTGAGTGAAGTGATGCCCCTGAGGGACAAACATCATTTGATACCTAATTCATGGCTACTGGTAGGCATTAGAACATGGGACATTCCTCTGATGGACTATTTGATTATATATTTTATGCCAGTATTTCTCTAAAACTTTAAAAACTCAAAGACGCCTGCTATACACTTTACACGTGTAGATTGTTATTTTACATTTTAAAAAATAGCATTGTTATTTTAGTTCTTAAAGTCTGTACTCATGAAGCAAAACAAAGAATTCTCACCCATAGCAATCAGTTCAAAGAAAAAATCGGATTCCTTGGATTTGTGGTGACAATATAAATATTCTATCATCTATTCAGTGTCTATTTATATCTCCCCTTGAACTTCCCAGCATGGGTGAAATATTGCATTCCGTCCGAAGAAGTAACACCCAAAATAGCATTACATTTTAAGTAGAATGGGAAAAGTTTATGACTGGTTTGCTTAGGTTGTTAGGCCATGACATTAATATGACCAGGATTTAGGGTTAAAATTATGAGCCTGTTAGCCATCTGGGTTAATATACTCCCTACTTGTTTTCTAAAATCAGTTTCCAGCTGGCTTTTGTTATGTGTACAAAAAAGAACTTAGCCAAAAGGGTAAATGGACCAGTGGAAGTTGTCACTGATATTAGAAAAATGGCTCAGAGCCCATGCCCTAATAATGGCAGGTAAGGAGTGCCAGTGCCGCTTAAAAATGTGAGCAAATTATTAAATTGAAGAGAACCCTACAAAGGTTACAAATTGGCAGCCTGCTTGACAGATACCCCCAACAATATTGTTTTGTTTCACCCCATAGTGTTTTTAAAACACCTGAATCAGTTACCAACATTCAAAAATTAGAAGGTATCACACAAAATCCTGGGTTGCCTCTTGTGTCTATAGTCCTACCTAGCAACAGTCAGCTGGATCTGAGCAGCAGCTGCTCCTTTGGACAGAGCACGTGCTTACTAGTTCACCACAGTCCCCACCACACCCTACTGTCTTGTGCTCATCTCCCTTTAACCATGTATGTTACCTACCCAAGCCTCAGACGGTACTTGAGCTTGTAATCGCCTGAGGTCCTTATATACATAATACAGTGTAAACAGTTGTAGGACCTGCGTAGTTTATCTTTGGGGGAAAAAAAGAAAGACCCACTCATTTAGTAGGTGTCAACATTTGCTTTGAAATCATAGAAAAATGAGAGCTGCTGTTTCTTCAAGAGAAGACTCAAGAGCTTGTACTACTATGGCTCTCTTGCTCATATCTCTGCCTGGGTTTGTATGTCCTAAGCGCTCTATTCATGCATAATCAGCTGTGTGACACATGGCTGGGCCCTAGTGTGTGCAAATGAGGGGTAGAGAATGCATCTCTAGCTCCCTCTACCCACCCTCTTTCCCCAAAAGTCTGCAAGGCTTACCACTTCAAGAACAGACACAAACCTACTTTCCAAACCATAGATGTGCATCTAGGGCTCGTGCCAATGTTTCTCTTTAGAAATTTACTGTTGCCTCAGTAGGTGGCTAATAAAGCAGCTTATGGACTAAAGAACTAGCTTGCACCCATGCAGGCAGTTCCCAAAGCTGCACATGCCCCAACTGTCTTCCCCAAACATCCTGACAGTCTCTGTGGATCTATTCATGTTTTCTGTACAGAGTCCTGAAATTGTTTATATTTCCAAATATTTATTATCTATTTTTTTTCAATTTACTAATTCTACAGATACTCACTTATCTGCCAAATAATTGTTTTGTCTAGTCAAATAGAATTCCAAAATTTACCCCCAGGTTAATGATCTGTCAGTTACAGAAGACAAGCAATTCAAACCACAAACCAGCTTCATCCTTCCTGGATGGGAGGACATTGGTCTATGGCTGAGGTATGACATCTAAGGAGCAAATACTATTTAGCTCTAAACCTCTCTGCTTTTTGAGACTCTGATGGCCGAATCGAAATATGCTCTATGTTAGTTCTGGTGAGCAGTCTACAAGTTAAAGATGTCACTTCCTTCGGTAAGGCAGAATTTAGCATTTGCCCAGCCAGAAAATAAACTCACTAGGAAACAGGTTGAGAACTTTGATGGCACTGCTCAAGTTTGATGGCATTGCAAATGTCGTCTTTGTGTAGAGCTGATTCAAATTGAAACTTATCTGTGAGGACTCTTATGAGAGTGAGGAGGCATTTTGGAGGACTTAGCTTGTGCCAGTCTCGATGGCCATAAACACTCTCTCCAACCTTGAGACTCCGGCTGGACAGGCTAAGAGTTATAAACCACTGATAGCATTAAATGAGCTATTACTGGTAGGCTCAGTGTAGTGAATCATACAGAAGTTTATTCCCGTCTTCTATGCAGTCTTACTATTTATATAAGTTTTGTCTTATTTAAAAAAAATACTGCTGTGTCATTTCAGCAGCGCTATAGACAGTATGATGGAGTGGTGGAGAGTTTCTTTGGAGTCAGTCTGCCTGGGGCTGTACTGGCTATGTGATCCTAGGCAAGATATTTCTCTTCTCTATGCCTCAGTGTCCTCATGCAAAATAGGTTTAGGGGAAGGGATATGGGAACAGATGTATATGTATAACTGATTCACTTTGTTATATAGCAGAAACTAACACACCAAAAAAATAGGTTTAGGGAAATATAACCACTTAAAGGGTTATTGTGAGGATTAAATGAGATAATAAATGAAACAATGACTTACTTGGTACAAGGACTGGCATATAGGAAGCACTCACTTAAATGTTGATTTCTTATTGTTTCTCTGGGAAGCATAGTGTGCTAGGCTCTAAAGAGAGCAGCCTGGGACTTTCACGGTGCCATTCATTGCATTGGAAAGGTTGTCTATTGATTCAAGAGTCTACTGTTCTTCATGTCAGCTCAGTATCACAGAGGACAGAAGCCGTTAAGGACACACTCAGCTAGACATTAGTTTATTCCGTTTAAAGTCATTGTTCCTTGGTAATGGAGACACGTGCTCTGCAACTGTTCTAATTCTCTCTTCAGTGACTGTTGTCACAGACCTTCAAACTAATGGAGCTTTAAGCAAAAGGGAAGCAGAAGTAGAATTAGTCTGGGGGCTGTCTTCAAAGTGAGATCGCCAGAAAGCTGCTTTCACTGGGACTGGCTATCAATGGATATGAAGCTAGGTTGTTGCATATGAAACAGCCATACATAAAGTGTTTCATGTTGAAAATGACGATGCACCCAGGGCTCTGGTGGACTAGGTTCCTATTCCCCTTTCAATCTCAGCGCTAATGCAATGGCCCAATCAGAGACCCTCAGGGTAAGAATGGCAGTCACCCAACCTGTATATGCACAAAGTGTTACCTGAAGACTGAATAAATATTATCTTGTACAGATAAATGTAGACGCTTTATTCAGTGCATTGTAGCTGTGAATCCTCCCTATCAACAGATTCCAAAAGTACAACTTAGGATGGATCTGAAAACCTGCCTACCCTAAGCATGTCTTTTTATTCCAGATTTTGGAAACCACTCTCCTTAGCCTAATTTAAAAAAATACCAGGAACCAAAACAGTAATATATGAAAATACAAAAGTGAATGGCATTCTCCAAAGGTTGAATAACCATATTCTATACAGAGCTTTTATAAAGACTATAAGCAAGTGTCTGCTCTAGGATTTTTTCAGCCAGATCATAAATTATTTGGGGTTTATCAAACTGAAGATCTCTTGCCTTTCAGTAATGTTGGTAAGCCTCTTTGCTCTCTCTGAATTCTAAGTGTTAGAGGGAATGCAGCTGACAGCTATAGACTACCCTTTGCTTGTCCTAACCATAGACTATGAAGAATCGCCTCATGAGTACTATACTGTCAGTTAGTGCCTTCTGCTTCCAGCCCCACCCCCTTAAGAAGCTATTCACATTCAGCTTTCAACTAATACTTTTAGGTTTGTGCATATTATCACTCTATGGAAGTTTTTGAGCACTCGACTTAAAAAAAATCTACACATTACTCTTTATTTAAAAAAAAACAATTTTTAGAACACTTTTAGGTTTATAATAAAATTGAAAGGAGGGTACAGAGATTTCCCAAACACCCTCTTCCCACACACATGCCTAGCCTCCCCCATTACCAGCATCACTCCCCAGAATGTTACATGTTTTACCAAGGAAGAACCTACATTGACACATCATAATCACCCAAAGTCCATAGATTACCTTAGGATTCACTCTTGGTGTTGTACACTCTATGAGTTTGGACAAATGTATAATGACATGTATTCATCACTATAATGTCATACAGAGTATTTTCACTGCCCTAAAAATTCTCATTCCCTCCCCGCCCTACAGACACAGCACTCTTTTTCACAGAGGATAGTAGCACCAAAGAGGTCCATAATTTACCAAAGTGTCAATGATACACAGATGCCAATGGCATATGAAATTCTAGAGCTAGCAAGATAATTTATATTGTAGAGAAATATATTTCACTTATTTTTATTTGTATTAGTGATTCAGGGAAAATAAAATTGTATGTGTATGAGTGTGTGTGTGTTTGTGTGATATGTTTGCATTTTCCTAATATTCTATTTTAGAAATAATTATTCCTGCTTCTGTGTGATACCACTCCACATGGACAAATTTGGAATCTTTTATCTGCATCTGGCAAATGTTTTTATTTATGTTTTGCGATGTACTCAAATTTAGAGCAGAGACTGTGAGAGAAGCTCTAATAATATGTACTGACATCACTCAGGAGATTGGTCAGAGTAAACAAAATTTTTAACTTTGGTTTAATCATGGAATTAACAACATAGCCCTCTCCTACCTACGTCAGTGAAGATGCATTATTCTGTTTCTTTATCTGTTGCTCTGTATTAAAAGTCTTATCTAGCATCCAGTGGGCTCCTAACCAATGTGTCCATTTTCTTGGTACCAACCTTAGCTGCTAATACCTTGAGGAGCAGATTGTTTAACTTTGGGCTTCGCATTCCCCATCAATAAACCTATCAACACCTTCATCTAAGCTGACAGTGGTGTGATAAATGATAGGAATACTTTTAAATTAATAAAGATCAAATCATTGAAAGAGTTTAGCCTCGGTTGATTCATGGTGCTCTGAATGGGTGGTTTCAGGACTTGTGTTTGCACTGGTCAGAGCTTTAATGCCCAAATCAGATAAAACTCATCAGCTCTCTCCTGACCACCTCCCAGTGGGATAGACCAAATTCTATATTAAAAGTTACTATTATATGAGAACTTCTATCACCTCTGAAAATGAGAGAATTTGAATGGTTTTTTATTTTTGGAATGATTCAAGAATTGCCAGACTACATGGATGAACTTGGAATGAGCCACTTGCCTACTTTGTGTTATTGTTGCTTTCTGTGCTTTTCAGTCATATATGCTTTAACTCCATCATAATAGATAACTGAGTATGTCAGTTAGCCTTACTGTCCATTCCGTGGGTCAGCTGGGTGGTTGTTTTTGTCTGAGCCAGTTTAGCTGATCTCTGAAGTCAGCTGACAATTCAGCTGGAAATGACTCATCCTGGATAGCCTTACACGTCTGGCATTTGGGAAGATGGGCGGTCAAAGGGGCCTCATCTGGCATGACTCATCCTCCAGTATAGGCTAGCCTGGGCTCCTTCACATGTGGTCTTAGGGTTCCAAAATTCAGCAATAGAGAGCAAGTCCCAACACATGTCAAACCTCTGCTTCTGTCAAATTTGCTCTTGTCCCATTGGCCAAAGCAAGTAACATGGGCAAGACTAGAGTCATTGTGGGAGAAACGCCCCAAATGAGTGGATATAGAGAGATGTGAAATGTTGGGTGCCATTGCTGCTAACATTAGAATTCTGTTCAATCACTGGGCCTTTTCTTTTGAAAAATTATTCTAGTATAATTCTGCATAAGTTGTCACTAGTTCTTATCATTTCTCCCCTTTCACGCAGGGCTCTTAGGTTACAGGATTCTATGTTGCTCGTAGGAATTTTATTGAAAATAAGGCTTCTTTGGATTTAGAAGACAACTTTCAAAATATTCAAGAAAAGCAGGAGGATACAGTGGCAAAAATATGGGACTAGATCTAAGTAGGCATGATTTTTCACCAGCATGATGTGGGGTGAGTGAGATAATTAGGACAAGTCCCTCCCTTTCCATAAGATCAATTTCTTCACCTGGAAAATGAGTGATTTGGGCTAAGCTTCCTCCTGACTCTGATATTCTATAACTAGAAGACATCCAGATATATATAACAGTACAAAAATTGATGCCGTGCTTCAATAAACATCTATTGCTCTATAAGGAAAATATTGACCTTGGCAAACTCATGTTAATAAATTTTGATATTTACCTCAAAAGAAATCAATACCCACTTTTTATCTACACATAGAATAATGCTTTTAAGATCCAAAGCCAGTGGTGGAAATGAGTTCACTTCTAATCCTAATGAATGCATTGTAAACAACGTAATATTATTATAGATCATCATTCATTATGGTTGGACATTCTTTGATTTAGAACAAGGGTATTATACTCTTAATTCATCATTCAGTTAACTTTTCTTCTGAAGGAAAGATAAAAAAACATTTCTCATTCTTTTTGGGCCATTAGTACATGAAATAGTATATTCATTACATAAGAACACTCAGAGCTTTTAAGCTATCAATGGAATCTTGTTTAGTCAGCTAAAGTACATGTATTACCTTGTTGTATGGGTACAAAGTGATTCAAAGCAAGATATCTTCTAATCCTCTGAGGAAAACAGTTGTATATTTCTCTGGCCTGCTTTCACTGTTAACGTTTCTTATTTCTTCTTGTTTTCCTTTGGATTTGGCACTGATCATTAGATGAGATTTTTTTTTTCTAAACAAGGAACCCAGAATGAAATGAAGGCTTTATGTGCCTGCTTGGCGAATGAATTATTCTACCTATAATTTTTCTTTAAAATGAAATACAGTGTTAACATTCACAGAGTAGTACAGGCAGGACTCATTGGACATCTCATTACAGAGCATCTTAAAAACATCCCTTTTAAAAATTACCCATGTTTGAGGTCAGAATATTCCTTGGAATCATTTGCCCACAGTTAGATTCAATATAAGGATTTAGTAATTTTGCAAATAGACAGGAAGGGCAGAAATTGAAATTAAGGAAGTGGGGGATTTTAGTAGTCGGATGAAAGAATCTGTGATCCTAATTTTAACTGGGTTTTTTTTTTATTATTTTTTATTTTTGGGGGGTAGGCAGGCCTCTCACTGTTGTGGCCTCTCCCGCTGCAGAGCACAGGCACCGGATGCGCAGGCTCAGCGGCCACGGCTCACGAGCCCAGCCGCTCCGCGGCACGTGGGATCCTCCCGGACTGGGGCACGAACCCGTGTCCCCTGCATCAGCAGGCGGACTCTCAACCGCTGCGCCACCAGGGAAGCCCTTAACTGGGTTTTTGTGTCTCTCTACTGTTTCTTCCATTACTGGAACATAACTACACAGGTCCCCTCTTACCCCATGACTTATAATTTTCTCTTCAAAACAGGGTCCCACACTCAGTAATAAAGCCCAGATGAGGACTGGATTCAAAACCTAATTTTGTCACCTACTAGCTATGGGACTTTGGATGATCACTTTGTGAGCCTCAATTTCTTTATTCTTAAAATGGTGTCAAGACCTATCACACAGGACATTTGTGAGACTTAAAAATCATTTGTTGTATGGACTGCATCTAGCAAAGTGCCTAGTGTTCAGTAAATATTAGTTTTCTTTTCCATGCTTTCCTTCTATATCTCCACGTCCATGAAGCCAAATTTTAAAGGAAAAGAAGAAACCATAGGACAAGGGCATCAGAGGGGCTTCTCACACGCCCTCCTACATATCCCACTCTCTCCTCTCTCAGGGACCTGCTGAGCGGGCACTCTCTGCAAGTATTTTCTAGCCCACAGACCAGAGTGGGTCTCCAGGTATGCACTCCCTGTGTTTCTTGGCTGTATTTCGCACACTTGCTATTCATTCACTCATCATAACGATTGGGTTTCTATGGTGGCTAAGAACATGGACTTTGGTGTCAGACTGCCTAGATTCAAATTCCACCTCCTCCACTTACTCCCTGTGTGAACTTGGGCAAGTTACCTCATATTTCTGTACCTCAGTTTCCTCATCTGTAACTTGAAGCTGACAATATTACCTGCCTCAATGAGGCAATAAAGTGAGAGCAGTTAAGATCCTGCCTGGGACATGGTAAGCTCCAAGTAGTGGTAGCAGTGATAGTAGTAGAAGTAGTAGCACTAGCACTAGTACTCGTTCTAAGAGTACTGAGGAGCCCTAGTACTAGGAGTCCCTGCTGGACTGGAACAAACATCTCTTTTAGTCACCACTCTATCCTCAGTGCCTGGGCTTCTCTCTGGCACATAGTAGGCACTCAAATACCTTTGTTGACGACTGATTACTTTTGGATCAATTACGAGTCCTTCTAAACTGTAATATTAATTATTTTATCAGTTACGTATAACAGTATTTGCTACTAGTCTAGGAGTCGTAATGCTTGAACCTCAGCTAGATCTTAGTTCAAGTCCTGATTCTCCCACTTACATGTTACGTGACTCTGGGAACTTTTCTTAGCCTCCATAATCTTCTATCTCCTCACCTGTAAATGCTAATCATACTGACTTGGCACACGGTAAGCTCTGTCCATGGTTTGCTGTCATGTTGCGTGAGACCTCTGGCCCATCCAGCTCTGTATTCTGTCCCTCACAAGACACCAAAGGGGATTTTGGAGAATACAATATTGCTCTTCAGGAGTTACTTGTAATTTCACTTTAGAAAGCTTCCTATTTGGAGAGATTTGGGTATTTTAAAGGAAATTCCAAAGCCAACTGAATGTCAGTGAAACAGGGGAACAATGAAGACACCTTCCACCAAACACTAGAAAGCACTGAAATTTCTAGCTGGATCCAGTTCTGGTAAAATGGACTTTAATGTAGACTGAACTTCTAAAATTCAACTACCCTTATATTGCCTTTAAAAAATGGCCCAATCTTCAACTGGGACGATCTTATTTACAAAGCATAAATAAGAGACACAGACGTAGAGAACAAACGTATGGATACCAAAAGGGAAAGGTGGGGGGGATGAATTGAGAGATTGGGATTGACATATATACACTATTGATACTATATGTAAAACAGATAATTAATGAGAACCTACTGTTTAGCTCAGGGAACTCTACTCAATGCTCTTTGGTGACCTAAATGAGAAGGAAATCCAAAAAGGGGGATATATGTATACGTATAGCTGATTCACTTTGCTGTACAGTGTAAACTAACACAATATTTTAAAGCAAATATACTCCAATAAAAAAAATATCTACCATAAAAAAATGGCCCAATCTTCAACTGGGACTATGATATTCTAGGCATGTGAATAACTGGCTTTCCATTGTGTGTCAATGTTTATTGAACAGGCAAAACATCATGCCCTTCTTTTTGTTTTAATATTTATTTATTTATTTTATTTGGTTGCCCCAGGTCTTAGTTGTGGCAGGGGGGCTCCTTTGTGGCAACTCGCCAGCTCCTTAGTTGCGACAGGCGGGCTCCTTAGTTGCAGCATGCATGTGGGATGTAGTTCCCTGACCAAGGATCGAACCCGGGCCCCCTGCATTGGGAGCATGGAGTCTTGACCACTGGACCACCAGGGAAGTCCCCACGCCCTTCTTATTAATTTTGTCTTTAAGATGAAGAAGTCCCTTAGCTTTAAAAATGTTTTAAGAGAACACAAAAATTACACACACTCTAGTTACAAAGAAAAAGAAACTTCAGGTTTATGGCAAATACTGTAAAATCAAGCCCTAAAATTCTAATTTTGGATGGATTATTCATTTTACTGCCCAAAAGTGTGATGGTTGAGATAATAAATAGTTACTCTCATGGAATTTTAAAGTGTTTTTCATATAAAGCATGTTTTTCTCAAAGCTGGATTTACCTAAATTCACTGACAGCTGGAAGCCAAATGTATTCACATTAAATTGTTTACATCACAGAATTCCAGTAGATAGATTAAGTACATTTCATTTATTAATGTAGAAGAGACCCTAACTCCTGTATTTAAGCAAATATGTTTCTCATCATTTCTAATGCTTAGAGAGGGTGTGTGTGTGTGTGTGTGTGAGATGTAAGATGATAGTTGATTTTTTTCTTTTGACAGTGTATCATTTTTTAGGTTTGTTTTCTGTTTGGTTTTGGAAAATAGGAAGTGGATTACTATCTACAATGGCCCAGATTTTGATAGTTCAGAAAGTGACCATAGCCATATATTCACTTTCCCTGGACCCTTCCATCTCCTGCTTCAGCGTTCACACATCCCTGGAAAATAGAGTAGGAATGCAAAACTTGAGGAATGATAAGGCGAGGATTCATTTTCTTGCTAGAGAGAGTATAGTACCTAGAGTAGAAGAAGTGATTAGAAATGCAGACTCTCAAGCCCCATCCCAGACCTATTGAACCAGAATCTGCATTTTAAAATGTGATATGTGTGAACATTAAAGCTTAGGAAGCCCTGTCCTAGGAGGTCCCCACACTGTGGCCACCTCCAACCCCCAGGATCTTTGGAGTATCCCCGTGACATTACAGTAGAATTTGTAGAATTGGAGAGTAAGAAACAGCCAAGGGTGTCTAGAAAACGTTCGTCTTTCACTACTCATTCCCTGAACAAATTTTCTAGGGATAGGTGACTTAAGGGCTAGTGAAAGTGTGAAAGGGGAGGGCCCCAAGGGGGAAAGCAGATACTACCTGTTTGTAACCTGAGAAACCAGACCAAGGCTGGATAGTAATGGTCAGGAACATGTCTCAAAACCTGCAAGGGATGACAGGAGGCACTGCAAGCCTGTCAAGGATGTTCCAAAATACACAATTCAGGGGTGAAGAGAGAGAGAAAACTGGGAGATGCTGTTGTGACAAGTCTATGAGGTGCTTGCTGAACCTGAGGAAGGTTTTCCTTGTGTCTGTAGGCTATTTCTTGAACTGACGACAGTCACAGCAGTTTTCTATCTCTGGTACCTTTAAAGGTCCACCCAGCTTCTTACAGTGACCAAGTATAGCCCTTTGTCTATCCATAACTCAACTATCTGGCAACGTCATTTCCCCTGATATACATCAGAAATTTAGCTTAATTCAATTCAATACATATTTATTGATTGCATGTTTTAGGCACATAACTATGACTCAATTTTTTTAATTAAAAAAAAAGAACCTCCAAATAATCAAAATAGGTGACCAAGTTTATTACTAAAGCTCCTAATTCTTCCATGTAGAACCAGGATAAGCCTAATTCTGAGCCTATTTTTATTTATCTATTTTATTCTACTGTACACACAATTCCAGCAAGTTTGGTTATCTGATTTCCAAGTCCTCCACAGAAGGAGTGAAAGGACAGGGCAGTCAATGCTGTTCCTACAGGAAAATGCACTGATCCAGCCAAAAGAGCAATAGATTGTCCATAAATTCAGGAACAGAGACCTATTAAATAGAAGACACAAGAGCTCAGAAAGCACAGCCCTCTGGAGCCATTTTTGTGTAGATACAACATTTCCATGCACCCTGTAAGACCTGGGCCTTTAAATGTTACACCAGTGCAATGGACCCTTAAAAGGGTGCTGAGGGCTTCCCTGGTGGCTCAGTGGTTGAGAGTCCGCCTGCCAATGCAGGGGACACGGGTTCGAGTCCTGGCCTGGGAAGATCCCACATGCCGTGGAGCAGCTGGCCCCGTGAGCCACGATTGCTGAGCCTGCGCATCTGGAGCCTGTGCTCCGCAACAAGAGAGGCCCCGACAGTGAGAGGCCCGCGCACCGTGATGAAGAGTGGCCCCCGCTTGCCGCAACTAGAGAAAGCCCTTGCGCAGAAACGAAGACCCAACACAGCCATAAATAAATAAATAAATTTAAAAAAAAAAAAAAGGGTGCTGAGTCGTCACAGAAAGTTACATCATGTTCAGAACACTATTTTAAAGAAAAATGAAGGAAATTCCCTGGTGGTTCAGTGGTTAGGACTAGGACTCCACGCTCTCACTGCCGAGGGCCTGGGTTCAATCCCTGGTTGGGGAACTAAGATCCCACAAGATGTGCGGCACGGCAGAAAAAAAAAAGTGAGAAAGAAAAATGAAAATTATGTAACATATTTTAGAAAGTTCTCCATGCAAAGAGTCTCCAGTAGAAAAATTGTGGTGCTTGAAAGAATAACCCAGCACTTTAGGGGAATTTGCAGAGGCTCAAGCTATAAAATTCTGGATATGTGAGGCTTTAGTATGTTTTTAAAAGGATAAAATTTACTTAGTGTAATAACAATACATTGAAATAAGGAACATTGTGTCTGATGGACCCTAATTTCCACTCTCTACCTTTTGCATGAATGAGACTTTTACACCAGTTGTACATTTGTGACCATCACATAGCATTTTCCCGTCACATCTGAGGATCCAGAGCTGTCAGCCCACTCTTCTCATATTTCAACCCTTATTTCTAAGTTCTTGAGTGTTATTTCAATTAAGCCACCAAGAATCTGCGAACAAAAGGACCATGACCCTTATTTGTCTGCTCCTTAAGGAATACTCAAAAATAGAGATATCTAGGGGAAAATCTACTTTAGGTGAACAAAATATGAAACTATTAATTCTCACAGAAAAAAAATAGGGATATCTGAGTGTAAAGTATCATGGAAATTATATATACAATCAACACATAGTATGTATATTGATTTGGTGTATTTAATACAAATATATATATATATAATATCATGTTGTTATACCCACATACTAGAGAAACAGAGAACTGGGAAAATGTCAGGAAAAAGTTCATAAAAAATGCACTAAATATTTAACAGTGTTTTTTCTCTGGGAAATAGAATTACTTGCATCTTTACTTTCTTCTATACATCTCTGCCTTCTGTGAAGTTTTTGCAAAGAACACGAACATGCACACATACACACACATACGCACAAAATACTAGTATTTCCATTTGGAAAGAAAGGAAGAAAAAGCAAGAAACAGGGAGGGAGGAAGGAAGAAAAGAAATAAGGAAGAATGGGAGGGAGGGATGGAGGACTTGGAGATTGAGGGAAACTGGTCCATTGATCTCCCAAGTGCCACTTAGCCTGTCAGTTTCCCGTCATCCTTCTCAATACTAGGTTGTCCTGCCCTTTTATTTATGAGGCTTCCCTGTCATTGCCATGGTGTCTCAGAGACACCAGTCTCTGAGACTGTTCCTTTTTGGTAGCCAATAAAACCCAGGTACTAAGAATAAAAGCCAGCCTGAGACCACAAAGCCAGCCTTGGGTACAGCCAGAGGCTGAGGAACCTTCACCAGTTGGGTCACTCTCCCAGCAACACAAGGTTCTCTGGGACTCTCTTCTGTTCCATATGTAGTCAGGTTGTTTTCCTGTTTAGAAAGACACCTGTGAACCAAAAAACAATCCTTGACTCATACTGATGGTCACCTGTCATGGGTTAGTGCAAATGAGGACAGGCTGGAGAAAGAGAAGCCTTGGGTGCAGGCAGCCTCTCGTTTGAAAAAGCTGCCCTGAAGCCCATTCGTTGCTCACCAAAATAAGCAGGGCATTAGTCATCTAAAAAGGTAGTTTTATTTTTTTGCTTCTAAACATACTCTTTCTTTATATGCTGTTTAAGACTAAACAGTATAAAACGGGATTGACATTATGTAATTACTTGCCTTTTACACTGTGCTAACTTAATTTGCTTTTCATTCTCAGGTATTTAAGAGACCATTATTTTCCCAGCAGACTTTACTGTCTGTCAATTAAAACGTTAGATGGATGAGGTAGAGAGAGAATATTGTTTGGAAAGGTTTCAGGTAGACATATTGAAACAACAGCTTTATACCACTTTCCTTTCATCAAAGTCAGATTTTTTTTTTGCCTGTTTACCAGTTTATGTGATACCCTCTGTGCATAATATGTTGTTTCTTGGTTCTACTTACAAATAAAAATGGCATGGTCATTAAATAGGTCCTAGCATTTACAACTACATACAAAGTAAGTCTCCTCTCTATGGGAAGAGTAAGCAGATGGGGATCAGGCTTAGCACCTGGGGTTGTTTTAAGGTCACACTTACGCTCTTGGTGCACCTAAATTACAAAGCATGTTCTGATGGGGACCACTGGGCTATGCTGTCCCCCTGTTTTGCCAGGTAAATTTCATCAGGTGCCACATCCCAGCTCCACAGAGCCCATTTCAATCACATGATCAAAGATGATTCATGTCCAGGGAAACATGGGTTTTGAGTTGCTTTAAGTAAGGTGTAATGACCCGAACAAAAAATACAAGTAACTTTTCTTCTTATCCACTCTCATTTTACGTAATAGGAGTCATGACACTGAGGTTTTTCCACCTCGTACCTTGAAACCCAGTCATTTTCTTTTTCTCTGTGTCATTATGGAAAACCTCTGTACTTTTAAAGTACAAGGAAATCATAGTAATTTGCTCAAGAACTGTGGAAAGAGAAAGGATCCAGGACAAAAGGAGAGACATTTGTCAGTTCCAGAAAGCTTTTTCAGAAAAGAGAACTAACAAACCAAAAAGGTCACGATAAGCACAGCCAGATAGCCTGCACCATTAAAAAATTAATAGACTGTCAGTAATGATAACTCAGGGGCCAAAGCAAGAGAACAGCTTGTGCAGTTGTTAATTGCAAAATATGATTATTGTGTGTCATGGCCTGCTTGTCAGAATTCATGGTTCCACTTCTGACCTGGAAAAGTAAGTCCCTGAGTCTTGAGCAGGCAATAGGCTACAGGTTGTTTCAATTACCCTAATCCTGGGCTTAGAGCGCACAGCGGTTCAGTGAATCCGCCTCCTCTCTGTTCTGAGAGAGTAGCCCTGGAGAAGACAGGACTGTCGCCTATCAGATTCTACCTCCAGGTTAACGCTGAGCTCACTCCAGATTCGGATCAACAGTCCCTGCACAGTTACTGAGCCCCATGCCTGTTGGTAAGAGAGGCGTGTGAGATAACCACATGCGGCTGTGTGAATTTAAAGGTAAGGTAACTAAAGAGAATTTAAAACTTAATTCCTTATTTACATTAATCACATTTCAAGCCCATGTTGTACGGTACAGATATAGAATATTTCCATTGTCACAGAACGTTCTACTGGACAGCACTATAAAATTAGAAACTCTTGCCCTCTTGGCATCCCCCCCAACCCAAGGAAAAGCTGAGGAAAATAGGACTCCTTTAGACCCCGTAGCATTAGTTTTCAAACTTCAGCATGCGTCAGAATCACTTGGAGAGCTTGTTAAAACGCAGTTTGCTGGGCCTCACCCCCAGGGTTTCTGACTCAGTAGATCTACGAAGGGTCCCTCAGATTTGCATTTCTAACAAGTTCCAGGTGATGACAGATGCTCCAGTCATGGGTCCACACTTTTTTCTTTTTTTTTTTTTTTTTTTTTTGCGGTACACGGGCCTCTCACTGTTGTGGCCTCTCCCGTTGCGGAGCACAGGCTCCGGACGCACAGGCTCAGCGGCCATGGCTCACGGGCCCAGCCACTCCGCGGCATGTGGGATCTTCCCAAACCGGGGCATGAACCCGTGTCCCCTGCATCGGCAGGCGGACTCTCAACCACTGCACCACCAGGGAAGCCCATGGGTCCACACTTTTGAAAACCACTGGTCTATAAGAAGTAGGAGTAATACCAGGAGGGTAACTGGCATGCAAAATGTACTTGACTAATAAATTAGAATACTCAAATTTATCTCAGTTCAGTCAACACACATTTACTGAGTACCTCCTATATGCCAGGTACCAGGTTAATTACAGAACTACAAATATCAAGCCTGATTCTATAATGGAAAAGTATTACCCAGAACTGCACTGTCCAATACAGTAGCCACTGCATGTGGCTGATGAGCACTAGAATTATGCACCTAAGAAATGGAATGTTTAATTTTTATTCATTATAATTTAAGTTTAAATATTAAAGCAGTGTAAAATATTTTTTCCATTAATCACAGCTATATAGTTTTGGCAGGACTATATTTTACTTGAACCATTGAAAATTTGACATCCACATTGACACATAGGCATTCAGAGATTTACTATGGATAAAAAGGTTAAATATCTCATTAGTAATTTTTATGTTGACTACATATGATAATATTGGGGACACATTAGGTTAAATAAAACATTTATTGAAGTAGTTTTCACCTGTTTCTTGTTACTTTTTCAATGGGGCTACTAGAAAAACGTTAAATCACACATGTGGTTTGCATTATATTTTTATTGGACTGTGCTGATCTAGAACTTAACTTCAGTCTCTTGGACTATTAATTGCCTATCAGTCAATTGGGATCCTGGGTTAGAGGGTAGGTGTGGTAGGTTAGTGATCTCTAAAAGCCCTGTAAGGCTCCAAAATCTGTGATTCTTGCAAAACTAACTGCTAGGAGATAATCTTTCTTCTCTGCTTGTCCTCCAACATTGGACAAACCTGCCAAATATCTCCCTTTGAATGCCATGACAACCCACTCTCCATCTGCAGTTCAGAGAAAAAGATGATTGAATCTCCTTAAGCCACAGAGGACTACATGTCAGGCCCACATACCAATACCGTATACTTTCTAACTGGGCTGCACTTCTTCAGCATATCCCTACAAAACCAAGTGAGAACAGGCTTGTTTTTGTTGTATATAGCAAAACGCTGGCCTCCCTCCCAACTGTAAGCATCCTTTCTATCAGACACAAAAATGCAATGAATTGAAATGCCAACTATTTATTAAATGGCCTCCAACGTCAAAAACATGGATTTGCTTTTGCCATGTACAAATGAAATTTTTAAAAATTAAAACAATATACTCATGTTCATTGTAGCATTATTCACAATAGCCAAAATGTGGAAACAATGCAAGTGTCCATCTATGGATGAATGGATAAACTGTGTAGTATATACATACAGTGGAATATATTCAACTTTAAAAAAAGAAGGAAATTCTGACACATGCTACAGTATGAATGGATCTTGAAAACGTTATGCTGAGTGAAATAAGCCAGTCACAAAAGGACAAATGGTGTATGATTCTACTTGTATAAGGTTGTCAATTTTTTTAATAGATCTTTATTGGAGTATAATTGCTTCACAATACTGTGTTAGTTTCTGTTGTACAACAAAGCAAATCAGTCATATGTATACATATATCCCCATATCCCCTCCCTCTTGAGCCTCCCTCCCACCCTCCCTATCCCACCCCTCTAGGTCATCGCAAAGCACCAAGCTGGTCTCCCTGGGCTATGCTGCTGCCTCCCACCAGCCGACTATTTTCCATTCGGTATAGTGTACATATGTCGATGCTACTCTCACTTCGCCCCAGCTTCCCCTTCCCCACCGTGTCCTCAAGTCCATTCTCTATGTCTACGTCTTTACTCCTGCCCTGCCACTAGGTTCATCAGTACCATTTATTTATTTATTTTTAGATTCCATATACATGTGTTAGCACATGGTATTTGTTTTTCTCTTTCTGACTTACTTCACTCTGACAGACTCTAGGTCCATCTACCTCACTACAAATAACTCAATTTCATTTCTTTTTATGGCTGAGTAATATTCTATTGTATATATGTGCCACATCTTCTTTATCCATTCATCTGTCAATGGACATTTAGGTTGGTTCCATGTCCTGGCTATTGTAAATAGTGTTGCAATGAACATTGTAATACATGTCTCTTTTTGAATTATGGTTTTCTCAGGGTATATGACCAGTAGTGGGATTGCTGGGTCAAATTTATGGAGATAAAGAGAATGATTTCCAGAGACTAAAGGGAGGGAGGAATGGGGAGTTAGTGTTTAATGGGTACAGAGTTTCAGTGTGGGAAAAAGAAAAAAGTTCTAGAGATGAATGGTGGTGATGGTTCCAGAACAAGGTAAATGTACTTAATGCCACAGAATTTTACACTTAAAAATAATATGTTGGGCTTCCCTGGTAGCGCAGTGGTTGGGAGTCCGCCTGCCGATGCAGGGGACACGGGTTCGTGGCCCGGTCTGGGAGGATCCCACATGCCGTGGAGCGGCTGGGTCTGTGAGCCATGGCCGCTGAGCCTGCACGTCCGGAGCCTGTGCTCCGCAACGGTAGAGGCCACAACAGTGAGAGGCCCGTGTACCAAAAAAAAAAAAAAAAAAAAAAAAAAAAAAATCATAAAATGTAAAACTTGTTATATAAACTATTTATCGAGTTTCTGGATCCAGCACTCAATAATTTTTCAAAGAGCTGCCTAAATGAATGAATTTTGTATTGTTTCAAAGGCTATTTTTAAAAGATGTATGAATGATGCCTTTTGGCACTGCATATTATATTAAATAAAAACAGCGCAGGTGGAAGTTCTTGTGGTGAGAAGAGAATTTGTGGAGTGGTGCTTAAGAAAGGTTTGATGCAGCATTTGGTTCTAAAGCACTGGTGATGACAGGATACAGAACATGCCAAGTGGTGGTCTATCCTTTGTGACTGACCTTACTAACAGACTGTTATGTCTCTAAGCCATTTTGTCTGAACTGAACCAGACAGGCAGAGTGGAAAAAAAATTAATGCTGCTTGAATTACATAGCACCTTTTTTTTTTTTCCTGAAGAACCCCAGTGTTTAGCCAGCAATTCCTTTCCTTGTATCTGGTTATTTAATACCTTTCCTTCTGTTTTATTAAGAAATTCTTCACTATGTAAATTGGTTTCATTTATAAATGGTGAACATTTTCAAATTTTAAAATGTGCATGGTAATATACATAACAATGTGTCATATATAGTATTATTATTTATGATTATTATTGCTGTTATAATTAGTATAAAAATGACAATGTTTATAATGTCCCCCCAAAATAACAGGCAACTTGTTAGCGGGATAACTATGAGTATAAATGAGCAGTGGCCCGGGCAGTGAGTGTGCATTTGATAAGAATTTATTGCTGAATTAATTGGTAGGTGTAATTTTCCCTATCACAGAATCATAGGGAATAAGTAAGAACTAGCTTGGGAGATGAGGTCCCTTGTGCAAGTAAGAATGCATGCTCTGTGGGACAGCTCTTCTTTTTTTTTTTTTTTTTTTTTTTTTTTTGTGCGGTACACGGGCCTCTGCCATTGCGGAGCACAGGCTCTGGACGCGCAGGCTCAGCGGCCATGGCTCACGGGCCCAGCCGCTCCGCGGCATGTGGGATCTTCCCGGACCGGGGCACAAACCCGCGTCCCCTGCATCAGCAGGCAGACACTCAACCACTGCGCCACCAGGGAAGCCCGGGACAGCTCTTCTTGACATCTGTGCCAAGTTATTAGAGTTTCAGTACTGAGCCCCAAAACATATATATGGGTCCCTGGGAGGACTCTCAACCTCTCGTAATGAGGACAATGCAGGTACACAGCATGCCTGGGTTTGTGGCTCTTTTCTGGCTCAGGGGCAGCAACCTCAGCTATGGGATAGGCAGTTGTCACGCTTCATAATGACCACCATTTGCTGACCACTTTCTATGTGCCAAGCATGGGCCAATTACCATACAACAGAATTTCATTTTATTCTTTCAGCAACCCTATGAGGAATCATCACACTCATTTGACAGAGAAACTTAGACGCAGACAGGTGTATCATCTTGACCAAGTATGCATCTCTTAAGTGGACTAGAGCATGAGCACAGGTCTAAAGCCCATGCCACAAACCAGTATTCCTCAAAGTATGATCCTCAGTCCACTGAGAGGGCCATCATTTCCTCCAGACCAGCCTTGAAATAAACATGACATGCCCTTTTTTACAGTTCTCGTAATAGGCAAATGACAATTCCACACAGTTTCATTTTTACATAAGACTAAGGACAAAGTTCGCTAGTAACTTACTTGGTGGTTTACAAGGCATTATTAAAGTGTTGATATTCAGAAACTAAAATTAACATGTTATTATGTAGTTTACAGATGCTCTAGTTTATTATTCTATATTTTCATAAGGTTTCAGACTAAGGTCAGATTGTAGATTTGCTACTTTATGTATATTAGTCAGGGTTCTCCAGAGACAGAGGACCAGTTGGATATATAAAGAGGAGATTTATTATAGGAATTGGCTCACACTGTCATGGAGTCTGAGAAGTCCCACAGCGTGTGCCATCTGCAAGCTGGAGAACCAGGCAAGCCTGTGGTATAATTCAGTCCAAGGCCAAAGGCCTGAGAACCAGGGCAGCCAGTGGCATAACTCCATTCTGAGGCCGAAGCCCTGAGAACTGGAGGGCCAGTGGTGTAAGTCCTGGAATACAAAGCCTAAAAACCAAGAGCTCTGCTGTGAGAGGCGGGAGAAGATGAATGTCCCAGCTCATGAAGAGAGAGGGTATTCGCCCTTTCTTGCCTTTTGTTCTATTCAGGCTCCCAACAGATTGGATGATTCCTGCTCACATTGGTGATAGCATATCCTATTTACTTAGTCTACTAAATCAAATGCTAATCTTCCAGAAACACCCTCAAAAACACACTCAGACACAATGTTTTACCAGCTGTCTGGGCATCTCTTAGCCCAGGGAGGTTGACACATGAAATCAACCATCACAATATGTAATCACACAGATAATTGGAAATCCACTAGAAAGTGGGAACAGGTCAGGCGGGAGCACTGCGAGGTCTTTGCCTTGCTTAAGTGTGCTACAATAAAAAAACGTTGAGTACTGCTGTTTCAACCATTATGCTAAATGGAAGGGGAGAGAGGCGTGTCTTAGTCCATTTGGGCTACTATAACAAAATACCATACTCTGAGTGGTTTACAAACAACAGAAATTTACTTCTCACAGTTCTCGAGGCTGGGACTTTGAGATCAAGGCACCGGCATTATTGGGTGAGGGCGCTCTTCTGGGCTGCAGACTGCCAGCTTCTCACTGTATCCTCATGAGGTAGAAAAAAAGAGCTAGCTAGCCCTCTGGTCTCTTCTTAGAAGGGCACTAATCTCACTCAGGAGGGCTCCACTCTCAATACCTAATGACCTCCTGAAGACCCCACCTCCTAATACTATCACATCAGGGGTTAGGATTTCAACATATGAATTTTAGGGAGACACAAACATTCAATCCACTGCAAAGAGTTCATTCGTTTGCATACGAACTGCAGAGCATGCTGGTGTTATTTTCCTATACGTGGAATGGGAGCTTAAGAACAAAATGTTATTTTGGTTTTCTCATATTCCTATAATTTACATAAGATCCTTTCTTAAAAAATGCCCTATTGTTATTTTCTGAACTTTTGATCTAGATTCTCAAATAAGGCAGGACACATCCAATGCAGATGATTAGCTGTTTTCATTTTCACATTGATTCATTTTGTGAGTAAATATTATTTGAATCCTTTCCTGTTTTAATGTATCCTAATCATTCTGTCTTTTTCATACCCTAAGCAATATAAACTTCTCAGCAAAGTCATTTAACCTCTCTTCAGAAAATCAGAATAAGCACTTTTCTGAAACCTACCCAAGGCGGCTGCTACTCCCAACACATCACCCATAAGCTGCCTTTAGCAAGCAAAAGATAATTTTTAGATTCCGAGCATTAACTATTCTTGGACCCATTAGCTGCAAGGGCATAGACAAATTGGGTTATTCAGTCTCTGAGCATTTCTGTCACAGAGTCAAAGATATATATTATTGTCCTTTATTTATTGAAATATTCCCACAGCATTCATACCATACTCATCTGAAAACTTCTTTAGCCCATGGGATACAGTTCTTAATTTTCAACTATACGACAATAATTGAATGTTGATTCCTTCAGATCATCCAGTTATTATCTATTAGTAAGTGTGGTGGTGCGAAATAGCAATTATTTCTACTTGGCGATTTTACCTCAGCCCAAGAAAAAAAAAAATTGCTCAAATAGGGTAACAAAAGAAGTCTTTTAAGTCTTTGATATGACATTTATTACTGAAAATTCCCCAGGCTTTGTTGACCTCCATAGCAGCAATATTTTGATAATGCTTTTCAAGCAGTTTGAAAATAACTTTAATTTACCACTTAATAGTGCTTAAGACAGCGATTTGAACACCTAATAAGTATTTAGGATAAAAAAAAACATAAATAAAGTGGAAAGGCAGATGCTACTACATTCGCTAAATTGTATCCACATTCAGTATTTTACCCTTTGTTCTGACAAAATAGGGTAAACCTCCAAGTTTTATACAGTAACCCTTTAATCTTAGGAAGCAAAGGGAGAGATCATCATAAACATGTATTTCTCTTTGTTCCTTTTTTCTTTCTTCAGGGAGACTGAAGTTTAAATCTTTCATTCACTCCTGAAGTAACAGTCAGCATGAAGCACAGCAAAAGTACTAATGGTACTGAGTAAAAATAGTAATGATGAAATGCCACCCCAGCCTAATGTCATGATGAAAAGGCAGAAAGAGAAAATAAGTGACAATTCTTTTCTCATTCAGACACACAGATTTATCACAGGTAATCAAATGTCATGAGGATTAAGAGGATTGTAGATAGGCTTTAGAACCAAAAACGTATGGTACTACTGGTCACTGACCTCCTGTGGACCAAGTCTCACCCCTAAAAAAACATTCTAAGGAAATTTAATCCCCAAAACAGTGACATGCTCTATTTTCCACAGTATAGGTAGTATGTCCACCATGGCGAGCACCAGATTGCCCCTAGCAAGGAGATAACCCAGTGTCAGTCAGCTCCTTAGAAATGAGAGGGAAAGGCTTGTGTAATATACAGTTCATCATGATTTGCAGTGATCATGTGCTGAAACTACCGGGTCTGGAAACATAGGCCTTCAGGACTTCTTCAAATAGACAAAACAAGCAAAACTTAATAAACAGTAAAAAGTATGGCTTTCTTGAAGTGCTCCTAAATATCACTCACCATTGTGAACAAGCCTACATAATGTGTATGTCATTTAGAGGATGGGCTTAAATGCCAAAACAGATGTGGAGGGCTTCCCTGGTGGCGCAGTGGTTGAGAGTCCGCCTGCCGATGCAGGGGACGCGGGTTCATGCCCCGGTCCGAGAAGATCCCACATGCCATGGAGCGGCTGGGCCCGTGAGCCATGGCCGCTGGGACTGCGTGTCTGGAGCCTGTGCTCCGCAACGGGAGAGGCCACAACAGTGAGAGGCCCGCATACCGCAAAAAAAAAAAAAAAAAAAAAAACAGATGTGGATCCACCATTATTAAACTGGGTGATCTAAGCCTTTGTTCTCAGGCTTTAGCAGTCATTAGAAGCAACTGGAGGGCTTCTTAAAACACAGATTGGTATAATGTTCACTCTTAGAGTCTCTGGACCACACCTCAGTAGATCTGAGGTGGGCCAGAGAATTTGAATATCTAACAAGGACAGGGGAGGCGGAGATGATGCCGATGCTGCTCGTCTGTGGACCACATACTGAGACCACCACTGCGAGGGTCCATTCCTTATCCCAGGTGTGCCTCAGTTTCTTCACCAGTTAACTCGAGAATATTAACACCTACCTCCCAGAGTTGTTGTGATCGATAAATGATGTTTTGAAAGCTCTTAACGTGGTGCCTGGCACATATGAAGTTCTCAGTCCGTGCTTGCTGTTAATACTGTTTAATTCTCTGGACCCTGGAGAATTCCAAAAATGAAAACAATGAATGGCTTGTTGTGTTTACTTTGATTGCTTCTCTGGATTTTCTGCTTTTAACTTTTGATCAGAGTAAACACCTGTTTTCAATTTTGAGTTAGAAATGAAAGATTTTTGTTCTTCAAGGATGCTAAATCCACACTTAGTTTGGCAGCATGATCTGTATATGTGGTTTTACATTCTTCATTTGTTTCTCACCCTGTGCAGTAAAATATTCATGACTTTGGCTGGCTGTAAGATGCCGTAAGATGTCCCAGGGTGAGTGAGGGAAAAGAACCATGCACGGTTCTACCTTGTAAGATACGTCAGGGACAAATTTCTTTCTACTAATGCAAACTTGGACTGCACACAGAGATAATGCTACCATTTTTGGACTTTCCACATTTTTAAGTTAATTGACTGACTCTGGTAGTTAAGTTGTCTCTTGGTAAAGATGTGCCTTAGGAGATACAAGATGAGAAACTCAACTCTGTTGCTGACTTTGGAACAAAACTGAGTTGGATTAGCATTAATGACTATATGTGAATTCTTTCTGACAGAATTGCCTGGTTCTTATGTAAATTGGTATATGTTGTTGGTGCCTGTGTACAGAAAGAAAAAAGGAGAATAGAATCTAAGCCATAGCAATAAATGACAGAACCTAGAGATCTAGGGTTAAAAATCACTGATGGTTATAAAAGGAAGAAATTATTCTTTTTACTTGATGACCACAATGGAGGAAGACAAGACTTTTGAGTGGTGGGAATGGTTTTGCTAGAAGACTCTGAGCTAGCATGGGTGAAGCTCACGCGAGAGTATAGAGTAATATGGGTCTCAGGTGCAGCAGCTTATAGCCTTGTGTCCTGGATTAAAACAATCAAAGTTCATCATGTGGTGTTGCATATTCAGCACCATGCAAAATTACTGCTGTCTCCTACGGCACCAGAGAACAGGAGTCTTCATCATATACAGGCTTAGGAGGGAGCTTATCGGAAGTCAACTTCCAAGTTAAGATACTTTGGGAAACATTCTTGTGGTATCGATTTCTTTGCATATTTTTAAGACTGGTGCTTCCACCACTCAGGAGAAATACTTTCATACCATAAGGTAGAACAAGAGACATTAAGGCAGAATTGAAGTTCACCACTGAATAGGGGGTACAAGGTGAAGCTCGCCACTTTAAGTAATTGCGGAAGTCTCCAGATGAATGATATATTGCAGATAACAGATGTGTTTCTTCTTTGATGATTCCTGGTGAACTGGAAAGCTTCCAGAAGATTAGAAGTAAGTAAAATATCCCACATTGAAAAGCAGGCAGAGAAACATAAATTATATATAGACAAGTATTTCTACTAGATAGATAAATGCACATATACATTTCTATATGTATGTATATAAATATATATATGCATATTTACATATATGCTCTATAGACATTCAACAGCAAGACCTTAGAACAGATTATAGACTAGAGTCACGGGACCAGCGAGGTAAGGTTGTGTCACTGGCAGTCATCTTGTGCACATCAGATAATAAACAGTGACAAACTAACCTCATAGCACTTTTTGATAGTGTTTAATATACTGGTAACTCCAATGGAACAACACAGACATCCTATTTTTATTTCAGCAAGGCTTGTGGGCAAACCACAGATATGGAGGAAATCATAATCGATTGATCAGGAGGAGAATGCAATAGTGAAATTGGCTGTCTTGCAAAGTGCTGAACCTCCCATCATTTAATGTAACCAAACAGATGCTAGATGAGAACCAGGGAAATCTCTTACTCTTCCTGCGTAGTAAGCTTACGTACTGGAAGTTCCATAAAGGAAGGTATTTAACTAAGTTACTAGAATAGTTTGTGCACTCAACAAACGTATTTGCTGAATAAACGAACGTCAAGATTCAAGAAGGAATTGTATTTCAGCCTTTCCTAATGTTCAGATCTCAACTCTTAAATAGCTCTGATTTCTATTGAGTTAGATATTGTTTGCTTAATGTAAAAAATATTAAAGGCAAGATAATGGAGACAATAAAAAGATTAGTGGTTGCTGAGAGAAGTGCAAGTGTGGGAGATGAATACACAGAGCACAGAGGATTTTAGGGCAGTGAAAATATTCTGTATGAGATTATAAGTACCTGTCGTTATGCATTTGTGCAAACCTAGAGAACATACGACACCAAGAGTGAACCCTAACGTAAACTATGAACTTTGGGTGATTGTGGTGTGTCAATGTAGGTTCATCCTTGTTTAAAAAAAAAAAAAATGTACCATTCTGGCGAGTGGTGTTGATAATGGGAGAGGCTACACATATGTGTGAGTAGGATGTATATGGAAAATTTCTAGCTTCCTCTCAATTTTGTTGTAAACTTAAAACTAATTTAAAAATATAAAGTCTTTTGAAAAATATTCCACATTTTTAATGAATATAATTACTTGTTC
The DNA here is from genome assembly GCF_964165515.1 of Mesoplodon bidens. Lineage (NCBI taxonomy): Eukaryota > Metazoa > Chordata > Mammalia > Artiodactyla > Ziphiidae > Mesoplodon > Mesoplodon bidens. The sequence continues at coordinate 83,613,698 of NC_138162.1, forward strand.
CCCAAAATCTATGTTACATATTTTATCAATATAATAACCATGTAATGAAAGGAATCTAATTTTACTTGATACTGGGAAGTTTTTCTTGTTAATTTTCTTTTTTTGTGTGTGTGTGGTACGCGGGCCTCTCACTGCTGTGGCCTCTCCTGCTGCGGAGCACAGGCTCCGGACGTGCAGGCTTGGCAGCCATGGCTCACGGGCCCAGCCGCTCCACGGCATGTGGGACGCCCCCCAGACCAGGGCACGAACCCATGTCCCCTGCATCGGCAGGCGGACTCTCAACCACTGCGCCACCACTTAACGTTTAAAACCTGACGTGTTGGAAGGAAGCTTAGGAATGTATTAGTAAATGAGCAACCAGGGCTCAGGATTTCTGCCATTTGAATTTTGCGTTCTATTACTAATGTCATCCAATAAGAGTATTGCTAGTCTCAAGGTTATATTGCCTATATAACCTTCCCTTGAATGGAAAATAAGTAAGAGCACTGAGGAGAAAATGCTTGGAAATGTAAATGATTTTTATAATATGGGTTTGAACCAAAGTTAAAATGTTTGCAAGTTCAGTTACCAGACTAATTTAGCTACAGACTAAGGCACTAATCACTACTCTATACTGCACCAAAATTAAATGGCTAAAGTTTCTTAAATGGATTATACAAGATAAGTATCCCCCAGGGAATATTTGACAATATCTGGAACTCTTTGGTTGTCACAATTAGGGGGTGATGGTGGCATCTAATGGACAGAGGCCAAGGATGTTTACAATTTTGCTGTTGAGCAATAGCATAAATGATGCATTTACAAAACCATCAGTAGATTAATTCGTTCAGCCTTCTGAAGAATGTATAGTTTTGACTAAATGAAAATATATATTTAGGGACTTTCCTGGCAGTCCAGTGGTTAAGACTCTGTGCTTCAACTGCAGGGGGTGCGGGTTCGATCCCTGTTTGGGGAACCAAGATCCTGCATGCCACAGCAAGGCCAAAAAAAAAAAAAAATTAAAAATTAAAATATATATTTAATTTTACTAAGTGCCCCTCAGAAACCTGAAGCAAATGCAGTTTTTACAGAACAAAATGTTAACATGACTGGAGAAACCCTTTTCACTGCTCATCAATTTAGATAAAATGATGCCATTCAAAGTCCACAGCCATGAAGATAGGGATTCCACCTTGCTTCCTACTATGCTGTCACCAGCTATGATTTTAAGGGAATTAAATGTTTATTAAGTACCTTCTGTATACCAAGATACTGGCTTATATGCTCTCCCCTATGTTATCTAATATAATTTTTACAACAAATACATGAAATAGTAATTATTTTCCCTGCTTTATAAATGAGGAAACAGTGGTGCTGAGAGATTAAGCCACTCCCTAAAAGTGCATCGCTAGAAAAGGGTGGAAATAGAACCCTGTTCTGATGATTCCGACACACCCTGCTCCTCTGCCTCTACACCCACTGTAGACCCTAAGATGTATATGAGTATATTTAGTCATTCTGATTCATTACTCAGAGGATAAACTGATAAATGGATACACAAATTCTATGCAAAGACTTTAGTAGAAGAGTTTTCCGAGTGGTTTGGAATCAAGATAAAGACTATATATATATATATATATATATATATATATATATATATATATATATATATACATGATAGCTGATACTTACTGAATATGTATTGTTTTACTCTGTTCAGGCTGCTGTAACAAAGTACCATAGACTGATTGACCAGGTGGATGATAAACAACAGAAATTTGTTTCTCTAGAAGTTCTAGAAGCTGGAAGTCTAAGATTAGATTGGGTTCCCTCTTCCATGTTCCAGACTGCCAACTTCCCATAGTATCCTCACATGGTGAAAAGAGAGTGAAAGAGCTCTCTGGGAATTTTTTATAATGGCACTAATCCCATTTAATGAGGGCTCCATCCTCATAACTTAATCACTCCAAAGGCCCCACCTCTTAATACCATCATATTGAGAGATAGGATCTCAACATATGAATTTGGGAAGACAGGAACATTCAGTCCATAGCATTTACCATGCTTCAGACACTGTTCTCGGTGCTTTCTATGCATTTTCTCTTTTATTTTTCAAACGGCATAACAGAACTCATGAGGTGGATACTATTATTACCTCCATTTCACAGGAGTGTAAACCGAGACTCAGAGGGGTTAAATACCTTGCTCTAATCAGATAGCTGTTAAATAGTAAAGCCTAGATTTGTATCCAGACACTGAAACTCTAAAACAACTACAGTTGTCAACTGGGGGCTATTTTGTCACCAGGAGATAGTTGGCAATATTTGGAAACCTTTTTGGTTGTCACAGCTATAGGGTGATACTGGCTTCTAGTGGATAGAGGCCAAGGATGTTTACAGTGCACAGAACGGCTCCCAGAAAAAGGAATTATCCAGCTCCAAATGTCAATAATGGCAAGGTTGGGAACCCTGCTGTAGGACCTACCTTCAGCGTTTCTCTGTACATTTCTGCCATTGAATTGGGGCAGAATCATGGAAATAATGAATATGACATCTGATATTACTGATGATTAATTCTTACCTGTATTTAATCTTACACCACTTTTTCATGGCAATGTTGATTTTAATATATAACAGCATTATGTTATCTAAATTACATCAAAATTATCTTGGCATCTTCTGTAAAATAAAAATGTCTCGTCTCACATCCAAAACTTCCTACTAAATTGGTCTGCAGTAAATCTCCTGGGAATCAGATTTTTTTTTAAGCTCCTCAAATGATTTTTAACATGCAGCCAAGTTGTTTTGAGAAACGTATAAAGAAAAATAGCAGAGATTTTTAAAGTACGGAACACTTTGTAGTCTCCACTAAAGTAATACAGTAATGGCCCACAGTCACTGAGTGCTTATTTTGTGCCTAGGACAGAGCTGAATACTTTACAGGAATTACCATACTTTAAATTCTTCAATACTTCTATCAGGTAGATGTTCTTATGGCCATTTTTACAAATGATGAAACTGAGGCGTCAGAAGATTAAATAACTTGTCCAGAGCACACCACCAGTGTGTGACAGAGCTGCCAGTTAACTCTAGCTCCTCCTGATTGGAAAACCCATGCTGTAAACCAGTGGCTCTGAAACACGAGCGTGATCAGAGCCACCGGTAGGGCCGTGAGGACACAGATGGCTGGAGCCCCTCCCACACACCCACATCAGAGGTTCTGAGTCAATACGTCTTGGGTGGGGTCTGAGAATTTGCATTTCTAACAAGTTCCCAGGTGATCCTGCTGATCCTGCTGTTCTGGGGAACTATAATTTGAGAACCCCAGTGCTAAAGAGGGACAGTTTTTTAATAAAATCAAGCTCTCTCTCTTTTATGACACATCTTTTGTTTAAGAAGCTTCATCTCTCATTTTTCCCCTGAATCTTAGGAGATTTTTTTTTTAAGTACTTTTCTGTCCCACTAGCTTAATGTCTTGTAATACCAGGGACAGTCTAAGTACCACATTGGTATGACAAGTGTATAATAGTTGCTGCCTACAGTGGAGTGGGGTGAAGGGAGAGCCATCCAGGAGGAGAGATCAACACCCTCTTGCCTCCAGTGATAATACTCCTAACCAGAGAAAAAGAAATCCAAACAGGACAAAGAAGGGACCTACACCAGTGGGAGAAAACTCCAAAGTGGCAATTAAATGCCTGACATAGGGGATGAAGGGAAAGGTAGTAGATTACAGGAGAACAGGAAATCAAGAGAAGTTTCTTGGTTCAATGTCCTTGTTCCTACACTAAAAACCAATTATGATTAAATAAAGGGCAAAAAGAGATAAGAGATATTTTTCTTAACCTGCTCTCATCTCTGCTAAGTAGCAGCAAGCAAATAAGTCAACATGCCCCAAAGATGAGCTATCAAAGTGAAACATGAGTTAAAGGAAATGGTGGGAGTAGGTGGTGAGAATTATATATGGTCCCCCAGTGCCACAGTCAATCAGCAGGAATACACTCACCCACTAACGGACTCCATACATTTTATTGAATCTCTAGGAGACGTTGAGAGAAACACAGAGAGGGTTTTATCCCTAAGGAGCTTACAGTCAACGTGAAAGGTGAACAAATAAACAGGATTAATGAAGAACACCAGGACCAAATGATAGGGTAATCACTATGATTGGAGTGGGCAGGGGATGCTTTGCAGAGGTGATGGGTGTTGAGCTGGGTCTTCAAGAATAGGTCAGGTGTGGGTAGTTGGAGCACAGTAGAGAGAGGCCCTCAGCAGCGTCGAGGAGGAGAGAGGAGTGTCATGGAAGAGGCTGAGAAGTGAGGAGTTTGGGGCAGACTTTCAAGGTAGATGGATGGATTTGGCCCTGGATCACAGGGTAAGTACCTGAACACAGGGCTGACCCAGGCTGCGAAAAGCCAGACTAAAGAGGAGAATGGGTTTGTGTTGTGGGCCCTGGAGGGCTGGAAGATTTTTGATAAGGAGAGCGGTGTGATAACACTATAACTCTAGATAAATTCCAACCATTTCTTCCTTTCTTTCCTGACCATACGTCCCGTATTCAGGCTGGATTCCCCCCTCGTGCACGTGCTTCTATCTCCAGTCCTGACCTTTGTTTGTGGGGCATGGGCATGCTCTGTGCATCAAGGCGCCATTGAGTCTGTTTCAGCGTTGTTTGGTACTAATTTCCTGGCTCGCCAGAGCAGGAGCTGGATTTTTTTTTCAAGGCTCAGGAGGCATGAGGAGGTATAAGTTTCTAACCCAGGATTTGGCTTCCAGCATCCTATGAATGGTGCCTATAAATTTCGTTCCACGCAAGGTAGCATTTACTAACCTTTAAGTAGTTCACAGAGAACAATTCAGCTTCCCCATTCAAATGGTAACACGTGAAACATTTGGTATCCCCCAAGTCTGTTTACTTTCTGACTTCAAAAAAATAGTTCTGGGCTTCCCTGGTGGCGCAGTGGTTGGGAGTCCGCCTGCCGATGCAGGGGACACGGGTTCGTGCCCCGGTCTGGGAAGATCCCACATGCCGCGGGGCGGCTGGGCTCGTGAGCCATGGCCGCTGAGCCTGCGCGTCCGGAGCCTGTGCTCCGCAACGGGAGAGGCCACAACAGTGAGAGGACCGCATACGGCAAAAAAAAAAAAAAAAAAAAAAAGTGGTTCTAAATAGCTTTCTTACCTATCCTCATTACCAACAGGTCTTCTAAAAGTATTATTCCTGCTATTATATAGAAAATGACAATTATAATGGAAGAATTTAAATAGAATTAAACCCAAGGTTTTTTTTGTTGTTGTTGTTCTTTCCTTTCTCTTTTTTTTCTTGGCTGCACCGTGTGGCATGTGGGATCTTAGTTTCCCACCAGGGATCAAACCCGTGCCTGCTGCACTGGGAGTGCAGAGTCTTAACCACTGAACCGCCAGGGAAGACCCTAAACCCATAGGTTTTAAATACACACTGAAGTGCGAACTCCATCTTATTTGTTTCCCAGTGTCTAGTACAAATAATATTAATTATTAATTAATATGTATTGGCTGAATGAACAAATAATAACCAGAGTCAACAGCCAAAATGCATGTCTCAGAGATAAGCAAAGGCAAGAAGATTCATTTTCAAATATATTTGCTGAATTTCCAATATGTACCAGACACAGTGCTAAGGACTTTCACATTTCCTCCTCATACAACTCAAGTGGGCAGATGTTATGATCTTATGTTAGAGATATGTAACCTGAGGCACAGAAAAAGTTTAGTAACTTACCCAAGAATCCCAAACCAGATGTTCTAATTCAAATCTAATTCAAACTTCAAGCTTCTGTCCTTGAGTTTTTCCCACATGTATCTAATTATAGCAAATACCTGAGTGCTTACTACTCTAGCTTCTTCAAGTTCTCCTCAGAAGATTCTGACTCAGTAGTTGGTGGGGGGTCAGGAATCTATGGCTCTGGTGATTCTGAGAAACATTTCAGGGGTCTTCAGTCCCAGCTGCTCATTGGAATCATGCTGGCAATGTTTAAAAAGTCCACATGCCTTGGCCCTGCTCTAAACAAATCAACGGGAAGGAAGTAAGAGAGAAATCCCTAGGCCTCGATACTTTTTAATTCTCCAGATCATTCCAGTGGGCATCCAGAGCTGAGAACCACTGGGCTCAGCTCTGCTAGACTGACAATAATATTTAAGGGGTTTACCCAGCCTCCTCTAAGCACCTCTCCACCCCTTGCCTTTCTTCCCATATAGTGTGGGCCAGGAAAAAGCCGAGATACTTAAATGAAGAGAGGAACAGAAGGGAAGGAGATCAAGAAACCATTTGTGACAAGTGATTAGGGGAAAAAAATGAGAGCTGTCAAAAGTGGTAGGGGGAGGTGAGGGGTGAAGAGAAAGGTTTGAGATTCATCACTGAAACAATTTACTAACTCTAAGCAAAAGTTACATAAAGCTGACACTCATGTGAGCATATTGCTCTCAACTAAAGATCATGCTCTTTTCTATGGAAGTCAAAGCAATTTTTACAAACTCATATATTTATCCTTCCTTGTGACAAGGCTTGAAGATCAGAAATTCTGTCTGGGGATTTCCCTGGTGGCACAGTCGTTAAGAATCCTCCTGCCAATGCAGGGGACACGGGTTCGATCCCTGGTCTGGGAAGATCCCACATGCCGTGGAGCGGCTGGGCCCGTGGGCCATGGCCGCTGAGCCTGCGCGTCCGGAGCCTGTGCTCCGCAGCGGCAGAGGCCGCAACAGTGAGAGGCCCGCGCACAGCAAAAAAAAAAAAAAAAAAAAGTAAAACCAGTGTTCTCCCTCCTGCCTTCCTTGCCTGGGCAGCCCTTCACCCTCACTTAATGAAACGGAACAGGTGATGCCTTTAACTCCTCTTTCATTTAATCTCATTAATGCAGTCTGTTGGGATTCTCATTGTAGGGTAACATAGGGACAGACACGTTAGACCTCTAATGAAAAGTGCGATATTTTTCGATTAGACTTTTAATTGCTACGTCAAAATGTGTGAGGATGAGCTCAAAACCAAAGCTGAGGCCACTGGTGAGTTTTGCATTTTCTTCTTTCTTCTGACAGTTAGCTGTACGAACTATCCTTCAGGCAAGACAGTAAGCGTTTATAAGCTCTCGGCAAAATAAAGTGATGGCTAAGTGCGGGAACAATAAAATATTTTCTGACTTGAGCATGTATATAATAAATAAGTCACTCAGGTTTTATTTTACACTGGAGACCATATTTGTATATAAATATTATTATATCCTAGAGCAAATTACCAAACGCATAAGTTTTGAGACTGAATTCATGTGGTCGTCTGCCCATTACACTAACATGAGGTTAACACTGTGAACATCCATGTCATAATTTTGTTGCTTTGATTTTAGCTATTGCCATTACTATTGTTAAGATCATTTTACTTTTGTAATTTTTTAAAAAAATTTCTTTATCAATATATTATGGCAGGCACTTTCTCATATGTAAGAAATCTGTTTTCAAAAAAAATTCTATTTGGTTGAATGATTATTAACAGTCAGGTGAATTATGTTTGAGTTTTTCTTCTAAATTTTTTGTAAGTAAAGTAGTATATAGTTCCCTAAACACACATTATCTCATAACATAGAGAGATTTTTGAGCATTCACTTTAAAAATATTTCAGGTCAATATGGTGCATGATTTATTGCCATTTTTTTTGTTAGTACTAGAACAACAGTTGGAAATCTTAACATGTAAATTGATATAATTGTTCGTTTCAAATCATATAAGCCTAAAAGTTCAAAAAAAGTTACTAAGCAAATTAAAACTCCTAAAATATTATATTAACTCAGAAGTACATTTTCCCACAATGTTAGAGCTTCCTAGTGCCTGTGTTTTTAGAATAGATATTGTTTCAAGGCAATTATTCACTGATTCCAAAATATATATAAAGACTTTATTCATGAAATAAGCCATTACCAGCAGATTGCAGTTCTGACATCAATGGAATCTTTAAACAACGATTTATCCTTCCTATTGACAGATTTACTCAGGATATTGTTGCTATTGTTTAGAAATTAATAACACTGGACATATTAATGTCTATGTACTTAATCCTCTTTGGGTCTGAATTACAATTAGCAGAGGCTGACAGGTAAACTTAAATGTTCTGAAATTTCTCCCTTGATTTGGTGTTAAAAAAACAAACATGAATTTGTCTTCTATTGTAAAGTTACATAGAACACTTTAATTTTAGGAGCTTATACGTGTATGTGCACATACACACACACACACCCCTCATTTTTTAAATGAACTGTATGAACAAACGTGCCTTTACATTTTTAAGAGAACCAGATATTTTACTTTCCTCTTGAATTTTAGTGGAATTAAAAGAAATATTCCAGATTAAAGCTGCAGCTTTTTTTCAAGTTACTACGGTAGAAATTTTAGTGCTGTGCTTAGCAACTGGTTTTCACCAGTCTCTTTCCTCTATTATTTCCCCCAAAATAAATATTTCTGCTGCTTTGAAGTAATTCAAGCCTCTAAAGAAAATACTCAGAAAAACTCCACTTTTTCCTACCAATTTAGACCACCTGGTAGCATCAAAATGCCTTTGGTAGAAATTAATGTATAAGAAACACAGCTAACGAATGGAGCAGCCATAAACATCTCCATGCAAATGTTGTTATAAACTATCAAGCAATGATTATGAATTTGCTGCTTGTAGAAAAACAGTTCAAACGAAACTTGTGAAAATGAAATTTGAAAATCAGGGTATCTGTTCTTAGTACTTGGTCATCGTTGTTCACAGAACTCCCTCACCAGCTTACGTAAACACTGAATAAAGCTGTTAGGGATTACGTGCAGCATGATGGATCTGATGAGCTCAAAAATAAGATAGCTTGGGTCCTATAATGTTTAGGATTATGCTGGTAATCTCTTTAGGGAAAGTGTGCAGTATCAGCAGAAAGGCACTTTAGTCTTCAAGGGAGCCAGGCACTCATAATTCTATATTTGTTGAGTGGCTAAGCCTTTGCCTACCTTGATATAGGGCCTTTGTGATGTTTGGAATAGGGTGAAATTATAAGAAAGGGCTTACTGGAGTGACATCCCAAGTTATCATTTTACCCCTAAAATAATTTCTGGTGCTGCATACAGGTGAGAATATATTCGTTTAAATTCTAAGTGTCTCCTTTTTTGAAAAAGGTTGTCTATATAAGGATGAACTAAACCCAAACGTGCCTTTCTCCAACCTCTGAACTTGTTCTCGTCTCTAGAGATGAAATAAAAATTACGATTGTCTTTTCAATTCTATAATTTCTTTTCAAAATTCAATTCAGAAACAATGGAGACTTGAGTTGCAAGTTTGCTAGAACATAAACGATATAAAAATGTAATTCTCAGTGCAGATACTTACAATATATTTTTCTATTGTAGCACTGTCTATGTTAAAAACAGAATCAAATCTCTTGCAGTTAATCCAAAAAATGAGTTCCTAAAATCTGAGTTCTTATAGAATGATCACTGGTATCCAGGTGTTCTCCCATAAGTGAAAGATCTCTCATGTCATGTTGGAGTGCCCATTCAAATGAATTTTTCCCTACGTCAACCCTCTGATGGCAAAGAAAGTCTTTGGGGATAATGGTAGTGACTGTTCTTTTTCCATTTCATTCTCTCTCTCTCTCTCTCTCTCTCTCTCTCTCTCTCTCTCTCTCTCTCTCTGACACACACAAAACTGGTGTAAATATCTCACCTATGTTCTAAAGTTTGTTTATGTAATTATTTGCTGCATCCATGGCTAAGGGCATGTTTAAAAAACAGAAGCGTTTGTAAATATGTAAGAGGGATAAATTATAATACTGTTCAGTTTTTGACCATCCAAGCAGACTGTAGGACATTGTGAGCCAGTTAAATCAAGCTCTTATTACATTAGGAAGAAAAATGTTAATATGGTGCCAACATTCTGATCTTATATGGACGTCGTCCTCATGTGGGACAAGAATCCACCCAAGTATCTCATGCAAAGATGAGATGCCACGTCTATTTCACTAGGTTTCTCTTTCAAGAACGAAGGCGTTGAAATTGTATTCTGATCACTGTATCTTAGACTATGTCCTTATCTTTGCCCCTGTAGTCTTGGTTTGTCTCTTTTTTAACACACTTCAAGAGATTTGGTCTTTCTTTACCACTAAGCAGGAAGAGACTTTTTTTTTTTTTCTCTTATTTTCAAGTTCTCTGAAAAACTTCAGGAATGGTCTCTACCACATCTATCAATAGAAAGAGTGAGAAATAGTACTGTGTCCTTTCCACCCCACACTTCAGTTGCTTAGGGTTTTCTTGGTGTGTATGGGGGGCGGGGGAGTGTTAATTAGTCTTCCTGTTTCAACCTTTGAATTGTTTACCTTCAAATATATAATTTAGTGGCTTTATTTTTATATTTCTCAACCATGTCCCTGTTAATTGGCCTTTTCAAGTACTCTTGAAAATAATGTAATATAGGAACCACATCTTAGAGCACAGTGAACAGTGAAACTGGGTTGAACCACATGAAATCGCCAACGTTGACTATCTCCTTGCACAAAAGGGTGGCAAATTCATATGGTTCAATATGACATATGTGACTACAGATAAAAGCATGATTGTTTGATAACTCTAAAAGAATTCTGCTACTATTTATTTTTCATTTAACCCCATTAACTACCCTGTTTACTCTCTAAGACCCAGCTCAAAAGCCACCTCATCCATCAAATCTTGCCAGCTTTCCCTAGTTGAAATCAATATACTTCTTCCAGGTTTATTTTAGCATTCATCTCAGTCTGCCCTGTGTCGAGATTATGTAGACCTGTGTGGGGTTGTACAATCATTGTATTCACTTTGGAGACAGAAACTTGGTTTTGCACATATCTGTGGCCTAAAACAAATGCTTGCTCAATTGCCTTTGCTGGGGCTGTCTCAGAGGATTTTCACTACCTCCATCAAAAGAAGCACTTTGAGTAATTCAATTATTTCTAATAGTTAATAGAATTTTTAGTACAGTGTTAGATTTACAAAGTAATTGAGCAGAGTTCCATATATCCACCCACCCTCTCACATACAATTTCCTCTATTATTACTAGCTTGCATTAGTGTGATATATTAATGAACCAATTAATTAGTGAACCAATACTGACACATTATTATTTACTATAGTCCTTAGTTTACATTAAGGTTCACTCTTTGTGTGGTACTGCTCTGTGGATTTCTGTGAGTTTCAACAAATGCATAGACATGTATCCATCATTACAGTATCGTACAGCACAGTTTCACTACCCTAACAATTCTCTGTGTTTCACCTATTTATCCCCCAAACCTGGGACAACCACTGTTTTTTGTTTTTTTTTTAACTGACTCCAGAGTTTTGCCATTTCCAGACTGTGATATAGTTGGAATCATACCATATGTAGACTGTTCAGACTGTCTTCTTTCACTTAGCAACATACATATAAGGTTCCTCCATATCTTGTCATGGCTTGATAGCCCATTTCTTGTCAGCACTGAATAATATCCCATTGTCTGGATGTGCCATAGTGGGTTTAGCCACTCACTTATTGAAGGATGTCTTGTTTGTTTCCAGTTTGGGGTGATTATGAATAAACTTGCCATAAACATCCATTTGCAGGTTTTTGTGTAGACATAAGTTTTCAGCTCACTTGGTAAATACGTAGCAGCACAATTGCCGAGTCATATGGTAACACCATGTGGCTGTGTAAGAAACTGCTAAACTGTCTTCCAAAGGGACTGTACTATTTTGCATTCCCACCAGCAACGAATTCCCTTTGTTCTGCATCCTCGCCAGCATTTGGTATTGTCAGTTTTTTTTAGATTTCAGTCATTCTAAAAGTGTGTTGTTTTAATTTATAATTCCCTAATATAATATGACATTGAGCATCTTTTCATATGCTTATTTGCTGTCCATGTATCTTCTTTGGTGAGGTGTCAGTTTTGATCTTTTGCCCAGTTTTTGAAGTTTAAGAGCTCTTTGAATATTTTGCATACAAGTCCTTTATCAGATACGTGTTTTACAATATTTTCTCTCAGTCTGTGACTTGTCTCTTCATTCTCTTAATGCAATTAGATTTTTAACATAGAAAAGCTGTATTTTTTCATCTTCTAAAAGAGGCTTTTTTGCTCTTTTGAATTTTTCTCCAGAGAATTAACTCTGCCTGGTCACTCTGAATCATCTGTGTGACCTGGTGCGTGGAGTTTCTCCATCCCTGCCCTCCTTCAGTGAAGGTGGTGCTGCATAAACTAGAATTTCCTATTGAAGTTTTCAGCTAAATGGAGACTAGAGAAAGGGGTTCAGAAACAAATTAAGGAACTAAAGAGAGACAAGTTTTTTCACTGCAGCACAATGACTGCTGTTTTCTTCTTTTTATAACTGGAAGAATTAGCTATCAAAGAGGATGCATGTCTTTTTTTCTTATATAAAGTTCTCTTCACAGAGAGTTGGAGCTTGAGGGGTAGATACCCTGAGAGTTAAATTGTAGAAGGTCTTTCCTTTCTCTCTTCCAGAACTTCTCAAATTTTACTCTGCATATGCATCACAGAGGTTCTCTTACAGTGCAGATTCTGATTATGTTGGTCTAGGGTAGGACCTAAGTGCCCACATTTCTGTCAAGCACCCAAGCCATGCCAGTGCTGCTGGTCAGGGACCACACTTTGAGTAGCAGGTCTCAAGACGGCACTATGATAGAGGAGAGGAATGTGATGAGTATCCACCATGACTATTGAACTCTATGTTAACTAATCTGTTTTCATGAGATGGGGCAGCATTCCAAATGTTTCATTTCCAGAATTACCATGGCTAGCTGAAATGAGTTCATTTCTGTTTCAAACACTGTTTGACCTTCTTACATTTAACAAAAGAAGTAAACTTGGTGCAATTCCACTTTTAAAATAGAAAAACTGTTTTTTAATCTTCTCGAGAGGCTTTTTCACACTGAGGATCCAGAGAGTGAGCTAGCATCCAGAACCCCAAGAGGGAGTCCACAGAAGAGGGGGGACACGCTACCATGCAGTGTTGTAACATGAAGAAGATGTAGGCACAGCTGACAACCGTTAAATCTGCAAAGGAAACCGGTACACTGGATGTTCATTACAGTAACGCAAGATGTTTCTGGGAATACTCTGCCTTCTCTTTCTTCTGCCCTGGCAATTAATGACCAGAGTTTTTTATAACTAACCCTTCAATCGTCTTACTGCCTTTTGAACAAAAGAGAAATGCCTAAAAGACAATAGCAGAATGTGCTTTTCCAGAATCCTGTAAAGTTTTTAATTTCCTGTAATGCCAGCACAATTAAAAATTCCATCAATTCTCATAGTAGCTAAAACTGTAATTACCTGGACATCATAGAACATTTCTTTTCAAATTTGAATACTGCCCTGGGAGCTTGTTACAAAGCAAATTCTGATGCAGTTGGCTTGGGCAAGTCTTGATAGTCTGCATTTCTAACATGCTCACAGGTCTTGCCGATGCAACTGGTGTACAGATCACACTGTGAGTGGTCATGGGAGGCATTAACTGCTTTCAACCTGAATGATGTCAGGTCCTACACACACATTATCTCATTATAATGAACACTTTGACAGGACGAGATGTACTTAATGGGAATTAATTCAAACATTATGAGTTTAAAACCAGGACGACTTACAAAAGTGATTTGCTTTGCTTCCAAGGGGGATATTTAACTTATTATCAGTAATGTTACTAATGATAATACTAATTTCTGTCATTGTTCTCTGTTGGTCTTTGTTGGTCTCGTTCTCTGTTGTTTCACTCTTCTGGGGAGTCAGAGTAAGCAAGCAACTCTTTAGGGGTAAATGCTAATACGCCAAAGATAAATCAACTCCCTTCATGATAATCCTACCAATTATGCCTTTGGAAAAAATCATTTTTTGCCATTATCTTATGATAGTAATTTTTTTCTTACTGTGGCTTCCAATGATATACAGTGTAGCGAATTATAGTGATATAAAAATAAATGGTATCTTTAGATCATTCAGAAGCTGTCTATCAACTGAATAGAAAAGAAAGTTCACACAGACCACCACCCTGAATACTACAGAGAAGAGCTTGAGAAGAAAGGGTGACCCCAAATACTGATAGATGTGAGGGCATTCCAGTAGGAATTAGAGTACACTGAATTTCATGCACTATATTTGGTATTTAAGCAGGATGCTGGGATTAAGATACTCTGTGCCCTGATGAGATAAGCGAGAACACAAACCTGATCCAATATCTGGAATCTTTTCAAATTACCACATAACATGGTATAAGGGCAAAGGCTCAAAGACTTTTACTTTTTTCCTGAGGGTCTCATTTTTCCACACTTTCATCCTACCCCAATCTTGGAGCTATTTTCTGATAAATCAAAGTTACAGTGGAACCAGATTTCAAGAATACCTGCTTCATCTTTTGGGGCTGTTGCTATGTGATATCACAGAGTTTTGTACCTAATAGAGGTAGATACTTAATCTGCCAGTGAGAGAGGAAAAGAGTACAAACAGGGATTTTAATTCAGATTTTCCACAAATGATACATGAGATACAATCTAAGTAGTAGATACAACTTGGGCTACTGAGACCATCTGCAAAAAGATTTTTAACCAAAATAGTCATCTGTATTGGAAATTTTTACATATGCAAATTGTGCTTTACTCAGACATTAAGAGTTCTTCCTGCACTGCCCACTTTTAGCATAACTGTAAAATTCTGGGAAGGAGGAACTGGCAGGCAAACCCAGTGTCCAGGAATGGGAGTTATCCTGGTTATGGGTAGATGCTTCATATTTTCCTTAAGAAAACAAAAGATGCTGCAGGTATAGCCCCCAAACAAAAGCCAGGAAATATAGAGAGAACTACTGGTCACTCCTTAGTATTTTCAGATTCTGGCCTTATCCCAGGATCTTATTTCCTTTGCAGTGGCTTACATGCTACAGAGAATTCCTTGTTAATAATTTGATTCATTTAATTCTCAATGGGAGTCTTTTATCATATCAGAATCACCAGGGGGCCTTTTTCAAAATACATACACTCCAGTCTTGAGATTTTGATTTCTTCTCCTCACCCCAAATATGGAAAATCAGTATTACTTAAAGCCTCTTTCATAAAAGGGAGGGTCATATCTTTTGGTTGTACTGAAAGAAAAAAAATTAGGACTATTGCTTTAAGGAGTTATAAGAATTCTCTTTCAGGCTCCATAGAAAATATTTTAAAAGAAGTATGACCTGGACTCTGTCCTCAATGGATTTAAAATGGCCAGAATATAAAAACGGCCGGGTTGAGGTATAAGAGTTGGAATGGTAGGAAAGGAGAGCCATAGGAGCTCACACAGTAAAAAAATGTTTCCACCAACCAGAAAGTACGTAAAAGGTCCATTATTACTACCATTCCTTACGGACGCTTTTAACAGTAAAGGTATTTTGATGAATCAAAGTGATTCATTTTCTAGTTAACGCATTAGCCCGGATTAGTTTATTTAACCTTGATACCTGGTGTCACAGCTGGGGCTTCTGAAGGAGTAGAACTAAAGATATGTATGTTTTGAGAAGCAGGGAGAATGAAAAGCGTGGTGGCTTTGTGTGATGCTGTGTTAAGGGCCCCTCAGCAAGGAAGGGCCTTCAGGAGTACTCCAGGGTGAGAACTGCCATCTTCAAAGAGGGAGACAAATTTGGATTACTACTCTGCAATCGTTGAGTAGGACCTGCCTGCCAAATCAGGGGATATTAAGTTAGTTGTACTTCATGAATTATTCTAATATGAAGTTAAACATCAAATTATTTTAAATCTTCCCTGACACTCTTTGATGCTGTAAGAATATCGTTTCCAAATAAACAATATATGATTGCTTTTATAAACAAGAAAATTTAATTGGTAAATAAAAATTAACTACAGTCTCCACAGAGGCTTACCAATAGAAAAATGTAAGTGAAAGGACGATATAAGAAATTGAAAACCTGATAAATGAGCACATCTCAAGCCATCTCTCAGGGCATTGCAGCCCATCTAAATTCGTCTCAGAGGCTATTGTTGAATTAATCTATGAGTCCAGCAAAAGTATGGATGTTGAACTCCCTCCTCAGCCTCTATCACCTTCATTGTCACAGCTGGTGAGGTCCAAGCCACCAAATCCTCCCTAGATGTTCAGTTTGAAACCACGATAAATAGCTTGTCTCTAGATCTGCAGTCACCAAAAGACAATCGCACAGGAAACAATGACTGGTGTAATGGCAAGACATTTAGAAATGGCAAACATTGGAGCAATAATGTGATGTGTTGCCGTAATTAGTGTCTGAAATACCCTCCTTGAAGATGTGCTTTATAAAATATATAGTGTGAACTGTGAATCTGTAGCTCAGAAGCAGTTTATTTTAAATGAGAGAAAAGGAAAAGGATTCGTACTTTAAATTATTTAAATTTATATTCACCTATAATAAACCTCAGATGATCTGTTCTGTCATAGTAGGTAAAAATGGTCATAGGTTTTCCAAACTGATAACCCCTTCCCACACAACAGGCTTACACATATACACTTTTAAGTGACTTCTTTCTCTTTAAAAATACTGTTAAAATGTTTATGGTTCTTCAGGATACATGTTGAGCTAGAATTATAAATATGTATAAATATGCAGATGCTCTATCGAATCATTCCTTATCCCATTTGTATTTCCGAAGTTGTGTAAGATAACCTTTGTGGCTTTCCAGAACATCTTCTCACACCCCAGGGGGCAAATTACCTCTATTTTCATTTCCTTTAGACTTAGATCATTTTATAATTAAGAACTTATTGAAGCAGATTCTCCCCATGTGTAAGTTACTCCCTGGGGAGTAATTTATGCAAAGAGCACCTCTGACTTAATATCATATAAACCTAACAACTATACAATGGATACCTGGGATTTTTAGTCAATTTTGCAATCATTGTAAAAAATCCACAGTTGGAAAGGTTACACTGGAAAAAAAAAAAAAGACAAAACCTGGTACAAAAAGCTTATAGTGTCATTTGTTTGGGTTTTTTAATGATTAGATTTTTTAATAAAGGAATAATAATGTGGCTTGTCGTATTTTTTGTCCAGAAACATCAGAAATAATGATGTTTTTGATGGTGATGATGAAGATTGACATTTTGTAGCTCTTTACTATTTGCAGGGTACTTCCACATAAAATATCTCATTTAATCCTCACACCTCTATGAAGTCTGTCAGCTAAGCTTTACAAACCAGAAAACAAGATCAGAGATTTTTTTCTTGGTCATGGGCCCAATCATTAACAGATTAGGGACTAGAATCCAGGGGGACATAACAGAATAGAGTGACATCAAATCTCACATTTTTTTCATATCCCAAAATTTTGAAAACAAATTCTAGTTCATATATAAAATCAGAAGCAAATAGAAACACTTAGTCTAATAAGTATTTTAGTTGAATTTGTCTCTTCTCCTGATATTTTTATCATTATCTCTTTAACTGGTGCTATTGGAATAATACAGGAATTCAGAATTGTATTTGTATTTTATCTTAGTGAGAAGCAGAGAAAGGGTTACTGAATGAAATCTCAGGAAAATCAGCTAATTTCCCATCATCATTTCCCGAGTCACCTCAAGGGCGTCATTAACCACCTAGATCCTCAGTTTTCTCATATGAAAAATAGGGACATAACTGAATTTTTTGCTTATAAAGATGATTTGAACTTACTGAGAAATATTTAATTTAAAAAAATTTAATGTGCTCCCCTAAAGCTAAGTATTATTTTTTTAATGAAAACAATAAGAAAAAGAGGGTTATGTCTTGCATTTATTTGTTTTGTATATTCAAGGGTGAGAAACTGTAGAAAAGCATCCAAGTGGCAGATTGATGTATAAAGTATTTTGAAGCATATTTTGCATAATTATTTTAAATTGGGAGCAAGAATAGCAGATCTTCCTACTGTGTATAATTTTAACAACACTGAGAATACTATCAGTGACGTAGGAATTACTACATTCTAAATAAAGTTTATATCATGGATTCATCCATAACCTCAAAGCTGATGGCTTAAAATCATCTTTCCAAGAGGTTCTATACACGGGTGTCTACAAGACATGACACCAAATTGCACACATGCAAAATGGAAATCCCATGCCCCACCATATTCCACAAAGGAATTACCTTACCAACCAACCATGTATGTCAAACCTACTATTTAATCTTACACCCAAGGCTAGGAAGCTAGAAGTCACCTTTGATTCTTCATCAGTTTCCACCTCTGCATCCTGTCTTTCTTTTATCTTCTCACCTCTTCCATTGAGCTGTCTATTTGCTTCTTCCTCTCCATTTATCCTGCCACCGATGTAATTCACGCCTTCAGTTCCTAACACCCAGGTTAGGAATAGCCTTTTTTTAGTTAGTCTTCCATTTGTGTCTGGTTAACCTGCCAAACTTACCTTTCTAAAGTACCCAAACCATCACTTTCATCATTTCTTCATTCATTTCTTTGATTCCTTATGGCCAGTGATGTCAGGTGAAAATTCCTCTGCCTAACTCCCAAGAGCTTGATAATCTGACATCATTCCCTCTATCCAACCATATGGCCCAAGTTTCCATTAGAACCAAGTTGCTTGTCTCAGTGATCACAAGCCACAATCATTTGGGGCCTCCTTCATTCCATTCTGCTTGCAGAAATGCCTTTTGCCTTGTACTTCCTACACAATCTTCAAAATCAAAATGTCTTCATCTCCAACGAAATTATGTCAGTTCCTATTGAAGTGATAGTACCCATATGCTTTATCGTTTTTTCCCCTGATATCTCCATGTATTCATTTTGTTTTATTGATTAAATTGTTAGCGTCATTAGTATATCTTATCTTATGTCAACAACCTTTATTATTTTAGTGGATATATAGATGCTTAATAAATATTGAACTGATTCATCATTGGCATTTTCACAAGTAATCATCCAACCACTTAATGTGTAAAGCCACCTCCACCCCTTCCAGTTTCCCTTATTTACTTATGTAAAATAATATTGAAATAAGGCAATGTGATCATTCTCAGTGACTTAATGTTTAAAGTGCAAAATAAGAAAACCAAAGCCACAGGTTCAAGGGATTTTTAAGTCACACTACATAAAGGTCAAGTTCAAAAAAAGGAGAAAACTGTGAAAGCAAAAGTTTAGAAAACTTCTGGTCCCTGGTTATATTTTTTAGTTTGAGGAAAACGAAACAAACAATGGTAAATGGATGCCCGTTACTTAGAAGAAGCAGCTGGGGGCCGTTCAAATAGAAGTGGGTGATCTCACAGCCCCACCCCCATCCTAGTGTCTTCAAACACTGAGCCATGGCGGGGAAAGGTGGGAAGGGAGATCTGAGGGCGAAAAGAAAACAACTCCATAAGCTCAAAAATGTCTGTTTTCCCCTTTCAGCACAAATTGAAGTGATACCATGCAAAATTTGTGGCGATAAATCCTCTGGGATCCACTACGGAGTCATCACGTGTGAAGGCTGCAAGGTATGGGACTTTAACTCAGTACTGCCAACAGCATCCACAGTTGCCTCAGGCATCTGTGTACTTCACAGTGCAAGAGGTGACACCTTTTGAAAGGCCTGCTAAAGGATTCTTATGCCTGCTGCGGACACTCAGGAATTCTTGCTTGGTGGGTGGGTGGGTTGATTTTCTGTTCTTTGGCCTTTTACGTTTTTGTCATTGTCTAACTCATCAGCAGGTGCTTAAAAATGGATTAATATTTAAAAGCTTCAATTATTCACATTTACAGAGATATAAATACTGATTTGCTGTTTTAACAGTTTTGTGTCCAGTAAACTCCAGCACATTTATATCAATATGAAAGGTTAAAATAAAGATTATAAGCTAATGGCCCTGTATTTATTTATCTCCTTGAGAAAGCCATTGAGATAGCAGTTGCAATATGCATGTGACCATCCTTTATTCTCATGTTCCAGAAAAATAAAACTGGAAGCATGGAAATGTTAAAAGTGGAGCAGATAATCTCTGATCAGTTAAAATTCATCTGCCCCAACTTCATCAATGAGGTCCTGAGGTCTAAACAAGATTATGTCATATGGCCAATGTCACTAATCTAGTTAGTGAGAGAACATGGCCAAAAGCATGTTTCTTTGTTTGTTTTTCATTCTCAGTCTGGTGTTCTCCACAACAAATCCAACCAATTCTTCCAAAGACAAACTAATTCCTATGAGCAAGTTGATTTTTAAAACACAAAGCTGGAGGAATAGCAGTTAACATAGACTTAATCTGAAATAAGAGAAATTTGAAACTTAAGAGTAAATGTTTAAATTTAATCCTTAGAAGGAAAGAAAGGGTGAGAGACTAAATATCAAGGGGGAAATGAAAACAGTCCTGCAATTTTAAAGGGCAGTATGTAACCAGAACAAATGAAATGCAGCCATAGTCCAGGAGGGGAAAGTGATAGACTGGCAAAGTTATTGGCAAAAGCAATTATATTTTTGATCAAAGATGCAAGCAAAGTGAATCATTAATCTAAGGTCAGTAAACTGAAGGAGATGTGGCACAATCAAAAATTCTAAGAACCAACTTTAATCTTATAAGACATTCAGATATAAATGAAACAAAACGTACTGTAACTCAAATAGTCATGCTATGTGAAAAATTGGCAGTGTCTTCATAATAGTCTCAAAAATTATGATTCCTGGAATTGAAACTGGAGGGAAGAAAAGAAAAAGGACTAAATGAGAATAAAGTAGGGGAGGGGTGCAGAGGGGGCCGAATAACATGAAATGTCCTAACCCGTCAACATACTGATTGGCTTTAGAGGTGATTAGCAATAATCCATTTTTGAACATCATGAGATGTGCCTTGTATTCTGTTCTTCTGCAGACCTATAATTAAGAATTGCATGTTATTCACCTTAATGCAATTTTTCAACTTATCACAAGAAACGTTAAAGCAAAATTACGAATCAGCAATTTTTTACCCTCCTAGAATAAGTTATTACTTCCTCTGGGCAGATAGACAAACAGTTTTCTTCATAAACACTAATAATTTTGTTTTCTTTTTTTTAACTTATTTTTAAATTGTTTTGGCCATGCCACGTGGCGTGCAGGATCTTATTCTCCCAACCAGGGATTGAACCCATGCCCCCCTGCAGTGGAAACAGAGTCTTAACAACTGGACCATCAGGGAATTCCCCTAAATACTGATAATTTTGGAATCAGACACCTCTCCAGTGAAATCACTTCCACCGTGTTGGTTTATTATGCAATTTTAAGAGCTCTGGTCTAGTTTACACAGTACCCATGAAAAAAATGTTTTGTAGCTCAATGTCAAAGTGGAAATGTTTTGTGTTTCATTGTATAAAGCTGTATTTAGAAAATGTCTGATTTCAAAATATGAGGCTATGGTCATGTTAAGGAGCTAAACATTTTAAGCAGTGATTTCCAAAAAAGATTTAACTACTGAACAAATATATTCCAACAGGTCAATAGCCAAGAACGAGTATTTAGGCTCCTGTCATCTTTTCTATTTAAAGAAGGAATCCAGGATTAAAGAACTTATGCTGTTATTTTGAAGCATATTCAGAGGTTTTAGTCAAAATGACACTGTACACCACACAACTTTTTTTTTTCATGGAAAAACCCACATTTGTAAATATGCTACATTTTTCTCCAAATAGCAAACTCAAGAAATTCTGCTCAGAATAAGATATCAATGTCAGCACATTTAGTATCAACCTCTGAATTTCCATAATACTGTTTTCAGATCAACATAAACAACCCATTTTAAATAACATCATTTCCGCTTGTGCACTTATTCAAATTCCTTTTCATCCAATAAAAATTTAAAACAAAATTTCTTTTTCATGCCAGAAACTTCATTTGCAGTAATGAGCAACAGATAAGCAAGAAATGTCTCACAATTAATGTCAAATTGGCCTTAAATTAGGGCTGTAGCTGTGACTTCAAAAAAGTCTTTTCTGTCAACTCCTTTGCTAAGTGGCACTTAAGAGTATCCATAGGTAAAAACCACACAATTCTTTTGTAAAATGTAAATCCCAAGTCATCTTCAGTCAAGACCGATGAGCTGAGGTTATGCCTTCTGACAGCTTTCACAGTATATGAAATACATAATTTCAACCTCTGGGGGCTTAGATGTGATCTCTTGTTTAAGAACTCCATGAGTTCATGCGAACTGGCCAATTGGATATCTTATTTTGCCACCACTGGTTCATTAAATAAATAATATGCATGTATCTGTGGGGGCAAAACTAGCTCTTGTTGTTGAATGGCTTGAGGATTACAACCACAAAACCAACTGGCACTCCTCTCTAAGGAGGTACTTGGCCACTCATCCTTTTCTGAGGCTTTTCATAAGGTTGGCCAAGCTCTCCGTTACAGTGCCTTGCCAAGCCATATGGAAGCCTGAGGCAAAAGGAAAATTGATAATTTTAATTCTGTTTTTATGTAAACTTTTGGGGAGTTTGCATTAATGTTGATTTTTAACATGTAAAATCAGTGTTAAAATGTTTATCCTGAGTACCACATCTTTTGGCAACCCTTAAATGTGTGACCAAGGTGATTGCCTCACCAGTCTCACCCTAGTCGCAGCCCTGCACTATCCTCCCATTGATAGTTGAGGAAACTGTTTGACAGAAGTCAGGTGACCTCTTCCAGGCCTCTCAGCGAGATGGGCATTGCATGACCATCCTGGACCTTTTCTAGGCTTCCTCCTTCCGAGAGATGATAGTACAGGATATCTTTTCCTAAAACTTCTCTTGGTAAATCTATTTGTGGATCTCTGCTTTGTTTGTAGCGCTTTGCACTTTTGCTGTCTTGTAATTCAAGGACAAGGAGTGATGAGGGAAACTAATTAAATGGGTGAATGAATGGGTGAAGGATACTTTCATATCTCTGGAGAAAATGTTTATTTACCCCAGTAGGATTTTTGGTAAGATAACTAAGGTGGGTGGTATCCAAAGAATGAAAAAAATAATAGACTCAGCTGTGGGTTTATTTATAAGGGTGATGTATGGTCCAAGGCAGTTCATTTTGTACCAGAAGGACCTAAACGTACTTGCATGAAGACCTCCTAGATCGCTACAGCCTGAGGCCAAGCAGAGAGCATTCATTCAGCTTTTACTTATTGTCTGTTTTCTACTGAGCAGTTTTTATACCATATTTCCTTTATTCAAAGATGTGGTTGACTCTAAGGTACATCACTGGTTAGAAAAACAACCTTCCAGATACATTCTGGCCAAATACAAAAATTTCCAAATGGATAAAAATGCATCTTAGAAACTAGGAAGACAGTGGCGCATATTGAACCCACACTACTCAGTACCCAGAGTTCCTCACTCCCACAGCACTTGACACACGCCTTTGTTATTGTCCCCATGAAGTTTTGTCATACGTGACACTCTCCTCTGCCACTCCCTTCCCACTGCTCTCTGGGGGGGGGGGGCAGGAACTCTGTTCTGTTTTACTTTGCATAGAACAGCACAGATGTCTTTAGTACACATTGATTGAATGAATGATACCTTCATATCTCTGCAGAGAGTCCAAATTTTCCCCAGTAGAAACATTTGTAAGCAGTCCAAGGAGAGGTAGCCAAAGAATTTTAAAAAGTGAACTCAGTTAACGACGTTCACTGTAGCAAATGTAGCTATCATCTCTGTTAATGGTCGCTTCTTATAAATTTATCTCCCTCCCATTCTCTTTCTCCCTCTAGGGATTCTTTAGAAGGAGCCAGCAGAACAATGCCTCTTACTCCTGCCCGAGGCAGAGAAACTGTTTAATTGACAGAACCAACAGAAACCGTTGCCAACACTGCCGACTGCAGAAGTGTCTTGCCCTAGGAATGTCGAGAGATGGTAAGGCATCGCCTTCCTACTTCTTACTTAAAGGCTTTCAAAATAGAGAGCTAGTGGGAAGCAGCCGCATAGCATGGGGAGATCAGCTCAGTGCTTTGTGACCACCTAGAGGGGTGATATAGGGAGGGTGGGAGGGAGACGCAAGAGGGAGGGGATCTGGGGATATATGTATATGTATACGTATAGCTGATTCACTTTGTTATACAGCAGAAACTAACACAACACTGTAAAGCAATTATACTCCAGTAAAGATGTAAAAGGAAAAAAAAAGGCTTTCAAATGTATGCTTTTTTTTTCATTCAAAAGTATTTAATTACAAGGCTGGATAACTGAAAAAGAATTTTCCATTAAAAACAATTTCAGAGCTAGAAAGTATAAATAATATACTGGCTGACACGTATATGTCACTCTAGGGCAGTGACATGATTAAACAGAAATGGCTTGAATCTTATGGATGCATCAAATGGATGCTTTGCTGGAGTCTGTTTAAGCTGCTGGAAGAATTCTAGACAAAGGGATAAGAAGAAAAGAAAACCACATGCTGGCAGTGTATTAAGAGGAAAAGTAAGAGCAAATAAATATATAGTATTGCCTATAACATAGGAAGAAAGGAAAGACTTTTCTGTAGCTCATGGAGCAACCTGTGCTAACTAGGTTAGGTGGAAGCCACATAGTCCTAGATCTAAAGGTGACCACTTGTCCAAGTTTGCCTGTGAATGAGGGACTTCCTGGGATGTGAGATTTTCTGAGCTAAAACTGGAAAGTCCCAGGCAGACCTGGACCACTTGGTCACTGGGTAAGTCTGACTGGTGCACAAGTTGCTTGGTATGTGGAGATGCTAAGGAACAGACCTTGCTTCTGTAGGAAGCCCAGAAGCTCAATTAATGGATGTGGACTATTCAGAGGCATGATGAAGGTCAAAAAGGCTGTAGCAGAGCTCCATGTCTTAGAAGGGTTCTGTAGATGGTGTCCTTTGCAGAATAGACTCGAATGTGTACTCCACCTTCACGCCCAATCCAAATGGGTGGCTTGGCACCCCAACTGAACTTCTTAGATTAATGAAAGAGGACAAATAAACTCACACAAAGAATTTCATCTGGCTTTATGTCCTTTTTTTTTTTTTTTTTTTTTTTTTGCAGTACGCGGGCCCCTCACTGTTGTGGCCTCTCCCGTTGTGGAGCACAGGCTCCAGATATGCAGGCTCAGTGGCCATGGCTCACGGGCCCAGCTGCTCTGCGGCATGTGGGATCTTCCCGCACCGGGGCATGAACCCGTGTCCCCTGCATCGGCAGGCAGACTCTCAACCACTGCGCCACCGGGGAAGCCCTTTGTGTCCATTTTTAAGTTTTCATCTAAATGAATTCTTTCCCCACTGACGTTGGCCGTAGCACTCCTGTATTCGATTATGAGCAGCCCTGTGCCCTGGGGCCATTTCTGTCTTGTTCCCACTGTATCCTCAGGGTCTGGTTAAAAGCAGGTACCTAAGTGTTGGTTGAATGAATCATGGAATTCTCTTTTACCTAGAGCCCGAGACACAGGCAAAGCCCCTGATACTCATTCTCTTTACATGAATCACTGTGGATTATGTGTCTCTGGTCACACTCCCTGTAATGAAGTTCAAGGCAGTGTGGACCAAAAAAGGAAAAAAAAAAAAAGAAATACTTCTAGATTTTAAAGAAATATAGAAAATTGGCATGCACTGTCTCTTGGTATAAAGGGATTTTATGAGTTATTGAATTAAATGTGGGCCTTTTAGTCATTTGGATAAATTTAGCTCTGCATAGATGGTATCTAAACATACACATTGTTTACTTCTTAGCTTGCATTCTCCAGATAGTTGCATCTTGAATTTTTGTTTACCATTTCTCTAATTTCCAGCCCACATAAACTTGTCTTGCACAAAAGTATACCAATGAGATATGTTTAACCCCCAAAATAAAAAGAATCTGACGTTGAGCCTTCCAGTTTATAGGTGGCTTCTAAAGCTACAAGATGTAGGTTTCCAAAACTTTTCTATGTATTAGCTGATTTTGTTTGTTTGTTTTTCTAGATTTGTTAATCACATACATTTACTCTTAGGGTAAATTGTAGCCCTGTGTACTTGCACATAACTAAAGTGAAGAAAGTGGAGGGTGGAGGTTAAATGGTTTTCAGAATTTCTTTAGTGAAATTCTGTGGGAATTTGAGTTGATAATTTTGCACTTCATTTCTGTAATATGGAGGCAGCATAATAATTGACAGTATCTGAAAAGTTTCATTAATAATTCTACAGAGTGACTAAGCCATTGCATATTTGCCTTTGTTGCTTCTTCCTACAATAAAAGGAAGTATCTATTTGGAAAGAGAGATCATGTGGGTCTGTGCTGGTGAACAGAATCATGAGCAAGGGATGGGCATATGGTCCAAGGCAGATTCAGTGACGTCAGCCCACAAAATCTAAGAGGTTGTCTGAATCTCATGACATAAAAGAAATATATTGTCGGGGTGGGGGTGGGGGCGTGGGTGGGGGCGTGGGGATCATTTATGGATACAGCCGCAGTCTATTCTCAAGGGGGAAGAAATTTACTACAACATAAACTTCTGTGCAAGAAAAAGCAAGATAGTATCTAAGGATGCTGAGGATTAAGGATAATGATCCATCTTAATTTTAGGTCCAGAGACAATCTTGAGGCTTCCAGGGACATCTTTCAAAATGCCTCCTAAGCATGGCTTGTGTCAAATTAATGGTGAGGAGAAATGCTCAGGAGTGATAGCAGGGGCGGGAATGAGGAGAAGAGGCTTCAGCAGAAGAAAAACATGATTCTCTCTAAGGGAAAACAAATTCTTCTTTACTGTTTATATAGGGGAAGTTTGTTATAAGCCTTGAATATATAGGGTACTTTAAACTAAACAAGTCACACTAATACCTGGGAAGCTAAACAGGTTTTATCTCCTATTGATAAGTAATGCCTAGTATGTGGTATCAAAGGATTATGAAGCCCTGAGGTTATGGTTAATTACCTATGTCTAGTAAGGGCTCAAGAATAAGAGGTAGTATGTGTCCTGCCACTAATTTATTATACCTACCTTCTACTGAGGAAGTAGATATTTTCAAAGTGCTTTAGCAGTAGTACCAGTAGCCAAGGTTAAGATGCCCTCACACCTAACTTCTATATACACACCACCCAGCTTCCCTCTGACATAAAGTAGCATCTTCATTTTAATATTTGCATTTGTTTTCTGTCAGTTATGCCCGGTTCCAAGAATATTTACTTCACCATACCTGGTCACTAAAACAATATGACTGCTAGTAGATTGCTTGATATAACTGTCGACTCCGCTGGACTTTCATTCTCTCCTGAATTTCAGCTTCTATAGTGGCGTATTAGTCATGGGAGATATATGAGTAGACAACAAACTCAGCAGTAACAAATTTGTTCGAATTTAGCATTGGCAAAGAATCAAAAGTCAGATCCACTTGGAATACATTATGTGTATAAAAAGGTGAAGGTATTGCATGTATATGTGCACTGAATCTTCTCCACCACTGTATTTATTTCTTTTTTTAACTGGACCCTTCACAAATGATACTTGCCGGAATCTTCAGTATCATTGTATTAGCACTACCAAAAAAAAACCCAGAAAATATTTCGGCATCAATAGGAAGATACTGCACCCCAAAGAAAAACCATTATACTCACCTTGCAGTAATGAAGTATGTGTCCTCCTAAGTGACATGCCTCTGTGAAAAAATGGAAGCTGCCCTACACGGGCAGGTGTCACAGATTTAGCTTCTTGTTATCCAGAATGGCATTGTCCAGTATGGTATCCACATGTTGCTATTTAAATTTAAGTTTAGATTTATTACAATTAAATAAAATTTAAAATTTAGTTCTTCAGTCACACTAGCTATATTTCAAGTGCTCAAAGCCACATGTGCCTTGTGGCTACCATATTGGAAAGTGCAGGAAACATTCCATAATCACAGGAAGTTCTGTTGGAGAAGTGAAGGGGAAGAGAGAGAATATTTTAAAATTATGAATAGGGTTGGGTAGACTGAATCAGATTTTTTTCTAAAAATCTTAAAGCACTATAAAAAGGCATAGCCTTGAAATTGTAAAGTTAAGTTAAGACTAGTTTACTTGATAAGTAGTGAGATATAAACATAAAGAATTTCACAGCCAAAGATAGTAAGATAAAATAATTTCCAAAAGGACTATGGAAAGTCATAGATGATAGTTCTACAACGGGGTTCCTCTTGACACCAAAAACATGTGTCTAGTTGTCATGTGGTAGGAAGCAGAAATCTTTGAAGAAGCATCATCTTTGTTTTATAGTTACTCCAAAAACTTCCATTCCATTTAGAATCCCACAATTCAAATAGATATGAAAAGATTTCCAATACTTTTGCGTAAAATGGTTCTTTGCTAGTGTGGGATCAAAATGAGGGTTAAGAGCATATCATGAGCAAATACTATCATCACTGAATATTTATAAAGCACTTGCAATGTATACAAATTGTGCTAGTTTCTTTGAGAGCTAGCAGTTTAACAAGAGGCTGTCTCCATACTCAAGTGAATCTCGTTAACAGAATAATTCAAGTTTGAGAGGGTCAAACACTTAAAATATGTGCCATTCTGATTAATGGGTAGTGGTAAGAAGAATGCAAGTACTTGAAAATATAATAGTAATATAGCCTTTGTTAAAATAGGCTCATGAAGTCATTTGTAGAGACATGGATGGACCTAGAGACTGTCATACAGAGTGAAGTTAAGTCAGAAAGAGAAAAACAAATATCATATATTAACGCATATATGTGGAATCTAGAAAAATGGTACAGATGAACCGGTTTGCAAGGTAGAAATAGAGACACAGATGTAGAGAACAAAGGTATGGACACCAAGGGGGGAAAGTGGGGCTGGGGGGTGGGATGAATTGGGAGATTGGGATTGACATATATACACTAATATGTATAAAATAGATAAGTAATAAGAACCTGCTGTATAAAAAACAAATTAAATTAAATGAAATTAAAAACATAGGCCCATGAATACAATAAATGTATTTATAAATAGTGACAAGAAATTATTTTTATATCAGGAAAGTTCAGTAACTTTACTTTGCCAAGTACTATAATTTTTTCCCAAATATGTCACCACTTTTATCACAGGAAGGGGCATAAAACTGAAACACTGGCTCATCAGTGTTTCTGAAATGAATGGAAAATTGATTCTAAAATAGTATTATAGTCATTGTCAGCAAAGTCCTTGATTTAGGATGAAGCCTGATAATTCCAAAATGTTGTGGAGCTTTAAGTTTTTTCTCTGAAAATATTTAAATTGCTCAGTGACTTGATAAGTCAATGTTTTTTGGAAGAGGCCTAGCTATTCACCATTGAGTGGGTTTTTGGGTGTTTACAGGGCAAAGAGCTTGGCAGCATACTTATTTGACACTGTTAGCTTTGATTGTGAGGTCTTATGGTTAACAGCAGAATTCTGAACCTAAAATTGTTCAGTATAGGGTCTTGACTGGGCTCGTTTCCATATCTGCTGTCAGCTACAGGTCAGTTCTACAGCTCTCCTGATTGTAGCTGGCCTTGCCTGAGATGGTGCTGCTCTGTTTCACATATCTTATCCTTCAGCAAACTAGTGTAGGCATGTCCTTTTCATGGTGGGGCACTCAATCATACAAGCGCTTTTTAAGCCTCTGTTTGTGTCACATATGTCAATATCCCATTGGTCCAGAGCAGATCACATGACCCTGAGTCAAGGGGATGGAGCAGGATGCCTGCACAGAATGAAGGGGCACTGCAAATTTACATGGGGTGGAGCAGGCAAATAGGCAAGAAGCATCAGGGTTATTAACGCAGTCAACCTACTACAATGTGTATTTCACCTAAAGTGTATAGAAATCTAAAGCAAGGTTTAGGTTTGGGAAAAAGTTTTAAAGGAGCCACTACATTTTTGTCTCCATGTCAGAAGAGTTCCTCGTTCTTAATTTTTTCTCCCTATAAATTTCAAATGAATAAATGCAAAACTATTCTACTAAAGTAAGTCAGAAAGTAGGTCTACTCCAGCCAAAACAAAAATCTTAACCTACAGCAGTAGACATAAATTTTGGATTCACCTCTCTATCTCTGTCACAAAGAGCTGTTCCAAATCTACAGGAATGCAAAGGACAGGGGGTGAGCGAATGGAGAAGCATGTGACATTTCTTGGGGGGAAAAAGTTTTTTCTGAACCAAAACTTACCATGATTTATTTTTTCGTATACTAAAAGGGTTTTTACCCCCTAGAGAATGATATAGAGTAAATTATTTGGAATGATAAAGATAGAAAGCTTTCTCTAAAAGCAACTACAGAATTCTGTCCATGGACAAGCTGAAAATACCACTGCAGTTAGGAGGCAAATATATTTGTCTCTGAGAAACAGAATTTAATGCCCTGTCTCTACAAAGTTAAACACAATGATTCAAAACCCTATAAATTCCATACATATGTGTTAGCATAGTTATTTGTTTTTCTCTTTCTGACTTACTTCACTCTGTATGACAGACTCTAGGTCCATCCACCTCATTACAAATAACTCAATTTTGTTTCTTTTTATGGCTGAGTAATATTCCATTCTATATATGTGCCACATCTTCTTTGTCCGTAGCCACATAGCACAGGGAGATCAGCTCGGGGCTTTGTGACCATCTAGAGGGGTGGGATAGGGAGGGTGGGAGGGAGACGCAAGAGGGAAGAGATATGGGGACATATGTATATGTATAACTGATTCACTTTGTTATAAAGCAGAAACTGACACACCATTGTAAAGCAATTATACTCCAGTAAAGATGTTAAAAAAATAAATAAATAAAGGAACAAAATCATTAAAAAAATACCTATAAAAATGACAACTGAGGTGGAATGGGGAGTTTGGTCTGTATTAACCCAATTCCTTGTCTTTATTCAGAAAAATTAGTGGATAATTGCCACTTGGTTTTCCTACTTAGGCAGTGTCAGAAAGCCAGAACACAGGTTTTTAAAGATTAAGGAGATAGGAAGAGCTTGGGCTGCTCTAAATCCATCCCTCACATCCACAATCCAGCAGGCAGAAAGGAGGAAAATGGCGAGCCTCAGGACACACACCTGCATGCAGTGCTTCCATTTACTCCTGTTATCCAGAGCTTCATCACAGAGACACACCTGGCAGTGAGGGAGGTTGGGAAATGTGGTCTCCATTCTGAACAGCCTATGCTCAGATAAACTTTGGTAGCTCTATAACCACTGGAAAGAGAAAATGAATATTGGAGGCATATGGGAGGTAAAACGGCAGCTGTTTCACAACAAGAATCTCTTCTGTGGGCCCTTGGTGCTGGAGAATTCTTAAGCACTTCACCATTTAGTCATTCTCAGAAGTTATTCTCATCAACTCTACTGACTGAGTCCAGAAATTGGACCTATTTCTACTCTCCATTTTCTTCTTCCCACATTCTCTGAGCTCCCACCACCAGCCAGTGACGGGAACAGTGTCACAAAAGAAAAGAAAGCAGAATCTCAAAAGGGAACCTCTAAGTTGACCCTAGCCCCTACCATTAACATGAGCCGAACGACATCATGCTTGATGATTCAGATAAGGTGGCCCCTCGCCTCCGGACGCGCACAGTCTTAAACGGGAGTTGACAGCATGTGAGGAAAAATGCCTCGATCCGCAACAGTTCAGGAGGTTAAGCTCTGTAAGAAACAATGCATTCAGATCAAAGCATCTTTCTATTACTCTGTGACCACTGACAGAGCCTCTTTCTCCTTCTTCCTCAGGATGGTTAAGGATTTTTCCAGGAGAGGGGGGCAGTATAAAACCTGGGGACGGTAGAGTAAGAAAGGAAGGGTTACCATTGTCTCACTAGCTGGGTATCGTATTCACAAAATTGCTGTTTTCCAAAGATTGTTTTCATTTGATCCCAAAATCCAATCGAAGGCAAATGATGTGGTTTCCTTGAAATTGTGTTTCTCACTCTGCTTCACACCCTTGGTCTTACCCAGCATGCTATTTAGAAAATAGTGAAATAATAGGGTCCTATCTGGCAATGTAGAAATCCTAATGCTTAGGAGGGAAGCTAATAATGAGTGTTGGTCTACATCTGAATAGGTACTATGTGGTAGTTTTGGGTTTTTGTGAATTCTTCTTTTTCCCGCAAGTAAGAAAGAACGAGGAAATATGCCTTCTAACTTCGTGTCAATGAGAAATACATCTATTAAGTTTGTACATTTCTTCCTCGCTTAGGTTTAGTTCTCACTATGCACATAAACCAGTACAGACACCCGTGAATATAGCCTTTTATCAAATGTGGAGTGCAAACGAATGGACTCTTGGGCTATGGTACTGGGACTTGGTGCATTTTATGTTGAGGGGACAGCCGTCCACGAGCCCTTGGACTTGAGGTGCTTAATGCGAATGAGAACCTCAAGCGCTGTTTTCTGCTTTTGTCTCCCACCCAGCTGTGAAGTTTGGGAGGATGTCCAAGAAGCAGAGGGACAGCCTGTATGCTGAGGTGCAGAAGCACCAGCAACGGCTGCAGGAGCAGCGGCAGCAGCAGAGTGGGGAGGCGGAAGCCCTCGCCAGGGTGTACAGCAGCAGCATCAGCAATGGCCTCAGCAACCCGAACAACGAGGCCAGTGGCACTTACGCCAACGGACACGTCATGGACCTTCCCAAGTCCGAGGGTTATTACAACGTGGATTCCGGCCAGCCGTCCCCTGATCAGTCAGGACTTGACATGACTGGAATCAAACAGATAAAGCAAGAACCCATCTATGACCTCACATCCGTACCCAACTTGTTTACCTATACTTCTTTCAACAATGGGCAGTTAGCACCAGGGATAACGATGACGGAAATCGGTAAGTGGAAATCTCCTTCCAGCTCATTTTTGGAAATTCTACTTTGAAATTGCCTTGGTCCTATTTAGTAAGATCATTTTCTTAGGTCTACGTTGAATCTTGCATTTATGGCTTCTAGCGAGGAAACGAATTGATTTTAAAATATAGTCTAATAACTGTCACTGTTCCATGGCCCATAAAAGTTTATTTCAAGCAAAGGAAGAAAGAAAAAATCATAAATAGAAAGATGCTATCTGTAAGGAACAGATGCTATCTGTTGAATTTGGGTTCATCACTGAAGGAAAAATGTTATTGGTATAAACAAGAAAATTTCATCAAGTGTTCAAAGTGATGCTATTAAAAGTGAAATAGGGCTTCCCACGTGGCACAGTGGTTGAGGGTCCGCCTGCCTATGCAGGGGACACGGGTTCGTGCCCTGGTCCGGGAAGATCCCACATGCCGCGGAGCGGCTAAGCCCGTGAGCCATGGCCGCTGAGCCTGCACGTCCAGAGCCTGTGCTCCATAACGGGAGAGGCCGCAACAGTGAGAGGCCCGCGTACCGCAAAAAAAAAAAAAAAAAAAAAAAAAGTGATATAGCTAAGGGATATAGAAGCAGTATGTAGTAACTGAATGAACAGGGCTCCAACTCTCCATCTAAGATAACTGGGGACAAACCTCAGTTTCCTTCTGTGTAAAGGCAGAGGGGTAGACCAGAAGACCTCTAAGGCTCTTGTAAATCTGAATTCAAGAATTCTACATGGGAATAGAGTCTGAATTACTGGCAATAAAAAGAGTGTAGTCTGGAATGTTACAGAAGGACAACAAATAAGCCCCTCTGAGCAGGGCAAGTCCCAGGCACAGTTGCATCGGTTGCAGGCCCTCCTGCTTCTGCAACGTCCTTCTTAAGGAGTGGTCTTCAAGAGTGCACTCTCTCTTCTGACCTGTCGCAGCTTTGTTTTACCCTGTTAAGCTTAGGAGTCTGTTAACCGTCTAATCAGTTGATTTTATTAACTAATTGCCATAAAAATAGGGATGTAGGTTTAACACATTACCCTCCTGGGTAACAGAGCTGTATGTTAACAGTAGCCCGGAGGAGCTAGCAGGCAGTGGCTA
Organism: Mesoplodon bidens; assembly: GCF_964165515.1. Taxonomy (NCBI): domain Eukaryota; kingdom Metazoa; phylum Chordata; class Mammalia; order Artiodactyla; family Ziphiidae; genus Mesoplodon; species Mesoplodon bidens. The sequence continues at coordinate 83,647,465 of NC_138162.1, forward strand.
CAGCAGGCTTCATGCAGTACTTAGTGCACAGGGAAAGCAGTGTGGATCTCGGGAGTCTTTGAGGCTTCCTCACATCTTGCCCTGAGCAGAAAATAGTGGTTAAGAACCAGGCTACCTGAATTCAAATCCTGGATCTGTCGCCTGTTGTTTCTCAATCCTGGTTTGCTCATCCTGTTTTTTGGTTTTTTTTTTCCTCAAAAAACGTTAGCTCACAGATCACACCATTGTTGTAAGAATTAAATGAGTCAATACTTGTAAAACAGAGCCATGTTTGGCACTGCACAAGCGCTCAGTAACTCTGAGCTGTTCTCACTTGTTCACCACGTGTTCAATCACCTTCTCTGTCTAAACTGTGAGTAGGAGCCTAAAGCCTACGAGTGTTTTAAATAAAGTTGATGTGAACACATAACGAAGGACACGCCATATGTATCTTGGCTACTTCTACCATCTGGTTGAGGAAGAAGTGACGTGACACAGTTATAAAACCTGAAACGCTATTTTTCTCTCTTAGCAATTCAGCCTGTGGCAGGGAGTAAAGAAGTGGTTGACATAGCACCTGTGACGACATCCACAACTGAGAGACACAGAAAACTACACATCAGCTCTAATAACAAAAATATTCATTACGTTGCTCTCCTTAACCTGTGACTATGTCGCAGGCACTTCACACACATTTAATTTTCACAAGCATCTTATATGATAAGTAAAACTATTACTCCCACTTTACAGATGTGGAAACAGAGGCTCAGAGATGTCTCATGACCTGCCCAGGGTCCTTTGGTTACTAAATGATAGAGCCAACTTCCATCCCAGGCTGTCTGATTCTGGAGTCCTTGTGCTTATCCATTATCCTGCTACTTGCTATGGGTTTAATATTCACAAACTGCATTGTCATTCGATAGGGGACCATCTGTTTAAGTGGAGTCACTAGATCTTTCCAAAAGGACATGTTAAAAGGAAAAGGAAATAGGCACCATTTTTTGCTTTTATCCTACTTAGTATCTAAGTTCCTGAGTTTGCTATTGATTGGGAACACATGTTTAAAACATACTGAAACAAAAACAATTGTTGGATGATCTGATCCATACCCAAAAAGGAAAGACTTCTAAGAATGCAGAAATCACAATTTCTTTGTGATTTAGAATCAGTAGGAGGTATTACAGAAAGAAAACTACAGCCAGAAACATCAAGTTCAAGTAACCCTACCCAGGTCATTCTCCTCCTGGCCTTGAGTCTATTCCTCTATGAACTAGAGAAACTCCAAATTCATCCAGATTTTCTACACAGACATTGACCCCAAAATGAACTAGCATTTATTTTTCTTACTTATTTCAAGATACTATTAGTCTTTAGAGATCTCTAGATCCGCCTTAAATTTCAGAGGTTTCTTCCATCAGACTTTCAGGGATGCAATTAGGTTGTCCTCCTAGGGCTTTCAAATTTAGCAGGCTCCGAAGCCTAAGTATTGCCTTGGTTCCCATTTTGTTAAAACAGCAATGCCATCTAGTGGACACAAACTCCTTCGAGTGTCGAATGGAGGCACCTATAAGAGCCACAGCAATGTGATGCACTGTGCTTTCCTGCACCGTCCAAAAAACTGCCACTCATTTCACTAAAGCACTAAGTCCATAACAGTCTAACTGGGCAGGAGGGCATTAGTGGTGTAGTACAGCAGTTAAGAACTTTGGTTCTGGAGTCGGGCTGCCTGAGGTCAAAAGCTCATTGTTCCTTTTCCCTCAGGCAGTTAACCCAACCTGAGTCTCAGTTGTAAACCTGAGATAATAATAATCCCTACCTGTGTGTGTGGATTAAATGAGTTAATATTTGAAAATTCTTAGAACAGCTTCTGTCATGCATAAGCCTCATTATTATTATTATTATCAATATAATTGATATTATAATAGTATTAATCTCATTATTACTTAATAACATTATTGGTCATTACCTAATTACCTGTTATTGAGCCCCTAATGGTGCCTAGCAATATTCAACTCTTATAACAACCCTATTATGCCTGTTATATAATTATTCATATATCCATTTTACAGAGGAAAACATTGAGGCTCAGAAGTTACACAACTTGTTAAAAGCAAAGTAAGCATGTGAACCCAGGTCAAAGTAACATCAAAACTATATCAGTTAAAATAGTTAAAAACTATTTTAACTATGTTTCTTCCCATCAAACAAAGGGAGCCCCTCCCAAGTTAATGGCATTCCCACAACAAGACCTGCTTGGTGCTTGCTGCCTACCTGACGTCCTACTGGGGGCGCTACAAAGGAGCTTACAGAGGGTGCATGCTGACATTTTGACTTGAGTTGATTAACAAGGATCTATACTAATCTGGCTGGTGACAAGTTGTTCATAGAAAGAAGCCTGTGCTGAGAAAAAAAATAGAAAATGTGGGGAATTCCCTGGCGGTCAGTGGTTAGCACTTGGTGCTTTCTCTGCCAGAGCCCAGGTTCAATCCCTGGTCAGGGAACTAAGATCCTGCAAGCCACACTGTGCGACCAAAAACAATAAGGGAAAAAAGAAAATGTGATTTTAGCCACATTCTGACTGGGTGAATTGAGGCTATATCACACGAGATAATTTTTTAACCTCACTCTTGGCTGCTTCCTCTCGTTTCTGAGAGAACAATGAAATTGTACAACCAGATCATGATTCTGATTGGGCCATTGTAAAAGCAGATTTTAAAAAAAAAAAACAGTTTTTGGATTAGCTCATAGAGAATACAGTCTTACAGTTTTGAAATTTTAATAAAAATCCATGTTTAAGAACCATAAAACATTACTAGCAACAGCATGCAGATCCCAAAAAGGCAATTAGTTGAGTGTTATGAGTCAGGAATATTCCCCCTGAAAAACCAAACTTGTCTTTCTAAAAGTGCACCAGAGGAACTACAGACTTCTAGGTTCAGGAACCCTAATAATAATACCTTATGGATAGACAGAAAATGCCTTCATGCACATTAGCCAATTTAAGCCTCCTACCAGTGCCTTCAGGTGGGAAGTGAAGAAATCATCCCATTGCTCAGATGAAGAAATTAAAGGTCAGAAAGAGTGAGTGATTTTCCCAGGCACAGAGTTAGTTAAGTGGTAAAACTTAAGTTCTTATGTAGCTCATTCTACTACTCTACACTTCCAGGCATTCTTTCAAAAACATATTCTTTTTTTTTTAAACATGTTTATTGGAGTATAATTGCTTTACAATGGTGTGTTAGTTTCTGCTTTGTAACAAAGTGAATCAGCTATACGTATACATATATCCCCATATCTCCTCCCTCTTGCATCTCCCTCCCACCCTCCCTATCCCACCCCTCTAGGTGGTCACAAAGCACTGAGCTGATCTCCCTGTGTTATGCAGCTGCTTCCCACTAGCTATCTATTTTACATTTGGTAGTGTGTGCCAGGCACTCAAAGCAAGGAGAACATGGTTCCTGTCCTCACCGTCTAGGAGGCAGGCATGAAAATAAGTAGCTGCAGTTCAACACCATGTATTCTAAATACTGAGCATGACGATACCACAAACTCTCCTGCAGGTGAAGAAGACGGGGGGCGGGGGGGGTGGGTATTGCTTACTCTGTGCCATAGCTCTTATCAGGAATGTTTTATTCCCATAGTCTTGGGACTCGAAAAGAAAATGTGGGTAAGCAAGGAGAAAAACATGAAACATTTCCAGAATAATATGCTTGGGTTTCTCAAAATCCCATAGGACAAAACACCATAAAATAAGAGAAGGGCAAAAGTAAGCTGCAAATTAATATTTAGGCATCAGGTTTAACTGGGTTTAGCAGGAATTTTACTTCAAGCTGGCATGGTGGAGGTGTTATATCTTTGCAAATAAAATTTTGCAGTGGTTGGTCGCAGGGAAAGGAAGCTGGCTATAGGAGGACTGGCAAACAAGCAGAGAGAGAAAATGGAAGGTCGTGTTTTTGCTCCCCCACTATAGCCCTTAGATGGGTTGGAGGATTCTGCAGGACTAATACTCTTAATGAAAGCTCATTTAAGCTCAAAGATGATTGACAGTGTATCCATGAGGTACCAGACAACAAGACAATTCAACCAGCCAAACAACATGCTTTTAAAAACAGGGGAAAAATCCATCAAATTAGTTTCAGTGCTAAGGGGATAGATTGCCTTTTACAAACATTATCTGAGTTTGCTGTTCAGTAATTTTCTCTCCAGATAAAGACAATGAAATCAATGAATTCATTGATCCCTCCTGGGTAATCTTAAATGTAGATTTATTTTCATATTCCCTTTGTGGTCTATTTATGGAGCCTGGAATTTTAAACACCAAAAATAAACCTCTTTTTTTTAGCAAATTCATCTATTACAGAAGCTGAGTATTAATAGAGGAGATTACAAAAAGGGATTGGCCTAAAGGTGATCTAATCCCTGTAATGTACTATTTTTTTCATCAAGGCTACGTGGATACATAGAAGGTATTTCTAGTGCTGTTTTATTGGGGGAAATTCTGTAAAAGTTGATGGTGTTTCAGTTATTTATTAAGAACCCCAAGCAGGTGCTATGGTCATAAGACAGCAGTTTCAATGACATAGGCTTTTACAGGTAAATATTTTACAGCTGCCTAAACCTATTAAGCATATTCAACTACTCATTCAGAAATGGTACAGAGAATAGAATTTAACTCCAGCTATGTATTTCCTATGTCCTCTGGTGGCACCTTTATCAAATACAGGTAGGCATTCAATTTAGGAGCAAGTACCTAGTAAGTCATTAGACTAAACTAATGAGAAAAAGCATACAAGCAGTAAGGGACATGAAAATCCAGTGTCAGTTCTTTCTTTCTTGCCCTGAGGGAAGACATCTTGTGAACTTCCATCATCATCTGACACCCCTGTCACCTTCACCCAAACACAGGTCCTATGCAGGCAGTTTAGGGAAGGGACATTGAAATTGGGGCTCCTGATGGCTAGTTCACATACTAGCCATGTGAACTTGTTCAAAATTAGTTCAGCTTTCTGGAGCTCTGTCTCTTCATCTGAAAAATAAGGCAGATGGGCTCAATGACTTTGAAGGATTATGGTTCTCCCAACTCCTGGTGGGAGCTTTGGCCATGTGCACAAATATTCCCTTTGTTACAGCCACTTCCCAAGGAGAAGGGTAGGGTAGTGGAGAGGAGGGGAGGGGACTTACAGGCAACTAGGCAATCCTGACTGATGCTGAAACAGTTGTCTCAAGGAGTAGGACCACACTTGGCAATTTCCATGGGGTGGAATGACCCTGTCAGCTATAAAGTTAATAACCACAGTCACATCAGAAGTGTGCACCAGTCTCTTCTCTTCATCCACACTCTTAAAAAAAAAAAAAATGAACATCAAGGACAGCCAGGAGCTGATCAATGAGAGGCTGGTGGCCAGTCTCAAACCATCCCTAGTTCATGTACAAAGTAAAGAGTGAGCCGCTGTATGGATACTTCAGGGCAAATCGACCTGTCCTCTCTGGCCCACTTCAACCTGACCACCTCCCCAAACCCCTCTTGAAAGAAAAAGGGGGACAAAACAATAAATATATGGTCTTGACTGAGCCCCAGGCCTACCCAGATCACCTTGGTCACTTGAGAGGGACTTACTTGACTCCTCTGAAATTTTCATACTACCTTGTTCTCTGCTTCCCATAGACTACATCCCAAGAGGCTGCTTATTTCCAGAATTGTGTCTTCTATCTCAAAAAAAAAAAAAAAAAAAGGAATTGCCCGAGTGTGGGGACTGGGCTAATCAATTCAATTTGTCACATTTCTGGGACCTTTACCATGGTCACAACTATAGTATTAACTAGTCCATGGCCATGAATTATTCTGGAGCATCCTGGGACAGAGGACACTGTAGTTCTTCCCTAGAGTCATTCAAATCCGTATCTTTCTAGATATCCTTTAACAACCTGAAAAAGATGTCTTAACTCACCTAGTAATATGTTGTAGTCACTCTGCTGTCGTGCTCAGTGCAATGATTCTCCACAACTGGAATAAATGGCATAATGTATACAAAAGCACTTTGGGACCAGCAAGGCTCTAAACATATATAAACATGATTTACATTATAAGCAATACACACATATATGCTCGGTTGAAGTACTTATAAACCTGCATATCTATTTATAGTAGCTGTATGCAGATTAACCACTACATGCTTGTACCTCTGTCAGTACAGCTTTCCTTATGTGCTAGCATTCACTGGATTAGGTAAATCTTTTAAATCACCTTTTCTATTTTGAGTTGAAATTATGCAAAACTGATCTTCCTCAGTAGACTTCCCCTGGAGATACTAGTTTGGGATTAATTTTTGACTCAGAATTCAGAACTTCCTAAGAAGATGCTCAAATCCACCAACCAAAAAAAAAAAAAAAATGCTATTGGGAAGCTATTGGAAAACCAATTCCAATTTATGCACTCAGTTTCAAAAGCCATAGTAGATATGAAATATTCTGCAGTAAGGAAGAGGGAAGGAGAGTTCATGAGGTTCTACCTATGACTTATTGAAGGAGGGAATGTTTATGCTTGTAAGACAATCTCTGAAGCAGCCCCACTGTTGACTAGTATTTCCCGCATTGCAAGCTTGACACTCACTCTTAGAAAGAGCTCTGAATCACTTTTCCCTTGCCTGGGATGAATAGGTACTGCTTTAGCCACATTTTCAAACACCTATTTTGGGAACAGCTGGTTGGGGTTAAAATGCCACATAGGCCATGGGACACAGAAATGTCAATTGATGGCCAGGTTGATGGAGCTTGATACACTTTGGTTTTCATTACCATGGTATACAACCAACTTAACAGGCTCTCCCTGCCAACCAGTACAGGATTTATTTCTGTGATATTTACAAATGTGGGGAAACCTGTTGGAAATGTTTCTGGCTGGAAAGACTTTTTGTTTATTTTATTTTAGGATGTAAGCTATAGATAAGGATATATGACGATGTACCCTTACTACTGAGAAGAAATTTATTATTTAAATCTGAGCCCTATTTATGCAGACTATTGTGGAACTGCTATTTGGTTTTCACACAGGTTTGCTCCAGGAACATTTGGTGCTAGACTATTTAGAAAACACTTATTTTAAAGCATTAGTCAATTAAATGTATTATTTAAGCAATCATTACTTTTAAAAATTTAGATTAAATGTTTGAAAATGTAAAAATTGCCTCCAAAGATTTCTCCTGTATTAGTTCTTCCTAAAGGTCAGAATTATATTGGCTACATTTCCAAAGGGGGGTAAGGTTGGGGAGGGATTGCTTCTGTTTAAATTAACCGTCAATCCATATGTCAACAAAATCCAAATAGTAAAGGTCAATCCTAATGATGGCCGTGAGCAATTTCCGTAATTAGGTTTTCATCATCTGTGACCCGCTAAGTGTCCTTTGGGTAATGTGTGGAGGTGTACTTTTTATTTTTTATTTATTTATCTTTTTGCGGTACGCGGGCCTCTCACTGTTGTGGCCTCTCCTGTTGCGGAGCACAGGCTCCGGACGCGCAGGCTCAGCGGCCATGGCTCACGGGCCCAGCCACTCCGCGGCATGTGGGATCTTCCCGGACCAGGGCACGAACCCGTTCCCCCGCATCGGCAGGCGGACTCTCAACCACTGCGCCACCAGGGAAGCCCAAAGGGGTGTACTTTTTAAAAGAGAGTAGGGAAATATTTTCGTGGGCTCTAGATTATCTTGTTTTTGTTTGTTCTAAGACACTTCAAGTACTTTTAAGACTGTGAGCTGTACTCCCACCTTCTGTAATTTGAAAGACTCTCCCTTGTGAGTCAAAAGAAAGAGACATTCCTATTTAGCCCCTTAGACTCATGTTGCCATGCTTTTACACAGCCCTTAGAAAGTATCACTGCTGCCAAATCTTTCTATGGATAGAAAATCAAACCCAAAGAAACTAAGACTTTAAAATGTTAAGTGACTTCCCAAAGGGCGTGAAATAAAAGGCTCAATGGGTTCATATTGGCTTCCTCCATCCTACAAGCTGCTTTCCTTAAAACTCACCAATTCTAGGGCGTTGAAGTACGTTGATCTTTTCTGATTATTCTGTGAGGGAGGTCTTTTACTATGAAAGTTAGCTTCAAAAGGTAATGTTTTTATACTATATTCTTAATTTTCTTAGCTAGTTTGAAGAAAGGGAACTGTAATTTCCCCAAAACTAGACATGCACTATTGCAATGAAACAAAACACTTGTGATCCAAGACAGCTTTCCATTATTAAATTATTAAGAAGGCACCCTCGTAGATAATTTGTTTTGCTGTGTATGACGTTTTTTCCTTTGGATATACTCTGCTTAAATACAAATGCCCTATGGACTCTTTCAGTTTTTTTCTTTCTGCTTTAGTTTCAGTTTTCTTACTTCCTATTAAAATGCTCTCACCTGAACTTCCTGAAATTTGATAAAATTTTAACCATTTTATTTATTAATCTGTTCATTCAGTCCTTTCCCAGATATTATTACTTGTAGTATTAATCTGATTTTTTTCACTGTTTTTCTCTGTGTTCATATTTTATTGAGTTTTATCACATTTTCATCATTTTTATAGTTAGTAACAATCTTATATTTTGTTAATATATTTTTCTGAAGCACTTTAAGAACATTTTGGTTCAGATCTACATGAAGTAAAAATCAGCTATGCCATTCTCTGATGTAATAATTGGCAGTAGAATTTGTTTGAAAATTTGAAGCTTTCCTAATTCACTGGTAAAAGAGTAATGAGTGGTTGGACATTGAAACGGAGCCAACAAATAAGTTATGGGTTATTTATGCCCCTAAATTCTTCTTTAAAAGATTTGAAGAACTTAAATGCTGAAAATATTACCTCCCTATTGAGGCTATGGATCACTAATAGATGGCTGTTTTAAGCTTAAATATTGATGTTTTTATGCTGGTAGCACAATTCTATTTATGCCCCCAAAATAATCGTCTCTAAATAGAGATTAGAAAAATCAGAAAGGTCTCGAAAGTAACATTGTCCTCTCTGACACTCATCTATTACACACTAACCAGCAGACTTGTTCTATTTAATGACCAAAAACTTATAAAACTGGTAGTCTGTTGTCAAAAAGACAAAATGCACACTTGGTTAAATGTTTCACCTTTAAACCAGTTGTTCTAATATATTAGAGTTACTGCCTCAGAGTGTGGATTCTGAGGAATCTTGATATTCTGAAAACCTAATGCAGGCACTTAAAACTTGCCTTGAGCAAGTCCATAGAGATATCCTGCCATTAATTCAAAGCAAATCCCCTAAGAATTCCCCTTTCACACTAGTAGTATAAACTAAACAGAGAATTGAGCAGTTCTCTAGATCCTTAAGGCAAGTGATAAATTAAAAATTCATTAATCATTTTGATTGAGGCTGAGATATAGTATTATAAGAAGAATACTTCCAAGTTTAAAAAAAAATCCCTTATGGAGGAAAATGAATAGGGGGTATAGTTCACCAAGAAGAAACCATCCTTTCTCATGAAGAAAAAAAAAAAAAGGAGGGGGAGGAGAAAGAATTAGGGACTTCAGATGCAGCCCCCTCTAGTGCTATATATAGCTTTGAGTCTCAGCTTTCTCGCCTTGATACAGTTGGGCCACGGGTGCTCTTGGTAATAACACTGAAAGCAGCAGTTTTTAAAGATACACTCAACTTTCCCCGCTCCCAGGATGTGGGATTCTAATGAAACCACCCGTGCAATCCGTGTCTGAGACACTGTAGCCTTTGGAGAGCGCCATTTGCTGAAATGTCTAGTGAGAGCTAAAATAAGCCCCTTTGGTGGAAAAAACCCGCTGAGTGGTTGAAATCAGAGCTGCAGAAGGTCACTTGCTATTTTAGTAGCTGCAAGCTGGTCCACATTTTATAACATTACAGTTATAAACAAGAAATTGTCACCTTACTTGTCAGTTTACTTACTTTTCACCAAAATAAGCAGATGTAACCTTTTGTCTACATAGTACTAGGCAATTTAGATGACTTCTTTCCAGACTTTGCTTTTCTATATGAATTAAGACTTAACAAAATTTATTTTTCATATATTTCTTTAATATTACTTCAAAATATTATTTTTCCACAATTAATTTACACAAAATATTATTAACATTTACACATATCATGCACATCTCAACCACCTGTAAATACCTTAAGGAGGGACTTCCTTCCTACTTCTTTGATTTATTCCACAGATCACAGTGATGATTGATGAGGATCACAGTGCGGGGGAGGGAGCCAAAGTTGCAGAGAGAGACAGGAGACCCAACTAATTTCTGGAATTATTTAGATACAGTCCATTTGGAAATGAAGGAAGGAGGTTAGTTCCAGCCCCAGGGTTCTACAATTTTTGCACACACTATTGAGAATTACCATCAATTTTATTCTAGTTTTCCCTTCAAAAATTTAATTTCTCTCTTCTTATTGCCTGTCATAAGTGGATTTAAGATTACCCCTAAAGCTTCTAGGGAAGCCTAACAATTGTAACAATATTTTTCATCAAAAATGATAAAGTATATTTGCCTATATCAATTATTTTTTAAACCTCTTTATTGAGATATAATCGACATACAAAAATCTGTCTGTATTTAATGTCTACAACTTAATGAGTTTGGAGATAAGTATACACTCATGAAACCATCACCACAACCTATGCCAAAAACATATCTCTATATCAATTATTTTAAAGATTTCTAGGATTATTCTTTCATTTGTATCACATGTTGTCATTTCTATCTCATAAAGTTACTTAATACCTGAAGTTACAAATTCTATTAATTAGTTATAAGTCTTGGGTTCCAATAAGCCTTCCTTCAAGAATAGTATAAGGGTCAAAGTCTAAAAATAAAAACAGCAATTTTATGGGGAAAAAAAGAGATGCAAGAGAAAGTGAGAGCAGGATATTTTTCATGAAATTAACAAATAGAAAATAAGGATCATGGACTTACTATTAACCTATAATTACACACCCAGTTTTCCCTTGCCAGCATCAGTGTTTACATTTCCCCTCATCATGACTGAAAAGGAATGACTGGACTGAGCATATACAATTGTTGTTCTCACTCCTTGTTGTTGTTTTATTAACTATCAAACAGCCCACATACTCTTAGTGAAGTGGACAAAGCTCTGTCTCACTGATACATACAGAATCTTAACTACTGAGAAGATATAGCTGCATTTTCAGGTCCACTTAAGAAATCTCTAGCCTCATTCCTGGTCTCAGGAAAAGGAGAGTGTAGAGTCCATGGGCGTCACCTCTGAAGGTGGTTGAATTTCCCATTATTCAGTCATTATTCAGTCATATTTCTGTTGCACCCATTATCCCGGCACAGTGCGTGCTGACTCCTTCTTCAACATGTGCTTTCTGCAGCCCAAGCTGGTTAAAGGATCTGAAACTGGGCTCTGAGAAGCAACAGCAATCCAAATCAGGGAAACGGATGAAGGGTGTGCGATTGCCCAGAAAGATTCCATATCCCCTGCTCTTTTACCTCAGTCTTTTTGTCTGGACTTTCTCATGTGGTTGGTCCCTAGAGATGACAGCGTTTACTATTACCTTTTCTATTTTTCCAGGCAAGGACTCTTGAAAGTTCCTTTGGCTCCCAGCAGGAACTCTGCATACTGTATTCATTGTCTCTCCCTTTTGTCCCTTCTTTTTAAATCCTTCTCCCCTTTTCACAACTGCAGACTCTCAGTCCAAGCAGACCATCTCCTCTGATGTTCATGCATCTTTCTAATCGACAGAATGAGCCTTCAGGCCTCGCTCCCGAGGGACCAAGTCTAGCTTTACTGTGTGGTTTATTGACCCCCCGGCCTGAGCCTTGAGAAGGGTCAAGCCGGTTTTTGCACGTGGCTCACCTTTGCACTGCAGACCCATGAAAGGAAGTGGAGAAGGATCACTCCTGCTACTGCTGCTACTGTGCCTTAGCTTTCATTGATATATGTCTTATGTCAAAAAGAGATTTGCCTTTTACTTCTCCCCACAAGGGTATGGGAAATAATTGCCCATGTTTAATGTTAAAGCCATCATGAGTGCTTAGGCTTTAAGATCATCAAACAAAGGGTCAGTCTCAGCTTTCTAAAATCCTTTGTCAAAGCAGAAAACGAGGGGATGAATGGATGGATGGATATTTTCAACATTATCTTTACTAACTCAACATTGGCTGAGTACCTACTATATTTAATTCTCTCTCTCTCTCTCTCTCTCTTTCTCTCTCTCTCTGTCTCTGTCTCTCACTCTCTGTCTCTCTCTCACACACACACACACCCTGCTGGTCCTATGCATCCTCCTTCAGAATTCTCCTGAATCTAGCCCCTCCCCTCTGTCTCTGTCATTCTCACCTGTTCTAGAAGCTCCTCATATCTTGTCTGTATTTTTCACAACAGCCTGATTAATCTCACTTACTCCTTAATGCCATCTCATCTTCTTTGCCATGGCCAGTATCACCCTTTTAAAACAAAGAACTGACCATGTCACTCTCCTGCTTCACAGCTTCCACCAGCTCTTAATCGCCTACAGGGTAAAATCCAAACTCCATGGCCATGCTTACACAGCTGTTCCATCTCCAGTTAGTGTCTGTCCCTAGTCTCTTTCTCCCCATCTCTTCAATGAACTCTGTATTGCAAACACTACGGACTTTCTGCTGGAAAAGACATAGCTGATTTCAACACCATTTGTTAGCTCTGTAAAAATGGGTCTAAAGTCACTCACTCTTTCTGAACCTCACTTTTTTCCTCAGTCAAAGGGAAATTGTTTGTAAAAAGTAAGGATTGTAAAGATGTAAAGTTTAATGTCAGCACTTATCTAGCTCAGAGCTAGTTTTCTCTCTGTGCCTTTCCATCATCCCCTCTACCTGAGGTCCGTCTTTCTCTTCATGTGACAAATTCCTGCCCAGACCCAGGTCAACAGGCATCTTCTCTGTGGATATTTTTCTGCCTTCCTCAGACTGAGTTAGTTACTTTCTTCTTTGGGCTTCCACAATAACTCAGGGCATTTGTTACGTCATGATATGCCATGATATTATTATAAGATCCTTTTAAAAAAAGAAAATGTCTTTTTTTAAACTCTGTACCTTAACTTGGTATATAATAGCTTCTCAAAAAGTATTTGTGAACATGTGAATGAATATATGAAGGCACTATGCTGGGTTCTGCAGTCCATCTCTTGAAAACTCACAATCTTGAAGGGTGTAGAAACATCCATTCAAATAAGCACAGTGGGAGTCTGACTGGAATAAAGGTTCAGTTGGGGGGTGGAATTAAAGTGTAATGGCAGCTGGCCCTTCTACGTGAGGACACTGGGAAGCAGGGAAACCTTCTCGAGGAACGGCCATCTGAGCTGAGTCCTAAAGCATCCATGTGGATTTAACTTTCAGTTTTGCTTAATCTGCCCACATGTTTATTATGCCCACTCCTCATACCCCATAGAACCCTAAACTTTGGTGGCAGAAGGCCAGGGAATTCTTAAACCTTGGCCAGCAATTCTCAGGAGATATTGTAAAGTAACAGATAAAAAGTTTTTCATAGTGCAATTTTGAGTGCAATTGTAATTTTGCTTATAAACCCTGAAGCCTGTAAATTACTGACAAATCGGTGTATCTTTGAAAATGAAAACAGACTACACCAAGAAGATAAAGGTTTGAAAACTATAGAGCCATAAAAATCTTATGTTTTCATTATATACCTACTGAGGAATAGATATGTTTTTTTAAGAGTCTAAGTAATTAGACTGCCCAAATGAAATTGAAAAATGATGAACCATGACATACCAATCTATTTTAATATGTATAGAATATTTCCTGCCCTTTTTTACAACATAGGAGGATGTTCAATAAATTTTTGAATATAGGATTTTTTTAAAGAAAGGAGTTTTATAGCATGATAAGCAATGAAAGTCTAGAAATGCTCAATGCTGAATCCAATAGAGCATAGACATAATCATAAGTTAGCATTTTGTAGCATCTTCTACATCCATCAGTTTATAGTTCTGATTGAACAACTTTAATAAATATCAAAATATCTTCCTTCAGTAGCACTGATTCCAAAATTAAATAGCTCTGTTTCATCTCCACTGGGTGGTCAGATTCCTTCTCTGATGAAAAACTATGTAGAATGTCCTAATAATGACAATCATGGCTACCATTTGTTCAGTGTTTATAATGTGCCAGGCAATGGATATATGAGATTTTTTTTTATTTCAAAGGTTCATTAGAAGCTTAAGCTTACATTTTTTATTCTCTACATTACTAAAACTCAATTTATTTCACTCCATATATACCAGAAGCTTAGCAAGGTAAAAAAAGAAAACGGTACCTACGTACTGCTTTGAGAATTATCCTGGAGAAATGAAATATTGCTATTTAGAAAGAACAGAAATTGCATTTAAAATGGCACCACCTGAAACACAAGAAAAACTCCATTTCTATATGAGCCAAGAACAGTTAGCAGGCAGAAAATTTGGTCATCTTCATTCTACTCACATCCTACTTACAGAATTCCTAAGTGCAGAATTCCAAGGTGTCACCTTCACATGTTCAAATAGCAGAGGGGGGATTATGAGGGGACCTTCTGCCAGCTGTATCCAACTTCGGGGGACTCACTGCCGGTTGTTAAGGAGAGCTCTTATGTCTGGTTCTATTACTCAACTCCCATACCTCAAAACCCAAAATCATCGATATTTAAGATATAATGTTAAATACAACCCATTTGGAATAAATGGCCCCCCAAAATTGTGTTTATTTATACTTTTTTAATGAATAAAACCACTTCCTCTTTTTTAACTTTTTCAGGGAAATATTTTATCTTATGAAAAATTTGAAAGAAGAATATAAGGGCCCTCATGACCCAGCTTCAAAATTATCACCTCATGAGTCCGTATCATTTCATCTCCCTCTCACATTATTTATGGAAGATATCTACATGGTTCCAAAGTCAAATCTACAAAAATAATACCATCAGAGAAGTCTGGCTTCTATCCCTGTGCCCCCATTCTCTTCTCTTTCCTCTATAGAAAACTATTTTTTTAGATTATTGTTTAATCCTCCCTTTTTAAAATATAAGCAACACATTTATATTTCAATTCCTCCTTTCTGAGATAAACACTGAGGATCTAGTGATTTTCCAAATATTTTAAAGTTTTTGGAGTTTACACTGACTGTTGCAGTGTGACAGGTGTCACAAGACTGTGAGTGGACTTTCAGGCCAAATATCAAGAAACATGGTACATGGTAATTTGTATTTATTTTAAAAATAAATATCTATTTGAACACTTTACAACTTTTAAGACCCCAGTTTTGTGACCAAAAAGAGCAGGAAAAGGCAGTTAATTTTGATAAAAAGACTGAAAATTGAAAAAAAGCAATAAAGAGTTTGTCTGGAGATTTTTAAATAGATAGTAATGTTAAAGGCATGCTCATACAATTGGAGTATCTCCAAAAGGCATTCCTACAGGAAACACATCAACATCAGGTTTCTTTCCGCAGAGTGGGATTTTATTCACAGACCCTCAAATTGATATTCTTTCTCATAGATCGAATTGCTCAGAACATCATTAAGTCCCATCTGGAGACATGTCAATACACCATGGAGGAGCTACACCAGCTGGCATGGCAGATCCACACGTATGAAGAAATTAAAGCGTATCAAAGCAAGGTACTCTGGGAAACTACAGGAAGGGTTTTTCTGTGATTTCTCTGTTCCTGGCTTTTTCAACCTCTGCACTGTTGACATTTCAGACTGGACAATTCTTTGCTGTAAGGATTGTCCTGCACATTGTAGGATGTTTAGCATCATCCTTGGTCTCCACCCACGAGGTGCCAGTAGCATCCCCTCACCCATGGTTGTGACAACCCAGATGTCTCCAGATGTTGCCAAATGTTCCCTGGGGGTGCAAAACGACCCCGATTGAAAATCACTGCTCTATTTGAGTGACGGGGGAGACTGTGCCCACATCAGGTGATTTGAGGACATCTCATAGTGGTTTCTTGCAGCCAGGCAAGGAATAGAAGCAATTGAAAAAGTCATAGCAGGAATAATAGCTGCAAACTTACACTACAAAGATATGCAACAAAGCATTCTGAATGTTTTTTCTTGCCCTACATGTTTAAAAAGGACCAAAGGAGAAAGGGACAACTCACCCTACATTTTTACTGTTATTATTTTGATTATTTTGTGTCCATTAGAGAAGGTTTTAAGAGAAGGAATTTGTTGCTGTTTTTGTTGTTGCTGTTTTGACTCACATTAATTTTCTACAGGATTGAGATCCATAATCACAAAACCTACCGGTAAATGAAATTTTAATAAAATATATAAATGTGTCTATATATAAATATATGACTACAACATACTGATTTTTCCTCCAGTGGAATAATTAAGTCTTACCACTTTTATATGAATAAGGAGACAAAAGCATAGGTATTGTTATGGTCAATAAGAAACAGAATTAACACATCACTTGGATTTATGTTTCCCATTCCAAAGAAAATAACCCAAGGATCAAAATACATTTCCGGGGTTCTATATTACTTAAGAGAGTGATCTGATTTGATGTCTTTTCCCTTGAAATTTTTTTTGTACCAAAAAGCAGTCTCCCTAAGTTCTGGGAAAAGAACACAACATAAAAATATTACAGATTTAGTGTCTGTCAGGTACACGTGGAAATAATTTGTGGAAGCCTGTGAGTGAAATTGCTATTCCTCAGTGTAAGAGTTTGATTTTACAAAATAGACTAAGAGCTTGAGTTTGTTTAGGTGAGGACAAGGAGGCAGAATAATCAAGAAACTATAAATGCCTATCTTTTTGTACTATTGCAACATTTCCATTATTGTAGCCTCATTACTTTGATAATTGTGGTGTATCAAGTTTCAAAGAGGTCAAAGCAGTATCTTAGACAATACTGCCTCTCCTCTAAAGGTGGGTGAATTCCTACCATGGACCCCAGGTGACAGGTAAGCGCCAGTTAGGGCAACCTTGAGTATTTCACCGAGTCTCCAAGTTGTTCTCTGCTCCATGTACATTCTGTGTTTTCTCTCTTGAAGTCCAGGGAAGCACTGTGGCAGCAATGTGCCATCCAGATCACTCACGCCATCCAATATGTGGTAGAGTTTGCAAAGCGAATAACAGGCTTCATGGAACTCTGTCAGAATGATCAAATCCTGCTTCTGAAGTCAGGTAAGCAAGAAAATTCATGGGGGGCCTATTTTAGACCAGGTTGTGGTTGACCCTTAGCCTGCTGTTAGTTCTAGAAAATCCTCCATCCAACATGTAGCTCATTTTTACCACCCACGCTGTCAGCCAACTCCCAAAGGAAACTCTCAATAATAAAAATGCCCTGATAGTCATTCAGTTCCCCTTTGAAGTCAAATACAATTTTGCTTATTGAAAGTGGAGCTATTAATTGTGGAGGTTGAGATACCCAGCTTGACAGGCAGTGCTAGTAATTAGCGTGTCAAGGTGGCCGAATTGCTGAGCTGGCTCTAAAATGTACTACTTGCCTTCTGTTGGGGGGAAAAAATCCAGGCTAGCTGAGCTCTGCCTCTGTGGTCATTTCCAGTCATTTTAATGAGGATAGCCTGCAGCCAGAATACACCGGGAGAAACTCACTCTGCTCTAATCCTTCCCCCCACTTCTCCCTCACACTCTGACACACACACACACTGTCACTTACGAAGCAACTCAGGAAACTTTGCACATGATTGACTTTGCAGCTGCCATTATCCAAACAGGAAAAGAATAATGTATTTGTCTTTTTTGGCCCCCTTTGAAAATAGAAAATAAGAACCACTATGGTGTTCATGTGAACCTTCATGGTCCTGGGCTATAGCAAATAATAATAACATAATTTATATATATGCAATAATATATATATATATATGTTTATGTTTACCTGTGACATCTCTTTTAATCTTGTGTGCTCAGTAATTATTTCCATCGTATAGAAGAGGAAGTAAAGATTCAGAGAAGTGAAGGGCTGTGTTCAATACCACATAGCCAGTATCTGGCAAAGCTGGCTTATTTTTTTAAATTAATTTTTATTGGAGTATAGTTGCTTTACAATGTTGTGTTAGTTTCTACTGTACAAAAAGAGGTGTGGAGAAAAGCTGCCTTTTGAACTTGAGCCATAATTATTCTAAGTTGCTGCTGCTTCTTTACCAGATGATTAAAGTTGGTGCAAATCTTGACTCAAACATTAACTTGATGTATTAGTTGCTGGATAAAAACAATCCCAAAACTTAGTTCAAACAACGATAATCATTTATTTTGCTTCCAAAGCTACAGTTTGAGCAGGGCTTAGCAAGGGACGGCTTGTGGTGTTCACTGAGGCAACTTGACTGAGGGCAGGAGGACCCACTTGCATACTGGCTCATGTACATGGCTGGCAGTTTGTGCTGGTTGACAGCCCAGAGTTCAGTCAAGGCTTTGGGCTCAGGGGGGCCTCAGTTCCTATCCTCCACAGACTGCTTGGACTTTCTCACAGCATGGTTGCTAGGTTTCAAAAGTTAGCATTTCAAGAGAGCCAGGCAGAAGTGTGTAGCATTTTTCTGGACTTAGCTTCAAAAGTCCCATAGGGTTACTTCCACTGCACCTGTTAGTCAAGGCAGTCATGTAGGCCCACCTGGGTTTAAGGGTAGGAGATATGGAATGCAGAAGAATGTCAAGGGAAGTGCCTTCCATATTGTAGATAGTGAATAAATGGTACCTATTATTGTTTTTCTCAGAAAAGCATTATTTCAATTAATATTTGCAGATTCCTTCTTATGCGTAAGCCCCTATGCTAAGGTGACATATGAGGGAAAGCAGATACATCAGCAAAACAAAGAAGTAAAACACAGACATAAATATACATGGAGGCATTAAGAAAGGCACCGGGGTACAGTTGGGTACAACATGGGTGTAGCCAAATCATCTATACGATGTTCTCATGCAAATTTCTGACTTCTGAGCCTGGGTGTCACCTTCCAACACACTGTGGGGCAAAAGCCCATTTCTCCAAAATGTGGAGAAACTTTGCAGTACTTGCTCAGGATGTCAGTAAATGTTCAGAAGGAAAAACAAAGGTAGTGAACTAATTCATTTAATAAATATTTATTAAGCACCTACTATGTGCCAGGGACTTTTCTAGGTGATGGAGATATAACAGTGAATACAATAACCACAATTGCCTATGGCTGCAGATGAAGGTCCTGCCACCATTGGGCTAACAGAGAACTCAGAAATGTTAGGTCCATCAGGGTTGAACAAACTCCTTCATGTTGGGACTTCAACAGCCTTTGACCTGTGATTGTTGATTATAACTCCCTGGAGTGGATAATGTTCAGCCTTTTGCCAAAACTTATTTGACCAAGAAACCCTTATTTCAAAGATACCAGGACATAAATGGTACCCTCAAGAAACATCCTGAAGGTGTCCCTATTGAAGTCATTGTATGCAGAAATACATATGGAGTGTGTTAAAAAGAGACCAGGTTACCCCAACAGCAAAACTTCTACAGAAGTTAACAGACTGAACTTGCCTGCTGCAAATCTCCTTTCTGGGCCACTTATGATCACCATTGAATTCAAGAGTTGCAACTAACTTCATTATCAGTCAAAAATGGGGGGGGGAATGTATGCTTCTGAAGAAAATGTTTTTGCCCTTCATTCTAGTCACCTTTAAAGTATATTTTATCTTTAATTCTTCACGTAGACTTCAAGAGAGCTTTATATCTAACATAATTCTTTTTTACTTGGGAAGGAATCTTGAGGTGTTTCTGAATGTGTGTGTCTATGTGTCTATGTGTGTGTTTTAGAGTTTTTTAAAGTCTCTTGACCTATATGCAGTAGTAACCTCTTTATATATATATATATATATATATATATATATATATATATATATATATATACACACACACACACACACACACATTTGAAATTTTTTTCTCATAGGTTGCTTGGAAGTGGTCTTAGTGAGAATGTGCCGTGCCTTCAACCCATTAAACAACACTGTTCTGTTTGAAGGAAAATATGGAGGAATGCAAATGTTCAAGGCCTTAGGTGAGTTCACCTTTGATGATGACACAATTTTATTAACTACCATCAGTTTCTCCACTATAAGAAATGCCTTGATTCTCTAACATGACGTAGTATCTCATTATTCAATAAGGGTTGGACTAGGGGAGCCTCCAGTGTTTCATCTAACTCCTCTGATTTTATAGTTGTGCCTCCAAATATAAAAGGAAGGAAAGAAACGTGGACCCTGTTGACACCAACATGCTTTATTCAGAAATCAACAAAAACTGATTCTAAAGAACTGGGATGCATTCTAGGCATTCTTTGTAGGATCAGCTTTTCTTTTACCTTCTAGCTTACTGCTTCACAAAGTATATTACGTAGACCACTGGTGGTCCATGGGTGACCTCTTAAGTTTCTTATGCAAATTTATAATCAATCATTAGTTAAGATGCTTAAAAGAGGGGCTCTTTCATTTGTTTCGCACCCAGGGTAGTGACTTTCTCCCTGTTAATTCATGAAGTTCTGGGAGCACAGATAGCGTGGCTGCCAACCAGCCCAAAATGATCCCCAGACCATTCTTGTGGGAGGGCAGGACAGAGTCAGTCTCTGGAAGTGTGTCATTCACATCCAGTCGTCAGTGCACGGCATGGAAGAACGTTAGCAAAGATGGGCTGGTGCCAGGAAAGGTTTTAACAATTGACAGTGCCATTTGTTCCATATCCTGCCCACGGACATCAAAGAAGGCCACTGCCCTTTCACCTTTTGTGCTGTCAGTTGATATGGTAGCCAATGGCAAATCCATCGGGGCTGGCAGTGTTTCCCTCCTGCAGCTGATATACCTCCATGTCATCTCCAAGGCTAGATTTTCAAGAAAGGAGGGAAAACCTTGGCAAGCAACTTGGGTATATTTCCAGCTTCATAAAATAAACATTTACCAAGGATCCGTGTAGGGATGAAGCATTATTTTGCCAGAATTCACAATGGCTAAGCAACTGACCTGCGAGTCATTCATTAGAAGGTAAACATAAATGAATGCTTGCTTCTCAATCAAATTTCCAGGAAATTACCAAATTGAAAGTCACTTCATCTCCATTCGCTTAGCTTGAGGCCCCTGGACATCCTACATTGCCAGTGACATCCTATAAGTGCCACTAAGACTGACAGCCCATGGCCCATTATACATGTTTAGGTTTTCTATGAATGCTATGTCTGTGCTAAAGGATCCCCAAATCACTAATTTAAAATTTTTTAGTCGGAGCGAATTTCAAACTTACAAGATTAGATTGGGGTTATATATTCCCAGTTGGGTATTACAATGGGTGCAAACCATTTCTATCTGCCTCTCATTGGTGATGTTGACTTTCATTACCTGGTCAAGATGTTGCCCAATTTTCTCATTCTATAATTACCACTAAATCATTTGTTATGGTCAGGAACTTAGAAATATTTTTTCTGTGTGCCTAATATGCAAATCCTTGAATAACTTCTTGATTATGAGACTTTTCTTACTATTGTCCCATTCTGTTCAAGTATTTTCATTTAATTTGCCTTCTTTTATAGGTTCTGATGACCTAGTGAATGAAGCATTTGACTTTGCAAAGAATTTGTGTTCCTTGCAGCTGACTGAAGAAGAGATTGCTTTGTTCTCATCTGCTGTTCTGATATCTCCAGGTAGGGAGGTCTGAGGTCCTTACCTTTTTAAAAAAAAAACAAAAACTGTTTTGCTGTCTTTAACATGAATTGCATCTACCTAAGCCAAGGTGCTCTGAAGAAACTTTAAAGAACTATATTTTCTTTAGCAAGCTTGTGATATTTTTGGACAAGTCAAAGAAAAGTATCCTCAGGTTAATTTAAATATCAGTTTTGTCCCAAATGCAAGAGTAGGATGTGTGGTAAGGGTGACTCCAGATTCAGAAAAGCATAATCATTTCTTAACAGATAAATGAAGACAAATAGTGGCCTGAGCTATAACTAAGTTCTATTTTGATTTTAAGAATAAAGGACATAGACAAAAATGTCCAGTTAGGTGAGACTTAGTAGAAATATACCTGAGTGTACAAGCCAGCATAGAGACTAAAAAAAGTAAAACATATATTTTCTCCTCTTTAAATATCTCTGTCATCGGTTTTTCTATCCATATTAATGTTGGCGTTCTCACTTCAGGCAAATGCCTCTTTTTTTTAATGCAATATTAGAAGCTTTAAAAGGAGGTAAGGACAGCAGAGGAAAAAAAATGGCTCTTACTAAAGACTGGTAAAGGAAGAATCTCCGATGTGGTGGTAGACGTTCTAGGACAGGCTCTGTCACCAGGTATCTGTGTGACCTTAAACACTTGACCCCTCAGAGCCTCAGTTTCCTCACCTGTAAAGTAAGAGGGTTGAGCTTCATAATAATAAACACCTCGTCTAGCTCTGAAATGCAGTAAACAGCAAAAAGTTTTCAAAGAAGGTATGGTATGACATTTATAGATCAAATAGCACTATAGCCATTGAAATTCTTTTTAAAAGTATATGCTGGCTTGAAACTGTATGGAATCCTAATAAATGCATGGTTCAACCAGAATGAAAAGTCAGAGTTGTTCATTCAGTCATCTGTTCAGTTAGATTTGGGGTCAGGGAATAGCGGTTTTATTGACAGTTCTCTATGAAAAGAAAGACACATTCCTGGTCATTTTTATGGTCAAGAGACTCATTCCTTCTATAACCCGTTTATCTCTAGAGACTTGATCTTTTCTTATACCTAACACATTTTTCAGTGAGGCTGGAAGAAATTAATCTTCCCTGTGATGGGCCCTGTTGACATGTCACTCTAGCTATGTCTACCCATAATACGGCCTTTACACTTTTTTTTTTTTTTTTTTTTTTTTTTTTGCGGTACGCGGGCCTCTCACTGTTGTGGCCTCTCCCGTTGTGGAGCACAGGCTCCGGACGCGCAGGCCCAATGGCCATGGCTCACGGGCCCAGCTGCTCCGCGGCATGTGGGATCTTCCCGGACCAGGGCACGAACCTGTGTCCCCTGCATCGGCAGGCGGACTCTCAACCACTGCGCCACCAGGGAAGCCCGGCCTTTACACTTTGTATCTGTTAGGCTTTATTTACTTATTTTATGAGGATTTTTATGAGGATAAATCTTATGAGGATTTTTTTAATCTGCTTCTGTTTTTTATTTAACTATTTTATCAAAAATGGAAATTAGTTATCAATTGGCATATCATTACTAACAGTTTCTTTTGTGGCTCTGTCTAAAATCAAGCTGTTCCTCCAGGCTTTTTCCTTTTCTTTTTCTTTTTTTTTTTAAACCCTAGAAAGTTTCCCAGACTTGGCAGCACAAAGATAAATGGAAGAAGTGACAAGCAATATTTATTTCTGGTAGCAACCACTTGCCAAATAATTTTCCTCCTACCGTTTTCTCATTGCATTTGATTGCTCCCATTGATTATAGTTCAGGTGAAGATTAGTTCTAAGCCTTTGAGTCCATGATGAGGGAGCTGGTTTCACTCTGGTTCCTGCTTAATCAAAGGAAGCATTACAAAAGTCACTGTCCTCGTAGGTATGCGTGTGACAAGTCAGTCAACTCCCAGCAGCAAATATTTAAGACATGGTATATCAAATCTAAACAATCCATGAAGATATGCCCCAGTTGGACGGCAAGCCTGCTTCTTATGAGTTAGAAATCAGCTGAACTATGAGCCTTTTTCTAGGAAGAAATGCTAAAGCCATCAAACTCCACGGAGTTTGGAAGCATGATATTTAGCTTATTCTACCCAGTGGGGAACAGACCCACACTCAGAGGCTTCTGCAACTCCAAGATACCTTGTTTGCCACCCTGGCCTAGTGCCATATTCAAAAAGAGAGGAAAGACAGTATTCCAGCCTGTGTAGGCTCCATCGCATGCCAGACCCCACCCTTCCGCCCAAGTTCTTGCCATAATAGTTACTGTCTGTTCAGCTCCAGATAGTTTAGGGAAGGGAGAGGCAGGGGAACTTAATGTATTCTGATTGACAATTGTCACTGAAGGCTTTTGTGCTCACTTACGTAAGGGTTTGCTTAACTGTTGGCTAGACTTGTCCTGGCCCCGTCTAGGATTACAGAATCGAGTTTCTCACCTGACCTGAACTGTGCTCAGAAGGATCATGTCCAAGTTCTTTTCCATGAGTATTTGTTCAGCATTTGGAGACTCTAGGTGTCTCTTCACTGAAGTTTCAACCTTAGGCGTTGACACTGGGCTGAATTTTGTCACCATGGTATAAAGCGTCTAGGAAGAAAGGAAGGACGGAAGCAGGGAACAAAGAGAGGGAGGGAGGGAGGGAGGAAAGAAAAAAGAAAGGAAAGTGGGAAAGGCTAAAGGGAAGGAGGGATTATCCTATCTATTATTTAAACATTCAATATAGAAAAAGAGGACTCAGGATTAAATTTTTTAACTGGTTCATGTTGATGCTATATAAATTATAACTTAGCTTATAAAAGGGAAGGGAGATTCTGAATTCCAAAAACACTCCTTTACAATAGGTTTTCTTCACTTCTATAATTAATTCATTTCTTCACAAATCATTAACGTAAACTTTGAAAGAAAATCTAAGCATATGTCTAGAGAAAGAGTAAGAGATGTAAATTGTCAGAGACAGTAAGACACATGGAGTTTCTTTGAACCATTGTGTCTTTACCTCCACCCTGATTCTGTATGTCAATGTATTATACATTGCTGTCATCACAGAATTGCTTATAAAATATTTGTTTTAGAAGAATAATTACATGTCTTCAGAAGCAATCTGGAACTAATTTGAAATGGGCCTGGTACTCAGCACTTATATACATGTAGGTGAAATACAGCGAAGCTTACATTCTATCCCCTCCTTACCCATTCTTTCCCTTTGTCAGACCGAGCCTGGCTGATAGAACCAAGGAAGGTCCAGAAGCTTCAGGAAAAAATTTATTTTGCACTTCAACATGTGATTCAGAAGAATCACCTGGATGATGAGACCTTGGCAAAGGTAGGTCCTCAGACCCAATGTCACTGAAAGAGCCCAGTGAGCTGAAGAGGGCTAGTCACATAAAGCAAGGGACATTTCTCAGCAGCAACAATTTCTGAAGATTACCAAAGGCTGCATAAATTTTGAGGTACACATTTTAAAAGGGAGACTAGGAAATTATAATAGATTGAGAGGACAGTGACTTTCGTAGGGAAGGATGATACTGATGGGTCTGAACCACAGGTAGAGGAAGACAAATCAAAGGACAAATCAAAGACAAATCTTTTGTTTTGAAGAACAAAACCTTGAAGCAAGGAAACAAGTCTTCAAAAATCATATGTGAAGAAAGAGGAGACTTTGTGTCACTTGGGAGTCAGGTCCAGGCAAAAGAATGGGTAGATTTTTATTCAAAATGAGGAAGAACTATAAAATGACGAGAATTGGAGAACAGAGGGTAGACCACTGTGTGAAGAAGTGAGGTCCCTGTCATTGGTCGTATTCTTATAGATACTGCCTGGTTTCCTTTCAGGTATGTTGTAAATGACAGTCCTACCCAGAATCAAAGATTAGACTGATGTCTTGTAAATTTCCCTTCAACTCTAATCTCTTCAACTCTACTCTAGGATTCTTTCAAAATGAAGTATCTCAGGGGCAAAATGCATGGACCATGCTATCCATTTCGTGATTCAACTTAATTAAAAATAGTGATCTTTAAGAAGAATACTGAGAAAAGTTGTTTACCAAAGTAAAATGATCATAAGAGGACAAAGGAATTTTCTAATGATATTCAGTGTTATTTTAGATTCTTTTTTTTTTTTTTTTTTTTTTTTTGTGGTACGCGGGCCTCTCACTGCCGTGGCCTCTCCCGTTGTGGAGCACAGGCTCCGGATGCGCAGGCCCAGCGGCCATGGCTCACGGGCCCAGCCGCTCCGCGGCACATGGGATCCTCCCAGACCGGGGCACGAACCCGTATCCCCTGCATCGGCAGGCGGACTCCCAACCACTGCGCCACCAGGGAGGCCCCTAGATTCTTAAGTATCTTAAATTTCTTAAGAATTGGAATTTTTTTAGAGGTTAAACAACTAGGAAATGGAGCCTATCCTTAGTTAAAGATGATAGGAATCCTACTCTTTATATTTTTATCATTAAAACCCTCCCACTCTGCTCTTGAAGTTCTTTATTTTAAAAAGGGGGGAAGACTGTTAGAGATACTATCAGATTTTACTTTGCACATACAGAGTACTGCTATAAAAAACCTCCATGAGTTAAATATGTTGCTTCATTATGGTAACATTTTGTTAAAATTAACACATCACTAGGAAGAACATTTCTACACTGTAGAGTGATAGTTCTCTTTGGTGCAACTTTTCACTTACCATGTGGGCAAGGACAAATCTCCTGCTCTTCACACCTCAGTTTTCTCCCAGGTAAGAGCAAAACTTCTACATACATAAGCAAAACTTCAGATACACTGGGCAGAAAACACAGTAATGTGGATATACGCATCTGTCTCTGTAATTGCTCCATAGCATATATGCATAAATACATCTGGTTAGTTAATGTGGGCAGGGAGGATGTTTCCTGCATTTGGGATCTCCCAAAGACTTTGGTTCCCATATTTACCACCCTAAAAATTAAGAAATTAATAAAATCCAGAGTTAGACAAAAGTTGTTGCTATTCTGCTTAAGGGGATCATCTTCTTGTCAGAAAACTGTGGTTTCATCATCTCTAAAAGGAAGATCATAATTTCTTACTGCTATAGAGATGTGTAGGTTCAAATGAAATATTTCCACTGCATAAATTCTAACACACTGTGACATGGTGATTATTACTTCCCAAGAGAAGAACCCTCATGCTTATACCATTTTCTACCACCTGGTATCCTGGTGGTGGTCTGAGGTATTTGGGGTAGAAAGGGGAGAGAGAAATTGAAGATGAAAGATATTTAGTAGCAAGAAAAAAATTAAAACACCAAGTGAAGTCAGCTTAACTCTCTTTTCTCCATCCTTAGTGGGAAAAGTATACAATTCTTTAAGTTTTTTTTTAAGTATAATTAACATACATTATATTAGCCTTAGGTGTACATCATAATGATTCAATATTTGTATATATTGTGAAATGAACACCACAGTAAGTCTAGTTAACATCCATTCAATTCTTTTCTTATAGAAAGAGAATGTTGCAAAGCTGGGAATCAGAGAAAGCATTAGAGAGGATTATTTCTTACATAAAACTCACTGGAGCCAGATGACAAAGCATTGCTTCCACTGATCATGTGTGGATATTGAGTTTTTGTGGGGACCCTTCGCTGTAACAGTCATCATTTTGATAGGATGTTCTGTGAACTAATGTGGAGGGACCATGAAAAGGAATGAGAACTGGATTCTCATTTATCCCAGCTCTGGACCGTGTGGTTTTGCATAAGTCACTCCATTTGTCTAAGTCTCAGATTCAACTGTTGTGTCCTGAGGAAGGGAAGAGGGTGAGACAAGTCTCTTGAGTTCTGACTGCTTTAATACTTTAAGGACAATGGTGCCATTGACATATAGGGACACCTTCTCACCAAACCCACACTCCCCAAAAGGAATAAATAGCTTTATTTAAACCTAAGAAAAACTATGCTACCCTCCCACAGATTCTTTTCATCTTTTCAGAAATTTCTTCTTTTCCTTCATAGTCCTGGAGCTCTTCTGCCTCCACAACGCCTCTAAAACAGTGACCCCTCTGGGGAATCTGGCGAACATCATGAAACTTATCTCTAGAAAAATGTGCACATACCCAACTGTTGTATTCAAGTCCAGCAGTTCAGGTTACATCCGCAGTAGGTGGGTAGATCTGCCTTCTGTGCAGTGTGCAAAGAGTGTTTATGCCACCGACCAGTTTGACCCTGAACAGGTGGAGCAGACTTAGGTGAGGTGCAGGGTTCGGACATAGTCATTAGATTTCATCCTAAAAAAACTGTCTCCAATACACTTTCTGCATGCCCACTTCCTGAAATTAAAGTTCAAGTAGCAGTGCCTTATACTTTTGACCAAACCTGGACCTAGGGAAGATTTGAAATTCAGGAATTCTTATCCATTAACTAGAAGGAAGGTCTCAACCCCTATATGTTAATCAGTTTGTTTGTTTGTTTGGGGTAGGAAAAAAAACCCTATTAAAGAGTTTAGTTTCCTCTCCTCATGACCATAATAATAACATGTAGCATATTTATAATAAACCATCAGAACCACTGGCTGCTTAGTCACCTTGGACAAGGGACTTAACCTCTCTGTGCCTCAGTTTCCTTATTTGTAAAATGTGATTAAAGATAGTATCAATGTCATATGGTTATTTTAAGGACTAAATGAGATCAAATATAAGCAAGCTGCATGGTTCATCACAGATAGTATGTAAGTGCTGTTGTTGTAGTTGCTGTGGACAGAAGAAATTTTGTTTCGGCAGGGAAATATTTATCCAAGAAATGGGTATATTTGAGCTAATCACTGATGAATAATAACTATTTCAAAAGATGGAAGTTAGGGGTTTAGGGAGGTGGAGTATGACATTCCAAGAGATGGGGGCAATGATATAGATGTAAGAAAGTATAAGGTATAGGCAGGCTGTGAATAATAGTTAGATTTGGGTGGATCCTGGATTTGAGAAGTGAGGAAATGAGGTCACATTGGTCACTTTCACTAAAGCTCGTGGAAAAAAATACATATACATGTAATATGTATAGAATGTATGTGTATATGTATATGCATGTATACGTATATATTTTTAAGCCATATGACTGGGGGAGGCAGCCCATCTGTTTTCTGGGCTTCAGTTTTCTTGTCTCTGAAATGAGGAGGTGGGACTGGCTGGTCGTTAAGTTCCCTTCAGTATAATATTCTACGACTCTAAAAGAGAAAAATAAAGGTTCCTTCTGATGTCTTCTCCTGCCTTCCAGTGCCCTGTCCCGTGCGACAGTTTTAAGGACTCTTTAGATGTTCTGCCGCAACTCTAAGTGAATAAATAGAAGGATTGCTACAAGTCTTGCAGATTCAATTAGTTCTGTGGTAATTGAATTTAGGGTGATATTCCAATCCCAAAGCTGTGAAGCATACACTGTTTATAAAGCCTGCGTCCAGGGGTCAGCATTCCCATCAGGCTTTCCGTTTCTAGCATAACAATAACAAAACTACATCATCAACAGGGGGAATTTGTCTTTCTACTGTAACAGTACCAGGTTACTAAATAAAAGCTTAGAAGAGGGAAGGCTTACACAGCCCTATTTTACACGTTAATAATTGAAATATTACCTGAAAGAAATCACTCCTGATCACTCTCACTTTACTAGTGCTATTAAGATACAGATTTAGAAAAAAAAAAAAAAAGCCATATTGACTCATAGATAGGGTCTATGGAGCGAGCACGGATTGAGAGATTAGTGAAAACTGCCAAGGGTCATTTACATTGATTTTCATTGCTTGCTCAGTGAGATCTAAAGAGACTATGTCATGATTAATAATGGGATGTTTTTGCCTGAAGCCTGCTTATTCTTCATTCAGGACACTAGGTGTCACATTAGAATTCCTAGTAGGTGGGCCTAGGGATTCATCAGTTTAATCTTAAACAACAGTCTGTCCAGTCAGCATTTAAGGGGTCCTAGTTCAGATGATGTGGCCTTGTGGTCTGAGCCTTCTTGTTCCCCTTCATATTTGGTTAGGAATTTGTTTTATATTTAAATTTTCTATACTTTCTTAAAGTATAACATACATGCTGGAAGTTCTTAAATCCTAAGTGTTTAGTTCAGTGAATCATCACAAAGTTAACATACCTGTGTAACCACTGCCCATGTAAAACTGGGCACTCCAGGAGCCCTGCTCAGGTTTCCTCACATGGTATATACACTGTAAAATAATGCAAGAGTCAAAATTATAAAAAACAGTTCAATAGATCATCCAAGTTTTTAAATTCCAAATCGATACTCAAGAAACATAGCTTTCTCATGGAATAGTTTTCTACTTCAACCTACATGTATATTGAGCAGGTACTGTATGCCAGGTGCAGAGAAGGGAAAGGCAAATAACACATGGTCTTGGCCCTTTAGCGGTTTCCTTGAGGGATTCCTGTGAGAGACCAGATTATTTCAATCCATTTTAGCCATTTATAGTTTGCTGGCATACACTACAGGTCCAACACCCAGAAATTTCAAGGGTTGTCCATCGGACTAATGGTCTATAATAAGAAGAGAGGTTTTGATGTTCCTCCTCACTCATCAAGTTGCAAGTCGATGTATTAGTTAGGGCTCTTGGGTTACACATAACAGGAACCAGCTCACACCAGGTAAAGCAAAGAGAAAATAATAAAATAAACTAATGGAGAGAAATCTCATCTAAGGTAAAAAAAATTCAGCCCCCATTCAGGAAACACTAGGACAAGGAATTAGGAAGCCTTCAGAATTCTCCATCTCACAAGTTTCTCTCTCTTTATGTATATCTACTTTATTCTTCTCCCTCTCTGAACACCAGTTTTCTCTGCTTCCCTGAAATATGGGTAGCTCTTAGCTCCAGCTCCTTAGGTCACTCATAGTTTCTGCTACATTTAGAAAGTAACTTGCTGGCTCACCGTCTGATTCCAAATTCCAACCCCAGTTAAGCCAAATGTCCACTTCCACTTTAGTCAGCCATTCCCTGAGAAAACATGCCACACAGTGTGGATGCCAGCATGGAGTAAGGATGGTAAGAGAGGGCTGTGACCTGAACAGATACCTCCAATTCGGTATTAGAAATCTAGGCCAAGTGTCTAGGTTTAGCTGAACCCAAAAACCCAAGAAAGAAGTGAGTGGGGAATTTCCTGGCGGTCCAGTGGTTAGGACTCTGTGCTTCCACTGCAGGGGGCACG
The DNA here is from genome assembly GCF_964165515.1 of Mesoplodon bidens. Lineage (NCBI taxonomy): Eukaryota > Metazoa > Chordata > Mammalia > Artiodactyla > Ziphiidae > Mesoplodon > Mesoplodon bidens. The sequence continues at coordinate 83,678,263 of NC_138162.1, forward strand.
GGTTCGACCCCTGGTCGGGAAACTAAAATCCCGCATGCCGCACAGCCAAAAACAAACAAACAAAGAAGTGAGTGGACAAGAGAAATGGATGTCTGTAACCTCACCTTATTGTGTCCTGTCTTTATCGGTGCTTCTGAAGTTTCTTCCACTTTGATCAAGCCATTGTTCACTTCCTGCTTCAGGTTGGAGGGCATCTTGATGGCCTGGAAGCCCACATGAACACAATCCTTAGTTTTCACCTCTGCATGTTCCATTCTTCCAACATCAAATGTACCAGCTATAAAATTGTGGATTTTCTCATAAAACCACCCTCTGGAAAGAAGCATAGGATTATTATCTCTTCTCCAACAGCTGCCGTTTCTTCTTGTAGACCCCTGTAGGTATAAGCTAAAGCTTCCTTCTTACAAGAAATGTTTATCATAAGAGAGAGATGAGTGTAAAAATGCCTTTTTATAGACCGTCTGTCTACTCCTGCTATGGAGATTATTTAAACATGAAGAAATTTCATGATGATTTGAAATCGACTGCCCCCTCCATCTCCAAGTGCTTCTGGATCACCACCCCAGCTGTTTAAAAAGTTGTTGAGCCATTAACTGCTGCTGAGGTGAGCTCCCTTTGACTTGGGGGTCCCCCAGCTGCAGTACATAATATTAATGAGCAGTAAGTGACTGCCTGATGCTTCCTCCACCAGGCCCTTCTGGGCTCTGACAAGTGCTACCGCTGCTTCCTCATGGCCTCCTGGCCATGGTGCCTCCAGAGTGATGGATGCCCCTGGCAGCACTTCTATTCCCACAGCTAATTGGATGCCTTGAAATCAGCCCCTCCTGAGAGCACAGAGGTTGGGGAAGCTCTTTGTCTTTTTCGGTGTTCTTTGCTCAAGTGGTCCCAATGCTCTATAACAAAAAGCATTTGTCACCATTCAACCCATTCTACAGATGAGCAACAGGATAGGATTGAAATCCCCTAAAAGAGGGAACTAGATCCTGAACCAGACTTTCTTAAACCTAGTTTTGGGAAGGAAGGAAGCAGGAGTCCATATTTACTTTCCCAAACCAAACCCGTGGTTAAATATTTCCAATAAATGAACAACTGTGGAATGATTTTGGCCATCCTCTTATACATTTAATTTTTCAACCACCCATTCTCTAAAGGAGCAGAAAACTGCTTTAAGAATTGTAATACATAGAATTCTACTTTATGAATCACAGTTTACTAAATGAGCAACTTACTTTAATTGCTACAAGAAAATAAAAATCAATATGATGTTGCTTTTCATTTCAATAAAAGTAAATGGCTGATTTTCCCCATGCATTAACCCACAATATACAGAGACTCAATTTTGGGTGCTTGGTTAGCGGCTAAGCTGGTTTCTTGCCCTCCATGTTATTTGGCTGAACAAGCATGACCTTGACCATTTCTCTCCTTGAGGGAAGCATTATGTGGGAATGACACATGACATCTAACATAGATATTGCCAGGATGGGCCAGGCACTCCATAGATAGTTTGTGTTGACTCATTTAACCCTTACAACAACCCTCCGAGATAGGGACTGTCATAATGGACATATGACAGATAAGGAAGCTGAGAGGTTAAGTGACTTGCCCAAGATCACACAGCTGTAAATAGCAAGTCTGGGATTCAGACCCAGACAGTCAGGCTTGAAAGCCTGTATTTTTATCACTAGACTAACTCTCTCTATGTAGTATTTGTGTCTCATAGGGAACTCAGGAAATTTCATTATTTGTCTCTCACCAAACTAACAGAACCAAACAAATGAAACCTTCCCTCCGTGGCTCACGGGCCCAACCGCTCCGCGGCATGTGGGATCTTCCCGGACCGGGGCATGAACCCGTGTCCCCTGCATCGGCAGGCGGACTCTCAACCACTGCGCCACCAGGGAAGCCTATGATAACTTTTTTATCGGCCTCCTGAAAAGAAGCTAACTTGACACCCCGTTACCGGGACTATTTCTAATATGATAAAGAATTTACTCGTCAAAGAATTTACTTTGAAAAACAGTTGTAAATTTATGAGATTTGAACCTCTTAAACAGTATTTCTCAAAGTCTGTTCTATGGACCCAGTGCACCAGCATCCTCAGGATATTTGTTTCAAACATGAAATCTGAGCTCCACACCTAGACTTCGTGAAACAGAATCCCTAGGGGTGGATCCCGTAATCTGAATTTTTAGGAAGCACTCCAATGGTTCTGTGCACACCAAAGACTGACAAGCATTATAGAGTTGCATCTGGATGTTTTAGGAGCTCCACACATCATCAATTCAACTGCAGATGATTATAGAAATCTTTCAAAGTCTCTCTGCGTTCTGTAGCTATTTCAGGGAGAATTGTAATGCACAAGAAGTGTTCCGAAATTGTTGCAGTCTCCTTCTGTGTGAACCAGCTGGTTAAGAAAGCTTGAATAATTTCCCAAGGGACTCTAGTTAAAGTGGACACTTGTACACTCTTTACCTATGAAAATATAGAAAAGACACGGCTTTCCACCCTGGACTCAAAGGGAATCTTTCAGAATGGGATTCTGATAATTTTTCTTAAAACCCTTCAAAAGACCTTAGCAGAGACTATGAGACCTAGCATAATCTGACCAAGCAGCCTCCCCAGCTTTATCCTTGAACATGCTCACCCACAATGAACTTCCTTCAGTTCTAATAGCACCAATGATCCTGGAACATATTATGTACCCCCAGCCCCAGCATCTAGTTATCTATTCCTCTCCCTTCAGAGCCCAGCTTAAATGGTCCTTTCTCAGAAGTGCCTGCCTTGAAGCAGTCAGAGCATTCTATTATCTACCACTTGTCCTAGCATCATTCCTCCATGGCACTCACCAGTTTTTCGGTCTGCTTTTGACTGTGTGGTCACTTTATTCATCTGTCTTCCCCTATAGATGATAAGCAAAAACAGTACGGTTTTGTGAATTCTGGTGTCTAGTAGAAGTGTCTGCTACCAGTTTAAATACCTCATAATGTTGGAGAGAAAGTCCTGATTCTCAGTCTAAAATTTAACATCCATTCTATAAAGATTTCATGATTTTTTTTTTCATTTCTATCCCTATCATTAAATAGCAGTGGAACTAGAAAGTCTGAACCCCAGGGCTTCCCTGGTGGCGCAGTGGTTGAGAATCTGCCTGCCAATGCAGGGGACATGGGTTCGAGCCCTGGTCTGGGAAGATCTCACATGCCGCGGAGCAACTAGCCCCAGGAGCCACAATTACTGAGCCTGCGCCTCTGGAGCCTGTGCTCCGCAACAAGAGAGGCTGCGATAGTGAGAGGCCCGCGCACCGCAATGAGAAGTGGCCCCCACTTGCCGCAACTAGAGAAAGCCCGCACACAGAAACGAAGACCCAACACAGCCATAAATAAAATAAATAAATAAATAAATAAATAAATAAATAAATAAATAAATAGAATTAAAAAAAAAAAAAGAAAGTCTGAACCCCAGACTTCTTTATGTGTTCTAGATCCCTTTAATGAATATGTCAACAAGTCTAATCCTGATGCTATTTTTAAAGTTGCTTATAGTGTGGTTATATAGTCATTAGTTGTTAAAAGGAAAGTTAATAAAAGAGTGGAAATTTCTGATTTTGAAAAGCCACAAAGTAACTAATTATCTGTTTCCTCCTTTACTTCAAAGGCTGAAATGGTTTCTTATTATTGAATAGGGTAGGGAGCCAGTGAGCCTAATTGGTGATTAGATGGGTTTTTACTTAATTTTATCATCACTTTCAAGTGTACCCTTGGTCAGCTGTATGAACTATCAAGTTTATTGTTTGTAAAAGTATTATCTATATGAGAACATTTCTTATTCCCACAGTAATTTGATCACAATGACATTTGGTCTTAAGCAATTTTGACACTGAATGATGGATTCTAAGTGTTCCAAAATTATAAGTGTGTCAAAAGCTAGAATTGTTCAGAACCTAAGACCTAACAGCATTTAACAAACTGTGGATATTTTAAATTATTAAAAGTCTTCTGGGTATTTAAACTCAAAAAATTACATTCTACATGATACTTATATATCAAAACCTAACAATTATAAGTGGATATTCTCCCATGAGTTTTTGAAACACCTCCTTAAGGAAGCTGAGTGCCAGTGACTTCCCAAATTCTCCCTTGATTAAATATAGGTTTCATTTTACTCATTACGGTGGGAAAGGATTAGAGAGCTACCGGCAAGCTAGTGACCTTGACAGAAAAGCAGTCCAGATCGTTGTGAGTTACACGTCGTATGATTTAGGTTACACCTTCCAAAACTAAACAATCTGATATTCACATCATAAAAAAATCTATGGGAAATGATAGATAATAATATTAGCTAACAATTGTATTTCATGCCTACAGTATTCTTAACACTTTCACACGAATTTCCTCACTCAGTTTACACAACGACACGATGAAGTACGTGCTACAAGTAAGCCCATTTTACAAACGAGAAAACTGAGACATAGAGGATGTCACAGCCACACGGCCATTTAGCTATTTTAGAACCAGGATTCCAACTCAGTCAGCCTGCCGAGAGAGCACCCCTCCTAACGATTAAACTAAACTACCTCCCATACCTACTTTATATAAGAACAGTGAATTAGGAAGCTTGGTCCTGCTTTCTTTCCCTCTCTTTATTTTCTCGTTAGAGAGTCAGGGAGGGAGGTGTTTTGTTTTGTTTTGTTCTAAAGGAGAAGCTGAAAGTGAGCCTTCTTTCTTTTTGAACATCTTTTTCCAAAGCCAGTTCCCTTCATCTGAGGCCAGGAAGGACACTGATTCAGGAGACAGAGCACTAATGAGCTTCCCCCTTTGTCTCCTTCCCTGTCTCTCCACTCTGCAGTTAATAGCCAAGATACCAACCATCACGGCAGTTTGCAACTTGCACGGGGAGAAACTGCAGGTATTTAAGCAATCGCATCCAGACATAGTGAATACACTCTTTCCTCCGTTATACAAGGAGCTCTTTAATCCTGACTGTGCCACCGTCTGCAAGTGAAGGTGACGAGCGAACTGTCTCATAGTCATGGAATGCAGCACCATTAAGACAAAAGCAATGTGTTCATGAAGACTTAAGGAAAATGTCACTACTGCAACATTAGGAATGTCCTGCACTTAATACAATTATTTTTCACCGCTACAGTTTGAAGAATGTAAATATGCACCTGAGTGGGGCTCTTTTATTTGTTTGTTTGTTTTTGAAATGACCATAAATATACAAATATAGGACACTGGGTGTTATCTTTTTTTTAATGTTATTCAGGTATGTCTGGGGAGACAACTGTTTATAGAATTTTATTGTAGATATATACGAGAACAGAGCAGTACTTTACATGATTACTTTTCCTGTTGATTGTTCAAATATAATTTAAGAAAATTCCACTTAATAGGCTTAACGATTTCTATGTTTTTAGATAGTTGATGCATGTATAAATTTGTAGCTGTCTTGGAAAGCACTGTGCATGTATGTAATGAGTATATAATATCTGAATATATTATATATGACTATTACTTATACATGCACATGCACTGTGGCTTAAAATACCATACCTACTAGCAAAGGAGGTTCAGTCAGGCACTATTATGTTATTTACCTTGTGTTATATGTTACCTTTATGTTAGACAATCAGGATTTTGTTTTCCCAGCCAGAGTTTTCATCTATAGTTAATAGCAGAATGGTACCAATTCAGAAATGTCTACAAAGGAATAAATATAATGCATGACCTCTGTATAAAAACTCTGTTTCGATCAATGACATCAAAGCCTTGTCAAGATGGTACATATTGAGGAAAAAAAAATAAGTATTTGGAGCCATTTTCCTGTTTTAAGAATTAGGCCACAGATAACATTGTGGAGTCCAGGGCTTTTCTGGCCAAACAATAGATATTTCCACCAGGACACATAAAACAGTTTTTTTTCCTTTGGATTTCAAGTTGTGAAAGAACCTTCATTTTGGTGCTTATTGTATCTTTAACAGAGAAATACAGTCTGTAGATTATGACCACCAGCAATTTTTGCTAATAAAATTAGAGGAAAAGAGTAGGTCAGAGCCCAGGGTCCTAATGCCATTTCATGTAAACATTTTTCTCTCTAACCATTTTTTTTTTCAAAGAAGAGGAAGAAAGAGAATATACAGAGTAAAGAAGTAGTTCTTTATGTTCATTCTCTTTAATAAGTTTGTTAGAAAAAGCAGCAATAAAGGGGGAGGCAGGACTTTCTATGTCCTTCTGGTCTGGGGTCTCTAATTTTTTCAACTCCAAAATGCTGTATTATAAAAATATAGCAAAACCTTGATAGATTAGAATAAAAGATCTGGGTTTTCTACAGAACTAATACACCTCAAAGCCAAAACTATTTCCTGTGCCGTTTGAAATTGCACCATCCATCTAGCCGGGGATTATTTTTTTAGCAACTTTTAAAAGTACAGAATGCAAGAGGTGAGGTCAGGATTAGACAATTTGGATTTCCTAGTACTTCCTCACTTCTCCACTTGCTGACCAATCAGAGCGATCACCAGAGAAGCATAAATTCCAGGGAGTTTGTTCTGCCTGTGTTCTGGAGGCCTTATGCCTTTGGTCTCATTTGATCCAAAATAAGATTTTTTAAAAGGGAGCTAGAGAAGAGCTTAGTGTATAAGACAATGAAAATTATGATCTCCTGTAAGTGTAGCCTGGCCATCAACTCATGAAGACCTGCCCTTTTCTCCTTGTCCAACACACACACACAAATGCATACCTGCTTTGTGAAGTTTCCATCAGTGGAAATTTTGATTTTTTTTTTGATCTCTTATGCTTTCCTGAAGTTAGATGGTTGAGAGCCATCTCCATGATGCCACAGAACTGCAAACTGATGATCAAACAGTAGTGTTAGTCTTTGCTTTTAGAAAACAAGAGTCTTTGCCCACATCATGATTGATGAATTCCAAACCAATAGGGAAAAACAAAAAGGCTTTAAAATAATGAATCTTTCTCAACTACCGTTATATTCAATTAATTTAACTACATTGAACCAAATTACCTTCAGTGACTAAGAAGACAGCTGTAGACTGCTTATTATGCTGCTACAGGGACTCAATTCTTTTTGGTGTAAATGTCACTCCTGCTAGCTCTTTGTATAAAGAATTAATTCCAAGAGTCATATTTCCTTCTAATGGAAAGATTACTTTACTGATTGCTAGGAAAACAGGGTAATGGAAGGCACTCAATTAAACCAAACCGTTTCCAAATGCAATGTATGTTTTATGATTGGCTTGTGATAGGCGATGCTTAATGTGTCTACTTGGTGTTTCCCTTTGAGCTTTGAACTTATGTCAAACTTTGTTTTCATTGTTCTGTTGGCCTAGTGTTTCCAATTGTCAGCCTGTAATTCCTGCTCAGTTGCAAAGGGAACCATTTGTTTCCTCCAGTTTACCTTAGAGGATTTAAATTGGCTCAATTGATGAAGTGGCTGAGAATTTCTCCTCCCCTGTCCCATGGGTGATATAGGAAAAAGATTGTTCCCCACATTTGCCTCAGGAGGTACTGGATTTGAATTTGTGTCGTTTCCACTAGTGCAAGCATTTCACTGGGACGGCATGAACCTTTTGAAGCTAGGGGACAGGAAACAGCTAGCAACTGAACCAGAACAAAATAGTGGAAACCAGTACACACTCAGCCCCATTCAGTTGAGAAAAAAGATTTCCATTTTTCGCCACAGTTGCCAAATCTGTCCCTTGAAAGAGAGCCAAGTCATGTTTTCAGTGGTAACAAAGCACCTTTAAAAGCTGCCCTTTGAACATCTCCTGTGACTGCATCTCGAGGTATTTTGAAATTTCAGTTAAGAACAACTTTCTTTACCACACGCAATCTCTGTCCCTGCCCCATGAAGACTCATGAGTGGTTGCAACACATTCATGATAAAATGTGCACTGGAAGAAAGGACCCAGGATCTGTACTTTTCACTTCAAACTTCGTAAATGACAATCACTGCTTGATGCAGATGTTGCACTGTATTCACTCAGGGATGTTTTGTTTTTTTTTTTAAAAAAAAAAAAAAGAAGAAGAAAAAAAGTACACCAAGAAGGAAGGAAAAAAATAAAAACAGGAAAATGACAACAAAATGTAAATGGCATAAATTAAATATGCCAGTGAGAGAACCTCTCTGACAAGGCTTTCAGACCAACGAGCAGTAACTTCATGTTGTAAGCTGAATTTACTTTCACTATTTGGACCTGCTGAAAAGTTGCTCATGAGTAGGAATAATTTAGTCTCATTTTCTAAAATCTGAGAGCCAAATGATCCAGCTGCCCCATCTATAGGAATATGTATCTCCCAGAGAACCCAAGCTTGCTATACAAGTCCTGAGCAAGCCATCTCAGTAGCATTCAATGAACCTGACAATGGAGGTGACCTGTGGTCTGTGAAAAGAAAGGCAAATTTTGGAGGCAATATAGGAGAATAAGGGCTTCCACATCTGGCTTAACATCTCACATCTGCCCCAACTCTCCATGACTCAGGTCCTCTTTGTATTCCTTTTTCTGCAGCTCTTTTATCCCCAAAGACTGAAAGCTGAGGGTGGAGATGTATTCGACAAACATACCCTTTCTGGATTTCCCTTGTTTTAATAGTGTCTTCAGGGCTCTGGACTAAAGGACCACTGAGTAGGTGAAAACAGAGAATATAGTGGTCTCTTGGGTAGACTTCTTTGATAGAATCTAAGAGACTCTGGATATTAACAGTAGGTGCCAGGGAGGCATCAGTTCATTTCCTATCGTAGCTGCCTGTTCAACACATAACTTCACAGCAGTCAAGCTCAACTGCTTGGAGGAAACCTCACACATGGATAGTCAACTCAGGCTCACTTTCTACAGTCCCATGGGTACCAGACTTGACTGCAAAAGCAATTCTTGTGTCCCAAGGACGCAACTTAACAGCTTTTTCAAAAACATCAGTCAGCTGCAAATGATGTCAGTTTTGTTCCATGTTCTTTGTTTCCATTTATTACAGAAGCAAGGAAGAATTCTACTGCTATTGGAAATTAGAAGAAATAACTTTTTCACGATTCTTTTTTCTCTATAAACTTTAGTTTCCAGTCGGTTACTATGATTGACAGTAAATTCAGGCAAGGATGTCTGTGCCCAGACAGAACCACCGTTCAAGAGAACAGCAATAACTTTGAAGTGTGCATCTGTAGTCAAACTTTGCACAAAGTCCCTCTAAACAGAGGGGAAGGCTCGCCATCTGCTTTAGGTGAAGTGGTATTTGATTTTCTGTTCCCAACTGCTAGTGCAAGCAGCAACCTGATATGGGAAACCACGTGGGTCTTTAGACAAGAGTTGCAAATACAACCATTTGGGGTTGGTGGTAGGGGAGTGTCTCAGGACACCAGAGGTACATGTTCATTTAAAGCAAAGGTTAAAAATTCCAAAGTCTAAAAGGGCCAGGGAGTTGATGCAAATGAGCTTGCCACTAGCAGACCGGTGGCAAGCTAGCAAGGAAATACCCCAATGAAAAGGGGCATCCAACAGTCAGTTAAAGCTGAAGTATTGCTAAAGTTTCTAACTCTTATGCAGTCTCTTGAGTTGTAAATGTCAGTTGATTCAGAGCTTAGTGCAGACCAAACAAATATGTCTCTGGGCAGAAGGCAGTCCATGATTTGCAACCCCTGGTTTAAAGCAAAATCCAATCTAGGGGCCTGTTTGGCTGGAGCAAGTCTGTCCAGATACAACTCTGGATGATATCAGTCAGGGGTTAGGGGTCAGGAGATCTTGCTCTTCTGATTCTCAATTTCGTTTTCATATTTCACCATCACTGCTAGAATATATAGTAAGAGGTCATCTTTAAAAATGGCAAACAGTCTAAAAATTAAGATAATTTAATGATGGCTTATAAAAGACACTTCCATCCGTTCTGCCCAAACTCCCAGCTTCATAGAGCCAGGTGGTCAGATTTCTTGCCACTTTTCTTCTGAAAGTCCAATGCACGATTTTTATGCTTTTGAGTCTCAGTGTGTTTCTTTAGATGTGTGGCTTCATTATCTACGAGTTCTTACTTTTCCCTTGGTTGTAGCTAAAGAATTCATTCGATAATCACAATAGCATAGTCCTCCATTGTTAGGAAGTACAGGACCATGGACCCCTTTGCAGTGGATGGGGGTTGTCTGTTGGTGCACTTTTTTCCCAAGCTGCTGAAATTCCTCCAAAGTGAACCGGCCATAGTAATCTTTGCCTCCTGCATGACTGTAAGCACAACCTCCAGTGGATCAGACAGAGCAGCTCAGTGATTGTTCTTATGGCCAAAAATAAAGCACAAGTTTACCGGCATTGAATAAGCCCAGTTGAGGGAAGCCAGGGAATGTGCATCCCTGCTGGGCAGCATGATCCTTCTAGTAAACCATGCTCTTCGGGCAGCGGCTGGAGGGCATTTGCCCGCCTGGGTCACGACCAGATGCAGACACACATTGGGTATGTCTGAGAAGCTCCAGATCCCATCTCCAAGCACAGTACTGTCTGCTTCATCTGATTAACACACACACACAGGAATGAAAACTACACCTTTAGAAAACTGAGTATGTATTGTAGAAATGTAGAGGAAAAATAAAAATATTTTTTCAAATGTAATTACTTTTAATATATGCTTGTGGAAGGTCTAATACAATGTATGCTGTCTCTGTAATTTTTTCTGTAAATAACCAGAGACAGTGAATACACTGATTTTTCTATGTCTCTGTTTAAGCATAAGACTTTGTAACGATTTTTTTAGAGGGGGAAAAACCAACAAAGAGCAAATATGTACTTGCTTCCTTTCTGCGTGTTACGTACTTCTCAGAAACTGGTTGTAACAGTTTAAGCATCTTGACTGGTCATTGGTGTTAAGTGTACACTTCTTTTTATAAGACAGCTGAGAAAGGGACAGGGCTGTCAATTAAATCTGCTCCAAAGAATCTGTATTGAAGATTGGCCTAAGACCTGCAAACTCTATCTGAACTAGACAACATGAAAAAGGAAAGTTTTAAAAAAATGTTGCCTAAGTCCTCTTTCCTCGTAGCAAATGGCTTAGTCCATATCCCTTCTGCATGGAATAGCTTAAGGAAAACAAACTCTGCTTTCTGATGAACAAAATATTTTTGTACACATTTATTTCGTATTAATAACCCCAAGGTCAGACCACTCATTCGCTGAAGCCATAACTGACCTTTACCAAATAAATGTTGTCAAGAACCTGGGGGAGGGCTGGGGAGAGACTGAGAGGGAGGCAAATTGAAGGTGTCATGAGCTGTAACAACACAGGCAGGAGCAAGTCTGATGAACCTGATGCTTTTCCTGCATCCCAAATACGAGTTTAAAAGGCTAGTATTTTATGATGACCGATTTATAATTTAAAAAAAAGATATTTAGATTTAAATGAGACTTTCCAATATTTTTGAAATCCCTGACAATAATTCCTTGCTTCTAGGGTTGAGAGAAATGATTTTCTTATACTTCCAACATTCAGAGATTTAATGTTTTTACCTTAGCTCCAGCTTACGCGTGTAAAGTGGAGAGCAGCGCTGCGTGCTCCAGCGTTGAAACCATGTGCTGTTTGGGGCTTAGCTGTACCTACCGACCACTACTGCACCTTGAATGTGCAGCCTGTGTCTCTTGCTAGCATGCACGTCATTGCTGGCAGCGCGCACCAGGTGCATTGCCAGACATATGTAAAATAAAAGTATGCACTCTAAAAAGCATAATAATTATTCTTTTTTAAAGGAATAATGCCTCCTATAGTCTTTGATTTTTCTGGAGCTTAATTACATTATTACATGTATTATTATTGGCCTATAGAGGCAAAAGGCAAACTACAAATAAACCCAGTGACATATATAGTTTTAAAATCTACAATTTTCTGATCTCTCTCTCCTTGTTTAACATGTAAGGCCTAATTTCTGTGTACGTGAGTAAAACTGCAGCCTGAGTCATTTAGGAAGTAAGCATTGAGTTTTTTTATTATAAATATGCTAGAATAAAACAGCACTCCCTAACAATTAAAAACAGAGTTTTATATTACTTTAGAATGTAATAGGTTTTTGTCCTTATTTTATGTCCTGTAAATTATTAGTTGAATACTGTTAGCATTCCCTGATAATGCACACATGATTTCTGAATGTTTTCTGTAAATGACAATCAATGTTTATGAAGTTCCCTCCTTTAATGCTGAACAAAATTAAAAGAAGGAAAAGAAAAAAGTCTTGCCTCGTTTTCTTTTTCTTACACAGGAAACAAGGAGGCTGTGAAGAAGATAGATTTGGCTTTGAAAACATTATTCCATGGGTTCCAACTCTCAGAGTTGCCCTTTTTCTAGTAAATACTGGGTAATTTTTTTCTGGAAATTCTTGTGTCCTCATGGACTTGGCCTGAGTTAGAAATGCTCATTGAGAAAAGACCCAGGCTTCATTCTAGCCAAAAAGCTTACCAAGTTGCAATTAAAATGAGAGCAACACTCTCAAAGATAATAAGTAAAATAAAGCTAATAGCCCTCCTTTCCTAGAACTTTCACAAAACAAAGCCCCTGCTAGCAGAATCATAAGCAACTCCTCTGCTGTTGAAGTACGTTACAGCAGGTTTGAAATACATCAAAGTTTTCAGATAATAATTAATGATTAAGTCTCTAGATCTGATTTTTTTTTAAAACAAATCATCACCAAGCTGCTCCAACACCAGAATCAATGCTCACCAACATACAAATGCTCTGAGTCTTATTTGAAGCTGTAGTCAGAAGCGATTGAAGATAATCACAGACTCACAGTGATGTTTTAAAAAAAGCAGTTCTAAGAGGTGATGGCAATTTTTCAGGTGCTTGGTAGTTGTTGCAGGTTGGGGTTCCTAGAGCTGAGATGTTCTAAGAAAAGTAGTTTAAAGCAAGATTTAATAGATTTTAAAACTAAAACCACTGGCCCATATGACAAGATGAGCATCAGAAAGCTTTCTGTACAGTCTCTCCCAACTTTAGTCTTTGGAACCAGTAGAAACCCTTGCAGTACGTATGTTTCAAGCAACTTCTCAGCTCAAAACATCCAGATCCCCTGTGGACCTGAAGCAGAACTGCACTGATGTTTCTGTCAGAGCACCACTTGTGTCCCTTGGTTTCTAAGATGGTCTTCAAGTGACCAGAGACATCAAGTACATCAACACAACCTATCCCAGGCTCATGTCAATTGTCACCAATAGGTCATAGAACTCTTTACTATAAAATCATCTAAACTTTTTTCAGAAACCTAGATTTAAGCAGCATTGAAACTGAAGATGAAATTTACCATTTTTTAAATTTAGGTTGAACCACATAAGATGACAATTATTAACCTTTGATAGTGTTACCAAAATTACGAATTAAGCCCTTTTTGTGCACAAAGCTTTGTTTCATTCATAGATCCTCTTCTTTATTTAAGAGTAAGAACTGGTAACATGTTCCCATAATCACACTAGGCTCATGTGCATGAGGCATTTCAGGTATCAAAGGAGTAGCCAGGGTTTGGCCTCATACTCCAGTGGCAGCAGCTCCTTGACCAAAATAAAGGTGAGGTAGAAGTGAAGCAAACCCTCTAATGCCATCTTGGTAGGAAGGTGCCTCAGATTACCAAGCCACCATACTATAAAAGTTTTCTCTGTTTTCCAAACTTGAACTTGCTAAGCTTAAGTGGTTGAATAAAGATTATTCTAAGAGACTACAGAATTCTTGATGGCTATGCCGCACAGATCTTAAATCTCCCCAAGTTCGTGGAGTAGGGCATGGCATAGTGCAAGCATACAACAAATGTGGCAACTATGTATTGGGGTCCATTCTCCTTTTGTAATTTTAGCTTCCCTACTATCTATTCCCTGTCATCTCACTGGTTTTGCCCTTGAGCAAATCATCCTCCAGCAGAGGCACCACATATAGACATGCTTTTTACACTGGCAAAGGGCATTGGAGAAATGCTCTTTCCCTTCCTTTCTCCAAAGATTTAACCAAAAGCAATAAGGGAAGGAGCCTGAGTGGCTAAAAAGCCTGGACTTGCTATGTCCCTCTCAAATCTCCCAGTCTGGTTACATCAGATGACAAAGTTTCAGTCGAAAAGAAGAGAATCTGGAGAACTGATTAATTCTTGAGCTATATCACTGCACAAGTAAGAAATTTTAGAGAAGGTACTACTTTTTAAGAGATGGAACCCATTATAGCTGTGACCATGTGTTCCTGTTGCCGCAGTCATAACAGTGGGCCAAATGTCATCTTAGTCACTGGATACTTTGCATGTGGCCAGAGATGAGGGAACCAAGAGAGAGCTTGCAGGATTACACAGTAGGTTTGGATGGGCCAGGCCTACCCACATTCCATGAGTAGGAATTAATCCCACAGAACCACATAACAGTAAAGGTTGGGAAATGTAGTCCACTTGCCTGCCCATGGGAAAGGGAAACCAGGTTGGGAACCAGTTAGCAGTCCTGACACAAATGTGAAAGGAGTCCAAGAAAATCTCTAATCTGATTTCCTATCAGATACTGCAACAAACATTTATCAACAAATATTTATTTCCACTAATATATGCCAGACACTATGTACTGGGAATACAATTGTGAAGTATGACAGATACAGACTCTGCCCTTACAGAATCTAGGCTCTAGGTCCAAGAATGGTGGGTATACAAAAGGGTGCAAACTAAAACAAATAACTAGAAAAGATAAACTTTATTACAACTGTTACACTAGCTACAAAAAAAATTACATGGTGTTCATACAGGTGGTCACTTATTCTCTATTTAATTCTACTCTTGAACTCATTATCACCCATCATAGCCCATTCTGGTGTTTTCTGTTTTATTTTTTACAATGTTAATTAATTTCTTAATGGTGAGACAAAAGTCTTCCTTCTCTTATCTTTTATCCCCAATTATAGCTAGCTCTGCTCATTAAGACTAAGCAAAGCAAGTGTATGTCTAGACCTATTTTGGCATATCAACACCTTAAATAAAATAGATATATCTTTCACTCCTCACTCCCAGTCTTCTTTTTTGCACATCAAAAATTATCTGTTACCCAAACATTCCCCACAATGTAATCTGCTCATAAAGACAAGTGTTGTTCACTTGAAGAACCTCATCAGAACAACCAATAACACAAATCAGTGACATGAGAATCAATCGGACATCCTGTATATATCAGTGATGTCAGTCATATCTGCATTTAGAACATGGCTTTTACAGACACTTATGTTTTAAAATGTAGGGGTTTTAACTACTATTACTATTACTACTACTACTACTACTACCACTATGATGATGATGATGATGCAGGTATGATGAAGCAGGTTTGTTACTGACAGTTCCCAATTAGAGAAAAAAGAATGCACAAATAGACACACCTCCTCCTCTTATATAGTGTGCATTCCAATGATATTTTGTAATTTCCCACCTATTCAATGAGATGCTGACACTAAATTGATTTCAAGAAAATGAAGGTATTCCTCAAACATCTGTATATGAAGACAAGTCACACAATTTGTTCCTAATGCAAAGAAAAGGGGTCAAAGTAGCATCAGAAAATAACAGGGCACAGAGAAGAGAGAAAGTCATTTGAAGAAAGCTGTAAGAGGCATCTGAGAGGTAAATGGATTCAGTGGGAATTCTGGGATTCAAATATGGCTGCAATCCCAAACATACCTTCATCCTTCCATGCACTTTTCCCAGGGGCCAATGACCCACTTATGTATTAAACATGAAATAAGAGAATTTACAACATGTTCTCATAGCCAGCTAAAAATATTTAACCAGGAGGATGGAGAATAGAATTAATAATCACTTTATACCTCCAAGTAGCAACAGAAGGCAGGGAAGTTTTACTGGAGCTATGATCCATACCAAGCTACCATGTAGTATCGTTGCGAATTTGTTAACTTCTGTGTACTTCCCATCCTTGCCACACTTTACAAACAAACCTAAAGCCCTGCAGTTCTCTAACATGTTCAGGTAAAATGCCACTTGCCCTTTCCCCTTTGGAAACAAAACATTTTAAGGTGGGATGGAGCTGATTAAGTGTTAGGGGTAGGTTAGTGGGGAAAGCAAAGTCGGGAAAGACTTTCCCCAAATAAATAGTAACTCTGATGACCTTCAGTCTGCAGAAACTTCAAATCCCACATCCACATCATTAGTCAGGGAATTCTTGTTCATTACACAATGAAATTCCCTGTGCACAACCAGACAGATGATTAGATAAAAACATGACATGCGTAGAAACTTGATTTTTTTTTTTTTTTTTGGAGGGGAGAGGTGTCTTGTGCTTAAAGCCATTGAGCCCTAGGTGTTTCTAGTTTTTGGAAGAAAAGTTCATAAAAAATGTTAGCTATTAAAATAATTCCCTCCCCCCAAATAACCTTTTGGCACACATCTTAATTCTACATCATCCAAATGAAAGAAGATCTTCATCTTTATTGATTTTTTAAGTTAAAACTAACTATTTCAGGATAATAAAAAGGGGAGGTCTCTCTAAATTCTCCTTTCCAAAGCACTGTTCTTCCCTGAAATTAGGAATTAAATTCTTAAAAGTAATTTTGTGTGAACTTGTGGAGACTGAACTCTCAGGTAGCTAAATGGCACCATTCTGTGGGAAATATTCTTGTATTCCTTAGCAAAATTTAAAGCTCTTATCTGGACAGGTTCAAGGTAGCAGTCAGATTGCTCTAATTCCCATTCCAGAGAGGAGTCCCAGATGCTATCTAGACAGTTCCATCCAACTTCCAGCTTTTACCTCACTTACACCTTCACCTGCCCACCCAATTGCCCTCAATGGACTGTGCAGTAAAAGATTTTTTTCGGGCCTCTCACTGTCGTGGCCTCTCCCGTTGCGGAGCACAGGCTCCGGACGCGCAGGCTCAGCGGCCATGGCTCACGGGCCCAGCTGCTCCGCGGCATGTGGGATCTTCCCAGACTGGGGCACGAACCCGTGTCCCCTGCATCGGCAGGTGGACTCTCAACCACTGCGCCACCAGGGAAGCCCATAAAACACTTTTTAAAAATAGACTCTTCAAAGAAAGAGCCCAGATGTTTGCTCAAAACAACCAGTAAATTTTTTCACACTAGTTTTTTTCATTAGTTTTTCACAAAGATTGTATTCGCTATTTTTCTATTTGTCCCCAAAGGTCAGGGATAACAATTTCTAAAGGCAAGGCATTGTGATCAAGTGTAAAAGAAAAATCTGAGAGGTAAAGCAGAAAGGAGAGCTGAGCTCAGGCCCCACATCCCAAAATCATGTCTCTTTCCCTCATCCATTCAACAAACATTAATACTTATGTGCTAAGTATTATACCAGAAGCAAAGGATAAAAAGATGGCTAACATGGTCCCTGTCCTTGAGAATTTTCATAGTGTAGCAAGGGTGGCAGACCAGCAAACAAAGGCAGTGACACACATCACAAGAGGTGTTTAGAGAGAGGATTCTGGTACCTGTAAAGGGGGGTGCAATTAAATCTACTTGGAAACAGTTGTGGGAGCAAAATGGGGAAACCTAGAGAAACAGTGCCATTTGAAATGAGCCCTGAAGGATGACAAGATGTTCTTCCTAATAAAGAGTATTTCTAGTAGTGGAAGAAGCATATACAAAGAGAGAGAGAGAGAGAGAGAGAGAGGAGGCTAGAATATGAAGCAACTGGCAGCTGCATTCCAAATATTACCCTCACATGTTTTGTTTGGCTTATAGTTAATTAGGAAATTCCATATAAAATTGGACTTTCCAGATTCTTTTATTTAAAAAATTAGAAGATCTGGCAATAATATTCTCATATGGAAAAACTGTTCCTTTTAGGACATGTTTTCTCCAGTTTTGCTCTTTACTCATATTTTACCAGCCTGGCTCCTTAGATGACTGAGTACATGGTGAACAATGATGAAAGATCAATGGAGAAAGGGTAAAAGTAGGCTAGTTACGAAGGCTCTGGAATCCTGCCTGAAAAGCTTTCTGAAAAGCATATCTTTAACTCGGTGTTGCTATGACTATGCCCTCATAGAACTGGTCATCCACAAGCTGGGTTTTCCTTATAAGTCTTTTTTAAACATTGGGACTGGTTGCCACTCATCTACGTTGATGTACTGGGAAAAAATATGTTATTTATTATCATCACAACTACCTGCTCTGAAAGACAATTTCTGTTAAGTAGAAAACTCTCCATTCTATTGAGACTTAAGAGTTTTGGATTTACAAGTTTTGGAGAAGAATTCAAAGTTCCCAAGGCTCTCCAAGAGGAAGGAAGTATATGGGGAAACAGGGGGAGAATACACCAAGAAAGGAGCCAATGAGATCATGAAACTTAGGTACAGATGGGCCAAAGGATCCATGAGAAAGTCTCAGTGGCAGGATTTTAAGAACAGGGATGGTAAATGTATGGTTTTAGATTGTTTTCTGCTTGGTGAACAATATGGCACCACCACCTCCACCATGACCGCCCCCACCAACAGACTCCTCATTTTCGGTAAAGTCAACCTCAAAATGGTTTATGTGACCTTGACGATTCAAATACCCAGAAATACACAGAAATATTCAGAAGATGCTTAGATTTCTTCAGCTAGATGTTAGATGGAGCATGGAATTGTGTGCTTAATCTAGATCTCATAAAACAAGAAAGCCCTACCCAATATTAAGTTTATACTGGAACTTAATAACTGATGAAATAATATTTAAAAGAAAATTTGCTTATTAAATTATTTTATGACTAATCTTAATATCTGATAATAATGTATTCTTTTTCTGTAAGGAGCAACATGACTCCCAGGAGCTCTGACACCTGAACACATGTGATGAGCATGAAGCAAGAGACTTTCTGAGGCTCTCCACTTCCCTAATTGGGAAATGATCCATGGAACTCAACCTAGGAGAAACCAGAGGGTACTTCCTCCAAGCCTCCCCCTGCCTTGTGGGGAGGTAGTGCCCTTGTAGGCAAAGGCCCTGGCGAGCTCTATACCAGCTTGCCTGACTGCCCTTCGTTAATGAGCACAGCTCTACCTGCAGTGGAACTGAATTGCAAGGTCTCACCAGCTGGTGAAACAGCTTTGGTCTATAATTCACCTCCTGGCTCCTGGTTCTTATGTCTGATGAATGCAAATCCCCAAGCTTCTCATTCTGAATGGTGCCTATAGTAAAGCTTGGGTCTCACAGTAAATCATCAACTCATAATCCTGCCTTCAGCTGGAATTAAATGTGCCCCTCAGATTTCCCAGTCTGGAGACTCTTGCCAAGACAACAAAGGAAGCATCTGCTCAGCTTCGTGTTTGACCAAAATGACCACTGGGACACAAGTGAACCAAACCTTATGAAGCTGACAACCTAATTGGGGTAGGGGTGGGGAGAAGACAATAATCCAATAAAGCAAAGAACTGTATCTTATACCTAGAATCATCACAATAAATATTTACTGAATTCATTAATTAATCCAAGAAGATAAAACAATGCACCTTCAAGAAACAAAAATTACATTGACTTTTGCAACCATCAATGCTAGAAGACAATAAAATGCTATTTATCAGCTTTCAGGGAAGAAAATTAAAATATATTATCCAAGAATCCTACACTCCACCAATTTCTTGTTCCTATATGAAGATGCAAAACAATCATATTCAAATATGCAAAATTACAAGAGAATAGTATCTATATACCTTTCCTGGATAAAGAAGAAGAGACTTTTCTAAGATGTTTACCAAAACACTGAAAGATGAGCCAAACACAAAAAAAGAAAATAGTAAGAGTTAATAGTGCTTACTATATGCTAGGCACTCTCCTGGGTGCTTATAGTAGTTCACTTAAATCTTTTTGTGAAAATCAATTAAGTTACTATTATTATTATTCCCCATTTCCAGTGAGGAAGATGACACGTAGAGAAGTTCACTTTCCTGCTCAAAACTGTACAGCCAACAAGAGGTGGTACCAGAATTTGAACCCAGGCATTCTGGCTTCAAATTTCACACTTTTAGTCTTTACACCATACTGCTTTTTTTTTTAACATCTTTATTGGAGTATAATTGCTTTACAATGGTGTGTTAGTTTCTGCTTTATAACAAAGTGAATCAGTTATACATATACATATGTTCTCATATCACTTCCTTCTTGAGTCTCCCTCCCTCCCACCCTCCGTATCCCACCCCTCTAGGTGGTCACAAACCACCTAGCTGATCTCCCTGTGCTATGCAGCTACTTCCCACTAGCTATCTATTTTACATTTGGTAGTGTATATACGTCCATGCCACTCTCTCACTTTGTCACAGCTTACCCTTCCCCCTCCCCATAACCTCAAGTCCCTGCTCTAGTAGGTCTGTGTCTTTATTCCCGTCTTACCCCTAGGTTCTTCATGATGTTATTTTTGTTTGTTTTTGTTTTCTTAGATTCCATATATATGTGTTAGCATACGGTATTTGTTTTTCTCTTTCTGACTTACTTCACTCTGTATGACAGACTCTAGGTCCATCCACCTCACTACAAATAACTCAATTTCTTTCCTTTTATGGCTGAGTAATATTCCATTGTATATATGTGCCACATCTTCTTTATCCATTCATCTGTCGATGGACACTTAGGTTGCTTCCATGTCCTGGCTATTGTAAATAGAGCTGCAATGAACATTTTGGTACGTGACTCTTTTCGAATTATGGTTTTCTCAGGGTATATGCCCAGTAGTGGGATTGCAATCCAAAAATGGGCAGAAGACCTAAATAGACATTTCTCCAAAGAAGATATACAGACTGCCAACAAACACATGAAAGAATGCTCAACATCATTAATCATTAGAGAAATGCAAATCAAAACTACAATGAGATGTTATCTCACACCAGTCAGAATGGCCATCATCAAAAAATCTAGAAACAATAAATGCTGGACAGGGTGTGGAGAAAAGGGAACACTCTTGCACTGTTGGTGGGAATGTAAATTGATATAGCCACTATGGAGAACATTATGGAGGTTCCTTAAAAAAACTGTACTGTTTTTAATAAACCTTTAAACATAATTACAAAAGTTAATTGATAACTTTAAATAATTACTTCACTTATTATTACAAAACTAAACACTAAAAAAAAAAGAGCTTTTGTTTCAAATAGTACAATGCAGAACCCAAGAAATAATAAATGATGATTTAAATGTAGAGAATTTTAAAGCAAAAATACTAAACTCATTGCCTATAAAGCAGAATCGAAATTAATTGTTTTGATTTTGATATGATGATTAGATATATAGGCTTAAGAATGTTCTTTAAAAAGAGCTTTAGGGGATTCCCTGGTGGCGCAGTGGTTGAGAGTCCGCCTGCCGATGCAGGGGACGCAGGTTTGTGCCCCAGTCCGGGAAGATCCCACATGCCGCGGAGTGGCTGGGCCTGTGAGCCATGGCCGCTGAGCCTGCACGTCCGGAGCCTGTGCTCAATGGTGAGAGGCCCATGTACCACAAAAAAAAAAAAAAAAAAAAAGCTTTAATATAACCACTAATAACATATTTAAAAGAATGTTTAGCTTTGAGTCAAATCAAACTTCCATGGAAGGCATCTAAAAATTTTAGATAGCTGGCAGGGCAGGAGCCTCAGGGCAGCAGAAGCAGCCCCTTGGCCCAAGACACCTGGAACACCAGCCTGTCCTGCCTGTCCCCTTCCCTGGCCTCTAGTGAAGTAGAAAAGACTCATAAAAACAAATCACTTGGAGTTCTGGTCAAAGATGGTGATATAGGAGGCTACTGAACTCCCTTCCTCCCATGGACACACCAAATGTACAGGTACATGTGGAGCAATTCCCTCTAAGATAAATCCATAAACTAGCTGAGCAACACCTACACATCGGGCAAATGAGAAAATACCCACATCAAAACGGGGGCTGATCGTCATCCTCCCTGGAGACCAGGGAATCCAGAGGATGCCTCCTCCACTTTCTCCTCTAGCCCACCACAAATCACCAGTATCTTCCTGGAAGGAGCTTGAACTCACATCTGTGCTCCAGTTTTTGCAGCTGCCATCCAAGGGATGGGCCCCTGGATCTTCTGCTTCTGATAGCCAACGGGGCTTGCATTTACAAATCCCACAGGATGGTAGAAAACAAAGAATCAGTTCTTAACAGATGCAGAATCACCCCCCACACACAGCTATACACCCAAGCCAAGTACACAGGCAAAACTGAACACCTCCCGGTTTCTCTCTGGAATGTGCTCAACTTCATACTTCCCAGATGCCACCTGAGGGCCCAGCTGCCAATCAACCTGCATGTAGGTGCTGACTGCCAACCTCCCCCTTAGGACACTGACAGGTCTTGGCACACCCTCAACTACTGGGAGGAACCAAGAACAAAGAAGGTGGCTTGGACACTTACAAAGCTTTGAGAGACAGCTAAGCGCTCAGGCCAGGCTGATTGACAAGGTTCATCTCCTACATGAGATCATTCTGTCAAGACTGGGAGAGGGCATATAACCATAGAAAATAATTCAAAAAGACACAGGCACCCCAATGTTCACTGCAACACTATTTACAATAGCCAGGTCATGGAAGCAACCTAAATGCCCATCAACAGATGAATGGATAAAGAAGATATGGTACATATGTACAATGGAATGTTACTCAGCCATAAAAAGGAATGAAATTGGGTCATTTGTAGAGACGTGGATGGACCTAAAGACTGTCATACAGAGTGAAGTAAGTCAGAAAGAGAAAAACAAGTATCGTATATTAACGCATATATGTGGAACCTAGAAAAATGGTACAGATGAACCAGTTTGCAGGGCAGAAATAGAGACACAGATGTAGAGAACAAACGTATGGACACCAAGGGGAGAAGCAGGGGGTGGGATGAATTCGGAGATTGGGATTGACATGTATACACCAATATGTATAGAATAGATAACTAATAAGAACCTGCTATATAAAAATAAATAAAAACAAAACAAACAAACAAACAAAAAGACTGGGAGAGGTGGCTGCTTTACCTAATGCATAGAAACAAATACAGGAGAAAATGAAGAAACAGATAAAATTCCAGAAACAGACCTTAATGAAATAGAGATAAGTGGTTAACCTGATAGAGAGTTCAAAATAATGGTCATTAAGATGCTCACTGAGGTCAGAAGAACAATACATGAACAAAGTGAGAATTTCATTGAAGAGAAAATATTTTTAAAGTACCAAACAGAGGAAATTCCCTGGCAGTCTAGTGGTTAGGACTTCGCACTTTTAACTGCTGAGGGCCCAGATTGGATCCCTGGTCGGGGAAGTAGGATTCCCACAAGCCGCGTGGCAAGACCAAAAAAAGCCAGTACCAAACAGAAATCACAGAGTTGAAGAATACAATAATTGAACTGAAAAATTCAATAGAGGGGTTCAACAACAGTTCAAGCTGAAGAAAAGATCAGGAAACTCAAAGATAGGACATTGAAATCCCTCCATTCAGAAGACAAAAAAAAAAAAAGAGTAAAAAAGAGTGAAGATAGCTTAAAGGATTTATGGGACCATAAATTTGATCAATATACACATTATAGGAATCCAGAAAGAAAAGAGAGAAAGGAGTAGAAAACTTATTCAGAAAAATAAACAGATATCCAGATCCAGGAATCTCAGAGTTCAAAATAATATGAATCCAAAGAGACCCACTCTGAGACACATTATAATTACATTGTTAAAATTAAAGACAAGGAATTTCAAAAGCAACAAGAGAAAAGCAACTTGTTATATACAAGGGAACCCCTCATAAGACTATCAGAATATTTTTCAGCAGAAATTTGCAAGCCAGAAGGGGAGTGGTGTGATATATTCAAAGTGCTGAAAGGAAAAACTGCCTACCAAAAAAATTCTAGCCAGCAAAGTTGTCCTACAGAATTGAAGGAGAGATAAAGAATATTCCAGACAAGTGAAAATGCTAGATAAAAGATGTAAGATGTTTATTCCTAGGTATTTTATTCTTTTTGTTGCAATGGTAAATGGGAGTGTTTCCTTAATTTCTCTTTCAGATTTTTCATCATTAGTGTATAGGATTGCAGCATTAGAGATTTCTGTTCATTAATTTTGTATCCTGCTACTTTACCAAATTCATTGATTAGCTCTAATAGTTTTCTGATAGAGTATTTAGGATTCTCTATGTATAGTATCATGTCATCTGCTACCTAAGGAGACAAAAGACCTGTATGCAGAAAACTATAAGACACTGATGCAAGAAATTAAAGATTATACAAACAGATGGAGAGATATACCATGTTCTTGAATTGGAAGCATCAACATTGTGAAGATGACTATACTACCCAAAGCAATCTACAGATTCAATGCAATCCCGATCCAACTACCAATGGCATTTTTCACAGAACTAGAACAAAAATTTTCACAATTTGTATGGAAACACAAAAGACCCCGAATAGCCAAAGCAATCTTGAGAAAGAAAAATGGAGCTGGAGGAATCAAGCTCCCGGACTTCAGACTATACTACAAAGCTACAGTAATCAAGACAGTATGGTACTGGCACAAAAACAGAAATATATATATCAATGGAACAGGATAGAAAACCCAGAGATAAACCCACATACATATAGTCACCTTATTTTTGATAAAGGAAGCAAGAATATACAATGGAGAAAAGACAGCTTCTTCAATAACTGGTGCTGGGAAAACTGGACAGCTACATGTAAAAGAATGAAATTAGAACACTCCCTAACACCATACACAAAAATAAACTCAAAATGGATTAAAGACCTAAATGTAAGGCCAGACACTATAAAAATCTTAGAAGAAAACATAGGCAGAACACTCTATGACATACATCACAGAAAGATCCTTTTTGACCCACCTCTTAGAGGAATGGAAATAAAAACGAAAATAAACAAATGAGACCTAATGAAACTTAAAAGCTTTTGCACAGCAAAGGAAACCATAAACAAGAAGAAAAGACAACCCTCAGAATGGGAGAAAATATTTGCAAATGAAGCAACTGACAAAGGATTAATCTCCAAAATTTACAAGTAGCTCATGCAGCTCAATATGAAAAAAACAAACAACCCAATCCAAAAATGCGCAGAAGACCTAAATAGACATTTCTCCAAAGCAGATATACAGATAGCCAACAAACACATGAAAGAATGCCCAACATCACTAATCATTACAGAAATGCAAATCAAAACTACAATGAGGTATCACCTCACACCAGTCATAATGGCCATCATCAAAAAATCTACAAACAGTAAATGCTGGAGAGGGTGTGGAGAAAAGGGAACCCTCTTGCACTGTTGGTAGGAATGTAAATTGATACAGCCACTATGGAGAACAGTATGGAGGTTCCTTAAAAAACTAAAAATAGAACTACCATATGACCCAGCAATCCCATTACTGGGCATATACCCTGAGGAAACCATAATTCAAAAAGAATCATGTACCACAATGTTCATTGCAGCTCTATTTACAATAGCCAGGACATGGAAGCAACCTAAGTGTCCATCGACAGATGAATGGATAAAGAAGATGTGGCACATATATACAATGGAATATTACTCAGCCATAAAAGGAAAGAAATTGAGTTATTTGTAGTGAGGTGGATGGACCTAGAGTCTGTCATACAGAGTGAAGTAAGTCAGAAAGAGAAAAACAAATACCGTATGCTAACACATATATATGGAATCTAAAAAAAAAAAAAAGGTTCTGAAGAACCTAGTTAAAGGACAGGAATAAAGACGCACACATAGAGAATGGACTTGAGGACACGGCGAGGGGGAAGGGTAAGCTGAGACGAAGTGAGAGAGTGACATTGACCTATATACACCACCAAATGTAAAATAGCTAGCTAGTGGGAAGCAGCCACATAGCACAGGGAGGTCAGCTCAGTGCTTTGTGTCCACCTAGAGGGGTGGGATAGGGAGAATGGGAGGGAGACGCAAGAGGGAGGGGATATGGGGATATATGTATACGTATAGCTGGTTCACTTTGTTATACAGCAGCAACTAACACAACATTGTAAAGCAATTATACTCCAATAAAGATGTTAAAAAAAAAAGATGTAAGATGAAATACAAGAATATCTAGCTAACAAATTCTGGCTCAAGATAAATAGGACCAAAAGAAAGCTATATCAAATGACATAGAAAAAAAATATAAAATTATAGAAATCATTCAACGTAACAATTTTTTGTGGCAATAAATATAACGAGTTTAAATTCCCCCATCAAGAGTCACCACAGACTGAGTTTTTAAAAACACACCCCCACCTCCACCAAAGATGGGCTTAAAAACAGAAGAAGAATGGAAGTAGATATTTAAGGAAAACACAAATAAAAAGAAGTGCTATCCTTATGAGTCAAAACATTCGGTAACGACAAAACGTTAGCAAAATAAAATTAGAGATGAGGCATCTAATTCAGTCTTATTTGGGGAAGCTGGTAAAGTTTCCCAAAGAAAGCCATGATGTTTATTTTGTTTGCTCACCCACTACCTCAATTCATTTTCCATCCTTCACTGTGCTCAGTGAGTGCCTCCATTAATTGAAATTTAAATCAATTGCTTTCAAACCCTTTTCAAACTCTCTTCACAGGTGATACTGCTACCAATACACACACACTCGTGCGCGCATGCTCATACAAATAACTGAAAAAAAGTTTCACAAAACGATGCTTATCTTTACCATGTATGAATCCCTCTGACAGTTTCTAATATAATTTATCCTATTTCTTCTTTTTCCTTTTTTTCTTAAGGTATCTAACATTATTAGGCACCAGGGAAATATAAATTAAAACTATGAGATACCACTACATACACTATTCATGTCTAGTAATAAAAAGAATGAAATCCTTATACACACAGTCACATGGATAAATCTCAAACACATGTTAAGCAAAACAAGTCAGACACAAAAGGGTGATTGCATTTATAAAAAATTCAAGAATAGGCAAAAGACAATCTACACTTATAGAAATCAGTATCTTGGTAAGGGCTGGAGAATGACCGGAAAGAAGCATGAGAAAACTTCCTGGGATGATGGAAATGTTCTCTATCATGATCTAGATGATGTTTGTGTATATGTATTTGTCAAAATTTATCAGTCTGTATGATTAATATTTGTGCATTTGACTATACATAAATTATACATCAATAAAGGAATATTAGCATTTTTAAGAGGCTAAATAAGATTTAGTCATCAAAGAGAAAGTGGGGTAAAAAGACTCCAAGCACAAGTGGCAGCACAGCAAAGGCAAGATGAAATATAAGGCAAAGAATACCATGACCTACATCTGGAGAGATAGAGGGCACGTGTACGCCACATTTGGAAGTTTGGACATTATTATATGTGCCATGGAAACCCTCTTGTGGAAGAATGACGTTAATAATATTGTCAGATTTGCATACATGATGTCAATTTTCTATCAGTGTGGAAGATGTAGACAGGCACGAGGGAGGCCATCTGGGTGTCTTAAATATGTTTGTTGGAGGAGGTAAGGAGGGTGGGTTTTGGGAGAGACTGGCTATTTACTGTAGCTGAAGCATGGGATACTTGGTGAGGAGGTAGAGGTGTCTAGCTTAAAGAAGATGGGTCACAATTGTAGAGGCCTTATATGCCACAGGAAGGAGTTTGACATTATCCCAGTTGAATGAATGAGAGGAAACACAAAAATGAACAGTTACAGAGCACAGACTGTGTGCCAGACTGTTGCTATTTCATGTGAATTCTCTTCATCTGCATGAGAGCCCCAGGATGTAGATATCATTAGCCCACATTACAGATGAAGAAACCAAGAGACTCAGAAAGAAAGAATGAATTTTCTAAGGCCACACAGCTAGTAACCCTCACAACTATAATGCAAACCCAGGACTATCTAGATTTAAGTATCTGCTCTTTCCAAAATACCCCACTGTCACCATATTTTTGAAAAACATAAAAGCATATGACAATCCTAAAATGTAGATTTTCATCCAAATTGCATGTGGGAGTCAGGAGGACCAATATGAAGGTTATTGCAATGATCCAGGCGAGCAACAATGGTACTAAAGATGGTGAGGTGTGATCCTGTTCTGAATATATTTTGTAGGTAGAGCTGAGAGGATTTGTGAATAAACTGGATATGGGGTGAAAGAAACAAGAACAATCAGGGATGGCTCCAAAATTGGGGGCCTTAGCAACCAAAAGTTTGCACTGCATTAACTGAGATGGGAGAGATTGTGGGAGAAGTAGATTTGGAGGGACATCAGGTGCTCAGGTATTAAATCAACTGAGATGTCTGCTAGACTTCGAGTCTACCGGTCAATGCCAAACAAGCATGTGGACATAAGGAACTGATATTCCAGGGAGTTTTTGTTTAAATGTGTGTGTGTGTGTGTGTGTGTGTGTGTGTGTGTGTTTTCCTTTCATATAAATGGGATCACACTTCACATACTGTCTTAACAACACAGATTTGCTTATAGATACAAAATGAATAAATGAAGCAATCAGTGTACACTTACAAAGAGAGATGTCTGGATAAAGTTTTAATAATAGGGATCTCTAAGTGGTAAGATAGTGTGTGGCATGTATTTTGGGTTCTTCACTGCATTTTTTGAATTTTTTACAGTGAACATTGGATTGGCCTACCAAATACAGTAACACGATTTTCAAAGGATGTTAGAGGAAATTTACTTTACACATAATAAATCCCGAAAGTGAAGATGTCCCCTAACACAGAAAGTATACAATAACCACACCTTAGCACTTGTCTTCCGTTTCACACAAAGAGCTAAAATGAGTATGTACTGACATGAGTTTTAAACATTATGAATAACTCAATTTCACGTCATTTTGACTGGACCAGATGCCCTTTTGTATATTGATGATACTAGTTGAGCTCGAGCCTGTCTGTGGAGTAGGAGTATATGTGTATTTTATATGTAAGCTTATACAAATGTGTGTCTGCAATCTGTATTAGGACTTGGCAGGTGCCTTCCTCACCAGTGCTATAAGACTCCTTGCAAAAGAACCCTGCCTTTTAATGAGTTTACCATTAAAAAAAAAAATGGGACACTGCCTGGTTCCACAGTGTTAAATGAAAATAACATTCAGAGTTGAGTTAATCTGATTGCATAGGATCTACTTTCCCCCTTGCTGCAAATCAGAGCAGTTTTCAGATAACAAGAATGGGTGCCCTACTTGAGCGGGCAGGGGTACTGCTGCTAGTCAGAGCGGCATTTAGCATGGCATTGCCATCATTACATCCCCAGGTTCGAGGCAATGAAACTCCAGAAGCGGCAAAGTCAAATCAGTTCAATTGTCTGATTGTTCATACTCATAAAGTGGGGAAGCTGGCAGGGGTCCGGTATAAAACTTGGAGTTCTGCACTGGAGCTCCTTTAAGGTAATTCATTGCCCTCTGCAGTAGCTTAAATCAGAAGGGCCAGCACAGTCACAGTAAATGCAGTTCCCCACACTGCTTGAGAGCAATATCGCAGATAGCCGGCTGCTATGCCAGATGTCAAAGGTGCACTAAAAGCACTTGTTTTTGATCTACCCCATTCCCGAGAAGTACAATGGATGGGCCTTTAAGCACTGCCATAAAAAAAGATTGTGATTAATGAAGCAGCACAACTTAATAAACCAAGTTGACTCCCGCTTCCTTCTCCTAGGCATTTTCACTGTCCACAAAGCCGTTCTTTTACTTAGCAGCAGGGACATGTAAAATGTTAATCATCAATCTGTGGGCCATTAAAGAAGTTGCTTTCCCTTTCTCAACTTGAAAACCAAGGGGGAATGATAATAGGTTTGGTTAACAGAGCCATTCACATAATGGAGATGTGTGGAGGAAAGCTTTGATAGAGTCAGCGTGGGAGCCTTGAGCACTAATCCATCCTGCTCTCTGGGACCAGGAGTTCAGAGCCTAGCTGAGGCTGGGAGGCTCAGGATGGAGACTGGGGGGAATGTCTTGATCCGGCTGGACCAACAGGAGGCTACTGCACCTGAATGAGGCCCAAAATAAGATGAGAAGGCATGGAAGCTTTCTGTGCCAGAAGAGCTGGACAAGGGCTGTAGGTATTGCCTGACCTTATCTGGCCTTTTTCCTCACAGAACAGAGGACCACAGCAGCCTTCCCACATAGGCAATGGCTGTGTTCCCTCCGCCAGGTAAACTCTGGGTCATCCTCCGTGACCAATAGAACCATCCCTTGTCCAGAGAGCAACAGAGTTTTCAGCTAATTCACCAAAACCCAATGAAATACATTCTTTGCTGGAGTCAAAGGTATATCAGTCAGAGATACACAACTTAAAATTTTACCCATGATTTAGGAATTGCTTTGGCAGGGGCAGGAGTCAGAGACACAGGGATCGGGCACATGGTCCACAAATGTTTGATATAGTCAATCAGTTAATTTTGGCAGGAAAAAGAAAAACTACTGGAAGATGGTATCAGGACATTTTGAAATGCCCATGGTTAGGAAAGGTGATGCTAAAATTAAGAACAGTTCACTGCACCTCTTTTCACTCCTTTAGGGAAACTCTTGGTCTTGTCTTGCCTTGGTAAAGAAAGCTTAGACTGCAAGCATGAGGAGATGCCTCCTGCTCCTAGAGAGAGTGTGTGCCTGATGACCCCAATGAGAGGCGGGCCGAGAGCCCATGGCATTTTGAGAAACTCTATCTGGTCAGCAAAGTGCTATTTCCCTGCTAGAACCTTTACCTTTCAGATAGAGAAAACTTCCATCAACCATATCATAGATAATAATGATATTATTGGTGATATGAAGTGAATTTGGAAGGTATGAGCAGTTAGAGCCCTTCCCAAAAAACCCTTAGAGCCAATTCTACTGATTGTAATCACTCACCGAACTCTTAAGTTCCTGTGGGCAGTGTCTACATCATAGTCAGTGTTCTAAGGCCAAGCAGGTTATACTCAGTGGATGATTAATAAATGTCTGCTGAATTAATTAATTAACCCAGAATTGATTATGTTTAAAGCATTTCCTAACTTCCTTAGCCTGCATAATAAAACTCATTTGCTAAAATTACATGAAAGGCTTTTATCAAATTTACCCATTTTTCTCAGCTTTATCTCATGCTACCTCCTACTATATCCCAATATGTACCTAGTTTCTAGGTATCCCAATACCTAGAAACTAGCTATACAACTATTCACCATTCCCCAAACATCTCTCCCAGCTGCTGTTCCCTCCACCAGGTAAACTCTGTGTCATTCTCTGTGAAGCCTTCCCTTCCCTCTTGAGAAAGGGAGTCCCTCTTTCACTGGAATTCAGAAGCATTTTGCAAATGCCTCAAGTTTAGCTTCTGGTGCAGTGAGGTTGTTTTACATGTCTGCCTTCTCACAGACCTGTGAGTACCCACCTTCCTAATCATGGCAAACACTAGGCACTTAGTGAGTCTTAGTTAAGTCAATAAATCAATGACTGAACCACTAAAGTAATGGAGCAGACACTGGGGACTTACCCCAAAATCACATGTTCTGTCTAGTCCACCTATGCGCTGTCAGCCATGGCTCTAGGGGACTGAGAAATGAACAGATCATAAATTTTCACAATAGTACTCTAAAAATGCCCTCAATTGAAAAATTTGATAAAGTGAAATGTTTCATGAAAATGTTTCAATTCCCCACCCACTGCCCTTCAAGAAATGGTCCAAGATGACTCTTAAAAATCATTTTCAAGCTTATGAAACCAAGCTTTAAAGTCAGAGCACTGCTTAAGGTCTTCTGCTTTGTGGGAAAAGTATATGATAATTAACTCTCTTCATAAAATTTAGTTAATTTCCCATCTCTTATGTATATCCAAGTTTTCCACCTCCATCTTAGCTCTTGCCACAGTGAAAATTTACCGTGATCATGGCCATTCAGTGTAGGAAATTAATTAACATTCTCCACAGGACCCTCATTTGTATAGTATATTAATAGGCTCCTTATGTAAATTTCTACTCTTACCTCACTGCTTATATGCCTGCTAGCTGGTTGTATGCAATTTAGAAATGAGGGCAAGAAATTTTTGATTTCACGTGATGCCGCCTAGAGGGATGGTGAGAAGGGAAATGGATGGAGGTCAAGCAGTGAGAGGAAAGTCACAATGGACATATTTTATAGCTGTCACTAAACTAACAGTGCTCAATAAAGCTAACTCTCATTCCAAGTAGATTTTACTTTTTGTGTCCAGTAGATTTTGCCATTATAAGTAAATTATGGGAAAACAAAAGGGAATATACCTGATGATATTGTGAAGATGCCTGGTGCGAGAAGATATGGAGTGTTAGTCAGAAGTGGTCCACGTCCTAAATAAGGAGATCTTTGTATTAAACATTTCTGTAGAAAGAAAAAAACCCACTCTCCAAAGTCCTACCAAAGAACATTCCACCTTCCAGAGCCACACTCAATCAAGTGAAAAATTGGACCAGAATAAATAATCCTTAATGTGACACATTATGTTAGCTGTCCATCAAACCCCTTTCTCTCTTTTTCTTGGATGCACTGCTACACTGCAGTTGCTAGCCTCTTTTGCAGGTAGGCAGGACGGTGTGATTGAGTTCTAGCTGATGGGATGTGAACAAAAGGAGGTGTGCCACTTCTAGGGCTGACCCATAAAACCTCCCATGTGTTCTCTTCCCTTTCATGTCATTCTCCCCTTGGTGCCCGTCTGTTAAAGATGATAGAACCACTTGTCAGCCTGGGTCCCAGAAAGATTGTGTGGAACAGAGAACTCAACCACTCGCCACAGTCTGTCCTGGAATGTTAAGTGAGAAATAAATGTCTATTGTGTCAAGTCATCACATTTTTGTGCCTATTTACTGTTGTTGCCCAGTCTCCCCTAATATAGAACCATTTCAATGCTAGCATTCTAGGATCAATGTCATGAACTATTAGCCTTTTGTTTGAAAAGAGAAGCAGATGGGGGAGGTTATGCATGTGTGGGGGCAGATAGTATAAGGGCAATCTCTGTACCTTTTGTTCAGTTTTGCTGTGAACCTAAAATTGGTCATTTAAAAAAGTCTATTTTTTAAAAAGAGAGAAGCATCTCCAGCTCCACCAATCCTGGTGATAAAATAAGAATATCTTAAATAATAATGATTAACAACTTCCCAGCATGACTATTGTGTGCCAGACACTGTACTAAGTGTTCCATGTACATTATCTCTAATTCTCAGACTACTCCTGCTTGGTAGACAATAGGTTACACAGATGAATTTGCTCTACAACATTTAGGTACAAGAAATGGCACATTACCTTATTTTCCTAAATCTAGAGAGAGGTCTGCTCTCTGCAAAAGGATAAAAGAGTTAGTCTCAGTCATATTTCGGGATTCCAAAACATGTAAGAACAAAAGCAGTTCACTGGGTGCTTGAAAAACAGAGAAGGGCTTCTAACCTTGGCCATCAGGCCCACAGGCCCATGGGATCCATTCACAGGCAGGTGGCTCCATTTGATCCATGACTAGCATGGACATGTATTGTTCCCTGTGACTTCTCAGGCCATAGCTCTTAGTCAGTCCTGATATCCATGAACTGGCCCTTCACAAGCCCTACGCCTCTTACGCAAAACACCATCATCTTCCCTGACTCCAGGAGTGAGTCTCTCTTCTCTTCTCAGGGTAGGCTTCCTCTGCCTCACCAGCTCCAAGTTCCAGCCCCCATCAATTTTCCAGATGTCTTGGTGAGAGGCTGTCATATTGGGACCTGCAACTTATGCAGTAAGCCATTACGGTCCTGAGGCAAGGGCATCCACCTACCTTCTTGGGATGGAGAATAGCAAGAAGAAAGATAAGTCAGTATATTAACAGATCATCGTACCATATTCGTATGATAAGCTGGGTTCAGAGAGGTTAATCAAGTTGCCCAAGGTAACAAATTATTCAGTGGCAGAGCTTCAGTTCAAACCTAAGTCCACCTGGTTTCAGGGTTTAGAGAATTTTCTACTATTCCATGAAGCCCCTTCTGGGACAATTCAAGGCATGCCACAGGCCTAAGTGGCCTTTTATGACAATAGGAAATAATCACAAATCATCCTAAATAAAATGAAATATCTGAAAGACTCATTGAAATCCAAGTCTTACAGAGTCTTTTCACTGAAATCTCAACAGTCGCCCAAGCCTGGTATTCAAATAGCTACTTTCTGCTTATACAAACACACATATTATATACACACATACAAATAAGCAAAGTGAAATATTAAAATCATTAGTCATTAATTTGCAATATCATTTTGTAACTAGAATTCTAAAATCAGATATCTAATGAATTATCCTCTTTGAAAAGCATAGACAAGTAAATCTTATTTGACCCATCTGATGACAGCCTTATAAAGACTTCCTAGTTAAAAACTTATTCACACACAGAAACATCTGAATATTTTTTAAGAAAACAGAGAAGAAGTTTAATACAACAAGAGAACATTATTTGCCTTAACTCAAATTCAGTCATTATTAAGAAAAATGGTGATGACTTAAAAGGTCTGAGTTCTAGTCCCTCCTCGGACAATATAGTTATATTAACTTTGAGTGAAACACAATCTCTTTAAATCTCATTATTTTCATCTATCCTTTTAGTTCTCTCTCTCTCTTTTTTTTTTTCTAATTCTACATTTCTGGAAAAATAGGTACCTCACTTAGGTAAAATTAATGATGTTTCTTGGTTCATATTTGCAGCTAGTGTAGTATAAAAAGATGTAACAGAAATAGGAAGTCAGAGAAAGGAAAATGAAGAGAAGAAGGAAGCATGGAAGAGAGGGAGGGAGGGAAGATGGTGAGAAAAAAAATTCTCATTATCATCCATATTTCCCAAGGCTGGTCACTTTCAGTTCTTTGGAATCAGTCTGGAATATTGCAGACTTTGGGTATTCCACTCCCACTGGAAGGCCCATAACTCTGGAGAAGATGGGATGAAACAGGATGTCTTAGCCTGACACCATTAAGTATGTGATTTATCTAACTCTGTTCTGATTCCATGCACTTCATGCAACCCTTTGATTATAATCCAGCTTCCAAGGCCTCCAGGAACACAGTGTGATGGTCAGACTGATAAAGGTTTTGTCGTTTGCACAGATTCTATTTTTCACTATAAATTGATAAACTGGAATGTCACTAGATGCTATCAAATAGTTAGCTGTTGTATTGACCAACAAATATCTAATTTTTTAGGAAGACATAAAAAGAGGACAAAAATGCAAGTGGAAACAGAAAAATTCATTGGCAGACAGTGCCAGACTCAAAAGAACCCACTCATCATCTTGCACTTACCTTCTGATGACGTCAAGAGGGAGTGGCTCTACCATGGACTCACACTCTATAAATGGCTATTTACTGTGCAGCAAAGATTTCCTTGACAATGACATGTACAGAGAGGACACAAGGTAACATTCCACAAATGCCAGTTTGGATTTTCTCAGCCAGTGGCCTAAGTTAGGTCTGACTTCCAAATCTGTGTTTCAAACCATCATAGGGATTCAGGCTCTAGTAATTCTAGGTGTGCTGGTTAGTATTGCCTAGCCATCTATGTCATTGATTTGATTGAGCTTTAAATCCTGGCTCCTCCTTGGGTAGCTGACTTAATTAAGTTGCCTACTGTATAAGCAGCCTTTTCAAATCTTGGTAATGGGCATTTAGCACAATGCCTAGAACATAATGAGTGCTCAACACACATTGCCTATAATAATAAAAATATTAAAAAGTTATCATTATAATCATTATCATTGCTGGGCAATGACAAATCAGTATACTGTAAACTCCTTATTTGTTTTGGAGAGCCTTGAAGACAGAAATGTATCTTATCTCATAGGTCTAACCTTAGGGTCAGGACATAACACATGGTAAAGCTCAATGAGTACTTCTTAAATAGGATATATATGGAAGTTGTACAAAACTAAGGACTACACTGTACATCATCACCATACCTCTCTTCCAATCCCCAGAAGCCCTTTAGCAGTAGGCAAACATCCCATGTCATGAAGCCCAGACCGTGTTTGTTTTCCTCTGTAACACTCAGGTGATCTCCAGAACACATCACTCTCTACTCTCTCAATAAAATAAATCACCAGTCCTGCCGCCATCCATGATATCCTCTGTCCTCTCCCACAGCAGATACATGCAACCAACGGTCATTTCTCCTCCTCCTCTCTTTTGTTGTTGCCAGCATCTCTGCTCCCCAAGTCCCTTTCTACAAAATTCCAGGGGCAAGTAGGAAATCCCATGGCAACACACTGTAACAGTTTTCTGGGACTGCCATAACAAAGCAGCACAGACTGGGTGACTTAAACAAGAGAAATTTCTTTCCTCCAGGTCTGGAAGCTGGGAGTCCAAGACGTCAGTGTGTCTGGTTTCTTCCGAGGCCTCTCTCCTTGGCTTGGAGGTGGCTGCGTTCTCTCGGCCTTCACGTGATCATCACTTTCAGTGTGTCTGTGTCCTAATCTCCTCTTCTTATAAGGACATCAGTAATATTGAATCGGGGCCCACACTAATGACCTGATTTAAACTTAAGTACCTCTGTAAATACCTTATTTCCAAATGCAATCATATTCCGAGGTACTGGGGGTTAGGATTTCAACTCGATTCAGCCCATAACACACCAAGGATTTCTTTTGGTTACCAAAGCATCCTGAGGTTCTGTGACTTCTTACTGGTTACCAATATGACATACAGAAAAAGATTCACTAGAAGCCAAAGTGCAATCATATGACCCCACTGATGATTCCCCCAAATCCCTCCAGTGAAAGGCAATTATTATGTCCACATGTGGACAGTCATTAGCCAAAGGGTTTCTACCATAACAATTGTAAGGACTTTCTGACTAATATAGCAGGTGGAATTTCTAAAGGTTCAAAATGAAAATAAAAAACAAACGAACAAAAACCACTAGGGGAAGATGAGAATTCTGAAGGAAGTTACTTACTAAAAGACACTGGCAAGCCATAGGAAGAATTTTCTTATTATTAAACAGCACTACACTGACAAAATCTAAATCAGCATTAATTAAATTTTTTGTAAAACATCAACCTTTACAAATATCAAGATTCTAAACCTGCTCTTTTTTCATTCCTAAAAATATCACCAATGATGGTGTCAGATTTGGGCTTTACCTATCCTGGAAGGCTTTCTTTGGGCAGAAGGTGGCAAAAGATGTTAGCTGTGTAAACCTAAATCCATCAATAAACAAAATAAGTAGGAGACACTGTAAAATGGTGAACATCCTGATTTTGAACTACTTTAATTAAGTTTCAAAACAAAAAGGGGGCAATGAGCTTTTTCCCCTTGGAAAGAGAGAAACAGCAGAAACCACTTTTGTGGTTATACTGAAACAAGTCCACTGAGCATCCTCTGTAAACATGAAATAATGGTCACATAATATGAAAAATGAAAACCCCTTATTACTTATTGAACTGGATCCCATGCTCACAAGAAGCCTTTTAAATGAGATTCTCAAAGGACCTTATAAATGGTCTCTCATTATTGTTTGCCTTTGTTTGAAAAGGTAAGGCAAGTTACCTCATCTCATTGCAGAGTTAGGGTTTAAGACAAAGGTTAAAAGTATTATATAAAGTTAAACCAAATCGGCCAATGATAGAGACCAAGGGTTGTTATCTCTTGAGGACTGAAAGTTTCTTTTTGAAAAATTAAGCAACTTAACTAATTATTTTTAGGAGAGCATTTCATTATCTGTATATCAAGGTCCAGGAAGAAAAATCACAAAATAATAACTATGCTAAATAAAAAAATCAGTGTGGTTTCCAGAACCCTTTCTATTCTGTGTACCCGTCCATGTGGCTGGAGATCTGAAATGCTATTTAAGTCTCATTTTCCTTCAGAAGCTAACCTCTGTGGAATAAAATGCTGCTAAGGGAGAAAAAAATCTTTTCTGTCATTTGACTTTAACTTATGATAAATTAGCTTCAACTAGTTTCTTAGAAAATTGCCCAAGAAATGACTACAGAAAATTAAATACCAAGACTTCAAAGAGGCAAACACACAGCCTTCAAATTCCGACCTCAGAGAATAATCCTCCCTTTCTCATGCTTTGGAGAGATGTGAGTAAAGACATCGTACTAGGGCATGGTAATGAACCATCTTTCAAATGACTTTTCTATCAATCTTCTTTTCAAACGGTAATAAAGTGATGATTATTTCTAGGCAGTTTCTGGGAAGTTATCTCATTTCAATAGTCACCAGTAAGAAGGACGGTACTCTGGTATTATCGCCACAATGATAAGGGCAAGAACTGGTTGAGAATTCAACAGACAAGGTGTAGGTTGTTAAAAGCTATTTCCTGGAAAATTAAAACAGAGAGAGATCAAAAGAATTGTGTTGGGTCTTAAGGAATTGGTAATCATTCCCTTCTAGATTAAAAATGCAAATCTGACTTATTAACTAGTGAATGACATCCATTATCATGTGAGGGTTTTATTATTTCTTTCAACAAATAATGTTGAAACCTTATTATGTGCCACACTTCGTGCTAGATGCCGGTGACTGATGGAGAAAGGTAACAAGCCATGGCAGGAGCATCTGTGTCATGACTTCTAGAACATGAGTGATCCGTCTCAACTCAAACAGTAACAACAAAAATATTTTTTTTTCAATTTTTGATTAAATGGTTGGTAGGGAAGTTTTAGTCACCCAGTACTTGTTCTGCAAAGCTACAGAAAATAACGGGGTAAGAAACACCCAAAACTATATCTGATCTCATTCCCCAGAGTTGTTAGAAGCTTTAAGATGTCATGGGGCAGAAGTCACTCCAGGAATGTACAGCCCCATGGAGGGGAATACCCGTGCACAGGATGCCTTCAGGAAGGACTCCCAGGAACCTGGCTGCTTCTCTGGTCCCCAGATTCAGATTTCCATCTGTGAGACTGGCTAAGGGCTCATACAAGGATTATGCAATCCATTTTTCCTCAGTGGTTCCTACAACCAGCCCCATCTATGTCTTTTTATTTGCCCTAATTCTCTTATTCCAGTCTGAGCCTATTGCCCACTGGCAGATAGGGTATGGAATACATCTCTGGATTCAACATTTGCCCAGAAGTCAAGTTTTTTAGCACTCACCAGAAATCCAAACTTGTAACAACAACCAAAAAAGAAAGAAACATGAGATATAACACTTTCTGAGGGCAAAGAAATGTTATGTTCATTGCACCCTCATCACTTACACACCACAGGGAAGGCACTTAATAAATATCTGTTGAATAAAATTAACCAAATGGATGAATTCATTCATTTGTGGTCATGAATCAAAGTCATGATTGTCACATTGGTATTTGCATGCAAGCTATCCCACAGTCACCTTTGCCCAGCAGCTGGTTCATCTTTTTAAAATGTTATTCTGGTGATTTTTCTTAAAAAGAGAGTGAGAAAATCATAACACCGAAAATTAAAATCAAAATGTGTTTTTTCAAGTTCCATTCCAGGTAACAAATATTTGACCAATGAAGTAATGCTTTTAGTTTGGCTTGGATAGGCAAACTGCCTCCTTCCATAGTTGAACATGGCTCTGAAGTGAGCACAAAGAGATCCCTTATTGATTTGCAGAACAGGATAAAGCAGTTAAGCTCTGAAAAAAGCATTAACATTTTATCCTCATTGCCAATCAAGAAATCACCCAAATTTCCCACCTCCCACCACCCCAAAGACCAAAGTAAAAAGGCTATAAATCAGCCCTTGCGGATCTCACAAGAGCCAGACACTATCTTTGGCAAATCAAATCCTTGGCTTTCCATCCCCCTATGCCTGGGCAACATTTCCCCGAAGTATACCCTGAGAAGGCAGGAGTGTTGATTTAAAAAGCAAGCCAGCTAATGTAAGGGCTAACGATAAAGGTAAGTTGAAAATTTCAAATCCAGGAGGTCTATTGCTGGTAGATTGGAACACTTTATAATGAGGAAAGGAGATGCAGGAAGAGTGGGGAGAAGATTCCCAGCCTTCCAACTCCTCCTTGTGTGAACAATCTGTGCTTGTTCTGAGGTAGGGTGACCCTGATAAGTGCGAAAGAGGGATGACTGATCCCCCAAACATGCTGTACAGCAGCGGTCCCCGACCCCCGGGGCCCCGGACCAGTAACGGTCTGCGGCCTGTCAGGAACCAGGCCGCACGGGAGGAAGTGAGCAGCGAGTAAGCAAAGTTTCATCTTCCGCTCCCCATCACTGGCATTACTGCCTGAACCATCACCCCCCCACACCATCCCCCACCCCCTGCAACCGGGTCCATAGAAAACCTGTCTTCCACGAAACCAGTCCCTCGTGCCAAAAAGGGTGGGGACCACTGCTGTACAGTGTGGCTTCCAGGGACCCTTTCTTCAGGTCACTGAAACTGATCACATGTGCTCAGGCCATACTTAAAATATACACTCCAGCACTCGTTAAGCCACCAGAAATCTGTATTTCAACCAGGCAATTACCTGTGAAACATGTTTTCATTGAAAAACCCCACCTTTCCTCATAGGACCTGACATAAAGTAATTTAGCTTGTAATATTATATACCCAGGTTTGAAAAAGGGAGTAATACTTTAGAGGTTGGCTTAGTCAACTCTCTAACCAATAGTGTCCCTGAGCATAAGGGAAGGGAAAACATTTCTTAATAATTTCTAGTTTTATATATCCTTGTCCCCTTAAAAAAAAAAAAAAAAAAAAAAAAAAAAAAAAAAAGGATGCAAGGGCGTTTGTTTTAGATTTCCCTTTCCTCTCTTCCAGAGAAACCTGAAATGCTTGGTTATCATACGATTCACTGACAATATTGAAACCCATCTAGATTTCACCAGGATGCTAACATTTTACTGGTTAGTTTGTACAGGAGGGTGCTCCAGCCTGTGCAAATACACCCTTACTCCATTGTTTTCCTTTGTGTCGCTATTCAAAGCCCTGTGCTGCTGGAAAGGAGAGGAGGGAGTCAAGTGACTTTTTTATGTACATATATACATAAATACAATAAGTGGGTGAGGTGATGAATAGTAGTGGAGGTTAGAGTCTGCACACATAGTAAGAAAATAAATTAAATTTATCTGCCTGGTTCTTTAGTGCCCAGCATTCTGCACCAAGGAATGAGGTATGAAGGAGCAGCATTCCTGGCTGAGTCATCTGTCTACTTGTGCAACTTGAGGATGACGAACACACGCAAAGCACCCTGCACACAGGTCAATATCTAGGAGAACCCATTCATCATACACCAGTGAGGTCCTTGAGGAGGGGAGACATGAGGCTCAGAAGGCATGTCCCAGGAGGCCCTCAGGGTAAGGCCATCCTGGCAGAGGCTCTGACATAACCAGTGTTACATCAATCAATCTATGTTACCATAGAGTTCATAGAAGGGAGGGCAAGGGCTGTCATCTTCTTACTTCTCCCTTTTTTACAATCGTGTGAGGTCTTCTGGAGGATTATTACCCTCTTCCTCTGCTGGAGTCTCCTCAGCTGGTTCAGTTTTGATTTCAAGTCCAAAGGCGGAATTTATCCTTCCGGGGGAATAGTCATTTCTTTTTAAATCTGCAAGGAAGACAATTAAGACAGTTATAGAGAATCCTTAAGAACATAATATTCACACAGATAGATTGGACTTCAGGACTTTAGGCCAAGTGCTCAGAGAGGACTCTGCTCCCTTGGGCCACTGATATGTGAAACTCAAACCCTCAACCATGTCCAAACTACACCCCACCATGCCCATGTGTGACTCTAACTCCCCAGGGCTGTGTTCACTGGGGCAGGGGAGGCAAGCTTTGGTTGCTTGACTCAATACACGGTGCCCTATAAGTCATGACCTGCCCAGAGTTAAGTGAGGCCAAACTGGAAACAGGGCATTTTCACTTGTTGAATGATGGCAGAGCCAGAGAGTGCAGCCAAAAAATGGTGGACTCGGGATGTCAGTGGTCAGTTTTCTGCAACAAAGCTGTACCTCAGGTTTGGCTGCACCTATAAAGACTTCACCCAATTATCAGACCTTATGCTTCCTGAAGCCTCCTTCTTTAATTTCACAGGGAAATTATCAAAAGAAATCATTAATAAAGGTAACCCTTGGGGAGAAACTTATGGAGGAGAGTGACCTTTAAATGTTTGTAAACCATTGTATGCTGTGTTGATTAAATTTGTTAATCTTAAACATGCATTCCTTGTATTATTTTTTAATGTTGAATGGGGATTATCTGGACATAAAACTAATACACATTATAGTTTAATAATAACCAACAGTTATTACATTACTTCAACCCTCACGCCAACTTTATGAGATAGGTGCTATTATCCCCAGCTTACAGATAAGAATGAGGGCCAAGGTCACAAAACTAGCAAAAAGCATTTCTGGGATGTGAGCTCACCCTATGAATCCCATGCTCTTATACTACCCTAAACTGCCTCTCTTTAAAAAAAAAAAGAAAATTTAAAAAAAGTAAAACATAAACAAAAAGAAAAATCACCCCAATCCTGTTTTCCGAGCTAAACTTTTTAAAATTCAAATTACCAAATGTTCAAGTAAATGAGGATATTTTTTATCTCCATTTAAATGTGTTAACTAAGGTTTT
Source organism: Mesoplodon bidens (assembly GCF_964165515.1). NCBI lineage: Eukaryota > Metazoa > Chordata > Mammalia > Artiodactyla > Ziphiidae > Mesoplodon > Mesoplodon bidens. The sequence goes on from NC_138162.1 coordinate 83,720,657, forward strand.
GAAAGGAAGCAAGGATTAGGTCCAGAAATGGAGGAATTATTGAATTACTCAAAAGCCACCACAGTAGGGAAAGAAAGAAAGGAAGAAAGGAAGGGAGGGAGGGAGGAAATCGTAATCATACAGAAGAGCTAACTGGATGGAAGCAGTGAGTTATGCCTCAAGGCCCCCTTTCTCCTGGCTGATGAGATACAGTCCTTGATCAAGAATGAGAAGCTGCCCTGCCCAGGAAACAATGAATCAGTCCTGGGAAGAGGTCAGCGCCTAAGGATGCTGAGTTAATGGGCTGGACTCCAGCCCGCAATCACGGGATGGAGATATGTGTCAGCTCCTGCCTCCCACAGGGCCCTTACCTGGGGGCCTGGATGCCACTCAGCCCAGCCCCCTCTCCTTCCTGGGCTCCTTCTGTCCAGAGGAGGCCAGTGGGCAGCTTGGCCAATATGCTATGGACTGATCTCTTTGCCCAGTTCTTCTGGGTGGTTTGTGAGAAGGAGTCCTGGGCAGCTCCAAGAAGACATCGAGACCCCTCCTGTCTGTACTGCTCCAGTCTGATGTCCCCACCGCCACCACCCCTGGCTAATAAGCTATTTCCCACAGGAACTGGAATCTGCTCCACATCCCAGTCTTCTGCTACCTCGTGCCCACAAGGGCAACTCCTACCTCTAACTCCAACAAGATTAGAAAGTGCCTTTCTTTGTTGTAAATTTACACCTACTCCATCCCAGGTTACAATGGATGTTGATCTTTTACTGATTTCCAATTCAGGGTTTGATCATTTATGATAAGGCTGGAAGGGCTACTCAGCTTAAAAGACGTGAAATTCCATTCTAAGGGCAAGTGTGGCGCAACCTTAGAAAAATAGTGAGCAAGCTGAGACAGACATAAAGCATCCCTTCTGAGATAAAAGGAAAAAATGCAGCAGAGCTGGGGCTGCCAATCTGGGGGACACAGACCTCCAGCCACTTACTTTTATGTTAGAAATATTTTTCTGTGCTGACTCTATTAGTTTCAAAGAAAGTGTGCCATATTATCTCATCAGATTTTTAAAATATACTTTGTGATGTATGTTGAAAGTGGCAGGTTTTCATAGTGAAAAGCACTACTTTAATTGATAGCTGTTGTTTCCCTCCATGCCACACTCTCCCAAGTGTCCAATGAGTAAATAAGAATAGAATAGAAACTCTGTGGGCACCACTCAAGACCCAAAGGGGAGGGGGCGGGGCAGGGAACAGAGACCTGCCTCTGTCCAATTTTGCCCCAATTAAGTAGGAGGAACTTTTCCCTTGGAGAGACTGTGACAAGTATTGGGCCCAATGTTGTTTTATCACATTTTGGCAGAACCTGAAGTAAATCCCTGTCCTTTTAATCCCTTTAGAGACTTGAAAAATTTGCAGTCAGAAAGTCAGGCCTCAACTGCGAATGAGATAAAAATGTGATTAAGATTTTCTACTCTATCCCAGGTTACAATGGACGTTGTTCAATGAGAGATTTACTTAGAGAAAAATAGAATTGTTTGGGGGCATACCCGGGAGTTTGAGCTTCCGGCAGCAGGAGTTGCAACGATGTTTTGCAATGAAGTTTCTAATTGCATCTTCCCCTAAATTGGCTGGGCCAAACACCATTCCTCTTGATCTAGAGGAAATATCAGAATATCAATTAGATCACAGCTCAGAAAAAGGAGCTCAACTAGGATTCTCTGAGATACCGAACAGTATCCCATAGTAACCCAGTAAACTTGAAGGAGCCAACAAAGAACAGAGCACTTTGGGGAAGCAACAATGTTAGGTTTGCAAATTTAAAATTCAAATGCACTTCAATCTTTGGACCCAACTCCAAGACCTACTGTGAAACTCATTTCCACGCTAATCTGATAGAAAAGTGAATTTTCTATGTACCACATTAAAACAGAATACAGTGAGACCCTTTTTAATGCATATGAGGTGAGAGAATGACATTCATTACCAACTGTTCTACTAGAATACCCGAAAGGTAAGTATAAAGTAAAATAAACTTGGTATTGGAACACCCCTTCTGAAAAAATTGATATGCATTGTTTCAAACCCAAATACTTTTCTGAAAATAACCAATGTCCTCAAACACAAAAGCCCGACAAAACCCGACGCCCAGTATCCATGGCTCTTTTGATAGCTACTTCTACCCTGCAAACTGCTATAGCTGGGCTCTTTGTGAAAAGACAAGACAACTAGGAGATGATGATTTTGTGGAAGTAAGTCAGTATATCTTAGGCACATTTTTAACACTCTATAATTATAATAGATTCTTAGCAGATTTTAGGATCAACGTTCATCCATTATTTGATCATTCACAACCATTATTCTTCGGCTGACACTCTACACACCAAGGAATAGAGCACACCAGAAACACTTCCAAAGAAACTTTATGAAAGCTAATATTTTATTTTAATGACATGCAGAGTGGGAAACAGCACATTTTAAAATCTGAACTCAATTACCGCTCTTAAATACCACGTCTTAAGAAAAAAGAAAAGCAAACTATCACAAAAGGAAACAATAAATTTCGCTTCTAAGGAATGCGGTTTTTCAAAAGGGATGTGGTGTAAAAATGGACTTTTCCATCTGAGTATTGAAACATTTATCTCAATTTCCACTTCCTTTTGGCAGAATAACAGTAGCTGCTCTGAAGATGTGCCAAGCTCAGAATGAGGGTTGATGTCAGTTTGATCTCAGATTGCCTCTTTGCTCTGAGGCGAGTAGGTGGAGGAAATCTCTTGGGAAGACAATGTGAACAGACACCCAGGATTAACTTTCCTGGTCACTCAATCGCCCTTACAAAATACGGCTCTGGTGGTATTTACCAGGCTGCATAAGCTGCCTCTGTTAACTATTCCTCTTTCAATCCATCTGGTAAGGAACCACTTCTATAAGGTGAAACCAAATATGGCAAAGAGATGGAATCACTCAATATTTAGTACTGGAACTCTATGATGCTGATAAAGTGAAAAATGAAGGCGTTACTTTAGTAATTAAAACTGAAGCATTCCTTTTATAGTCTCTCTGGCATGACCCTGTTGGAATATTTCACTCGTTTGCATTCCACACTGCCATTTCCTTCCCAATAAAGCATGAAAGTTCCCAACTTAGAAGTGTAACATTGATTCTCAGATAAAAGCTGTAAGCAAAATTGTTTCCCTCTATGAGCTTTGTTAAAGTTAAGACAAAAGAATCAAAATTACTATAATATGTATGTATCGGGCGTTCGACCACTCCCTGTGCAGGGGAGAGTGAAGGAGGGCTGTAGGGACATTCATACGCCATGCCTACAGCCTTGCAGTCTCAGATAACGACGTTTGAAAAAATATACAACTGTTTTCCAGATTTTTCACAGCACAGGAAAGCAGGAGGTAGCTTGGTTCCACCTTCAAGGAAATGCTAATTAGTGTCATGTACACAGAGATTTACTAAAGAACATCTCATCATCATCATCATCATCATCATCATTATCATTTCATACTTGTCAAATGCCCAAAACCATCAAGGCAGTAAGTGAAAAAAAAGGTGCAATCCCAAACTACCAATAACACTGAGGCAGCCTCCACTGAAGGTCAATGACCTGAGGAACCAAGTTAAGTGGCCAGAAGGGATTTGGGGGAGCAGGTCTGATGACTTTGTCTTCATGTGCAAAAGGTTGGGGAAAGTTAAGAGACAAGAGGCATTAGAGACAATATCAGAATTTGCACCACAAAACATCTTTCCTTTTGGTAGAGGATCATTCCCTTTCATTGACCCCCTTCTCCTCATTGCCATCTCCACTGAGCTTCAGTTTTCTCATTTGTGAACTGGGATTGAAGACACTTCCTTCCAAGGTTGTTGTTAAGAATAAAACAACATGTGAAAGCACTTGCTTCTCAACCTTTAATTTATACCAAAACACCTGAAGATCTTATGAAAATTGAGATTCTATTCAGGAAGTCTAGGGAGGGTCTTGAGAGTCTGTGTTTCTAACAATCTCCCGGGTGATGCTGATGCTAGTGGTTCATGGCCGGTGCTTTGTGTAGCAAAAGTTTAACAAATAGACGGCATCCCAAAATGCCATCTCATTGAACTGATTAGATGTAATTCACCACATTGTGAGAGAATAATACTTATTATCTTCACCATGAAGACCAACTGCACCCAAAATTAGGTGACCCCACAAAACCAGGCAGGCTACAGTGATACTAATCTATCAGCTTCCAAAGTTTATGACATCCTCAAGTCATAAAAAATAAAGTTTGACATAAGACAGAGGCTCCCAACCCTGACTGCCCATTAGAATCACATGGGGAACTTTTGAAAAATACAGACATCAGGGTCCTATACTCTGAGATTCTAACTTGATGTTAATTCTGAGCAGCATTTTTTTTTAAGTTCCCTAGGTGACCCTAATAGAAATTGAGACCCACTGGCCTATAGAATGCAGTTAAATACTCAACTGTCAAGAGGAATAATATAATCTTCTTAGAATTCTAAAAGTTGGAAATATTCAGGTCATATTACATATATATACCAAGGTCAAAATTTAATAAATGACAGAGTATACATCAACTTGATCCATTTTATATGCAAAAAAAATTTCACTGCAAAATTATAAAGGAAGTACTTGTAATACAGGTTCCTACTAAAAACCCCTGGGCACACTGGGCTGCTGAAGAAATAATATGTATTTTTAGCCAAAAACACTTCAACTCTGCTAAAGTGAAACATAACAAAGCCTTTATCTGTACCCTAAGGGTTACAACATGAACTCCATGGTCAAATATCATGGGATTTGGATTCACAGGAGCAACATGGCTCACCTTTATCTTCTCTAGCTCTCTTAGTTCACAGGAGTAGCTAATACACTTTTAGATGTACCTCTTTGCATAGACGCCTACAAATGGTACCATATTTAGATTAAATTGTTCAGTAAAAGAACAGAGCATTAAAGCAGTGAATATTTACAATATGAGTCCAACAGGAGGGAAGTGAAAGTTTCAGATTTCATCATATACGAATTGCCCACTTATATAATTATATATGTGTGTGTGTGTGTGTGTGTGTGTGTGTGTGTGTGATTTACAACTCAGGGGCCAAGTATAGACACTTAGGACAACTAAGAAATTAGAATTTTGTATGCTAGCAGTTCTCAAAGTGTGGGCACTAGGCCAGCAGAATTAGAATCATCTGGGAATTGTTACATTATTTGGACCCATCCCAAACCCACTGAATCAGAAACCGGAGTAATCAAAGGCTGGGGGTAGGGGGCAGCGATCTGTATTTTAACAAGCTCTCCTGGTGATTATGATGAAAGCTCATGTTTGAAAACCACTGTCATCTGCCATGTTGGTCCTCCCTTAATCATCACCATCTCTTCTTTTTACTCCACCTTTAACAGAAGAATACCACCTCCTCTACTACCAAGTCTTCCCAAAAGCCTGCTTATGGGATAAAATGCCCATGGGAATTCAAAGGCTAGGCAGATGACTCATCCTTCTATATAATTTACACTTCAGTCCTGAATTAACAATCTGATGGCTCCATATTTAAGCCCCACTGTTTTGTCCTCTCATAGATTTGCTGTTACTGAATACCACACTTCATGCCCTCAGCTTTCATTTTATAGGCATGTAATGGAAGACAGTGCCCATGATAAGATGCAATGACTCCACTGTGATGACAACAAAGCAAACTGTGCTACTCCTATGACATTAATTGTTTTCATGTCAAAGCTAGGGAGGCTGAATTTACCCATATTTCTCTTTTGTCTGGGCCACTAGAAAACTCAGAGTCAAATTTGCAACAAAGTTCTGACCACTGCATTGGTCTTTATACATAGTTTCCATTTTTGTGTACTAACAACTCCAGATTTAATCTTATTTTACTTCCTTATTTTCTTTTTGCCCCTATTTCCTAATCTATGCATTCTTTAAAATCTTATTGTATTTTAAATCTTATTGTATTGTATTGTATTGTATTTGGATGTAGATATTTTTGGATATAGATATAGATACAGATATAGATAAAAGGGACATCAAAACCTTTCTAGGATCTAGGCAAGATATAGAAATGTTTAAAAATTATTTTTAAGAAACCATGTACAATGTGTTAAATGCAATTTTCTAAATGATAAATTAACTTACTGTTTTTCTTCAGGTTTTATAACAGATGGATCTGTCAAATTTTCTCCAACACCTCCAAAGAAAAAGAAAATTCATTTACCAAATGGGGAATTTCATTTTCTCAGAAATTCAAGAAAATAATAACCAAATTTAAAATTCTTTCTTATACCTACCTTCTTTCCACCCTGTACTAAACTCAACATCATGTGAATTAACTCTACTATTAACTAGACACCCACCCTGTAGTAAACTCAACATCATGTAAATTAACTCTACTAAATTGTCCAGGCAAGTCTGAAAACTTTAGTTGATGCCCTGTCTCCCGCAACCCCCTCTATTATGCTGCAATAAACCTCTAGGCTACAAAAAGTGTTTCTGTGATGTGTTCACAGTTCCTGATAATAGCATCCATCATTCATTTACCACTTGTACATACTAGACATTCTAATTTTATTTTTTCTAATTTTATTTTTTCTAATTCTTGGTAATCATGAAAGAAAAGTATTGGCATCCTCACAGCCTCATTTTACCAATGAGTACATTGATGTTCAAAGAGATTTAGCAACTTGTCAGAGGTTGCACAGACCACAAGAGGTCATAACAGGATTGAAGCTAAGCCAAAGCTTGTGTCCTTCCCCCTAGTCCGTGGTCTCCTTAGATGGAGTCCATCAGTGCTCAGAAAGGTGCAAGGTGCTGTGTGGTTCTGCAGGTATCACCTCCACTCCATCAAAGACACATATCAAATGCCATATATATATATATATATGTATATATATATATAGCGTTTATAAACAGAAGAATACAAACACCGCACATGCTTGATCTGGGTGCTGGTTACATACACGTGTTCAGTTGTGGAAATTCTTTGAGATGTACACTCATGCTGTGTGTAATTTCCTGAATGTATGTGATTCTTCAATAAATTTTACTTCTTAAAAAACGGCACCAATGCATAAAAGGATAACGTGTCATATAAAACTAACATTTATCAAAACAGGGATCAACACCAAAGTGAATCTGTTATAAAATGCGAATGGTGGTGAGACTGACTTCCAAAGGCAGCATTTCACAGGTGAGCCAGTCAGACAGGTGAATGCACCATGTGGGATTGTCCTCTAATCAGCACTGGTCCTCTTGCCTTGGAAGAGACCAACCTTGGGGGAAATTTATTTAAAAATCAAATAAAATGTATAACATTGTTGTATATTTCTATTTGTTAAAAAAAACACATTTTCTAACCACTATTTTAAAAAAGAAAGATTTTTACTATGTTCTGTATGTTTTACCATATGTTAAACCTTTCACAAGAAAATGTAATCCTTATAGTTTATAAACCATTCCCGAGAAACTGACTTCCTTAGGAAAATAACCTAAGTAGGGAGTTTTCAACCTTTTTTGGGTCATGACCCTTTTGGCAGTCTGATGAAGCTAAGGGATGCCCTTCTCAGAATAATGTTTTTAAATGCATAGTTTGAATACATAAGATTACAAAGGAAACCAAATGATACTGAAATACAGTGATCAAAATATTTTTTAAATTGTATTGCAATACACGTGCTTCTTTATTAGTATGTTAAATAACAGGATCAAGCACAAGTCTAATAACACTATAACATCCAACAAGTAATAAATACAACCAGTATTTTGAGATATCTGCCAACACTGCAATGTGCTATGTTAATACCTGTAATTGCTATTGCAAACAGTCACGGGTACTGCTAATGCCACTGTGATCTGTCGTCTCCGTTATAACTCAAGGAAATGATGAATTTCAGCTATAGGTTAATGAAATAAAGGTGTAATTTTATTTTTTAAATAAATGTATTTATTTATTGGCTGCATTGGGTCTTCGTTGCTGTGCGCAGGCTTTCTCTAGTTGCAGCGAGCAGGAGCTACTCTTTGTTGTGGTGTGCGGGCTTCTCACTGCGGTGGCTTCTCTTTGTTGCAGAGCACAGGCTCTAGGCACACGGGCTGCAGTAGTTGTGGCACGTGGGCTCAGTAGCTGTGGCTCACAGGCTTAGTTGCTCCACGGCATGAGGGATCTTCCCGGACCTGGGCTCGAACCCGTGTCCCCTGCATTGGCAGGCGGGTTGCTAACCACTGCGCCACCAGGGAAGTCCCAAGGTATAATTTTAATTTGTTTTTTCATCAAAGTACACAGATCCTCTGAATTCTACCCAGAGTCCGTTTCAGAACCCTTGGCTTAGAATCTCTTTGTACATTGATTTTGAATAGGGAAAGGGAAAATAAGTCTGAAACACAGGCTCAAGGGGCAGTATGCAAAATGTGCTTTGTTTTTTAAAGAAAAAGTCATATGAATAGGCTGGGTTCTTTATGCTTTTCTCATTACAGATATAAAAAGGAACAGCCTGGGCTGCCCTGGTGGCGCAGTGGTTGAGGGTCCGCCTGCCGATGCAGGGGACACAGGTTTGTGCCCCGGTCCGGGAAGATCCCACATGCTGCGGAGCGGCTGGGCCCGTGAGCCATGGCCGCTGAGCCTGTGCGTCTGGAGCCTGTGCTCCGCAACGGGAGAGGCCACAGCAGTGAGAGGCCCGCGTACCGCAAAAAAAAAAAAGGAACAGCCTAACAAGACCCTAACTATACAGCAAACATGTAGCAAATAAACAGAACAACTATGTTTAACTATGTAGTAAATAAACAACAAACAGACAGCCCATGTACCCCCAATAGAAAGACTAAAGGCTACAAATCCTTCACACATTTAAGCTCAGACCTGACTTTATGCCTACAATTCCCAGCAGTGATGAAAGCTTTAGGCTGACTGACGTCTGAGTAAACTGTAAATTTAAGCTGAAATACGCACAATACCTAAAGAATTGTGGAAAAGGAGGTTTTATAGGGGAAAAATAGTCTATCAAAATCACATCAGCTCCCATTTACTTTCAATCTTGTAGCCTGTTAAATAGGCAGAAGTCAAAGAATCTGGGTCCCACTCACAGCCCCATCACTCCCTAGTTGTGTGATCTGGACACCTTCTTTAATCTCTGAGTCTCAACTGTATCACCTGCAAGTGTGGATAATCATGGGCCTTATCCTATAGGGTTACTGAGAGGATTACATGAACTAGCATATACAAACTACTTAGTGAAATGTCTGATCCAGAAGAAGCTGAAACATGTCAACTGCTATTTTTGTCTTTATTCTATCAAGAGCTCTTGTGAAGTAAAACTATTTTCTTACCACTGGTAAAATCATGTTCTGATTATCTCACTTTCCTAAAGTACTATTTCTTAATGAATAGAACCTCCTATAAGACTGAGAGTAAAGGGTTTCTACAAACCTTTATATCCCTAAAACCAATCTGACAGCTCAAAGCTTAACTACTAAAAACATCTTTTGGGACCCTTAAATGGCAGAAGGGGCATTCCAATGAGTTAAAAAAAAGAAAGCAATTCAGAGAACCAATCATGCTGCACCACCACACCCACTACTACCACCCCAGCCTCTCCCGGCTACACAGGAGACACCCAGTTGGCAAACTTTAACATAGGTGCCCATCCTACCCACATACGTAGATATTTGGAAGACATGAAAGACAATAAGACATTTTAAGATCTAAAAATTCCAGTGCTATCTCTTTACTGGCATTAACAGAGTAAATGCCCATGTACAGGCAATACATAGCACATCCTTATGAGAAACTCAGAGACCTACATTCTGATTCCAATCACCTTGGGATGCATCAATGAACTTCTACATCAATGGAAAGAAGTCACCTTCCTTGTAGCAGCAGAATGCACCATGCTGATGCTGATGCTAATGCTGACTTATACTGGAAACTGTTTTGTTGAATAAAAAATTAATATCTCCAAAAGTTATTTGAAAAAAAAATAGTGAGCTTAAAAAAAAAACATGCCACAGACCACTGTAATTTGAAATACAATTGTTTTTCATTCCTATTGCTGGAAACTAAATACTGGATTTCATGTATAAGGATGACGATTCAGGCTCTCACGTGTAAGATTTTTAAATGGAAGGAGACTGGAAGACTACAGTATAATTACAAGTGATCAGAAATTAGTCAAGCCTCTCCCTAGAGTTCAGCTTCCTGGCCTGATGTGGTAGCTTCTGGGTTAATGACTGGCACTCCCTTGGAAGAAAGTAAAGAGAAGAAAAGAAGAAACTGAAAGAATAAACTGCCAGAGTGTTTCTCATTCCTTCTTTCCCTCAAAGCAATAGGGAGCCACAGCAAGCTGATCAGGGCTTCACTCTACAGAGGCCAAAGCTGGGATCTCCCTCAAGTATCACCAGGACCACACAGCTAAGAGTAGACTACCCACAACTGAAGATTAACTTCCATTTTAACAAGCCACACAGAGACTAATACTAACAATAATAACATTCACTGTGTCGGGAACTTGCTTAGTTTCAGCCCCTTAACAACACTCTGAGTTAAGCGCATAACATTATTGACATTATTACAAATGAGGGAAGTGGGACTCAAGGTGGTTGCCCCCTGGTCATGCAGCTAATTCAGGTGGAGTCAGGAGTCAGCCCCCAGGACCGTGATGACAGGGCCTCTCCTAACTGCAGCTAACTCATCTTTCAGTCTCCACTCCCTGCCACCCAGACAAAGCACATCATCTCTCCAAAGACTAAAAATACTAATCAATTAAATGTAAAACATAACTGAACTGAAAACTATTACGATATTTTAAGAATACATTATATTCTCCCATTTTTCCTTTCCAACCTGGTTTGGATTAAACATATTAATGCACATAAGCCTTTAACGGAGTGACTGACACAAAGTAACTATTTAGTAAATGTTAGCTAGTAGCAGTAGTAATATAACTGCTTGTAATTACTATTATAGGATTCACATTCTTCCATAAATTCAGGGCTAACCAATCAGCAAAACTCTCCGATAAGTATCTCAATTTCTTCATGTTCATTCTATGATGTCCACTCTTCCCTCCTTTGAAGGTCAATGTTTTGACATAGTTTATTTGGAGTGGTCTATTTCTGCAATTCACATAATTGCCCAGTAAAAAAATAAAGTTAATTCCTTTTTCCCCCAAGACTATCAATGCAGTGTTTGTTCTGTTTAATGTCACTTTGGATTACTAAGAGACATAAAAATCCCCAAATATAAACATCATTAAACAAAAACACACTGAAGAGTCATCATTAATTCCTTAAAGTTTTTCTTTGTTTTTTTGTTTGTTTTTTACTTTTTAAACATCTCCACCCAAAACTCAAAGCACAGACACTCAAGTATAGATGAAAACAATCAACCTTTCCCCAACATGAGCTACAAAAGCAGCCTTGGGCATCAGTGTGCTGGGTTTACATGGATCATACTGTACTTGCTGGTTTAAAAGCTGAATCACCTTGACTGTTTTAACTTTGTTTATATTGCTTCCTAAAATATTGTGTTTGAGGGTTAGAAATATAATTCACACCTGTGAACAGCATAGATCTGAAAGGACAGAAGGACTTATGTATAGTTTGAGAAGTATATATGTATACATCCTTAAGCGTGTGACAGAAATTTCAATCAAAATGGGTTTGCAGTCTTAGTGTACATTGCTCACGATGTCCCAGGACTGCCTGTTCATCTCGACTGTCTCCATCCTCCAAGCCTGGCTTTCAGCACAGAATCCCGGGTGTGGAGAGATGGAAAAGTCAGAGAGGACAAGGAAAAGGCCCTATCATTTTAAATGAACCAGAACATGGTAATGCCCTATGGCTATGAAACTTATAGAGAAATAAAAGACAGAACAGTGAAAAGGAGAGAACATGGAGGGTCAAACCAGCTTAAGTCTGCACCTTGGCTTCCACTGAAGCCACTGTGCAACCTTGGGCAAGTTATTTAAACTTTCTGGGCCTAAAGTCCCCACAATATCTACCTCAAGGTGCTGCTTCTGGGATTAAATGAGATAACTTCTATGAAAGTGCCTGGGCTAAATCCCTTATTTAAAACCAAAGCCCCAGTCAGTGAGCCCAGGGACTAAACTTTGACCTTAATACATATTTCGTTCTGTCCCTGCAAGGAAAGCCTGCTAGAGATACTCTGTTTCGTGCTGCAGGATTATAAGTCACATGTGAGGTGTTGATAGTAGAAAGATGCATTGATCAAAGGCTTCCATTAAATAAGAGTGCACTAAGTTGCCTTTCACAGACTGAGTTTATACTTTTGTGAACTCTTATATCAAGGTACACAGCAAAGAGAACAAGCTAAACTATAAACTGCTAAAATACTGAGCTCAAAATCATGAAAAATGAGCAGAATTTAAACTTACCTGTGTGTATAAATGCATGCCTAAGTGTTACTGTGAACGTAAGTTCAAAGAAAAGCCATAAAACTGGAAAATTGGGTATAAAACTCATTCCCCATTTAGATTAACATTTTAGATAACTTTAAATTCTGGGCAGCTAATCATCTGCTTATATTTTTTCTCTTGATCTAGGTGAGAAACGGCACAGTAGGTGCTCATGATCATCATTGTACAATGTCTCTGAAATAAATGGTGCTACCTCCCTTCAAAGCTAGATGGGGCAACTCCATACATTACCCATCCTGGTTCTTGCATGATCTCTCGGGACACCTGTCTGGTTCCTCCCACTTAGAACAGTTCCACAAACAACAAATAAATTCAGAAAACAGATACCATCTCCTGTTTAAAAAAAAAAAAAAAAAAAAAGTACACACTGCCAAGGAATGTCTCCACTGAAAAGACCTTAACTATGGCTTTGAGTAAAGAAAGAGCTGGGGTCAAATGTAGGTGACAATGACATTGAGAAAGCAATCCCTGGTCATTGTTTCCTGAACTTTGCCTCATGCCTGTTGTATCAAATCCTCAGCTATCAATCACCTTGCAGATCTAAAACCAGCAGCTCTCCCCGAGTATACTCATAGGTCCAGTGAGAGAAAGCCAACATCAGCTCCTCCAAGGTGTTGCTGGGGGCAATTTCATCACCGTTGTTGTTGTTGTACTTCCGGAACTCCCCAGTCATATACTTCTCAATGGTCAACCACTGCTTGGCTGAATGGTAGTAGATTAAGAAAACTTCCAGGAACCTATGGCAAGGGAGGGTGGGAAGAGGCCATTGATTCCCCGAAAGGCAGCAAAGGTGGGACTTATATTACTAAACAGAGAGCACCAGGGGAGATGAGCTAACTCTAGTCCCAGCAGCCTCAATGCACATGGCTTTGCCTTTCTACTGAAAGAATGGAATGCAAAGACTGGGAGTTTTCCCCACGTTTACCCACCTCCCTTCTTTCTGAGGAACTCTCTTATAAAGAGTACTGGATTCAACTTTTCTTGTCTTGCTCTATGAAGTTCCTTGTAAATGAGACAGTAAAAGTTTACTGTAAGTCCTCAGCACCAAACTATGATCTGTCTTGCTAAATGAATACAAGTGCATGGAAACACTCAAGTGAAAGTAACAAGAGTTCACTCCTTTAAAGTTCCTAATTTCTGTAAGATAACAGAAGAAACTATGCTTAAAATAGAAGTGTTTTTCTACCATAATGTTTCTGGACATTAGTAACTACACCGGGATCTGCCTGCTTTCGTAATTGAGAGGTTAGTCATGGCCTCTGCTTGATCTTCTCTTTTCCACTCACATAAATTCAGCAATTTCAGCCAAAACATACCTAGGATGTCTAATTCTCTTTTTACTGTCTCCGAGAACTATGTAAGGAAGAAACCAAAGTTAAGGTCATGGGGAACTTCCCTGTGGGTCTGGTATTTCTCGTGACTAACAGGGGTGAGAAGAAATTGACAGAAATTCCTACATAAGATGAAGGGCCAGGGTGCCAATATTTCCTCACCTTGGAGTGTAGGGAATGGTTTGTGGTTTCACTTGGTTGAAGGTATAGATCAGTTTTTGAGCAGCTCTTTGTTGTTGAATTTCCTGCAAAATAGGAAAAATTGATAAAAATATTGGTTTACTATCAGATGCGTACTGATTAATGAACACAGAATTACTAGAGGCCTCCCAAGTGTGATTTTCAGCCTTATTCAGCTTCCACCACTACCCACTCCGAAAGCTAAAGCCAAAAATAACAATATACCACCACCTCCAAAAAAGAATAGGCTATCCTTTGGGTTGAAGCTAATGGCCTCCATCTGAAAAAAAAACAGTACTGATGAACCTAGTGGCAGGGCAGGAATAAAGAGGCAGATGTAGAGAACGGACCTACGGACAAAGTGGGGGAAGGGTAAGCTGGGACAAGGTGAGAGAGTAGCATTGACATATATACACTACCAAACGTAAAATAGCTAGCTAGTGGGAAGCAGCTGCATAGCACAGGGAGATCAGCTCGATGCTTTGTGATGACCTAGAGGGGTGGGATAGGGAGGGTGGGAGGGAGGGAGATGCAAGAGGGAGGAGATATGGGGATATATGTATATGTACAGCTGATTCACTTTGTTGTACAGCAGAAACTAACACAACATTGTAAAGCAATTATACTCCAATAAAGATATTTAAAAAATTAAAAAGGCATACTCAGAGAAGTGTCCTCTTTCCCCTATTTTTTCCATCTTAATCTCCTCTTCCCTCCTGCCTTCCACCTCCACACCCCTTTAGGCAATCTATTTCACTGCTTTCTGGTTTAACCTCCACACCCCTTTAGGCAATCTATTTCACTGCTTTCTGGTTTAACCTTCCTATGTTTCCTTTTGCGAGAGTAAGCAGATACATGTATGTATATTTTATTTTTTCCCTTTCTTTCTAAGTAGGTGTCTAGTTCCAGAAAAAAAAGGAAAAGTTTATTGGGATTTTTATTGGGATTATTTTAAATTGAAGTATAGTTGATTTACAACACTGAATTAGTTTCAGGTGTATAACAAAGTGATTCAATTATACACATATATATTCTTTTTAATATTCTTTTCCATTATGGCTTATTATAGGATATTGAATATAATTCCCTGTGCTATACAGTAGAACTTTGTTTATCTATTTTATATATAGTAGTTTGTATCTGCTAATCTTTATTGGGATAATATTAAATTTATAAATTAACTTCAAGGGAACTTATATTTTGATGATGTTGGAACATCCTAATCAAGATTAAGGATTGTCTTTCTCTTTGTGCAAATTTAGTTTTATATCTTTCAGGAGTGATTCTTCCTCACATAGATTTTAAATATTTCACATCCCACTTATTTCTAAGCATTTTCAGTTTCTTGCTATTGTAAACAGGGTTTTCTTTTCCAAAATATCTTCTACTAGTTATTATTTGCTTATCTGAAAGTTATTCATTTTGGTGTGTTAATTTTATTAACCTTGCCACCTTGCTGATTTCTTTTATTGCTTGAGTTGTTTTTATCACTAGTTCTTCAGGCTTTCTATCATTACTATCATATCATCTGCAAACAGAGTTAGTTTTCATTCTTATTCTGTTCCAGTTTTTATACTTTTGCTTTCTCTTGTCTAATTGAGTTGGTTAATACCTCCAGTAATGTGCTGAATAGTGGTGGAGATGGTGGGCATTCTCGCTTTGTTCTGACCTTGATGGGTGTGCCTCTGTTTTCACATTAGGTAAAATATTGGCTTTATAGATGAATGTGCGTGAATATATACATACATATGTATATAAAC
Organism: Mesoplodon bidens; assembly: GCF_964165515.1. Classification (NCBI taxonomy): domain Eukaryota; kingdom Metazoa; phylum Chordata; class Mammalia; order Artiodactyla; family Ziphiidae; genus Mesoplodon; species Mesoplodon bidens. The sequence continues at coordinate 83,736,351 of NC_138162.1, forward strand.
ATATACATATATATGTGTGTATATACATCAATATGCGTGTATATCTACCCTAATCATATCAATGGTATTTGACACTTCTTAATCAATGATCTGTGATATATGAATATTATACATAAAGGAAGTGTTCACCAGAAAAAAAAAAAAAAAAGAAGATAATGGCCTTTGACCAGGATAGAGCCAGATCCCCTTTCTTCAACCTGTCCATCTGGGCTCTGGGTCTCTGACTTACCCTGAGGCAGAGATGAAGCACAGTACTCTCCTGGAAGATTTTATGCCATGCCTGCACAACCTCAGAAAGAAAGGACTTCACAATGAAAACGTGCCCCGGCTTGAGGACGTCATCCTCAGACCAGGTACTAATGACTCTCATGGCTTTGCGGAGGCCACCATCCATCTCCTCTTGGGACAACACCTGGATCATCGCAGATCTCCCTCGCTGGGACCAAGAAGACATGCTTTTATCCAGATTCAAAGGGGAACTCTCCTCCAGCCTGTAGACAGTTACTTCTTCTCCTGCGGCAAAGAGAAGTGCAGGGGAGGGGTTCAATGAGATCCATGTCTGTGACATGAACGGCGTCCTAAATATCAACTCAGAATCAGTTCAGTTTCTCAAAGGATCAGAGGGGAATGGGAATTTCATCTGTTCAGAGGCAAGTACAGACATCTGGCCATGTTATAGTCCAGTAAAGAGGGAGGGGGAGAATGAACAAAGCATCAGATGTCACATAAATATTAAGTTGTTCTTATTATAAATTATAAATAGAAAAAATAAAATCAGAGTAGCAAGGCTATGCTTCTTTTGTTAAAGACAAGTACTTTTTTAAAAAAACATCTTTATTGGAATATAATTGCTTTACAATGGTGTGTTAGTTTCTCCTTTATAACAAAGTGAATCAGCTCTACATATACATATGTCCCCATATCTCCTCCCTCTTGCGTCTCCCTCCCACCCTCCCTATCCCACCCCTCTAGGTGGTCACAAAGCACCGAGCTGACCTCCGTGTGCTATGCTGCTGCTTCCCACTAGCTATCTGTTTTACGTTTGGTAGTGTATATATGTCCATGCCACTCTCTCGCTTTGTCACAGCTTACCCTTCTCCCTCCCCGTGTCCTCAAGTCCATTCTCTAGTAGGTCTGCATCTTTATTCCTGTCTTACCCCTAGGTTCTTCTGACCATTTTCTTTTTTTCTTTTTTTTTTTTTTTTTAGATTCCATATGTATGTGTTAGCATACTTTTAAAGAGATAGTTTAACCCAGTTTAACCCTGTGTTTATTATCATCCCCCTTAGGAGCTGTTTTAGACTTTTTTTCCTAATTGCCCCTTCCCTGACATTGTAATACCAAAGATATACTGTTTATGTTTATGTAGTGTGTGTGTGTGTGTGTGTGTGTGTGTGTGTGTGTATGTGCTTTACACATAAAAATAAAAAGATGTTTTTGCTCTCTTGGGGGTGATATTACCCCACTGAGAACGTATGTTTTAACCCAGTTAAAGTTAAAACCAAAGTCACACCCCAGAGCCTTTCCCTCTTTCCTTTGTGCCTTTGGATAAGTTACTTAAAGCCTCACTTTCCTTATCAGTAAAATGGAAGTGAAAATAACATTCTCTTCACTGGGTTGTTGTAAAGATTAGATGTTAACCTGGCTAATGTGAAGTAGACCCTTGGAGACAAACCCAATCCCACTTCAAAGATTTTACACACAAATGTTCTTTAACTGCTCTACAGCTTCCACTTTTAGGCTGTTGAACAGGGAGCCATTCTTATTCAACCTAGACTCCACCTAATATATTGTGCAATGCTTCCTAACAAAAGTGACATATTCTATACAACTTCTGTTCAGCCTGTATTTAATTTTCTCCTTACACCTCAGCTTCAAATGGCTTTTCTTATAAACACTGTACTGGTTTACCAAGAAAAGAATCTATTCGCTCACTCTTGCATTTAATTGCTTACCAAAGAACATGTCTAGGTAATGCTTAGTAACATGTTTTGAAATATGTATTCTTGGTGCCAGATAAATGCCACTTTAGAGTTCTAATTACCTAAAGGATCTGAAACAGAGCTACCGAGTTGTAAAACCAGCTATGGAGCCAAGTGGAAGGAGAAGGCATTTGCATCGATGATCAGAAGCCACCTCATCTGTCCCCATGTGAAGGGTTTCAGGAGAAGCAAGATCTGGGACAGTGTGGCGACCCTTGTTATTTTGTCAATTGGCAGGACAGAGAAATGCCGGTAGCCTTGGCTATTGCGAGCTTGTTTTTCCTTACTATTCCAGCCTTTAAAAATTACATTTGCTCTCTGAGTTAAGAGCAATTAGTTTACATGAAACAAAACAAACAAAAACAAAACAAACAAATAAAAAGCGATATACAAAGCATTTCTCCTTAGATGTCTATTAGCTTCTACTGTATTGACGTTTAATGCTTTCTTCTGTATTTATTACGTATGGTTGGTTGGTTCTTTTCTTTTCTACTTACTTCCAGCCTTAAATCAGTGAATGCCAGGTGCAACGTTATTGCTTTTTCCCCAACTGCTGCTCATTATAGGTCCCATCCCCATAGTATATCAGATTTTGACTCTAGATACCATCCGGGCAGTTAACAAGACTTTCCATTTTAGGAAATTAATATCACTAAACTGTAACCATGGGCAAAAGAAAATTTGCAGCTAAAATTATGCAAAATGGTTTCTCCTATGATTCACTCAGATGTTATGCCTTTGCCCTGGCACGACCTCAAGAAGGTAGAAATGGCACTCACCAAAGAGTTGGATTGGTGTAAATGGTATGGTCTGAGAAAGCCTCATTAAATTGTTCCTTTCAATGGCTGCAAACAAAAGCAGATTTACTAGTTTAAGTATGCATCAGTGGGCTGAATTTACAGAAAGCCTCCCCCACATCAATATACTCATATAATGCTAAAATATTTTATTTCAAAGACACTTTTTTTTTCTTTTATCAAAAATATTATCTATAGAACTTCCCTGGAAGTCCAGTGGTTAAGACTTTGCCTCCCAATGCAGGGGGTGCAGGTTCAATCCCTAGTCGGGGAACTAAGATCCCACATGCCTCGGGGCCAAAAAGCCAAAACATAAAACAGAAGCAATATTGTAACAAATTCAAAAAAGACTTTAAAAATAGTCCACATCAAAAACAAAAAAAAATTTTGGGGCTTCCCTGGTGGCGCAGTGGTTGAGAATCCGCCTGCCAAACAATGCAGGGGGCACGGGTTCGAGCCCTGGTCTGGGAAGATCCCACACGCCGCAGAGCAACTAGGCCCGTGAGCCACAACTACTGATCCTGTGCATCTGGAGCCTGTGCTCCGCAACCGGAGAGGCCTGTGGGCTGCACTACAGAAAGCCCTCACACAGAAACGAAGACCCAACACAACCAAAAATAAATAAATTTTTTAAAAAAATCTTAAAAAAATATTATCTATAATACAGTATTTAAAATAAACTATGCCTTAAACAGGAAGGATATCCCAGTCTTAGGAATAGATTATATGAGATTATATAATATGTTCTGAGGTAGCGCTATTACCTCCACTCTCCTGAATACCAAATACCACACTAATCCATTCAGATGTGGAACTTGCTTTTAAAGAGCATTTTCATCTGTGGTCTTTCTGGTTTTTCTTTTCCAGATCAAATCTAATGCACAGCGGACTGTGGGGACATCTACTGTTGATTTTGCAGAGTTCATCTTCTTTTCCCAGAGAGAGCTAAAGACCAGCTTTAATTAGAAGCAAGTGATCTGCATTTTCCTGTTAAGAGCTGTATCTTAACAAATCAGAGTCGATGTGAGTTACAGTGTTCCTCACCAGATACTTTCTTCAGTTGACAGCTGGAGTCAAAATAACGGATTACTGCTGAGCTGAAAGACCCAGTTACAAGAGCCTGGAATGTGGAGTCTGAAATCCACAGAAACACTATTCACTACAGAGGAGAATTCAGGATAAGGTAGCCTATTACTGGACCCTGAGCACATGACCTTGATATAATAATAACGAAAATTATCACACCAATACATTTGTACTCTTGTACTGAGCTTCAGATTATATAAAAAGCTTGCTCATGTATTATCTAATCCAATACTGAGAGCAATGATGCCCAAAAGACCACCCAATGGCACGAGTCCAGTTGGTTGTTATACTGCTTTGCATTTCAAAGTGTTTCCCTCTTTATTCTCAACTAGCCCTTTGGCAGATTTTTCCTCAGGAAGGGCAAGTACAATTATTCCCACTTTGAAAGAAAGACAACTGAATCACTGTGAAGTGATGTTGCTTAAGAGAGTCAAGACCCTTGACATCTTGTTTAATAACATCCCTTAAGGTGTCTTTGTTGAATTTACCCTGTGGGGTTGGCATTCACTCAGTGGTTACCCTCACTGAGGGCCCAGTGAGGGTGCAAAATCCTTCCTCAGAGGACTAGCCTCAGGCCTGTCTCCTCCCCAGTCCAAAATGCAAAGATCTCTGGCTTTTGAAGTCGTAAGGAATTTTCAGATCTCACGGTCATCTTTCCTCTTTACAATTTGGAACTTACCAATACACACATTTTTTTTAAAATCCAAATTCTCTTAAATCCTAAAAACTTGTTTTCCCAAGTTAAGAAATCTGAATGTTCTCTCATCAGAGTAAACAACAACTTTTCAAGTTGGAGCCATATCAACACCACAAATTCACCAGTGTTTGTTTCCAAATGCAGAATCACAGACGTTTAGCTCCGTTGACATGTCTATGTACACAGGCATCCTACCTGAATAATGATGGTGAGACTCTTGAGGGCTTTTTAAGGAGGTTGAGATTTCTGAAATTACAGAGAAGACTGGCATTTTAATTACCTAGCTGGAGATAAATACATGCTTATGAATATATTGCCTTCAAAGTTATTATTGAACGGGTTAATCAGAATGGCTTCTCGGTTTTCGAAAAAGACTGCCTAATATTCTTTAACCACATTATTGTGCATGGTATCCTGACAGCTTCCAATCATCAATGCAATGTCTCCAAACATATTTATATAGGGAATTGAAGAAAGACAGGTAATATTAGCCTCAAAGATGTATTTCCTTTGAACCAATTACACCTCTGTGTTGCAGAAGGCACTCGGCTGCCCATCACATTGCACGACATCCCAGAAGCACAATTCTCTGAGCTCCCTACCAAGATGCAGTACCCACATAAAGACATTATTAATACCAAGTTATTAGCACACTACTTCACTGACTTAAAATGACAACAAAATGATGAAAACACATTAAGAGGAATATAAGAGAAACAAAGAAGGAGGCAGAGAATGTGACAGCAAGGGATTTGTTTGGTTACAGACGGACTGTGTGTTGGGAACACCTCTTGCAAGTTTAACTGGTTCTCTTCTACCTGCTCAAGTCCTAAATTACAAGGCTCAAGAGAAATCCTTTGCAACAGTTTTGCCATTTCATAAAATCAAAATTAAAGTCGAGAACTTTAGTCTCATGGTGGGAACTACTTTATACCTTGTAGAGGAAGCAGCATCATGAGCCCAATTTCACAGATGTCTCTGGCTTCTTGTTGCTGGATAAGGAAGGGAAGAAACTCCCTCCCTTTGGGGGTGCTGGGTAAAAGGTAAGATCATCAAAAAAGACTGTTCCGGGCTTCCCTGGTGGCGCAGTGGTTGAGAGTCTGCCTGCCGAGGCAGGGGACGCGGGTTCGTGCCCTGGTCCAGAAGGATACCACATGCCACAGAGCGGCTGGGCCCGTGAGCCATGGCTGCTGGGCCTGCACGTCCAGAGCCTGTGCTCCGCAACGGGAGAGGCCACAACAGTGAGAGGCCCGCGTACCGCAAAAAAAAAAAAAAAAAAAAAAAAAAAAAAAAGACTGTTCCTTTCTAAGTTCGATTCAATAATTAAAAAAAAAAAAAGTATTTAGCTCCCACTAAGGGTCGTGCTAGGCATGAGAGATGTGAATAAGATGTGGCTCCCACCTTACAGAAAAGCAAATATGAAATACATGTAAACTATAATCACAATACAGTTTGCTAAATAATATAATAGAGGTGTAAATAGAGGCTTAGGGAACCTTCATAGACAAACAATGTGAAATAGAGTATGGGCATCTGAGTCTGACAAAACTGAGTTTCAATCCTGGCTGTGAGATCTTGTTCACATTCATTCAGCATATACTTACTGACCTACTATGTGCCAGGTATTAGTCTATCCTCGAGAGAAAGAGCAGTAATGAAAACAGATAAAGCCTACATTGTAGGAAAGGGAAATAGGAAATAAAGAAGTAAATATATAATATTAGAGTATATTACATATATATTGAGAGAGTTAGGAAGCGTGGGAGACAGGGAGATTACTATTCTATATTATATAGGTTGGTTAGGAAAGACCTCTCTGATAAGGTGAAATGTGAGCAAAGACCCGAAGGAAGAGAGGGGGTGAGTCATATGGATAAATGAAGAGTATTCCAGGCAGAAGTAATGGCAAGTGCAAACATCCTGAGGCAGGACCATACTTACTGTGTTAAGGAGGAGAGAGTGGCCAGAGTGGACTGTGCTGAGAGCAAAGGAGAGGGGAGAGTTGAAGGGGGGGAGCAGATCAGCAGGGCCTTGTAGATGGTGTTTGGACTTTGCTTTTACAGAATGAGCTGGAACACCATTTGAACAGAAGAGTGACTCAATATGACTTTGAGTTTAAAAGTGTTATTCCAGCTGCTCTCTGGAAATAGAGAGACGGTTTGGAGGCCATCCTGTAATGCAGGGAAGAGGTGAAAAGTGATATGTGGGGGTAGCAAAGTGATCAGCTTCTCAATATATTTTGAAAGACTTACTGATGGGTTGGCTGTGGGCATGTGAGAAAATGGGAGTCAAGTATGACTGCAAGACTTTGGCCTCAGCAACGGGAAGGATAAAGTTGTAATTTCCTGAGATGGCAGAGAAGGGAGGTGGAACATTTTGTTCCACATTTGAAGATGCCTTCTAGATACCATGTGGAGAGGGTAATAGGTAGGTGGTCACATTCTTCATGGAAGAAATATTGCATAAAAGGGCTCATTCATGAGCCTGGAAATTTGGACTGGGGCCAGACTCTCAAGAGCATTGAGAAAGAGTAAGGGGTTTGCAGCCCATCCTATAGGTAATGGGAAGGCACTGAAGGTTTCACATAAGTGATGAAGGTGCCCAGTCTGTATCGAGGGGTCAGGAAGATGGAAAGGTACAGGTTGTGATGAAATTTGAAAGTAGCTAATGAGAGTGGCTTCACCAGGGAGATGTCTCACCAAAGTACGCTTGGTCCTACTTAGCCACTTGGGGCATGGAGTTCCACTGAAGACATATCGGAAAGGAAATCCACATACAATCTTATGAATGGTTCTTAAATAACAATGTGTTAAACGATGACAGTAAGAATTGTTGAACAGTCTAAATGAGCTCAGTGGCTATACCCTCACTCACAGAGACAACTAGAAAATCACAGTCAAAAACAGGTAACAAAAATTTTTAAACCAGACATCACTCCTGATTTATCTGGAGAAAGACATTCAACTTTCTACTTTTCTACCGAACTTGCTACTTTGTAAACAAAAATCATAAATAGGATTTCAAGAACTATAAAAGTCTGAGACAGCAGGAGAGTAAACCCCACCACTGATAAGATGAAAAAATAAAAATATAAAAACTTACTGTTAACTCCATTTGAACTTCTCAACCTGTTTGAAAAATTAAAGTTGTTTAGATAATGCTTCAAAATTTTCAGTGATCAAAGAAAGGAAAAGTGTGTGAAACAGTAATAATACAGTCTATAAGTATATATGTATATACATGTGTATATATTACTTTGAAGGAAGGGTATCAGTTACATTTGACCCCTACCTTTAGAGAAACAGTTTACAACCCTACAATTGTTTTCATAGAAGAATGAGCACCAGATATACATGTAATTGATTTACTGAGTAGGCCCTAAGCTAACTGAAAAGCAGTTGTTGGTTTTGTTTTTAATTAGTTATGTGATCACACAACATATATAAGATTTAACTGTGCTTGTGTTGTTCTGGATCAATTAAACTAAAGGCTTCCTGAACTATGCAAAGCAGATGCCTACAAAAGAGTCTGTGAATATCTCTGGACAAGCCAACAAATCAGTTTCATTAGCCCACATGGCCCCTAAATGTTCACAGGCTGAAATTAGCTCTCTTTAAATTGTTACATGCCCTGCTCAAGTGCACAAGTGGCCATGGTCAAGTCGGAATAAATACATTCGAAGAATATCTCCAGTATTTAAGGTCCTTGGGGAAGCAAGTACAATTACAATTATTGTTTAATTTCATGCTGCAATAACCCACTACTCTGCATGAGCACAAACTACTGAACCTTTGGGAGAAGAAATTCATGTGCACATTAAGGCTAGAGGCAGGCTTACACAGAGAGACCTTGAGAGCTCCAGAGAAAAGGCCATCTCAAACAGAGCTGACTGCAAACTGACTGCCATATTCCACCTGCCTGGCATCAACGGGCCCTTTGTAGAGTACAGATGCTTTTGAATTCTGCTCCTATAACTCTAAGAATGGTTAATTTGATGACGTAACTGGGAAAGTCCATAAAACACTACAAACAGAAAAATCTTTGCTTGGTTGGTTTTCAAATTTTCTCTGAATAAATAAAAGTCTAGGAGGAACCTCAAGTCTATAAAAAGGTGAGTTCTCTATCTCCTCTCTCTAGCCCTGTCTTCCTTTCTCTCTGTCTCAATCCTTCTCAACTTGTTACTGCTTTGACAAACACTTAGGATGTTAAGGAGAAACCAAAAAGATCCATCTTATAAACTAAAAGGAAAATTTTGAAAAAAAACCTAAAAAATTTATTTAGTTTTCATTCTAAGTCTTTTTATTTTCAGTCAAGACAAATTTATTCCTACTTTTTAATGCAAATTTCACTCTTATCTATCAGAAAATATATGATACTCATTATTTCATGTGTGCTTTTTTGACACTAAAAAGACAAATGGTTAGGGACTTCCCTGGTGGTGCAGTGGTTAAGAATCCTCCTGCCAATGCAGGGGACACAGGCTCGAGCCCAGGTCCGGGAAGATCCCACAGGCCACGGAGCAACTAAGCCAGTGCGCCACAACTACTGAAGCCCGTGAGCCTAGAGCCTGTGCTCCGCAACAAGAGAAGCCACCGCAATGAGAAGCCCATGAACCACAACGAAGATTAGCCCCCGCTCGCTGCAACTAGGGAAAGCCCGCGTGCAGCAACGAAGACCCAACGCAGCCAAAAATAAAATTAAAAAAAAAAGACAAATGGTTAATTTGCTACAGTAGTACATGTATTATTATATTCTTAAAAGGCACTAAGGTGAGATCTTGTTGCCAGAAACAGGAAAACTAGGAGAATGAATAATTTTCATTCTTGCTAACACAAGAAAAATACTGTCATTGGACACACACTTTTTTTTTTCTCCTTTTCTTACCCAATTAAACCTTTATTCCCAATCCAGTTAAAAAAAAAAAAAGCCAAAGATGCTTAAAGACAGACATTTAGAAATACTCACTGAGAGTTCCTATTGACCTTGGTGCTCCTTGAATTCCACAAAGAGTTTTTGCTTAGATCCTGGGCAGAAGGGAAAGGTCATTACATGTTCACCCAACTCTCTCCCACCCCAAGCTTCCAGTAATACATTTGCAGAACACACTCCTTGGAGGGTATAGTTCTTTTTTTCCCTTCCTCTAAGCTCAATATTTCTCTTACTAAACATGCAAGACTCAAGCTAGAAAGCTGCATAATCTTAGCACAATATATGAGTAACTCAATGTGGTGACTGACCTTAACAGAAAGAATTACTTTTATGGGGACATCAAAGAGAAAATGTAATACATAACGGTTTTTACAAAAATGAGTGTGAACATATAACATCAGTTAATGACATGAAAGAAGAAAAGAAGGTCAAAGTTGACAGGAAACACTGACCATTACATTATTATATCCTATCATCAGATTATTGTTTCAGTTGATGATTATTTAGAATGTCACCTTGAATATATCTCATTCTATTTCTATACTCCAAGCATTACTCTAGGCATTTTCATCGGTGTTATTTCTGTTATCCACTATCAGTCTCGTAAGGATGGCATTAACCCCATTTTAGAGATACAGGTAATGAAGCTCACAGGTTAATTGATGTATATAGCTTTGAAACCTAGGAAGTGACAGACCCAGGATTTGACAGGGCAGACAGGTCCCTGCCTCCAATTACCTTCAAGTAGTCTTATATTTTACTTTCACAGATTGCATTCCTACAAGAACATCTGAGGTTGTTAGTATACATTCATATAGTTTCCAAGGTCATAGAGGTAATATTCAAACCAAGACCAAGATTAGATTTTGGGGGCTAGTCTAACTAGACCACACTTCCCTCATGGTGGATGGCAATAAAACAGGCACATATTTGCAAATGGTAAGAAAAACAGACTGCAAAATCAGTGGTAGAGAAACACTGGAAGTCCTTTACCCTGCAATGTCCAAATCCCTTCCAACACATCTGCAAAGATGTTTGCTTTGCCTGTTTAATTAACCACACTAAGTGAGGCACTTACAACTTCAAGAAATAAACCATTCCATCCTTGGAAAGCTCCAACTGCTAAAAATTCCTTCTCAAATCAGGCTGAAATCTGTCTCCCAGTAGAGTCTATATGTTGATGTTAGCTCTACCTCTTAAAAGTGTATTGAAAATATCTTATTTTTCTTCCACATGGCAACTTTTATATATGCAAAAACAGTTTCAAAAATTCCTAAATTCTTTCTATTTCATGATAAAAATACCCAGGATAAATTACTGGGTGGATAAATTGCATAAAGGCAAACAACAAGGAAAGAATAAAGTGGGGGGACAAAGGGTGAGAAACTGAGCTTTTAAAATATCAAATAAAATGTTTTTACCTCTTGAGACTGCCTTACATAATCACTGACTTGTACAGAATGCCGTTCAGTTTCTCTACTTTTCATTTTCTGATATATGTAAGATTCTAGACCTTGTTAAAAGGAAGGAAAAAAAATAGAGAATACGTGAAAATATGTTACACTTGAATCACAGTTCCAAATAAAAGATCTGAACACCATGCATTCATCCAAATTGGAATATAGGGTTTTCTTTCTCTTTTTAGCAAGTTTTACCAAGATTCCTTTGTCCTTTTTGAGCTTTACTCAAGTGGCTGAAAGCTATATACCCTATTTCTATTCTTCAATAGTCACCTTTACATTTATAACAATTTATACTTCTCTATCAAAGAATTAAGTTATCCATAACCTGCCCTCCTATTGAACACCTTTAGTAATTTTTGCACACTTACCTTCCCCTGCACCCTATCATCCATGCTTTATTTAAAAATACATGAAATTTGAGGTCCAAATTGTTAGGAATTCTTCCTTAACAACTGCATCAGGCATTACAGTAGGCTACTTAAAAAAGAAAACAAAAACAAAAGAAAGATAGAAAAGAATGCCAGCCAATAGTTTAAATTTTTATCCTTTTCTTTAAAAAATCTTGACAAGGATCATTACTGTTATTATTTTTTATACTTGGTACTTACAGAGTCACTGGCATATAGCAGGTGCCCAATAATAATTTAATAAATATTTGGTTGGATTAATTCTGAGAATAATACTTATTAAGAGTCCCTGGCTAAGGACATGGAAGCCACCTAAATGTCCATCAGCAGATGAATGGATAAAGAAGATGTGGCACACATATACAATGGAATATTACTCCACCATAAAAAGGAACGAAACTGACACTAACGCATATATATGGAATCTAAAAAAACGGTACTGATGAACCTAGTGGCACGGCAGGAATAAAGATGCAGATGTAGAGAACAGACTTGAGGACACAGCAGGGGAAGGGGAAGCTGGGATGAAGTGAGAGAGTAGCATTGACATATGTACACTACCAAATGTAAAATGGATGGCTAGTGGGAAGCTGCTGAATAGCACAGGCAGATCAACTGGATACTTTGTGACTACCTAGAGGGGTGGGATAGGGAGGATGGGAGAGAGGCTCAAAAGGGAGGGGATATGGGGATATATGTATATAGCTGATTCACTTTGTTGTACAGCAGAAACTAACACAACACTGTAAAGCAATTATACTCCAATAAAAATGTGGAAAAAAAAAGTTCCTGGCTAAATGTAGGAAATAACCATTTATTTTTTTTCCTACTGTTTAATGCTAAAAAAAAAAAAAAAGTATACAGGAAATGCAAAAAAGCTACTGGAAAAGAAAAATCAAAAAATTTCATGTATGATATTTTTTGTAACATCATAAAATTATGATAAATATGATTTCAATGATAGCACAGTATTATAATTAAAATTAAACAAACTATGCTTTCCTTTTTTTTTTTTAATTCTTTCCTTTTCATAGTTGATTTCCTCAGAACTTTACTTTTTGTCTTTAGAAAGATCTACCTGACAGGGCACCTCCTCACCCTCAAAATTTTATTTTTTTTAAATTCTTTTTTAATTAATTCTTAACTCAGACAAGTTTTTAAAAACTGAAATTCTCAACCCAGGATGTGGTTCAAGTTGATTAGCCAGGCGCCTGGAGTCAGCCTAACTCCCTAAATCTTCTCTTCCTTTCTGATCATCAGATTTACATGAGATTCTTTGCCAGAACCCTCCTGCCACACCCATCTTTCTCAGTTTGAAATTTTTTGGAAAGAACTTAAATAATTTGGGGGATGGGAGGGTGAGAGAGATGAGTGAAGATGGTCAAAAGGTACAAACTCCAGCTATAAAATAAATAAATACCTGGGGAGGTAATGTACAGCATGGTGACTGCAGTTAACAATACTGTATTGTATATTTGAAAGTTGCTAAGACAATAGATCTTAAAAGTTCTCATCACAAGAAAAAATAATTGTTAACTATGTGATGGATGTTAACTTATTGTGGTAATCATTTTCAACATATACATATATCAAACCATTATGTTGTACACCTAAAAATAATACAATATTATATCAACCATATCTTTTATATATTTTTAAAAAACATAAATAATGGAAAAATGATGCCAAGAGCAACTGCCCCTCCTTCAGTTGTGACAACGAAAAATGTCTTACGATGTCTTCAGACATTGTTGGTTGGGGAGGGGGAATCACCCCTTGGTTGAAAACTAGTGACCATAGAGCAAACAAAGTTTTAAAGAAGCATAGTAACATAGATTTCAATACAATATATATTTGTACCTAAGTTTAGTATTTCAAATAATTTTAAATATTTATGACTCCTTAATCACATAGTCCCCTCTGTTTAAAAATGAGTAAAGTTCTCTTATTATCAAATGCAAGAAGTTCAATGTTCAGTGCATTGCTCTCAATTCATAATCTGCCCTCATATATCCAGGCTTATTTCACATTCTATGCCTAGCTCACAGTCTTCGTTCCAGCTCATTGATCTGTCTTCTATCCTCTACAAACATCATTACGATTAAGCTTAAGGGATATTTGCCAATGGAACAAACACTATATGTAAGCAGTAGTAAATAACCAACTACAACTCAATCCACTGAATTGTGTGTAAAGGCTCATATCAATGTCACTTGACCTTTAAAGAATTTGTAAAATTAGACAACCCCACCCATAAATCAGACTAAATGAATACTCTCTAACCCAGATTCAACAGCTCTGAATACGAGATTATCTAAATTTTAATTAATTTAAATTTTTCTTTTCTAAATTCTGAAAACGATTCCATTAAACAAGTGGAAATTGCATCCCTTTCATAAAAACTAAAAGCAGAAAAGAGCTATTTTCCTAAGAGAGTGTGGTCATTCTCTCATCTCCCACTTGAAAGAACAGGAGGGACCACCACTGGTCTAAAGATCATACCCTGAGAAAACACTACCAGAATTTTTGGGATTCAAGAGTGTAGACTGTTACATACTTATCTGACTAAATTTGGACACCGGAATCCAGTTCTTGCTGCAATTCTGTTCTTCTGAGATCTTATTTTCTCCTGGCTCTGGGTTCAGTTGGTCACTTTGAGAGCAGGTGTTGACTGTTATGACCTGGAGAGAAAAACACTCGTTGGAACACAGTGACATTAATCTGAATACGTTTTGAATCACATTAATAGAGGTACTATGTTGAAGAGGAGTGGTTGTTAACATTGGCTGCACATTAAAATCACCTTGAAGCTTTGAACTTCCATCACTCATGCTGGCAGGACCCAAGCATCCATGTGACTTTTCTATCTGCAGTCATGATTGAGAACCAGGGTGGGGAGCAGTTCTTAAACTTGAGTGTGCATCAGAATCACCCAGGATTGTGTTAAACCACAGATCACTGAGTCCCATCCTCAGGATCTGTGATTCAGTAGGTTTGGGGCAGAGGGAGAATTTGTATGTCTAGTATGTTTCCAGGTGGTGCTAAAGCTGATGGGAGACCACAGTTTGAGAACTACTGGTAGAGAGCAAAACAACAAAAACGTAAGGGTTGGATCCAAAAGAACTTGTTAGAATTCTAGTTCTGTCACTTAGAAGCTATATGAACTGGGCAAATCATGCAATGTCTATGAGCTCCATTCCCTTCATCCTTAAAATAATAGATAGCCAATAATAGTGGCTGCCTTATGTCCTTCCCAGGGGCAGAGAAGAAATGAGATAAATTGACAAACTACAGGACAACAACCAAATGCAAGATATTAGTACTTGAGCTCAGTTATTTCTAGTTTAACTCTGGCCATTTTAACTATTTCTAAAATAACTCTATTTAAATTCATATTTTATGGGGTCCCAGCAATTCGTGGCATTTTCCCTGAAAGAAGAGTCTTTATCAAAGCTAAGTCTCTCCTCCAAAAGGTGATTTTACATAATTGATTCAATATTTATCTTTTTGCTTCTGCTTCTCATTCTAAAGAGAGTTGAGGTGCTTTGAAAAATGCACACATGTTATTATATGTAAAAATACATGTAGAACAGAAAAATGAAGCAGGGCATTAAGATCATGAAAAGTGAAGTCCTGCAGAATTGTCAACTCAGATCTAAGGCTTCCTAACAATAAACAAAAAGATTTACTGAATGCAAATGAAAACATAACGTATCAGAATTTGTAGGATATAGCTAGAACAACGATTAGAAGGAATTTTATAGCATTAAATGCCTATACTAGAAAAGAAGGAAGTCTCAAATCAACAACCAAGGCTTCTACCTTAACAAACTAGCAAAAACAAAAACAAAAACAAAAAAGGAGCTAATTAAACCCAAAGTAAACAGAACAAAGGAAATAATAAGGAGCAGAAATCAATGAAATAGAATTCAAAGAAAAAATCAATGAACCAAGAGCTGGTTCTGTGAAAAGATCAGTAAAGCAGATAAACCTGTAGCCAGACTAATCATAAAACAAAAAGAGAAAACACAAATATAAAATATTAGGAAAGAGAGAAGTGAGAAGTGATGTCACTACAGATCTCGCAGACAATAAAAGGATAATAAGATAATATTATAAAAACTTTATGCCAATAAATTTAAAAACTTAAATGGACAGGTTCCTCAAAAGACACAAAGCACACTCAAGAAGAATCACATAAACTGAATAGCCCTATATCTATTACAGAAATTGAATCTGTAGTTAAAACTTTCCCACAAAGATGGTTTCACTGTTGATTCTACCAAATAAGTAAGATTTAAATAATGTCTATTCAAACTCACCCAGAAAAATGAAGAAGAAACACTTCCCAACTCAGTCAATAAGCCCAGCATCACCCTGATACCAAAACCAGACAAAGATATTACAAGGAGAGAGATCTAAAGATAAATATTTTTCAAGAAAAGAGATGCAAAAAAATTGTATCAAGATGTTAGCAAAATGAATACAGCATCTGAAAAAGATAATACATCATGACCAGTTGTGGTTCATCCCAGCAAGGCTGATTTAATATTCTAAACATTACTTCTAACATTATAAAATTAATTAATATAATTCATCATATTAACATAATAAAAATGAAAAACCATCTGACCATATAGGTTAACACAGAAAAAGCATTTGACAAATGTCAATATCTATTAATAATAAAAATTCTCAGAAGAGTAAGAATAGAAGACAAATTCTTCAACCTGATAAAGGGCATCCACATAAAAACCCTACAGCTAACATCATACTTACTGCTAAAAGACTAAATACTTTCCACCTAAAGAGAAGAAACAAGGAAAGGCTACCTGTTTTCACCACTTCTATTCAGTATTGTACTAGAGGTACTACCAATGTAACTGGGCAAGAAAAAGGAATAAAATACATCCAGATTTGAAAGGAAAAAGTAATACTATTTTCATTTGTAGATAACATGATCATTTATATAGAACATTCTAAAGAAGTAACAAAAAAAACCCTACTCAAACAAATAAGTAAGTTTAGCAAGGTTGTAGGATACAAAATCAATATTTTAAAAATTATATTTCTATATACCACCAACAAATGATCAGAACTTAACCTAAATATAGACCTAAATATAAAATTCCTAGGAGAAAACGTAAGAGAAACTCTTAGTGATCTTGGGTTTGGCAAAATTTCTTAAATATGATATGAAAAGCATAGTCATGAAAGAAAAAAATCAAATATTGGACTTCATCAAAATAAAAGTGTCCTATGTTTCCAAGGACATTTATGAAAAATAAAAGGCAAGCCACCAACTGAGAGGAAATATTTGTAAAACGTATATCCAACAACGGGCTTATATCTAGAATAAGAAAAAAAAAAAAAAAACTCTTGCAACCTAACGACAAACAACCCAATTTTATTTGTTTGTTTGTTTATTTATTTATGGCTGTGTTGGGTCTTTGTTGCTGTGCACGGGCTTTCTCTAGTTGCGAGTGGGGGCTACTCTTCGTTGCAGTGCACAGGCTTCTCACTGTGTTGGTTTCCTGTTGCAGAGCACAGGCTCTAGGCACACAGGCTTCAGTAGTTGCAGCACATGGACTCAGTAGTTGCAGCACATGGGCCCTAGAGCGCATGGCCTTCAGTAGTTGCAGTGCATGGGTTCTAGAGCTCGCAGGCTTCAGTAGTTGTGGTGTGCAGGCTCAGTAGTTGTGGCTCGTGGGCTCTACAGCGCAAGCTCAGTAGTTGTAGTGCACGGGCTTAGCTGCTCCGCAGCATGTAGGATCTTCCTGGACCAGGGATCGCACCCGTGTCCCCTGCATTGCCAGGTGGATTCTTAACCACTGCACCACCAGGGAAGTCCCACAACCCAATTTTTTAAATGAACAAAAGATTTGAATGGATATTTCACCAAAAAAGATACACAGATGGAATATAAGCACATGAAAAGATACCTAGCAGCACTAGTCACTACGGAAATGCAAATGAAACAACTGTGAGATACCACTACACACCCACTAATATGCTAAAATTAAAAAGACTGAGCATACTAAGGATTGGTGAGGATGTGGACCACTGGAACTCTCAAACTACTACTCATAAGCTGGTGGGGATGTATGTTTCTTCTAAAATTAAACAAATACTTACTATAAGACTCTAGCATTCCATTCCTAAATATTTACCAAAGAGAAATTAAAATGTATGTCCACACAAAGACTTGTACACAAATGTTCATAACAGCTTTGTTTGGAATAGCCCAAAACTGAAAATAACACAAATGTCCTTCAACATATGAGTTGACAAATGAATTGTGGCAAATCCACTTTGCTGACTCTTAAATTTGCATCTTCATTCCTTCCAGGACAATGCTATTTTGTGTACGTGGCACTTTAGAATAGAGAAAAACCAAGCTAGGTTAGTATACCACCTCAATTGCCAAAAACACAAAAGACACTTACTGGCACCTGTAGTCCTTGTGTTTTCTTCTTTTTCTTTGACAATTTCCTATCCTTGGTTAGCATTTTTGCTTTGATCCATTTTGACTGTCCTATCTCTGAGGATTTTGAAAGATCTGTAAGGGAAATGATTTACATGAGAAAGTGTAAGATGGTAGGCGGAACCATTTTGTTTCACAGAAAGGACTGACAGAATAGGGAGAATGAGAATGATAGCAATGCAAGAATTTAATACTAGTTGTAAAAATGTTTACTTCTTACTTTTAATCTTACAGATCTTCAATTTCTCCTCTTTGTGCAATCTCAAACTCTGACTTCTAATGAAGGGCCTGTCTCTACGAAGGGGACTGATCCGAAGGGATGTGTTTTGCTGAAGCCATGGTCCCACCTCTGAGCAATCCCTCTGGGCCAATCTTGTTGAGTTATCAGATAGGGATCTGTCCCGGATCTGCCTCTGACATTGTTCACTCTGTTTGGAGTCACAGTTACAAGTGGAGGCCAAGCAGGTTTGCCATTGTTTCTCGGTACTAAACACACCAGTTTCATCACCTTCTGAAAATGCCCAGTTCACATACCCACCTCCAGTTTGCATGCTCGTGACTTGGGAAGGGAGGGAGGTCACTTTAATGGCTGCAGGTGTGCAAATCAATGTGGGTAGCACTTGCTCCCCCTTGTCTTGTCTGGCTGGTAACTGAGCAAGTGACTCATACTGCTCCTTGGTTTCCACCACTGAGCCCTGGGCTGAGACAACCGGGGTCTGCCACATCAGATGAACAGGGACCTCACTCTGGGTGACATGTTCAGTTGCCAGCACATCTGTACCTGCTTCCAAAGATGGTCTGGACAGAGGCAAGTTAGTTTCTGCACAATAAGGAACTTGCTCTAGATGAGAAGGGACCAGGAGAAATTGGCCATACTTTGGGTGTGCTTGCCTGTTCAGGGACACCCCAGCAGCAACTATACTATTTTCTGTTTCTTGCTTTTCCTGGTCATCTCTTACATTTGAAAACTTTCTGTCTGTACTCTCAAGAAAGGGTCCTGTCTGCACTCGTGGGGGATGCCAGCCTCTGGCCAGGCTCCGCAGCAAAGAAGGGGGCATGCTATAACACTGGTATTTCTTCTTCTCAGAGATCTCCAGGCTGCCTAGAACCTCTGCACAGATGACATTGCTCCAGCTGTGGGGAAGTTTTCTGCAAGTAGAATGCTTTCTGTTGGCCAGGAGGGCCTCATCCTCTTGTAAGGTGTCAACAGCAGAAAGGACTTTTAAGGTATCCACTGTCAGGGCAGAGAGGTCCTGCAGGTGTCCCACCTGGCTGTCCAAAGACAATAAGGAGTCCCTTATGAAAGACACCTTTTCATTCATTTCTTTCAGTTGGAAGCACATTTCTGTAACCCTAAGGGAAAAAGGGAGGGAGAAAACCAATAAACACAGTAAGCCAATAAACACAGTACGTGGGAACTTGCCTTACTCTCTTCCTGTCCTGCTTCCATCCTTAGGTGGCTCCTCAGCCTAAGCCGCTTCCCAAAGTTAGGTCTGTCTCCTGCCTTCTTCTCTATCCAACACACTCTCATCCCAGGTGATCTCACCCACTCCTGTAATTCCCACTATCACCTTAATAAGGAAAATTACAAATTGTATTTCTACCCCTTATTTCTCTCCAATATTTCAGAGCCACATTTCCAGCTTCCTGCTAGTTATCCCTTCAATCATCTCATCAATCAGCCCATTTGTATTCATTAATATATTCATTAATTTACAAGGCAAACATTTTAATATCTCTTACTGTCCAGCACTGTGCTATTTTGGTAGAGAAAGGAAATGCTGAGGAAGAAACTAGAATGATAAGAACAGAATCAATAATCAAATACATAATTAGAAAAAAAATTACAGCTCTTTTAGAATAATATTCCAAGTCTACAGTACAACCAGGCATCCCAACTTTCAAACAAAACCCATTTTAAGAGACCTACATTCAGAGAAAGCCCGACGCAAATTTTTAAATGACTTTGAATACTTTAACCCAAAATTATGATATCTAGCCATTGATTCATGTAAAAGCAACACAAGGCACTTTCAGCTATGCAAGTACAAAAGTAAATTGCAAGTAGAGTCAAATTAAATGTAACAATTGATTTCATTTGGAGAATTAGAAAGAACAAAGAAAATATATCTGTATATATCTCTGTAAATACCTCTGTATGGGGATAGGTTTTGTTTTGTGTCCTCCCCACCGCCCCAAAAGGTATGTTGAAGTCCTAACCCCCAGTACTCCTAGAATGTGACTTTATTTGAAAGTAGGGTCTTTACAGAGGTAATCAAGTTAAAATAAGATCATTAAGGTGTGCCATAAGCCTATACAACTCATATCCTTATAAAAAAGGGAAATTTGGACATAGAGGGAAGACAGTGTGACGATAAACAGGGAGAAGACCACCTTATGACTGGAGTGATGCATCTACAAGCCAAGGAACACCAAGAAGTGTCAGCAAACACCAGAAGCTAGAAGAGGCGAGGAAAGATTTCTTCCCTAGAGCCATCAGAGAAAACATGGACCTGCCAACGTCGTAATTTCGGACTTCTAGCCTCCAGAACTGTGAGATAACAAATTTCTGTTGTTGTAAGACACCCAGTTTTCTGTTGTTGTAAGACACCCAGTAAACACCCAGTTTACTTTATTATGGCAGCCCCAGGAAATTAATACAGTTATCTAAGCTTAACAATCAATAAAATAAATTACAAAATACATATTTTGTGGTTACATAAAATGAAACTCATACACATAAAAATAAAACACAAAATTTTAAAACAAAAAATAAACAGGAAATTATTCTAACAAATACAGTGAGGTGTTTGTATCCCTTAAGTAGTCAAAAGTTTTTACAAATTGTTGAGAAAAAAAATATAAAGACCCCAAAGGACATGAATAGATAATTCACAAAAGATAATGAAATGTGGTAAAATATCCAATCTCATTAGGTAAGCAGAGAAATTATCAATAAAAATAAGACAACAATGAGTTTGTCTACACTGTAACATTTTTTTAACCTAGCAAATTTTTAAAAAGAGATTTAGTGACTCAAGGTTGGCAGGGATGCAACACTGGAATGTTCAAATAGCCAAGACAAATAAAGAGGCAGGAATTTTACTATGCTAAGGCAGACAGATGAGATAGAATATTATGCAGCCATTAAAAATCATACTTACATTGTTAATAGTCATTTTCTTTGTCTATTTCTGATGGCAGGGGTGGGGACAAAATGCAAACCTGTATAATTTTAACTAAAAATATATGGAAGACTAAATGGAAAAAGACCAAATTTTTCACAGTGGACTCTAGCTTATGACATTTTTTTTCTTTCTTTTCTCCCTGTTTCATTCTTTTATTTGGAGGAAGGAGTATACTTTCCAATTTCCCAATAATGAAAATCTTTGATAAACAGAATAAAGTGAAAAATTGCAAGGGAGGAAACCAACAGTTTCATGGCTAACATGACCGTATGCAGAAATAACAAATTGCCCCCAGTCTTATTTGAGGGCTGGGAAAAGCAGTAATTATACCATGAAGAGCTTAGCACTCAGCTGTAGCAAGCACTTCCCAAAATAGTGTTAGACATTCCCTCTCTAGAATGTATCTCAAGTCACATGTATTGAGAAATCTTCCACTTCTTCCTGGAAGCTTTGTAGATAGGAGTTAAAGAATAAAGAGGATGGTATAATTTTGATTATCACCTATGTGGGTGGAACCCTCTCTTTCTTGCTTCAACTTCTATAACTCAGTAGAGCCTTAGTAAAGGCTTCTTGACTTTCTGGAACCTATAAAACTAGAATTGGCAAGGATGATGAAGGAAAGAGAACAAAATATATGTATATTCCCTTCCAAATATGCTTAATTAGAGCCTCTCCATCTAGTGCACTGTTTCAACTAATTCAAAAATTGTACAGTCCAAACAGCAGTAATGGAGACTCATTAAGTTCCATTAGCAGCAGTCACATGGAAGGGATACAATAGACACCAGCAACTATTCACAGCAACAGGTAACACTGCTACAATAGAGAGACAAATAACCGGGTCACTCTCAAATCAGGTCCTCTTGCTTTCATAGGCACTTCTTTTCTAAAGCTCAATGTCCTGTGAAATATATTTTAATTATATTCCTCAGCCACCATCTACATTAATTTAATCTAGTCTTTTAGTCATTCTGACATGTAAAAGAAATTCTCGTAATTTTAGTTTCCTCTGTGCAAGGTTTGAGGGTGGCGGGAAAACCAGCATGGTTATTATTTCATTGTGGGTCTCTGGACCAGATATTGTAAAATGAAATTATAACAAGTATAATCATAATCATCATGATAATCATAATATTCACTGAGCACTCATTATGTGCCAGGCATTTTACATTATTTTATTTAATCCACATGACCACCCTACTATCCCTTCATAAAAAGAGGGCACATGGCCAGTCACATGGTCAATGACAGGGTGAGGCTTCAAAGCCAGAGAGTGTGACTCCATATTCAATGGCATTAACCACTGCACTCCAGCACCTCTCAGCAACTCAGCAGGGATCCAGGCAAAGTTCTATTGGGGTCCTAGAGTCCCATGAAGGGGTAAGTGAATTGCACCCACATTTTCCATGCTGGGAGTTGTTCACAAAGGTTTCTCAGTAAGGTTTCACGGAGAAACGATTATAGGACCAGCTCAAACTGTAACTCTACTGTCACAATGCCCCTTATGATAAAGTGTTTAAACTTTTTAAAAATGTAGTATTTCCCAAATATGACGTACCCAAACACACTTAATATGGAAAAATACCTAGTTAACATCTTACTCCATAGAACAGAGAGAGGAAAAACACTAGCTTACGTTACTAGGGACAAAAAGTAGCTGGCGTTCCAAATAGAGAAAGTAAGATATGAAACAGCCTTAATATATTATCCTTCCACTTTTACAATTCACCTAACTCTGTAAAGGTATAGGTAATCTCTTCTTCAGAGATAGGCAAACATGCAAATATCTTCCTAACTTCCTTTCGCTCCCTCTTGAAACTACTGCTCAGTTACCACTGGAAAATATTCTTCCCTCTCTCCCATACTTCATTTACAAGTTCCCCAGAATGACCTCAACAAGGACAACCATGTAAAAAGAGGGCTGGGGAGATAGCTCTATCAAGAAGGAAAATTGATCGACTGTGTTTTGAAGTTAAATTAGGGCTTCATAATCAAATACTAGAGCCCTTGAAAGCATCTAGAATATTTTTCAGAAGCTACATAACCATCTACCATCTAATCCTTCTCTACTCAAATCCCAAGAAAAAGATTCAAGATAAATGTGATAGCATACGATGATTACTGGTGTTCAGTTTACTATTAGTATTATTATTATTAATTATTATTATTGAATTACTTTTTTAAAATGTCTGGTTCTCAAGTTTTTACTCTGTATTCACTTGACTCGTGATACTACCTTCTCCTGGTTTTCCTTATACTCTTCTGATCAATTCTTTTTAGTCTTCATGAGTTCCTCTTCCTCGGTCCATTATACAGGCGTTGACACCTCTCAGGGTGAGACCCTCAACCCACTGAGTCTCCTCACTCCACTTGCTTCCTGAGCATAAGCGCTTCCTCTGTCATAATTTTATTTTCCTAGAATAGGCAGATGACTCCCAAATTTCCTTGTCCAGTTCATATTTTGCCCTAGGGCTTCAGATTCACGTATGTAAAGCCTTCCAGACATCTCTGGATAAACGCACCACCAGAATCTCAGGCTCAACAAAATCTAAACCTCACTGCTCTCCCCCACACCCTCCCTGCCATGCATTTTGTACTCTTTATCTTTTAGTGCCACCTTTCACCTAATTACCCTGCTACAGATATGAGTTATCCTGGACTTATTGCCACAGCCAATCCTTAACTCACCTCTTGAATTGTCCTCTCTAAATATGCCTTTATCCTCTTTGCTATGGCCTAAATGTTTGTGTCCCCACCTAAAATTCACGTTGAAATCCTAACCCTCAACAGTGATGGTATTAGTAGGTGGGGCCTTTGGGAGGTGATTAGGTCATAACAGTGGAGCCCTCACGAACGGGATCAGTGCTCTACTGTTTATAAGAGACCCCAACAGAGCTCCTTAGCCCCTTCCACCATGTAAGGACACAATGAGAAGTTTGTATCCCAAAGAGGGCCTTCACCTGACCATCCCTGCACCCTAATCTCAGTCTTCCAGCCTCCAGAACTGTGAGCAGTAACTTTCTGCTGCTTATAAGCCACTCAGTCTATGGTATTTTGTTACAGCAGACCAAATGGACTACAATACCTTCTTTCAATGCTACTACCAATTTGGCTAGTCCTTGGGCGTCATCTGTCTCCTGTATCAATCTCTCGAGTGGTCTCCCTAGTTCCAATTCTGACTCCTCAAATCCATATGCTAACAACCTAGAAGGTAAATCTGTTTGACCACCTAAAATTTTTCCTTAGTTTATAGTGTAAAGTGAAGGGCTCTCCATGACCTTGTTCCAGTGCATAATACTGGGGGGCCGAGGTGCCTATCTTTGACCCATCTTATCTATTTACATCCCTTTTCTTAAGGTTTGGAAGGGTATATGTATTTTAGAAGAAACTATACTCACAAAATTGGAGCCTAATTTTATATAATAATAGATAACTTTCACTGCTCCCTTACTATCCATTAGCACACTGCCACACAGTTCATCTATATTATCCCATAGAATCCTCACAACAACTCTAAAAGGTAGGTCTATTTTTGTGTCCATTTTACAGAGAAGAAAACAAGGCCCAGAGTAAACTTGCCCAAGTACACAGAGCTAGAAGCAGGACTTCATGCCGGCTCTGTAAACTCCTATCTGGGTACGTGTTTCATACAAAGCAGAACCAAGCTGGCCCGCAGGACTCAATGAGCATAGCTACAAAGGAGGCAGAACATGTGGAAAGGGGAAAGGGAAAGAAGGAAGCTCACAGAGTTTTGGCCTAAAGATATTATTTAAGTAAAACAGAATGTTGTGGGTTCACAAATTGTTATTTGATACTCAATTTTTTCCTCAATATTAAAATTTGATCTGAAATTCAATCAGCTACCTAAAATGTATTTACATAAATATGGTATTAACTTTTAAAGTTCAGAAATAAGTCATATGCCCAAGGTGACCATTTAGAAAGTTCTTAATGTGATTCAATCTCAAATAAAGCCGTATTTAAGGATTCACTATCTATCTATTTGGACATCAGAAAATATATATGCATAATTAGGTATAACATTTTATAGTCAGGTCCGTGTGTATTCAAAAGTAAGAGAACACATTTAACTTCTGCCAATTTGCTTCCAATTAAGAAAGCAATGCTGCGTTTTAAAAAATGCATATAATCACGGGGACTTAGTTAATAATACTGTATTGTACATTCGAACGTTGCTAAGAGAGTAGACCTTGAACACTTCATCACAAGAAAAAAATTGTATGGTGATGGTCGTTAATGAGACTCACTGTGGTGATCATTTCACAATATACAAATATCGAATCATTATGTTGTGTACTTGAAACTAATATAATGTTATATGTCAATTATTTCTAAATTTTTTAAATGCATACAATCACATGCAGTCCATATTTTGATCCAGTGCTGTGTAGCCGCGATTAGTGGCACATGTACAGCAGCTTTGACCTACGAGCTTCTACGTTTGTCCACTTTCTCCAACACGCCTCCTCTTTCCTCAAGCCTCTGAATGGCACCCCCAAATCACACACACCCACAGACACCCTCAGCTGATGACTGCCGTGAGAACCGTGTTCCCGCAGCCTGGCTGCATCCTCTGGAGCACTCTCCATATTCTCTCCTGGCCCCCACTGTTAACTGCCCGTCCTGAGGACTTCACTCAGCAAATCACCTCCTCCCTCTGGCTCCTGCAGTTTCTCCCTTGCTGGTAGATCTTTTCCAGTAACAAATATATTACTTTTATTATCTCCACATGAAACATAACAAAAGAACTGCACCATGTCCCCATACCCCTCTTTACCTCCCTTCAGAGAAAACTTCTTAGAAAATCTGCCTCTAATCACTGTCTCTACTTCTAATCACTCTCCACATGCTTCAGTGAATCTGCCCTCAACTCCACTGCACAAGTGCTAGTCAGGCACCCCGAGACTATGACTCCATGGTACCCAGTGCAACCAGCACCCTGCTGCTCCTGGACTCACCTGCATCTACGTTTGCTGCTCCATCCCACCTCCCTCAAGTCTCTCCTCCTCAGCTCCCTCAGAGCCACCTTCCTGCACCAGGCTCCCAAAGCGGTCCAACCCAACCCCCAACTCCAGCAGACCCTTCACCACGATCCATCTCTATTCCCTTATACTACTTTTTTTCCCCTTGATTGTTCTTTTACTGTCTGACATTAAATTACATGTATCTTTTTTGTCCTTCACTCCACCCCCACCCCTCCACATGCACGCACTAGAATGTGAATGCTATGAAGGAAGGGACCCTGCTCTCTTATTCACCGTTTATCTCCACTAACTTAGAAGACTGTCTGGAACACAGTAGATGCTCAATAAATGTGCACTGATTGCATGAATATTATACGATACTAGAGGAAATTTTAGAAAATCAAAACCTCTGGGTTTTTTTTTTTTTTTTTTGCGGTACGTGGGCCTCTTACTGTTGTGGCCTCTCCCGTTGCGGAGCACACAGGCTCCGGACGCGCAGGCCCAGCGGCCATGGCTCACGGGCCCAGCCGCTCCGCGGCATGTGGGATCCTCCAGACCGGGGCACGAACCCATGTCCCCTATATCGGCAGGCGGACTCCCAACCACTGCGCCACCAGGGCAGCCCAAACCTCTGGGTTTTAAAAGTAGACCTTTCTACTTTTTTCAGACATTCTAGTAGAATGAGGTTTAGGTAGCAGTTTAGAAGGTGAAAATACATATATAACTTTTACCTTTCTGACGTCACCCGGATTCGTTCCTCACAACTACAATTCAGACCTTCCATCTTCTCATGGAAGTATTTTTCCACACACTGTTCTTCAAAACTGTGAAGTTTTTTCAGATCATCCTTACTCAGGTAGAGTCCTATGGAAATAAGTATAGTGCATAAAAAGAATCATTATTCATCCTCCATAGGAAGCTGAAACAGTGTCTGAGTGACTTTTCTTCCATTGGTGTTAAAAATGGATAAAACCATAGCTCGCATGATAATAGTTTGCTGCCCTGTCACACTGTATTCCTAATATTAATTGGGAAGCACTATGGTAGAAATAACTGGAAACACAAGGCTGGGTCTTTCCTTTTTGTTCTATAAACAGATGTGGGAATTTGAATGTGACTCATGGAACACTTTATCTTCAATATTTTCTTAAATTAGAATACTTTTACACATAAAAATTCACCACATTTATATGCATATGAAAGTTCCCCCACCAACTGGTTTATCAGTCAAAATGACAATAAGTAACCTACAGGTTAAAATCAAGGTTAGAAGAAGTCAAAGTCTGTTGAAATTAATCCAGTAGGTAAAAGAAAGTTTTACCTTGTTGCACTGAGTTTATATATACACTGAGTTTCTATATACTAAGTTCTTCTATTGAAGAAAGAGACATTATGACCAGTCAAAGGCCTATCAAGGCTATACTTCTTCCTTGACAATTACAATTAATTCATTAAAAGACACGTCATTTCATGATGTTATGAAACTAATACAATTCTACATCAAACTGAGCAATCACATTTGGTCTTCCACCTTGACTCTTACTCTGACCTAGCAGAAAAATGCATTATCTTTTGAGCAAGTTTCTAATACTTGTTAAATATAAAAATGTTGTTGCAAAAAGGGTAAAATTGGAATATCCTCTTCCTTCAATCATTTCACCTAAATTAGGAAAAAAAAAAAGAACCATTAAAGTTCTCCAGAATTTATTAGAAAGGCAAATGTTCTGTAATTTTCCAATAAAATGAGACAAAAATATTCATTTTAAAAGAAAATATTCATTTAAAAGAAAATACTCAGCCATAAAAGGTGTTCACAACTCAAAGGTACAATGTTTTCTGATTTTTATGGCTTGGAAGCATCTTTCAGACACCAAAAAAATCCCCATCCCCACTCAACTCTAAATGTGTGTTTGCATTAAAGAATCTTGTATGAGTAAGGAACTTTAGAATTGTATGATTTGAGCCTTCTGTGGATTCCTGAGAGCAAACAACCCACAGAGCAGTTCCAATGATAGGTGCAGCTTGCAGTATGTGGCACGTTCTTGTGACTGTCCACCAGGTGGCACTGCTGCCCCATGTGCAAACGTCTTGATCCTCAATACAGAGAATCAAAGACAATCTCACAAAAATTTAAGAATTTCTCAGAGTTCAGGGTGAATGTACCTCTGTCCATCAGAATATTTCCTCGAGTTTTATACCAGAATGAAGTAAAATCCCTAGTTGTAGCTAGGGCAATACCCTGAAATCAAACACATCATTTCTGCAGCAAAAATCAATGAATATCCATACTACAAGGGATAAAGAGGATAAATGGCTTACATTAGTCCCATTAGCCTCTTCTGTCCAAATGAGTCTTTCTCTAACTTATGAAGAAAAAGACTTTCCATTTTCAAATGTATTTTGAATTTAGGGATTGAGATAAAGGATTATAAATTTATGCTATCCATTTCCTCTATATCTAGGAGTTATCTAGAAATGGGCCTAGTACCAGTGGGCCTAGAGGAGCTACGAAAGATCTCTGAACCACAAGAAGGAATGTTCTCTTATGACAATTAGTATGACAGTCATATCATGCTATATATGGATAAGTAAAATGAACTAGGAAAATCTCAAAATATGTCGAGTTAAGCTTTGCAAAAAAAAAAAAGAGAGAGAGAGAATCCACATTTCTGCATCCTGAGTTGAAGTTCTTGAAAATATGAAACATCTATAAAGAATCACCTCCATATTCAGTAGATTAGAGAACCAGAGAGCCATGATTCTGGTGAATAAATTAAGCAAAGTCTGGTTTATCTATTTCCCTTAGTCCACAAGACCTTCTGTATCCTTTCGATTTGGAGTCCATCTTCAACAACAGGGAAATAAGTATGGGTCACTCTGACTACTCTCTAGGAGTTATTCTGACGTCTTCCCAGCTAAACAGAGTAAAAACATAGGGTTTTCCAGGTGACAAAAAGCCTTTACACATCCAAGCAGAGATTCTGTTCCTACCTATTCCTTTCTTTCAAAGTATCAGCTACTTTTAGCGAAAGGTACTACAACCACATAATGAGATCCATGTATTTACTTAGACCCAGGTGCTCAGCTGATACTCTTTTGTCAGTTAACTCCCAGAGCCTTCCATCCTGTGCCCTGAATTTAATCGACAACGTTCCAGGTGTCTTCACCTTGGATCTCCACTCTTGCACTCTCTTCCTCCTGTCCCACCAATGAAAACTTACTTAATCCAACATCACCCTCTTCTTGGTCATTTGGAGCTTGGTGATGGCAAAGACGGCGAAGGAGGAGACCAATGTGACTCAGCAGGATAAAAGGTGGGGGCAGCCAAGGCTTCTTGTGGTAGGTCATGATGTAGCGATAGCGATTGTATTTCCACAGGTTATTTGAAATGGATTTCAGATCTATGTAAACGTTACTGTAAGTTGTAGTAAGAGAGGGACAGTGTTTTAATATGGAATCCTGAAACATAACGGTTAGACTATTGCTTTATTTTCCAACTTTTATGATTGGTTCGCCTGACATGGACAGTAGTTAGCCAATAAAAATAATATCCATTGCATTTACGATTCTTCTTCCACCAAACAACATACATTAATCACCTTCTACATTAAAATATACTCATCAGAATAAGCAAAAGGTAGAAATTACAATCAGAGAGAAGAAAATGCCAACAGTTTAAATGCAATGAACAGAAACTGTCCTCTGGAAGTAACATTATTCTTGATTCACCATCTCTTCTCACATAAGAAGGTCTTTTCAGTCCATAATTCATCATTCGTGGTAAACAGCTTTAATGTCCCTCTATATCACCAACCTTATGAAGAGATTCTCCTAATGTCAAATGTGAGAAGTGCTAGAATAATCCTAGTTAAAACATTCAAACGAAAGAATATTAATGAAGAAGAAGAGATGGAAGAAAAATCAATTCATCCTAAAATAAGTCAATAAGCAGAGCTTCGATTCAGCAGCTAGATCAATTATTTAGATTAACCTTACAATAAAAGTGACTCCTTATTGGTAGGCCACCTTGGGATTTTTCTCCCTTTAATTATATTATAATATGCAGATACTGCAGTAAATATGTTGATATTATAGAACTTGTAATAGAAATTGTGGTGAGTGGTACAAATTCTCAAACAACGTATCACCCTTAACTATTTAACTTTAAGTCTATAACATGATATGGGTGGGGAGGACACAATGGAATATCCATCTTAATATTTTGCTTAGGCTAATATGTAATTTATTTTCTTTAGAGAAAGATGGCAGAGAAGTACTTGAGAAGGGCAGCCACATTTGGCAAATAAAAATGCAGGTAACCCTAAACTGCATTAATGATAAAGAGAAGGAACCCAAACTATCCTGGAGGAAGCCAGCTTAGGATAAGAGGAGGGGTGAAGTTTCAGAGTTCATAATGTAGATGAAGGAAACATTGACGACTGACTGAGTTTAACAGTAGTTCTCAAAGTGCAGTCACTGAGCCAGCAGCACTGCATCACCTGAGAACAGGTCAGGAATGCAAATTCTTAGGCCCTATCCCAGAACGACCCAATTAGCGATCTGTGTCTCAGTGAGTCCTCCAGGTAATTCTCCTGCACAATCAAGTTTGAGGGCCACCAAAATTACATGTTACTCCCACTCCAAGTGTGATCACAGCCTGCCCACCAGCAGGTGGCGATCTTCACAGTGTATTTCAGGTTCTTTGTAATTACAGAATCTGGAAAGGGGCCTTTGGACAAGTAGTCTGATCAGGGGTTGCTCAGCTTGTGTGGTCCTCAGTGTATTCATCTCAGTGAGAAGACTGGCCTGTGGGAGGATTTGTCAGCCTCCCTTTTGACACCTGCCGTTTTTGAGAAACAAAAATCTCATACCCACTCTTAATCTTATTTGAAATGTCAAAAAAATAGCTACAGTAATTAAAACACCAGCAAATGTTACAAGTGCATAAAATGGTGAGGCTAAAGGGAGATGATAGCTATCATATAATCTTGTAACAAGCAAAAAAGTATGCTTTCCCCATATATACGCAACAACAGTCCTTTTTGTGTGTGTTTTTATTTTGCTTGACTTCAGCCTTTATCTCCTCTACTTTCTTTACTTAACTTCTATGCATTGATTTCCCTTTTCTTATCTATCTCTCTTCAGTGAGATAATTAATGAATAAAATACCTAGTACAGTGCCTGGCATAAAAGAGGCATTCAGAAAATACTAGTTTCTTCCCATCACTTCACTTGATTTCTTTCATCCATTAAACCAATATGTGCCAGGCACTCTTTTCAGTGCCTGGGATAAACTCATGGGCAATAAAGGCCAAAAAAAAACCCCAAAAGGGCTTCCCTGGTGGCGCAGTGGTAGAGAGTCTGCCTGCCGATGCAGGGGACACGGGTTCGTGCCCCGGTCTGGGAAGATCCCACATGCCGCAGAGCGGCTAGGCCCGTGAGCCATGGCCGCTGAGCCTGCACGTCCGGAGCCTGTGCTCTGCAACGGGAGAGGCCACAACAGTGAGAGGCCTGTGTACCGCAAAAAAAACAAAAAACAAAAAACAAAAAAACAAACTTGTTCCTGTGGAGCTTATATTCCAATATAAGAGATAAATGGGGGGGAAAACACAATATAGAGATAAATTATAAAATATATTTGTACATATAAGTGGGTAGTATAAAGAAAGAAGAGTAAGGGGGACCAGGCATGCCAAGGAGATGGTCGATGGAAAGGCGGCTGCACTTTTAAGTAATATCCTTAGGTTAGGGCTAATTAAAGAGGGGACATTTGCGCAAAGGCTTGAAGGAGGTGAGGGAATGGACCACACTGATATCTGGGGGAAGAGCATTCCAGGCAGAGGAAACAGCAACTGCAAACACCCCTGTGTTGTTTGAAAAACTGAGTGTGGCTGGAGAGGCATGGATTCGGGGAACAGTAGTGTGATGGGTGATTGGAGAAGTAGCAGGGAAGCTAGGTCATTGTAGAAACTTTGACTTTTATCCAGAAGGAAATGGGGAACCTTGAATGGTTTGGAGCAGATGAGTGACATCATCTGACATATGTTTTAAAGGTCATTAGGGAATAGAGTGATTAATTAATTAAGTAATTTTAAAAAGTTAAGTGTCATTAGGGCTACTGTGTTGAGAACAGAATATAGGGGCCAAAGACAGAAGCAGAGAAATAAATTAGGAGGCTTTGTGGTAGTAGCAGTGGGGTGGTGAGAGGCGGTTGGACTGATGATCTATTTGAAGATGGAGTCAACAGGTATTCCTGACAGTCTAGAGCTAGAAATATGAGACGCATTAAGAATGCCAAGGTTTTTGGTCCGAACAATGGGAAAGACGAAGCTTTGACAGAAACATGTGGTCTTCCTTATAGATTTGGGAAAGACTATAAGCAGAATAAGTGTATGTTGGGAAAGAGGGGAGATCAAGAATTTGGACATTTGAAAGTTCAGACATCTATTGGGTTGGCCAAAAAGTTCATTCGGGTTTATCCGTAAGACGTTATGGGAAAACCCAAATGAACTTTTCGGCCAACCCATTATACATCTGACTGGTAATGGAACAGGAGAGCTGGATCTACAGGACTGAAGTTCAAGAAAGAGATCTAGGCTGAAGATATAAGTTGGGATTTGTCAGTATATATATACAGGAAACTGAACAAGATCACCAAAGTGTAAACAAAAGGTCTGGGCCCAGGTACATTCCAATGTTAAAAGGTTGAAGAGAATATGATGATCCAGAAAAGAAGACTGAGAAGAAGTGAAAAGTGATATACAAGAAAACAGAGAATGAGATATACTGAGAGCCAATGAAGGAAAGTTATCAAGGATCCTTTAACCAACTTTCAGCCTCATCAATTGTTACTCTCCATGATTCCAAATTATTGCTTAATTACAGTGTATGATCTCCTTTCAGTCTGCTTTTATTACACTCTCTATTTATTGTTTTTTCTCTTCTCATACTCTGCTGCCTTCCTGCCAGTAGTTCCATGCCCATATTTTAAAACCATAGTAATTAAACATGAAACACACAAAAAACAACAAAGCTTACATGTGAATCTTTCAAAATACCTGCACCCATTTTTGATTCATACAAAATAACTGTATTTGATTAAAATAACCTACTTGAAAAAAGCAATCAACAGGTTCACCATGATGATATATTGCACGAAGAGGTAGACAGCTTGCAGGAATGGAGTAAGAAAAGAACCAGGAGGGCAGGACGGCTGGCTTGAACAAACTACAAATAAAGAATTTAAAAGAATGAGAGATAAGGTGAATCATAGTCCTATGACTCTAGACAAATATTTAGCATATTGACTTAGCAGAATACCACAAACCCTTGACATTTTTAAGATTCAGGTGGTTGTTTTCCAGGGTTCTTTATTACTCTGAGTATCTACAAAGGCTCAATTGCTACACGGTGGTGGAATCCCCTACGTACCATCTATCTCTGAAGCATAGACTTCTCCATAGATCATCCAGTATGGCTCAAACACGATATCTCGAGCAAGGCTCCAGGACGGAGGCTCCTTTGGTGAAAGGATGGCCTTGCGTGCCACTCCAAAGCTCAGCAGGACGATGGCCATGATGATCACGATGTAGAACATGTTTGCAGTCTGCAAAAAAGCACAGCACAGCCAGAAGTTTACTACAGATTTGAAATTTAAAACAAGTCAAACACCTGCAGCCATCATAATTATACCTGCCAATAATAAGACTGTCTAGTCATTGACCAAAATGCCTAGTCCATGAATAGCTGGATTTCCTTTGGCTAAAACATCTTGTTTTCTCTGCACAGTATATGTTTCAGGTCAATGTAGTCTATGGAGTAATTTAAGTGTGCTAACTGTAGAGGATCTGTGCTTCTTTTTTTAAGATGTGATGAAATATGAATAGCTTTTGATTAGCTAATATCTAACTTTTCATCAGAGGTTAGGAAAAGAAAAAAAAATAGGGATATTCAAATTAGTAAAATGGATCCTATTCCCAGGATTATCTTCAGGAGTTAGAGTCTGAGAAATTGATCAGGCCAAGAATCTGCTCCAAGGTACTGAACTCCAAGATACTGAACATCCTAATGAAGTGAAGAATCTTTTTTTTAAAGATGCAAAAACGACTATAAAATGATGTTTGTTAAATCCAGTGGTTCA
The DNA here is from genome assembly GCF_964165515.1 of Mesoplodon bidens. NCBI lineage: Eukaryota > Metazoa > Chordata > Mammalia > Artiodactyla > Ziphiidae > Mesoplodon > Mesoplodon bidens. The sequence goes on from NC_138162.1 coordinate 83,770,509, forward strand.
TTAACTCCCAAACATGTAGTCTTTGCATTCAAAGTAAGCCTGATTGTTATAATGAACAAGGGAGCACACACAGTACACACATGTACTATACACACATGTATATATAGCACATGTACTGTAATTTTCTAAAGGCTCTTTTAAATAATTCATTTCAATTACTAAATGTACATCAGTTCAACCCACTTGTTCCCTGTGGCAGAGACATACTCCGTGAATATTCCATGAGCTTCCCTTCCATGAGGCAGGAGCCACCTGACCTATTCCTGGCCAATGGGCTGTGGAGTAACAATGATTTGAGTAACTTCCCATCCAGAGCAGTTAAAAAGCTGTTAGATTTTCTCCATCCCTCTTATCCCCTGTCATAGGAAACCTCAGAAGCCACATGTTGACACAGCTATGTCCCAAGATGGAACGATTTGAGATCCCTGAGTCACTGGGTAGAGGGCGGCCTCCATGAGCATACATCAATCTTTGTATCAGGGAGAAATAAACTTGTGCTAAGTCACTGAGATACAGTGATTACCTCAGCATAACCTACTGAATTAATACCAATGTCACCAAGACCAGAGAAAATATTGCTGGTCTAAGAGAAAAGTATAAAATAAAAAAAATCTATCTTCGGAATCCTGGAGGTTCTCCCTTTTCCATCTTCTTCCTTTGTTTCAACACTACCTTTCCTTCTCAAGAACTTACCCCTTCCCTGCCAGTGAGTATTCCAGAAGAAAAAGCAAAGATGATCTTGAGATACTGTCCTTCTTAGGTCCTGTGCAAAGCCAGTTGGACAGGGCTAATACAAGTGCACAGTGAGCTCAGATGGCAGACAGAGCCAGGTGGCCCAGATTTGAATCCTGGCTCCCCGACTTATGCCTTTGGGAAATTCATCTGAACTCCATTTCCTTGAACGTAAAATGTGGATAATAATAGTACCTATGTCATAAAGTTGTTTTGAAGATTAAATGAGTTAATACATACAAAGTACTTAGAACAATGTGTGGCCCACAGTAATCACTATTTAAGAGTTGGCTGGGGGTGGAGAGATAAAAAGACAAATCAATATTTCAGCAGAAAATATTATTGGTGGTAGCCTCACATAAATCTAGCCCTCAGGAATTACTGTGCTCAGAGACAAATATGATTCAACCCCCCATCATCTGGCCCTAACGAAAAGGGTAAGCTGAGTATTGGAATCAACTACCCAATATGCTATCCAAGGACATTTGTTAAATATGAGTTTATGGTTATAAGGAAAGTGGGGATGAAGTGTGTGCTTCTTTAAATAATTTCAAAAGTTAAACCAATGTATGTGAACCATGAAAGTAAGTAGAACTGTTAAAAGAACACCATATTATACAGCAGACTGTACTCACCATTTTTGCAATCATGGTCACATAGGGACCAGCATGTTGATTCACAGCAAAGAAGTCCAGGAGCCGTGAGAACCAGAATATGATGTCGATGCAGTATATTAGTCTTCCCGCCGTGTAAAAAGGAGGGTCACCCCACCGAAGGCCAAAACCCACCAAAAACAGGCCAATAGCCACAGTTTCCATCAGATTCCAGTACTCACTAATCCATACCTTCACCTTTTGAGTAAACTTCCCAGGTTCTGAAATATAGATCTAAAAGATGAAAGAAAGAGGGAAACTTAAAGAATGGGTTATAACCTAAGATCAATATGATCTTTAATGCATCAACTGTTCTTTTAAGGAGTATTTTGAATCATGCCAAACCTTAGATCATAAGGGGATTTTGGAGATGTAAGTTATCCTTGGGGAATGAATTATTTAAACAATTCTATAAATGTAGTTTAATCTCACTGTTAGTACTGGCCAGCTATTTTAAAATGAACCAGAATTTTTTTTTAAAAAAGAAAAGTTTTTCTAGCTTTCCTTAATCCTAAACTAACACAGGGAAACACCAAGACGCTTAAAACTCAATACTGCAATGGAATATAGCTGCAATTCCATTTCATGACTTATAGCCTAGTGCAAAGAAACCAAAGAATCCTGTAATCTGGCCCCACTACTGCTCTCTAGTGAGTAGTTAGCAAATTACTCAGAACATGATATTAGAATTCACTATTATAAGAAATTACCCCTGCAACAGAATATCAGACAAACTGCAATGTAAAACAGTAAAAAGCCATTTTCTCTGAAGCATAATAAAAATGGTAGAATTCGGAAAACATTTTTCTGCTAAATTGTTTTCTACATATATACAAGGTTGGTCATATTAGCTCTAGGACAAAATCATTGTATGTAAATGCACAGAGGTAGAGAGAGATACATATACAATGATATCTAAAACAGCCTAAGTCATACGGTATGTGATTGCAGTTGTAACTGGATAGGAATATTCATTCCTTTTCTTTTGTTTTAAGTGACTCATTGCAAACTAAAAATGAAAAGTTTGCTTTGTTTTGTTTCTTGGACTACTTGCCCCAGAGGGATTTTTATCTTAAATATTCAAAAATGTTTAGTAGGAACTTTCAAAAACTATAAATGAATTCTTTACACATTGCACAACTTTAGCCATTTATGTGCCACTCTGTGACATGAAAGCAATAATATGCAAGTAATGTTAGGTTATAAAAAAAATCAACTTTATAAAAAAAAACACTTTTGGGAAATCAAATAGTTGGAGGGTCTAAAAACAACTAGACACCATCACTCTAGAACTGATAAACGCACTAAGATGTCCTCTAAAATAACTGCTTTCAAAGAGCAGCAACCAACAGAAAGTATGTGGCAACAATAAAAGGTTGAGATCAGAAATTTTCCCCCTAATTACCTTTCCTGTAGCATACAAATCAAGATCGTTGCCTGACTCACCCTAATACTTGACCTCTTCATTTTCATCACCCAAGCGCAGAACACGTCTAGCAGAGGTATGTAGAAGACAAAGGTAGAAGGGATTACTCACCTCCCTGACTTTCTCAATGGCATTGGTGAAGATGTAAATGATAACGAGCCACTCTTGCACGGTGGGCTGGGGTTGCATCTCCACTAACACGGTGTAAGTGAACAGCATGAGGAATGCCAAATACAACATCTGTGAGGGGGACATGGATTCCCTGGACATGAGTGAGAGTCATAATGGAGGATGCCAAGCAGACACAGACCCAAATGAACAGAAACACAAAAATGAACTTCACCATGATAGCATGAAAATATAACTGGGACCACCCTCTGATTATTGATGACATAATTATCAAAGAAGGCATAAGAATCTACAGTTTTCTATTCTAGGAATTTGTGGAAGGAAAGAAGATCACTGTTCTCAAATGCATGGAAATGGGCATGGTCACATCTTGTTGACTCCTGACCACAATTTTCAGAATCCTGACCACAATTTTCAGACCCCTGCACATTCCGGCATGGACACAGTCAGGCCAACAGCAAGCCAAGAGAGAATCACACACCTTCCCCTCCATTTAAAAAGAAAACGTGTGTCCCAAGAATGCCAAAGGAGCAGTGTTAGTAGGCGCCTATTTTCAAATATAATAAATTGTGATATTTACTACTGCTGGGAGTTTTATTTTATGCTGATTAAAATATTCTGGTTACCACTTATGGTCTGGGTTCACGTCTTCTAACACATGACTCACTGGGCCTAGGCAGATTACAGAATTTAGTCAGGCAGCTGTTTCACAGTCCTGAGCTTTCCATAAGTGAGGAGTTCCCAAAACAGTCTATGCCACCTAGAGGCTGCTCTGCCCAGAGCATTCAACCTAGACCTGCAGGAAAATGCCTCACTAATGCCACTTGCCAGGCTGGTGGAGTGTGATCTCTGACGCAGGCCGATGCCACTGCATACAGCGTATGATAACTTCCATAATGCAAGTCTACTAAAGGCATGACAGGAATGCAGAGGATGAAGCTGGATTTGAGACTTGGAGAAAGAGGTTTATCAGTTGAGTCTTGTAGGATGAACACCATTTCCAGATAAGCAGATAAAGGAGGAAACAGTTTTCCATTTGGAAGTGGCAGAACAGAAATAAAAAAAGCTTAAAGGCTGGAGGTTAAAGAGCCAGAAAAGTATACATTTGTATAATAGAAGGAGAAAGAAGACAAGATACAAAAGGGAATTTTTACATAAACTGCACATCCATGAGATGCAGATATGTAAAAGATAGAAACACATTTATAAACATTAAGCATAATCCTTCTAGTGAATTTTAAGCATTTGTGATAAACTGTTAAGTTAAAATGGTTTAAAACTGCTGTGTACACTATGATCTCACTTGTGAAAAAATTTGAAAATATTTGGATAGAAAAAAGTTGAAAGCAGATGTTAAGAATTGCTATCTCTGGATGCTAGAAATATAATAAAATTTGATTCTGTTTTTTTCTTAAAAAAAAAATTCTGGTTACTGGAAACGTATTGTCCAATTGTGAGTCTCTGTAGTTAAAGACTGTTGACGTTTTTATCTACAGCACTTACGCACTCAGCCTGACACATGATAGACATTCAAAAAATGTATGTTTAATTACTGTGTATATTAAACCTAGATTTCCAGTCTATTCAAAGAATTAATACACGGTATACACGTACACACAGATACACAGTGATTAATAGCTTTGTGATCTTATCTAACATTCTTATCTTCTCACAATTCCCAGAAGTAGAATAACTACACACACATTTAAAACTGTGACACATATTGCTAAGTTGCCTGCCAGAAAGGCTTTATCAGTTTCCACAATCACCAACAATGCATGAGACGGTGCAGTCTTTTCAATAGCTTCAGAGACAATGCACAGTGCTAGCTAACGTATTAAAAATCCCAGATCAACAGAGAGAAAAGTGCCTATGTGTGTGTTCCTTCTCACAAGAATCATATTATTTTAACCTGGATCCCTATTTCTCATATCTTTTTGAGCTCTACCTAAGTTTGATAGGTCTTCTTCTAAGCTTAGTTCTACATAGAGAATGGCTGAAATCACTTCTGACTACACCACTTGATATTATATACAATAGGTGATACTTCAGGCAGGCATAATGGGTATTAGCATTGCCTATGAGTTAAGAAGCTTAGTAGAGAAGCATATAAAAAAGTTAAAGTAAATTCTATTGATTCTGTACTTCTCTAGGTCTATGTTTCAAGGGTTAATATATTTGATGACCCCTTAGGAACATAATTTAAATAAATTTAAATGATTAAGCAGTCATTTTTTACATTGTTTTCATTGTTTTTATGGTGGCCAGGCACTAAAACACTGTAGATATTGGTGGTATTGCTTCTGACTCTTCTTTTTTTTCTTTCCAATTCTCAAAAAGATATCCAAAAATGTTTACATTTCTTTTTCATCATAGCATTTATAACAAGACACTGCTTCAATAAAGCACACGTACCATAACCTAGCAATGTAATAGCCATGACTAAAAATGCCTGTGTGCACTGCTAACACCATCCTTAGCTATTTTTGTAGTTGTTGTTGTTCCATTTGCTTAGCTTTACTACTGTCTCTAAGAGTTCATAAGCTAGAAATTTCTAAGGAAAGAAATAGCTGAATACTCTTTACCCAGTGATGTGACTATGGTTAAATTCTCTCGAAGCTACTATCAGAGTCTCTAGGATTTTCTGTATTCACAAAATACAGAAAATACAGTATTTCCATATTCACAAAAATGGTGAAATCTCATCATCTGAATGAAGATTTTATTTTTGAAAACAGATAAAAGTTATTCTGAGCTATGTACTTATTGAATAAGTATATGAAGTAAGTGTGTGGTTGGGCAAGTAAATATTTTGAAATATAACACATTTAGACAAATATCCTTTTGTAATTACTTCAAAATGTTTTAGAAATATACAATCTTGAGCAACTTAACTAACTATAGGTTAGCATTAGAAAAATAAATACTGTTAAATAAATGTGAAAAGCACTCAATACATTTAGTTGTTTCCTCTGTATCTCTCCCATCCATGATAGATTTAGTATTTGTTTACACAATTCAACTTCTAAAATTTTTCTTGTCCTCTACATATTTAGAAGCATTTGCAACTGAAGACAAAAAACAAACACTTGAATTTTTTGGTCTATATGACACATTATTCCTACAAAGAAAAAATCAATTCAACTGCTGATTTTTTGCCGAAGATGGGAAAAGAATCCACTCCCATCACTTAATTCCACAACCATATTGTTCATTCTATTGTTCCACACAGTTTCAGATTCTGAGTCCCAGCTGTGTTAACTGGAAGCACTCAAAAAGCGAAGAATGCTTGTGCCTTCACTCCCAAAGTAGGAGAGATCTGCTCTCACCTTTTCTCACTTCCCTCCAATCTTCTTCCCTACCTCTTTTGTCATTCCTCCCTTTTTTTTTAAGTGCACTTTTTACATTTTTATTACAAGTTGGTAAATCAGGCATATCATTATCAACATTATCATTAGCAATTAATCATCCTGAATACTATATATAATTTTTGAAATGAGACCAACCGTATAAAACCAAAACTTGACAATTGGAGCACTGTAGAACTCATAGACTTTCCTGGTCCATGGGAGGCTTTGGGGCCCACTATTTAAATCAAAGTGCTGATTTTCATCTGGTTTCTCATCGGGGCCACTTTCCAAATCATACTCTTTCTGTAAAATGAGCAAACAATCATTTATTGTCAGAGGCGTAACTAAAATACTGACATTTACAAGTATCTAAAATATTATATATTTCATAAATACATAAATATAATAAAAATATTAGAAATTAACTGGGCACCCACCAGACAAATTACAATCTTAGACTTGAACGGAAGGAAAACTACATGTACTGTATCAGTCTTTGACAGGGTAAGGAGAACAGGGTATTTCTGAAAAGCAAGCTGAGTCTCCCATAGGAAAACCTAGTCAAACTGAGTAGTTCCAAGCATTTAAAAATGGTCCCTCTTCCTGTTCTTTTTAATCTCCTTTATCAGTAATTTTGAAACCTAAGGATATTAATAAAATCCTTGTGAAATCAATAACAGAGAATAGAATTATGTCCATAATACAGGAGGACAAAATAGACACATAATGCTGAAACATCTTTCCCAAATTATAGGGAAGTCAGGCATAGTGTTAGTTTGAGGATTCTGGCTTTGATAGCTTCTCCACTCATTTATAACAGAGGTTTTACCTGAAGCTCACGGACTCTCTGAGCTTCTGGAGTTCCTTGAACCTCCTGCAATTATATGCAAGTATTTGTGTTGTGCATGCATTTTTCTAGGGAAAGCATCTTCCATCAGTTTCTCAAAAGTTATGGGCCCGCCTAAAGGTGTTAACAGTTGTAGGTGGTGAGAAATGAGTATCTGTGTGACAAGGAAGTGGTTGCATAAATGTGACTACAGAGGTGTCTACATAGAAGAGCTGTTAGAAAGAGAGAAAAAAGAAAGGAAAAGAAAGGAAAACAAAAAAGCACTTGCAGCCTGATTGCTTTCAAGAAGAGGGTACTTAGGGATGATGAAAGAGAAGAAAGAGAGATATCTCTTTTTTTTCTGTGTGGTTTTAATCTTTTAACAGGAAATGTGGGCTTCCCTGGTGGCACAGTGGTTAAGAATCCGCCTGCAAATGCAGGGGACACAGGTTCCAGCCCTGGTCTGGGAAGATCCCACATGCCGCAGAGCAACTAAGCCCGTGCGGCACAGGTACTGAGCCTGTGCTCTGGAACCCACAAGCCACAACTACTGAGTTGGTGCGCCTGAACTTCTGAAGCCTGTGCTCCACAACACGGGCCTAGAGCCCGTGCTCCACAACACGAGAAGCCACCGCAATGAGAAGCCCACACACCGCAACGAAGAGTAGCCCTTGCTCACTGCAACTAGAGAAAGCCTGCGTGCAGCAACGAGGACCCAATGCAGCCATAAATAAATAAATAAAGTTTGGGTTTTTTTTTTAAAAAAAGAATTTTTTTTGGAATTCAAAACTCCTAAAGACAAGCATGCTAAAGGCACACCAAATGACTACAAGAAATTGAAGCCTTGTTGTGTTGGACTTTTGGAAAATGGTATGAGAGTCAATTGAACAACAGGCTGATAGTTTCAAAGCAACACATTTTAACCTTGAAACTGAGTAGAAGAATAACTATCCTCGCCTGCAAGAACCTGACCGGAAAAAACTATTTGAAAAAACTAAAAATGAAATCCTCAATGAAGTTATCAGTCTGAGCCACGTTACACCAAAACATTGGGAGGAAATTGTTCAGCAGTCTTTATGGGAAAGAGTATCAACTCATGTGATTGAAAACATCCATCTTCCAGCTACACAGACCATGAATTCAGGGACTTTTAATACTACAGTGGATATCAAGCTTAAACAGTGAATTGATAAACCGCTTCTTAATAAAGCAATCGAGGTTGCTTGGGAGACCCTACAGGAAGAATTTTCCCATTTCATGACAGAACCAAAAGGAAAAGAGCATGATAACATATTTGATAAACTTAAAGAGGCTGTTAAGGAAGAAACTATTAAACACCAGAAGTGGAATCATTTTGCGGAGGACAGCTTGAGGGTTATTCAACACAATGCTTTAGAAGACCAGTCCATGTCTGATAAACAGCAGTGAGATGCAGCTATTTATTTTATGGAAGAGGTTCTTCGGGCTCATCTTAAGGATACTGAAAATGCAACTGAAATATGGAAGGTCCAGATTGGGAAAAGAGGTGGTTACATTGGAAGAATCAGACCCAAGAACAGTGTGTTCACAATGAAACCAAGAATGAACTGGAGAAGATGCTGAAATGTAATGAGGAACACCCAGCTTATCTTGAAGTGATGAGATAACTACAGTCCAAAAGAACCTTGAATCCCAAGGAGCAGAAGTAGATCCGAGCTTGATTAACGATACTTGGCACCACGTTTATAGAAGACATTTCTTAAAAACAGCTCTAAATCATTGTAACCTTTGTTGAAGAGGCTTTCATTCCTAACAATGGCATTTTGTAGATTCTGAGTAGGAATGCAATGACGTTGTCCTACTTTGTCAAATACAATGCATGCTTGCTGTCACCACAAATACTTTAGTGCAGCAACTTAGAAACCCTGAAGTCAGGCAATTAGAGAAAAATGTCAAAGAGGTACTAGAAGATTTTGCTGAAGATAGCGAGAAGAAAGTTAAATCGCTTACTGCTAAACAAGTTCAAATGGCTGAGGACCTCAAGAAAGTTAGAGAAACTCAAGGAAAACTTGATGCATTTATTGAAGCCCTTCATCAAGAAAAATAAATTGTAATAAAATCCTACTCATATTATAATCAGCTCTGCATACATACAAGAAAACTCCAAAGTCTTTGTCCTCCATTTTTTTCTTCTGCTATTCCACCTTTCTGAACATAAAATAATCATAAAATTTTTAAATAAATAAAAAATAATTTTTAAAAAAGAATAATGGCTTTCATTCTCCTATTACCAGTGCTTTCATCATATTTATTATCACACTATTACCATGACGACAAAGCACAAAGACACTCTAAAAGAGCATCTATGTCCCTCCTGTCTTCGGCTTTCCCCCAAAATACATAATGCCAATTGTGTTCCTCAACTAATCAAGTACATTATACTTAATGAGCATTATGAAAACTTGTATGTCCCACCAAATGCTGCCTCTACCCCTTATTCTCTGATTAACAAAATTTTAAACACAAAGCAGATAATCCAAAACTGTTGCTTTAGTTAAATTCAAAGATAAAAGAACATTGTTACTATGATTATAATCCATTCATAACAGACCAGATTTGAAACACTTTTTCAATTAATGCTTTAAATTGAATAATGGTGAGGTATCATGGATAGTCTGTCTGATTAGAGGCTCCATAGTAGCATGGGCCGCATCTGCCTTAGTTAATGAAATGCCCCCAGAACTTGTCTGGCTCATGGAAGGTAGCTATTAGATATTCGTTGAATTATTAATTGATGTGGCCATGTCCAAACCACCAGGTGAGCAATTGCTGTAAGAGAACCACTATATTACAGACAAAATTTAATTTTTCAGGGAACTGTGAGGGCTTACTATCATTTTTGAATGTTAAGAGCACATTTAATTGCCATTCAAGGAAGGAGTTCTTTCCCTAAGAGTCTCCACTTTAAGAAGAACTGCTTAGTGGAATGCTCCAGCTATCTGCAATGCCTTCAGTTTCAGTGAAAGCTTATCTTTCTATGAAACCTCTAAGAGCCAAAAGTGAAGTTACATCCACTTCCAAAGCACTACTTGCAACCAAGTGCCAACATATTTACATATTTGTTTGTAGACAGATGATAAACAGTTTCCTTCATTGTTTGCTTCAACAAGCTAATTAAACTTAATGTGAACACTGAAGTAGTATAAAGGCAAACATATATATGTGAATGTCTCACATATAATGATTGCCTTCTATTTCTAATGGGGTTAGGCAAGCACATTTCTTCTCTTTCCTTAAAAAAAAAAATTGAAATGGTCTAAACTTAGTAACCACATAATCTAACCAGTACAATCACAATTATGACAACTTGACTAACCCAGCTTTGCAAAGGAGAACTCACACACTCTATTGAGTTTAGAATGTACCTGCCATCTTGGACTCTGAGAACCCCAAATGGAACTATCAGGCTTAGAAAAGTGGGAAGGAGAGGGGAGGGGAGGGGAGGGGAGGGGAGGAGAGGAACACACATATACCCAAACAGGCATGATAGTAAAAATATTTAACAACTGATCTGGTTAACTGTTCTGGCATTAACCAATCAGAATAAAGGCTCAACCAATCACAGCAGATGCCAGCCATACAAACTAATTATAATTATTTTTCATTTAACATTTATCAGATATGTTTTTAATATTATGACAAATACCTCATAAGTACAAAAGCACATCAGACAAGATGATAGCTAAAGATGCCTCACTGAAGTATTAAGTACCAAAAAGATGTTTACTACATCTCACAGTAAATGACAACTTTATCAGCAGTGATCCAAGTTGAATCATAAAATTCAAGAAATATATGCCCAGACAGCATATTGGAGACTCTCCAGTGAAGATGGGTTGCAATAGAAGCAGCTCAAGTTGCCCATGAAAGACTATACATCTAGGAACTCAAGTAAAACTATTCAAACTCATTGGATATAATAAATGAAAAAACTATGGCGTGAAACAGTGAAGATCAATGCACATTTTAAACCAGCATCTTTTTAAATAAAGATTTTTAAGGATATGAGGCATCCCTTATTGTAGCTTTAGAGAAACAGTAAGTCTATTTATTCCACTAGTCACAAAGGAAAATGAAAAGTTAAGCAGCTTTCAAGACATAATAAAGTCTTTGATTTGGGCAGAAATAGGATATTTTGCTTAATAATATATGGGGGTTAATTAGAACCATCATACACGCTATACCTGACCTTACTATAATATGATTAAGATCGTTAAATAAATAAGCTTTGTGTCTGTGTATGTTTGCGTGCAGTCAATGCCATGAAAACCTAGTTCATTATGATATTGCACTAACCAGACAAGCACTTTCTTTGGGAGCGCTGCCATTCTGGTCATCGTTATACCACGTAAACTGGGAGTCCTGGGACTGGGGAACATGTGACATCTCTGCTTTGCTTTTAAATTCCAATGTCAAAATGGTGGGTGGGAAAAGAATACTGATGATGATCTTTAAAAGAAAAGAAAACAAAGTAAGTAGTGAGGGTTATACAAAGCACAAGTATGATCCAAATAAAGTTAAGATTTGGGTGTATATAAAATGTCAGATCCATCCCCAATTCAGTGGATATCCTGATTGTATACATACTTTCCGACTTGAGAATTCCAATTCTAGAAGTGTCTCCCTCAGAAATACTCATGAATCCAAGCATGTGTAGATAGTGATGTTCTTGGCATGGCTATTTGTAATAGCAAAAAATTAGTGTCAACCTGAATGTCCATCTATAGAGAGAGAGCTGATGTGAGACAACCTAACAGTGGAATACAGTCAGCCCTTCATATCCGTGGGTTTCGCATCCACAGACGCAACCAGGTGTGGATTAAAAAAAAATTCCAGACAGTTCCAAAAAGCAAACATGAATTTCCCAATCATTGGCACCTACTTACATAGCATTTATATTGTATTAGATAGTATAAGTAATCTAGATGCAAAAGTTATATGTAAATACTACACCATTTTATATAAGGGATTTGAGCATCCATGGATTTTGGTATCCTGAGGGGTCCTGGAACCAATCCCTTGTGGATATTGAGAGACAACTGTACTATGAATCATTGAAAAGACAAAAGCAATTCTGAATATAATGAAAGTTACATTGTTAAGTCTAAAAAGAGCAAGTCATAAAATAATATGCACAGTGTAATCCCATTTTAAAAAATTAAAAATTAAAAAATATGATGCATATACATATATGCATTTGAAAGTTTAAAATACATATACCACACTGTTATACGTTATAATACCCAGAGGCATGGCAGTGAGAAGTATTCTTTTTCAATGAGCATATTGCTTGAATAATTCTTTAAAGCCACTAAGTAGTTACTATCATATAAAACACATGAAAATTTATTCATATTATAAAATCAAGAATATAAAAACATACCAAGTCACCTTCTGTTAGATGCATCTCCCATCACACATATATTTTCTCTGCCAGTAAAACCCAACAGATAGAAATCTAGAATCCATAATTTTTTCATTCTATTGCTCACATTCATGAATTTATTTATAGTCTATTCGAAAGAATTTTTATGTTCAACTTGTATTGGCCTTTCAGGGTAAAGAGTTTAGAAGATTTACTAAATATTGTGACAATCATCTTGGTGAACATTATCTCTTTTAAGCTAAAATTAGGCCTAGTATTCTGGGATTCAGTGAATAAAGGTAAGATTAATCCAGACTATATGCCACTCATGATTAAAGAAATTAAAGTCATGTCCTTGTTGACTTCATTTTTTTTATGCTGAAATGACCTTTTGTTGTTTTGTTTTTTTATAACATCTTTATTGGAGTATAATTGCTTTACAATGGTGTGTTAGTTTCTGCTTTATAACAAAGTGAATCAGTTATACATATACATATGTTCCCATATCTCTTCCCTCTTGCATCTCCCTCCCTCCCACCCTCCCTATCCCACCCGTCTAGGTGGTCACAAAGCACCGAGCTGATCTCCTTGTGCTATGCGGCTGCTTCCCACTAGCTATCTATTTTACGTTTGGTAGTGTATATATGTCCATGACACTCTCTCACTTTGTCACAGCTTACCCTTCCCCCTCCCCATATCCTCAAGTCCATTCTCTAGTAGGTCTGGGTCTTTATTCCCATCTTACCCCTAGGTTCTTCGTGAGTTTTTTTTTTTCTTGGATTCCATATATATGTGTTAGTATACAGTATTTGTTTTTCTCTTTCTGACTTACTTCACTCTGTATGACAGACTCTAGGTCCATCCACCTCACTACAAATAACTCAATTTCGTTTCTTTTTATGGCTGAGTAATATTCCATTGTATATATGTGCCATATCTTCTTTATCCATTCATCCGATGATGGACACTTAGGTTGCTTCCATCTCCTGGCTATTGTAAATACAGCTGCAGTGAACATTTTGGTACATGACTCTTTTTGAATTATGGTTTTCTCAGGGTATATGCCCAGTAGTGGGATTGCTGGGTCATATGGTAGTTCTATTTGTAGTTTTTTAAGGAACCTCCATACTGTTCTCCATAGTGGCTGTATCAATTTACATTCCCACCAGCAGTGCAAGAGGGTTCTCTTTTCTCCACACCCTCTCCAGCATTTGTTTCTAGATTTTTTGATGATGGCCATTCTGACCAGTGTGAGATGATATCTCATTGTAGTTTTGATTTGCATTTCTCTAATGATTAATGATGTTGAGCATTCTTTCATGTGTTTGTTGGCAATCTGTATATCTTCTTTGGAGAAATGTCTATTTGTTGTTTTGTTTTAAAGCTTGATTTCCTGTGAAGGTTCTCTGGACTTTTCCCAGTCTGATTGGATTGGTTTGTGTGTGTGTTTGTTTTCTTTTCGGATGTAGAACCCAAAATACATGCAATCTTCCAGGTCTGGAAACACCATAGTTTGAAGGCACAATGATATTACACTAATTAATTCCTAACCCACTTCCTGAAAAGGCTCCACATTCTTTTGCCCTTGACCATTGCAGAACAACTGGCTTGTGAAACAGTATTCAATGAAAACAATATTCCATTTCCAAGGAACAGGTCAGTCTGTTCTCCAGAAGCATTTAAATGAGTTTTCCCTTCCACATAAAACTCTACAAGGTCTTCCTCCAGTCTTCATCCACATGGAATTAGTCTGACCATGACTTTTACATTTGCAAAAGTGTTCCCAAAACTCACAAGCCAAGCACTGAGGAATTAGAATCCAGGCATGGAGAGCAATATGGTCTACTGCAACTCAAAGATTTTAAGTAGCTAATCAGTCTTCTTTGTTTACTCACTATGTTTGGGGGCAAAAACATTTAGTCTTGCTTCAATTAAGCCTCTTTGTTGATATAAAAATAAAGTATACGAGGAGCAAAAAGTTATTAAGTTCTCAGTAACAAGGATTTCTATTCAACTAAAGTATGTACAGGACAGAACCATGGAGAAAATTATTCCTCAAAATCCCAGCTATCTATACCCCCATCTCACTCTCTGCACATTTAAAAAGAGTTATTGCCAGCACTTGTGTAGCTAGAAGTGGACCCATTTACATCTCTGCTTCATCATTTCCAAGGCTGAAATCGAAATAGATCAAAGAACTTCTTCTAGAAACAATTGTTGTTTCTCCAATATTTTGTTAAAGAGGAATCTATGTGAAATAATTTCTGGTTGACATTTCTCTTGTTTCCACAATCTCATTAGTGGAATTAAAATGTACAAGCTCTTTTATATATTTTATGTCATATCTTTTATTTGTTTATGTTTTCTATAGTTTGCCCACCAAAAAAAATGTTTTTAAAAACAGTCATTCTGGGCTTCCCTGGTGGCACAGTGGTTGAGAATCCGCCTGCCGATGAAGGGGACGTGGGTTCATGCCCCGGTCCGGGAAGATCCCACATGCCGCGGAGCGGCTGGGCCCGTGAGCCATGGCCGCTGAGCCTGCGCGTCCGGAGCCTGTGCTCCGCAACGGGAGAGGCTACAATAGTGAGAGGCCCGTGTACCACAAAAAACAAACAAACAAACAAACAAACAAAATCATTAAAAAAAA
Source organism: Mesoplodon bidens (assembly GCF_964165515.1). Lineage (NCBI taxonomy): Eukaryota > Metazoa > Chordata > Mammalia > Artiodactyla > Ziphiidae > Mesoplodon > Mesoplodon bidens. The sequence continues at coordinate 83,785,676 of NC_138162.1, forward strand.
CAGTCATTCTATTTGGGACACATCATACTTTTAAGAGCTCTAAGAAGAATAAAATTAAAATATAAATTATAACCTTGTGTAGCTCTTAATGATCATGCTTCATCCCCTTTTTTTCTGTTTCATAAGCTATGTAATTCTTAAGCATGACCATAACCTAGAGCTTTTTAGGCTTAGGTTTGATGTCAAAAATTAAATGCCTTTAATAATTAACTAAATTACTCTTGATAATTCAAGGTGAAAGATGAGGCTAAACCATAATGGAATAGAAAAATTTGGAGATAGTTAGTGGTGTGAACAAATGTGTTTGAGGGCAGCTTTATAAAATATCCATTTATTTCCTGAAACATCACATTAGATGAACACAACAGAAATTGCTAATTTTATTTAGTTTATCATGAGTTAGTATTTTTAAGCTGAGAAAATTTTCACTAAGAAGTCTCATTTACTTCTGTTATAATTATCAGAGGCAATGGTGTTTACTAATAACGAAATCTTGTTTATGTTTGTACATGCTTTTAACTTCTTCTAACCAGCTTCTCATGAGTATGCCTTTGTGATGGATGGAGCTGGCACAATTATGTCCATTTTTTAAAAGAGACTGTGGTAGTGGGAGATAATGTAATTGTCAGAGGTTCCACTGTGAAGATCTCAGTTCATCTGTGAGAATCAAAGATATTAACTAGTTTTCCTGAAGGTAATCTTCTGGAGCAAGGGAAAAATGAACTCAAGAGTATAGACCTCAAGAGTGTAGACTAAACTAACGTTAAACTCTATAAAGCAAGTAAATATACCTTTAACCATGAGTTTTTCCTCATTTTCAGACGCCCCATCCACATATCTGTCAGTAGCATTTGGGTACAAGTATGTGAAACAAAGGGCCTCAACCCTCCAGAAACAGCCAGTTTTAAACAGGTAGAATTGCTCCAGTTCTTGAGTTCATAGGTCAACAGTTTCATGGCCATTCTTTCATTCTGTTTGAATGCCTTCTCCAACACATCCAGGGCAAGCTGTCCAAACTGTCTGCAATGACACAGTGGTGAGTGGCAAAAATAAATGCAGGTGAGAGCCCCAGAAACATTAAAAAAGATTAGATATGAGATTCAGAAAAGACCAAGACAAAAGAGGGAACAGTAAAATGCAGAAGTTGTTTAAAAGGGATTGCTGCTCAGGAAATGGATTGTTCTCCCTTTCTTAAAAGAACACAACTAGAGGGTTTCCACCAGGAGTGCCTGAGCTATCCATGGGGAGAAGCGAATCCACACCACAAAGCAAGCTGTGTATGGCTTGATGTGGGGCTCCCTGATAGTACCTAATAAAGAATGTTTTGACAGAAAAGATTGTTCAAAAACTGAACTAGCATTTAAGGAAAAACTGTGGAAACTCCCTCCGCCACTCCTTTTTTTTTTTTTTTTTTTAAAGATTTTAGGGGGCTTCCCTGGTGGCGCAGTGGTTAAGAGTCCGCCTGCCGATGCAGGGGACACGGGTTCGTGCCCCAGTCCGGGAAGATCCCACATGCCATGGAGTGCCTGGGCCCGTGAGCCATGGCCGCTGGCTGCGTCCGGGGCCTGTGCTCCGCAATGGGAGAGGCCACGTCAGTGAGAGGCCCGCGTATCCAAAAAAAAAAAAAAAAAAAAAAAAAAGATATTAGGGACTTCCCTGGTGGCGCATTGGTTAAGAATCTGCCTGCCAATGCAGGCTCAAACAGGTTTGAGCCCTGGATCGGGAAGATCCCACATGCCACAGAGCAACTAAGCCCGTGCGCCACAACTACTGAGCCCGCATGACAACTACTGAAGCCTGCGCGCCTAGAGCCCGCGCACCACAACGAAGAGTAGCCCCCGCTCACGGCAACTAGAGAATGCCCGTGCACAGCAACAAACACCCAACACAGCCAATAAATAAATAAATAAATAAATTTAAAGATTTTACAAAATACACAGATGACTTAAGTAAGAAACTAGAACTGGTGACACCCCCAGGTGATCTTCTTGGAGGTTGTTTTCTCTAAAAAATAGACACTGTCATGGGCTTCCCTGGTGGCGCAGTGGTTGAGAGTCCGCCTGCCGATGCAGGGGACACGGGTTCGTGCCCCGGTCTGGGAAGATCCCACATGCCGCGCAGCGGCTGGGCCCGTGAGCCATGGCTGTTGAGCCTGTGCGTCCGGAGCCTGTGCTCCGCAACGGGAGAGGCCGCAACAGTGAGAGGCCCATGTAACGCAAAAAAAAAAAAAAAAAAAAAAAAAAAAAATAGACACTGTCATTCTCTGGAATTTTTTAAATCAAAATGATAAATTAGTTTCTATTAACTCTAGCTTGCTTTCTTTCCCTACTACTATAATGCTTTAGTAAATCAAAAAACCAAAACATTTCTAACTTTTCTATCTTCTACCATCACTCTCTGGTAATTTAATATATAATATATTTATTTGTTTTCCTGCCTGAGCTGCACTTAAAGAACAAATTTTAATATAACTTAGTATCAAAGAGTTTGAGAGTTAGGAGGGACTTCCAAAATCATTCATTGAACATTTCATAGTTAAGAAACTAAAGTCCCGAAATCTGGTCAAGTGATTTGACAATTAGTAAAGAGCTGGACTAGGACTAGAACCCAAGTCTCCTGACTTGAATGCCACCTCTCTTCCTTTTAGTCCTTAAAATACCTCAAGACCCTTATTTCTGGGAGAGTCCATGAAACACACGGCTATAAGTCCACTCATCTTACAAGTTCTAAGCTGAGGGAGATAAATGTGTCTAACCATTCTAAGAACTGTCGATGTTAATATTAGGTAAAGGGAGAACTCCTACTTTGAGTAATTTTTCAGCTCTTCTGAGGCATCATCAACCATGTTGCTCTCCTTGGCTTCCCGGGCCATTGCTCGGTAGAGTATACAAGCAATTACTGCCTTGACTGTGGCCTCCTCTCCGTGCTGCCAGAAGAACATGGCCATCTTCTGCCTTTTCATTAGCACAGCCCAAACGAGCAGGTCGTTATAAGGATAAATAAAGCCAGTAGAGTCAGGGTCATCTGATATATTTTGTTCTTCTTTTGACTTCTTCCTTGATTTATGAAGGGCTACAGACTTTTCCTGTTAGAATACAAAATAGGAATGGGTGTCCAAATACTCAAATGCATGATGTTCTACCTGACAAAACACATCGGTTATCTTAAAAATATTTTTAAATCACCGAAAAGAGATGGAAATAATAATTGAACTTTATAAATCAGAAACCAAAATTTTGGCCTTTTTTAATCCATTTCTTGTTGCATCTAATAATTCCAGGGTCCCTAGGCTGAGATACCTTAAGTGCACTTAACACAACTTAAAACACTATACCTTTGGAATAGAGCCACTAACTATACAACAATTTTCAATTTATCAAGGAAATGGGCTGAAATAACATATTAGATAAATGATAACTATTAAAAAAAAAACAAAACTCTAACCTCACCTTACAAATAGATTCATTATCTTCCTCTTAGAAATATGGCACTAGTGTTGCCAACATTCATACAAATAGATTGGTTTTAATTTTGCTTTCCGTTATTCTGACTATATTCCCCTAGTGATGGTAATAAGTAATAATGAAATACTATTCTCTACCTGGTAAAACCACCTTTTACAGCTCATCTCAAAAACCATTCTCTAACCCCCATAGTCTTCTATATCACTTTGTATGTATCTCTCTCTCGATGCTCATCATACTGCACTGTGGTTATTACTTTGGGAGGGAGGGTGGGACCATTTCTCAGTCATAATTACATCTTCTCCAACACACCTGCATCTCAAATTCAACCAAGTGCCCAAAATACTGCCTGGCAAATAACAAGATTCAATAATTATTCTTTTTTTTTTAACATCTTTATTGGAGTATAATTGCTTTACAATGGTGTGTTAGTTTCTGCTTTATAACAAAGTGAATCAGCTATACATATACATACATCCCCATATCTCCTTCTTCTTGTGTCTCCCTCCCACCCTCCCTATCCCACCCCTCTAGGTGGTCATAAAGCACTGAGCTGATCTCTGTGTGCTATGCGGCTGCTTCCCACTAGCTATCTATTTTACATTTGGTAGCATATATATGTCAATGCCACTCTCTCACTTCGTCCCAGCTTATTCTTTTTAATTAAAGGAGATCATAGCAAAAATAGTAACAAGCTTCCTCTATTTCTATAAATGAAGGGAATTTATGTTCATTGATTATGACCAATGGTAATTTTATGAAATATCTTTTCATTTTAAGAGCTATAAAAAGCAAACCTCTTTCAGCCAACATAGGAACCATTTATATGGAAATTCTTAAACAAAAGCATTCACCCCCAGAGGAAAGTGGGATTGAGGTAGTAAAGGGAGGGGGGCATAATACTGCTCACACACACTCACATGCACACACACAGTCATAAATACATTATCATTGTCATACTGTAACATTAGGCCAAAATTATTTTTTAGAAAGCTTCAAAAGGGAAGAAAGAAGATGCAAGAAGACAGTGTCAGAAAAGAAAGCAGAAGGAAACAGTCACCTCCAATTAGCCTTGGGGAAAAGAGGAGGAGGGTGCAATGTTGGGCTAATGATTCTATTTTTTAGTACCATCCCATGGACTGCCTTCCTGAGTCAACATCTGGACATGGTAGAGGTAGGAACAAGGAAGGCAGCCTGAGGTGCCAGCCCCGGCAAATCATTTAGTTGCTTGTCCTGGGCGTTTGCTCACCACTGTTAGAGAACACCTGTATTATGCTTTTGACTTGTGCCATCTGTTTATAGTACCTGTAAATGATCCCTCTATTTGTATCCCCCATTCTCAAACTTTAAATGAAGAAAAGATCTCAGTCTTTAAGGACAATTTTCTTTTCAAATCTAAAATAAGTAACTGGTACCTGGACTTTGTAAGGTTGGGCAGTTCTAATGAACTGGTAATGCAGTGTGCTTTCTGCAGATTCATTTCTATTTCCTGAGCGGCATCTTCGGTGAAGAGGGGGCTGGGGAGGGCTTTGAGCAAAAGTGGTCACTTGCTGGAATATGTTATTTATTTTTAAAATAAAACAAAAAGGGAAAAAGATGATTATAGTGGTAACAATTAACATTTTATTTCTAGACAACAATAAAACCAAATATAATATTGTGTCCTATCAAATACCAATGGTTCTGTCTCTCATCCAAGATTAGTAATTAATTACTCCTCCAACAAGAGCCTCTCAGGATCCCCTTCTTACTAAGCACACTCTTATTTCCTAACATCTTAGAGAATGTGTCCTTTTGCTCCCTATCATATATCTGCATTCCTTTTCTCTGTGGAAATTCCATTAGAATCAATTGATGTTCTATACCTGAAACAAGTTCAGAATAGGCAATAAAGATTCACAGTTCTGATAAGAAAAAGTTCCCATTCACAAACAGCTCCAAGGTTAAGCTTCAGTTAGAAAGTTACGGAATTTTTCCAGGTGTTATATCACTACTGGAATTCCAGTGGCTAGGCCCAATAACAACATAATTAATTGCTTGGCAGCATGAAGCTTTCATCAATGAAAAACAAAAACCAACGAGAGCATTCTTAAAGGGACTGACATAAAATTTCCAATACAAACCGTATTGGGAACTTTGAACTTTATTTTACTTATTTATTAATATTTATTTATTTATTTTATTTGTACTTTATTTATTTTTAGTTTGTGTTTTACAGATATAAATTAGATGTAGAAGTAATGGGGTCCAACTTTTTAAAGAAACTACTCAAATTATTATCATTATTATTACTGTGATATAGAATTAATAGTATCACTAGTAATAATCACAATGACTATTAGTATTAAGCTACTCTATACCCTCTATGTACCAGGAATATGGGTTTTCCTGGGTATTCTAGGTATTATTTTATTTAATCCTTTTGATAAATTTATGAAAGGGGTATTATATTATTCCCATTTTAAAGATAAGGAAACGGACACACAGAGAGGTTAAGTTTCTCACTCGAGATTACACAGTTACTAATGAACAAAACTAAGATTCAGTCCCAGATCTCTCCGACTCCAAACCATGTATTTGTTAACTGCTACGATCTAATTTACTAGGAAACACAATAAACTCTGTACTCCTTCACTAAAAAATAATTAGAGAAATGGGCAATTTCCTACCCATTTCCAGAAAGGGCATTAGAGGAACCTGCCTAGCATGCTCCCCACTGGGCTGCACCAAGGTCACAGTCAGTCCTATACCTGCCACTGGTAATCTCATAGCAAGGCATATTTTGTTTACATGAAGGCATTGATACCTCAAGTGTATCCCTATGCCTGTGAAATGCCAATAAAGAACATTTTCTCTTTGAGAGTTGGGTTTCTTTTGTTTTGTTTTCTCATCCCTTAAAGCCAAGTTGGGTTTTCACTTCACCTCATTCTTTAAAAATAAAGGTCAAAAGTAGCTTGAGGGCTTCCCTGGTGGCGCAGTGGTTGAGAGTCCGCCTGCCGGTGCAGGGGACACGGGTTCGTGCCCCGGTCCGGGAAGAATCCCACATGCCGCGGAGCGGCTGGGCCCGTGAGCCATGGCCGCTGAGCCTGCGCGTCCGGAGCCTGTGCTCCGCAACGGGAGAGGCCACAACGGTGAGAGGCCCGTGTACCGCAAAAAAAAAAAAAAAAAAAAAAAAGGTAGCTTGATATTCTAGACTCTTCATGTGATCTTATCCCGAAGTATCTTTCCAGTGTCATCCCTCACAACCTTCTGGCACTTGTCCAATGACAAAGGTCTTCTTGTCACGGCAAAACCATACCATGGTGTCCACAGCACTGTGCCTTTAACTGTTCCCGCTCTTCTCTCAGCCAAAAATGCCCCAAACTACCTTTTCTAACACTTTCATTATCCCCTAATAAGAACTAGGCTCTTCAGTGTACTGATCTGTACTGGCAATTTTAAGAAACAAGCAATGTTTTCTCTGCTAATCAACTAACCAGCAACTCCTAGACTTTCAAAAATATGATGGAAAATAAAATACGTATAATATGTATTTTCACATGGTACATTCTGCATGCATCTTCCAATATAACCCCTAGAGACTTGTTCCAAGTTTGTCATCTCCAGGCTATGAACTATTATGAGTTATAGATATAATCCTATTAAGCTTTCCACTTCTGTATTTTCAAAAGATAAAGAAAGATAAGGAAAGAACTGGTCATCTCTCCCTCTAACCCTTCTCACCACATACTTCTGTGTCAATACGGCACATATTATATCCTGTTTTGTACTGTGGCTAGTTATTCATAAATCTGTTTCCTCTAAAAGTTTCTAAACTCCTGATCTTTATATCCATCCCAGGCCAGCATGCCGGCACTTAGCACAGTAATTTACATGCAGCAGACATTCAATAAATGTCGATAAATAGCATGTCCATTTTGGAAGCTCTTCCCATCTAAACGTCCCGAGCCACTTTTCTAAAAGTATAACTCCTAGGAATCCTTAATTTTACTAGGGTACTTTTCAATTATGCTACCTTATGTTTTCTGTAGAGGTTGCTGTAGAGGGCTCTGAAATTTTTTCTGGTATAGCTGCTGCGATATGCTCTACCAATAAGGTATTCTATCACCAGTCCAATGTCAATCAGCGTTATTCTGTAGCCTGAGAGAAGGGCATGCTGAAACAAAAACATGTAACACGTAACTGTCAGTTCTCTTTTTCTATCTCTTTTGCCATGTCACTAGAACATAACCAAATAAACTGCAAAGAGGGAGACTCACACTCTTCAGCCCTAGAACAATGCTTAAGACTCACATTAGTGAGTTATCACTAATAACTAAAACAAGAACAAAAACAACTGATCACTTAATATGGCAGCTACTGATACAACCTGGTTGTTCAAATGGGAAAAAATTCTTAGCCTTAAGATGTTTTTAGTTTCATAGACATGGAATGTCTGCTTTTAAGAGCTCATTTCCTCTCTTTTTCTCTCTCATGCATATACACACTTTAGAATAAAATACATTTAAAGAGAGTACAAAAGATTGTTTTTAGCTGGAAATGACAGAACCACTACAACAAAAGTATAATCACTGGAGGATATGCTGGAGGGTCCAAAAGTAACACTAAGTTAAATCTTAAGCTTCTCTATTGAAATGGCTGTAACACTTTGCACCGTGTTGACCAAATCATACACAAAACAAGAATAGGAAAGGAAGTAGAACAAATAGAAATAAGGAACATGAAGCAGCAGAGCAAAATGAGATTTCAAAATTCGAGGCTGTACCAAGACCAGCGTCATGGCTGGTAGGGGCCTGAGTAGCAGGTTTCCAAGCACATGGGCCTAGGCCAAATGAAAACTGCTCTGACCCCTTAAAGGCCACCACAGTGCCTCTTCATAAGTGTTACTTCTGAGCTGCCATTCATAGCACACTTTTAAAGGCACAGAGCGCTGAACAAGATCTTTGAAATGAATAGATTGTGAACAATGTTCCCAAAGCTTTGAACAACAAATAAGGTTACAGATATAAATAAATGCAAATAATTTAATTTCTCTCTTTCACATTCATAATTCACTTTTTCCAAGGAACACAAATCATGCTCTCATTTTGCTGCTAGTTAAACACATATCTAACTATTTCACTCCTTTTTCTTCAGTTTACCATGACAGAATCAGAGTTTAAGGAGATAATCTAAGGAACATCATTTGACCCAACATAAATCAATGCAAGGTAAATTTACGTTGGCATGGACACTTTTGCTTACTGCTAATCTGCCAACTAAATGTCCTCCTCCAGTCCTTTTACTCCCACCAAATCAACATAATCAGAAAGCCCACACTCTCTCCATCAAGATATTAGACTTCAGAATTAAGGCAAAAAAAGTCTGTTAAATTGGAAAGTTCTGGTAACTAATGGGGGATCAGAGATGATTTTAAGTCTGACTTAACTCCAAGTTCAATGAGAATACCATGAGCAAAATATTAGCAAAGGTATAGACCAGTAGGATCCATCCTGGTTCCCTAGAACAATGCTTAGACTCACCAAGGAAGTGAGAGCCCCAGAGTTATCACTAATAGACAAAACAAGAACAAAAACAATGGAATCACATACCAGTCCTTCAATAAAGATAACAGAACCAGGAAGTTTCTCTATTTTCAGCAGGTATTATTATCATCATTGGCAATATTGTTGTATCATGTTAAGCTGAAATTCTGCTTGGAAGTTTCTATGTCTCCAATTCATGTTTTATAAGAGAAAATAATTATTAGCTAATGCCACTTACTTGGTGGGTCAAATCTTTTAAAACACAAATTACAAGAAAAAATATGAGTGTGGTTTGGTGATGAAATTGTTCGGTCACAGGTAAAGAAGGTAGGTAATTTGCTAGAAAATCCAAGTCTACGTTTTACAAAGCAAAATCTGGTAACACTTCACCACAAAGCTAGGACAATACCAGAAGAAATTTGTACACCTTCATAATTAGGTTACCTGTTTTACATCTTGGACAAGATGATGCAAGAGCATATTGGTCGGTCCTTGTTTCTGTAATAAAGAACAAAAGGAAGAATTTTAATTACCTTTTAATTACCATGTGCTAGGGAGAAATAAAAAACCTTTATTTCAGAATTCATAAATAATCCAGAATACTGAAAACTTTCTTCAACATCTTTAGTAATGAAACTTAAGCCAAATTAATTCTAAGGAAGGTACTTCCCAAGAGAAGATGTGATTAGATTGAAATATTTTTCAATGCAAGATGTATATATCTAGGAAGTAAGGCCTTAATTAACTTTGTGTGGCAAGAGGCAGAAATAAATTTTAACTAATCTGTAACTAACCTTTATTATATATAAATCACACAATTACAAACTTCATCACACAATTATATTCTACCTATGAATATTTATTGAACACTTACTACGTTCATTCAAGCTACTGAGGGATTCAATGAAGAATAGAAGTACTTTCTTCATAGAATTTTTACAATCTAATAGAAGAGAATGGGACTTACACTAAAAATAACCAACAATAATGAAGATAGGTATGCTCAAAAGAGTGGCAAATAATCCGTATTATAGGGGCACTATAATATGTGAATTGGTATAATCAAGAAGATAGGACTTGAACAGGGCTTTAAAGAAAGGGTAAGATTCAAAGGCAAGGAAGGACATCTCAAGAAGGGTGCTTGGCTTAAGCAACTGGTGTCTTTACAAGGAATAAGCCAGTCTCGTTTCAATAAAAGGTTTACATAGGAAAATTGCAGGAACAAAATTTTAAGTGTCCTTAGGTTGAAATGTTTCTAATTACTCAATAAAAGCAATTTGTTCTTATTCACATCTTTGGCTTTAATTATGGTCTTACTATCCTATTTTCTTAAATTAGTTTATGCTCTGTTCTGTATAATTAATTAAAATGGGAAACACAGAAATGACTATAGGATACAATGGATTTGGTAAGAAAGTTTCTTCCTTGGTTGAAAAGTCTGTCTCTCTATAAGTTATCTTTGTACATGAACGTTGAAGGAGACTTGATCATTCAAGATATAGTTTAAGCTAAGTGTTAAGCTAATTAATAAATAAATCTTAAGGAGGTGACTAATGAAATGTTCCAGTACTCACTGTATTATAGAGCTCTTCCAGTCGGGAGATGGTAAGAAAGCGATGGAGGTTCATGCCATATTCTATTAAGAGCTTCACGAAATCCACTCGATCCATCACCAAAGCATCTAACATTGCTTGTTCTAGCGAGCCAGGCTTCAGAGGGCAGAAATAAGTAAGAGATACAGAGGAATTAAGAAAGTAGAAATAACTAAAGAATTACATGTATTTGAACTCAAAACTATACAGACAAAATAATCATAAAATACAATCTTACTAAGAAATGTTCAGGACCTAAGTGAAGAAATAACAAATGGTAAACTGAAGGCATAAAAGACCTCTTGAATAAATGTGTTCTTGGATGAGAAGATTGACTGTGGTAAAGATCTCAATGCTTCCCAAATTAATGTTTGAATTTAATGCAATTCTAATAAAAATGCAAGGTTTCTTTCCCTTCCTTCTTTTCCTTCTGCTTCTTTTTCTTTTTTTTTTTTTTTTTTTTTTTTTGGTAACTTGGCATGTTCCCATTTAAACTATACCCGACTTCTGGGTATAATGGCAAATTAAACACACTCATCTACTTTTACTCCTACCTAAAACCCCACTAAAATTATAGTAAAGGGTTTTTTTGTCTTTTTGTGGTTTTTTTTAAAGAAATGAATCCACAAGAACAAGGAGGTCAAGAGTGAAACATTTTAGAAGTTGAAAAGCAGATGGTCAAATGGTAATTGACTTAGCAGTCTCCAGAAAGCCAAAAAATGGAAGTCCCTAGAAATTGGAAAAAAAGTCAAGAACCAAACAAAATCTATGCCACAGAATTCTGACAGCATAAATTGCTAACATTGGGACCTTCCCACTCATCTTCCCCTATTGATTTCCGTAACAATAGGAACAAGGCTTTACCTTCTAAGCAGGAGATTGGAGGATTTCTCTCTGATATTGTGATGAATGCAAAAGAAAATATATGAATATGCTAACACTTCAGGTTCCCCAACAAATGGGGACAGCCAGATCACCCTACTGTGAAGCCCAAATCTACAGGCTCAGAATTTCTAATGAGCTTTCTTTCCTCCACACTTAAACAAAGAGTCCAGGACAAACAGACCAAAAAACGTCAACCACGAGGAATCAGGCAATACAGGAAGAAGAAAACTTCAAAAGAACTATCATTAATAGCTTAAAAAAAACAAAAGAACATATTATATTCAGGATGCTAAGACCTAGGGTCTGTCATACAGAGTGAAGTAAGTCAGAAAGAGAAAAACAAATACCATATGCTAACGCATATATATGGAATTTAAAAACAAACGATGGTACTGATGAACCTAGTTGCAGAGCAGGAATAAAGAGGTAGACATAGAAAATGGACTTGATGACATGGGGTGGGAGGCCGAATCTGGGGCAATGTGAGAGTAGCATCGACATATATACACTACTGAATGGAAAATAGTCGGCTGGTGGGAAGCAGCAGCGTAGCACAGGGAGACCAGCTTGGTGCTTTGCGATGACCTAGAGGGGTGGGATAGGGAGGGTGGGAGGGAGGCTCAAGAGGGAGGGGATATGGGGGCATGTATATGCATATGGCTGGTTCGCTTTGTTGTGCAACAGAAACTAACACAGTATTGAGAAGCAATTATACTCCAATAAAGATCTATTTTAAAAAAAGGTACATGTACACCTTCCCTATGACCCAGCAATTCACTTGTAGAGAAATAAAAACATATGTCCACAAAAAGAAAATAAATAAATAAAAATTAAAAAAATAAAAAGACAACAAATTTGCTCCCAGGAATTAATAATATGCTACCAGAAACAAAAAGCTACATACAAGGTGTGAAAAATTAAACTTGAGGAAATCTACCAAAGAAAAGATATAGAAGATAAGAGGAAAAGATAAGATTAGAGGAGCAGTCCATAGGTCTAACATTTAAATGGTAAAATTCCTGAATGAGAGCAGAGAAAACAGGGGAGGAAACTCCCCAGAAAGGAAACACATGATTGCCAAGTTGAAAACAAGTGCCCAGTGTAATGGATATAAAGACTCCTAACTACGCACATCATTGTGAAATCTCAGAGCACTGGAACAAGAGAAGATTTTTTTAAACTCCCAGAGAAGAAAGAAATGGTCATAAACAAAGGATCAGAAAACAGAACGATTTTTACTTCTCAACAGTACTGCTGGGTGCTGGAAGCTAAGCATTCAAAATTCTCTAGGAAAATTAGTTCCATCTTGAATTAAAATATATCCAAACATATAAGGCCTCAAAATTTTTATCTCCCATACTTCCTTTCTCAGGAAGTTACTGCAAGATACACATCATCAAATAAAGGAGTAAACCAAGAAAGAGGAAAACAGGGGATACAGAAAACAGGAGTTCTAACAAAGGAGGGAATCTCCAAGATGATGAAGGATGACAGCTCAGCACCAGGAATAGCAGGCAACCAGCCAGATTGCAGCAGGGAGGGCACAGACAAAAATGTTAAGAGCTCTCCAAAATTAATCAGAAAACAGCAATATGACTTATTATTTAGAAATATGGAAATTTATAAATGTCAGAACAGTCCAAAAATGTCAAAAGTGCTTGGCTCTAGTGATTAGCAGGGCAGGGAACTACTGTCTTTTTGGTAGCTTTTTAGTACCATTTGATGTTTTAAACAATGTGCACAAATTAGTTCAACCCCAAACTAATAGACCTATGGTCTGGTCACAACTGTAATTTTTTAAAAATGAAATGTTAACGGTGATTAGCATTAACACTACGAGTAATCTTTCTTCTTCCTGCTTTTCTCTGTTTTCACTCATTCCTATTGTGAGCATGCATTACACTTTAATGCAAAAAAAATAAGATAAACTTTAAGTTTTGAATAACAATATAAAAATCTGCCCATTCAAAAAGTAAATTAAAAATCCTTCCATCTGTCTTTCCCCTGACTTCCTTTGTCAGCTTCAATTAGGCTGCAGAGCCAGAGGAAAAAATGTTTTCAGGGAGGCAAAGTAGTTGAGAGAAATGTCTTAGCAATGGTGTGTACCCAGCATCAGAGATGCTACCCTACCCCCACATCCATCCCCAAAGCAACCTATCTCTCCTCCAATTCTCTCTTTTGTCCCTCCCTAACAAACCAACACACGACACAGGTCTTCCAAATAACTTCATTTTCATTATACCTTCCAATGTTGTCCATAAATTAGGATATGTTTCTTGGCAATGTCCATCCTGTCCCAAGCCATTGCCAGATTTAATTGTTCTGATGCTGATAAATTTGTGCCTAGGGTAAAAGAAAGGAATCACATATTCTGTTTACGATATCAACATAAAAAGCACAAAGTGCCACAGAATGTGAAAAGAGGGAAGGAGGAACAATTGTAACCTTATTTAGACACTCACCCTTTAGCAGAGCTGTTAGGATTGCTAAATCAAGGTCCTGTGACTCCTCAGAATCAGCATCAAAAATGGTAATCTGTAACAGTTGAAAAACAGAAAGCTATACATTTTGGGGACTAGCAAAGAAATGCTTTCAAAAGTACCCACAAGATTTGCTCTTGAGCTAATGAATTAAGCGAAACATTCATCATTAATGTCAAAAATCACACAGAGTTAAAAAAATTCTTTTTTTTTTTTTTACTAATAAGAGAGAAAACTTTCAAGTAGGGTAATGGCGAATTGTACACATTCAGGGGATAAAAAAAAACTGAAAAATTCCAAGTATCTTAGAGGAAACATGCATGAAAGAACATTACTACATTAATTTACTATTCACATGCTATAATGGAAAGAAACTCAGTGTCAATTCCTCATGTAAAGAAAACCATTCCTCATTTTGAAAGAATACTAAATGAGATCCTTCTGTTCACCTAGCTTTAGAAACTAAGACTTTTGCTTTTTAATGAGAAATGAATCCTCAAGGATTTGTCATAAAATAAGTGAGGCAATTACAATGCACCCAGTGAGCAAGTACAATGGACAGTGAAGAAAGCCTTCACAACCTCAAAGCCTCCAGTGCATCCTGGCAGGTGACTGATTTTTTTAAGATAAATAAGGACATTATTTATGATTATAAAAGGTCTTCTCCTGTTAAGGAATGTATCTCAATCTTTGCAGATGAAAATATATAGTAAAGGGACCTGCTCAACAAAAAAGAGCCAAGATTGCCAAGTTCTAGCCCCAGATATGCCACTAACTAGTCAGTCTTGGGTAAATATCTTAAAACCACTGCATCTCAGGTTCCTCACCCACAAGATGAGAGGAACCCACTAAATAATCTCTAAGGTCTCATAAAGATAGAATTCTTCTACAATTCACGCTAATAGCCCCTCTACCTAACAGCACCCCCCATGTGCCTGAATAAAATCAACGCTCAACTGTGCAGGAGTTGAGAACCTTTCTGTAACATGCAAACCCTTAGCTGCCTTCTCTAGTTCCCTCTTGATTATTACACCGCTCCTTGGTTACTCTCCTTGATGACAGAAGGAGACAAATATAAGGGTGATCCCTTTAATATATCCTTTTCTTAACCTACTGACTGTTGTGGGGAACATAAAATGTAGTAGACCATGCACAAGATTTCAACTCTGAGCTCCAGTTTTAGTTCTACTATTTCATAACTGCATGACTCTGGGCAAATCACTTAAATTCTCTTGGCTTCAGCTTCGTTATCTCTGAAACTGAAATAAACAATCACTGCCATATTGAACTCACTCATGGGGCTATTTCACATGAAAAAATATATTGGAAAGCACACCGTTAATTGTAGACATGGTTGTTATTTTCGTTGTTACCAGGTCAACCAAAATCCCAAAGGGTTTTTCACATCTGTTTAGCCATGCTTAGTCTAGACTGAACTTGTTCAATTGGTTTTTTGAGGGAAGGTGCTTTAATATTACCAAAATCTTTTATGATTTGGTCCAGCCTTCAAATTCTGGAAAGATCACTATGATATGACATATCTGCATATTTAATGTAACTGTCAGCTATATACTATCCAAATCACTGATAAAAATTTTGATCAAAGTACCCTAAAACACTAAAATCTTTTCCTGAATCTATATTATGTTCATAGTCCAAAGTTCGTGGCCTCTATTTTCCATCTGAGAGTTTATTCACATATTTCCATTGTCCAGTGCATCCCCAATGATCTCCTATAGGACATACTGAGGATACTGTGATAGAGTCATCTAAGCCAGCAGACTTAAGTTTATTTAAGACATGGAGCTGTTCCTTTACCCTCTGAAAATATTTACATGTAATTTTCACTAAATTCAATCACTTTTCTGTAATACTGTTATATTGTCTAAGTGCTTTTTCCCAGGTACGGTCAGGAATATGAAGCATGGTTGGAGGGCGGGAGGAAACAAGAAGTCATGTTTACTCAACTTAAAGGTCAAGTTCTGTAGAGCTATATATAATCAAGTAAGAAATGAAAAAAAATTGTGAAAATAAATATCACAATTATTGAACATTAGCATTTTTTAAGTCAGTTGAGTCATCAACTCATCATACTCACAGAATCCCTGTGCACCATACACTCCATCAGAATTTGAAAAAGGTGCTTGGACTGCTTAAGACTAAAGTTGAAAGTATTCTGAATCATGCAGATGATCTCCTCCTTCACTTGAGGACGCAGGGTCCTGGGAGAGAGAAATGGTCGTGACTTGACACAGTGCAGAGAAGGGGACAAGCCAGAAACATCAGTACAAGTACAACACCCCTGAGTCTGTCCCATGTGATGGAGAAGGTTTCTAAGGACAGTACTGCCAAGAGATAAATGAATGGGAAGGAAAGTGAAGCAGCAGCACCAGGAGAAGGCTGAATTGAAAGAGAGAATGGACTGATCTGCCATGCTCCTGGGAAGAATGCACTTGGGGCAGGGTTCTCGAGCCGATAGATTTCCAAGGGGCTGTGAATCTCCAGAAATTACGGGCATAATATTCTTAAAGAATCTGACACTGCAAAACAAAAGAGAGAGGTGTAATAGAAGAGGAAGGGGGTACGGGGTGGAAGCAGGGCTGAAAGGGGAGAGAAACTATAAGAGAAGAGTTGTCAGAGAGAAATAATAAGCAGTGAATGAATATTTATTAAGTAAATGAGTGGGGTCCACCTTTCAGTTTGTATGCACTGTATTTACTCACCTGGCAGAAATATCACGCTTTTGAAATTGGAAGAATCACAATGTGTATAGGGATGGATAGAGAAAAACTACCATCTTGTTTAAAAAGGAGAAAGAGTTAAAACTTCAACTAAGTACAACATATGCGACAAAAATGTCAGGATGTTGATTTCCCCAATTTCTGCCATTTTTACTAACAGCAATTGAATTTAAAGGTGATCTGGGGCCACAGTGGTCTCCTCCCTCACTCCCCCTGGAAATCCGTTTTTCCTAAGCTCAGACAGGGCTCAAGGTCCTTGTTAGAGGCCGGACATTCTTCAGCTAAGCTAATAGCAACTTGCATCACTGGAGGGCATTTTGGTGTTGCTTAATAAATACAAAAACCACTGAAAAATGAATTCCAGTCTCAACCTCTGTCCTCTAAGATATCCAGAGAATTCCAGTCTCTGTCCTCTAAGGATATCCGGCCTACATGAAAGCAGAAATTAAAGAACTAAATGGAAGAATAAAGAGCATACTTTCAGAAATGAAGACTCAACAACTCACCCTTCATCTGCAAAGTGTTTGTGGGTGAAGGCCAAGAGGTCGGCAGCCCTGCCTGTGCCTTCACACACCACCACTGGATCTTTGTCTTTCACAATCTCCCACACTGAGAGGATGACATTGGGACCACCTTCCACCACCAGCCCCACCACGGGCACTCCTTGTCTTGAGCCTATTTCAGATGACAAACAATATCAAATTGTTACAAAGGAACCCCATCAGCAATTCTGATTACCAGACACCAGTCTTTCAATTACCACATACATCTGTTACTTGCACTAGCCATTCTCTCTTCTTTGACTCAGGCTTGCTTAGTTCAAGGCCAAGCCAGAAGCTTGGACTTTAAATAAAAGTAACACAAATATGGTGAGAGCATCTTCTCCCAGTTAAAAAGTTACCTAAAGGCTTTTGGTAATTAAAAAATAATAATAAGTAGTAGTCTTCAAGAAACTAACTTTTAATCTTGGAAATTTTCCAACATATCTAAAAGAAAACAGAATGATATAATGGATCCCAATGTGTCCATCACTCATCTCCAAAAATGATCAAACTTTTGCCAGTTCAATCAACTTTGAATAGTGGTTATTTCTAAGAACAAGATGGGATGGGTAAACCTCAAAGACTTTTATATTTCAATTTATTCCATTTTTCACTATTTGGCTTTCTTATAAGACTACATATTACTTTATTAAAGTGAGGAAGACAAAAAAAGGAAAGACCATGGAGTCATTCTTTTTAAAAAGATATTAAGTTAACAAAGTTACAGAATGATATGCCCAGTATGATCCTATTTAAAATCCTATTTAAAAATTTAAAACCACATATATGGGTATATATTTTATATATACATATGCACATATCTATAACATGTTACATAAATAACCAGAAAACTCTGGAAGGATATATATCAAATTATTAATAGTAAAGAAGAGAGGGGAGGATTTGGGGAAATGTTGACTGTTTATTCTATAGATTTATTACTTGATTTAATTTTTACACCACATGTGTATTGATATATTTAAATCAATTTTTTTTTTTTCCAAGAGAAGGAAAATTGGCAGGCAACACCATGCTCACACCTGAGCGACAGAGGACTTTACTCTGGGCCCCATGTTCTACAGCGCCCTCCTCTGGCCATGTCCTTCCCCTCACAGTGAGGAGTCTATAGGGTCAAGGTCCAAGGAAAGCCTGTGCTCCCTCTCCTACTTACTAGATTGCCCAGGACCCCAAAATTCTTGCTTCCAGGGGCTGCTTGAACCTCTGCCCCAGGAATATACTTGTCAAAGTCAGAGGCAGCTTTGGGGAGTAGAAGAGAAGTGGATAGAGCTTGGACATACAGGCTGGGGTGTCCAGTTGACAACGTGTGTGAAGACTGGACATCGTGAGATTGAGCCAAAGGTGGGAAGAGAAGCAGAGAGTGACCTGTAGGCCAGGGGCCAAGATGCTAGTTCTGTTTCATCTCCACGTTCTGGCTCAGTACTCCCAAAAATCCAGGACTCTGACCTCAAACCTGGTCTTCCTGCTACATGTACAAAAGTAAAAGGATTGAACATTATTCTCTTGTTGTTTTTGCTGGTTAGCTTGATTTAAAGCTTTTAAATATTTAAACAAATATTATGTGGGTTTCCATGTGTAACCTTTGTCCTGACTGCACTAATGTTAAGGGTGGGCCTCTTAGCAGGCACCCAAATATCTCATTCAGTCTATTTAATGGCTTTGACATTATACCTCTTTCCTTTTCCACATATCTCCACTTCCTTATTATTTTCTCCCTATCACAAAATCAGACGTAAGATACACCAATTGATAGTCATAGGGTTCTTTTAACAACATTGTCCTATAAAAGCTAAAAGAAATGGTGACGATGGTTTATTAAGGCATAAAAGTAATAGAAGAAAATTTAGATGAAAATGTCACTAATTATAGAATTATTGAAACGGATGGAAAAAAAAAATTTTTAAGAGAATCTCATATCCTATATAATGATATACTATGCAGTCATTAGATATGTGCTCAATTATGCTTACTGATATGGAAATACATCCATGTTTAGTGGAAGAGGAGGGAAGGCTACAAAAGATATTATATGATCCCAGTGTTCATTTTTAAATGTTGCTCTGTGTGTACATAGAAAATTTCTGAAAGCATACAGGTGAAAAAGTTAACAATGGTTATTTTTTATAGTAAGATTACAGAAAGCTATCCCTTCCTTCTCTTCTGTGTTTTCTTTCTTTATCTGAATATGAGAGTATGTAACACTTTTATCATCAGAAAAAGAAACCAGTAAGGGTATTCTGCAGAAGAGGGGAAAATAATTCAATTTCTGTTAGATACATCTTTTTTAAAGCAATAACTAATCCTCACAAAAATAAATATAAATATATTTATGATTGTTTTCTACAAAAAGGATCTTACTGATGCTACTAATTAAATTTGTTTTTAAAAAATCGTGAAGCTCTTTGCTGACAAATCTCATGAGAGAGCTGCCTCTACTCCTGGCTCCCAGTTTAGGCAGGAATACAACATTACAGCTCCAATGAAAGGCTCTTAGAATAGGCCTCCCAGGAAAGGGCTCTCTTCTCCATCAAGACTTGGATTATGAAGACATACAGAGCTGATCCTATTCTTTCCATCCTCAGAGGCTTACAGAACAGGAACTGACATTGGCCACATTTCAAAGGGATTTCTACAGCAACTTTATGAAGTCATCCTTTTTTTTTTCTTGTTTTTGGTAAGTGCTTTCTGCAAACATCAAGGATTTGCCAGGGACTCCAAGAAGCCCGGTTGAAAAGAAATGAAAGAAATCAAAAAAATATTTAATTATTGTCATTCCATCCAAGTAAATCCATTTATAACCACATCAAAGACAAACACAAATATGGCAGAAAGCCTCCCTAGTGAGCACAGGAGGTATAAAGATCAGCTTTGATATGTAAGAATTTTGGGCTTGGTGGGGTCTGTTTTCATTTGTCTTTCCTTTCTCTCTTTTATTCTTCCTTTCTTCTTTCCTTCCTTCCTCCCTTCCTTCTTTCTTTCTTGTGTGTGTGCATGCATGCTTGTGTGTATGTGTGTGTGCGTGTGTAAGTGGTTTATTGTTTTTGCTGTTTTCCTGTCAGTTCTCCATAGAGTAATAAATATTACCAATCTACTGAAATTGACTCTACATTCTCTCTCCATGGACAGCAAAACTCTCCAAATAAATCCTAAATTTTAAGGACTTTGAAAGTAGAAATATAGAATGGCATATGGCGATATGCAAGCTCGGGGCTCTTTTCATTCATCAGGGCTGTTTTCACAAATGGAGAATCAGCAGGAAATAAGAAAGACTAAGAAAGACTTTGCTCTCCTGGGACACATATCGTAGTGCTGCACAGAATCCCTGAGCACAGGTGGTGAGCCCAGGTCATCAGAGGCAACAGGACATTTCAGGTAATGGACATTTCAGAGCCCTGCAGGGCCCTCGCTTCAGGGATTCTCCTTCAGGGCAATCTCTGACCTGCCCTCCTTCTCCGCTTCTCTGTGGGTCTCCCTCCCCACTAGCCACCCCCACCCTGTAGAGGGCCACATACCTGCTCCTCTCTCCCCCTTCCTGACCTAAATGAGCCTCCAAACTTCATTCACACTAAGCTCTAAATGACTGGCAACAATTCCCAGAGTCCCTCTTCTACCCCCACCCCAACCAGCAGACGACCCCCTGTACCAAAGGAGAATAAAAGGAAACAAAGAAACACATTTGTTGAGAACCTGTTATGTACCCAATACTATTCTGAGCACACCTAACATATTTTATCTTCTCTAATTCTCACAACAAAAGTTACAGGTAGACAGTTTCTTCTGTCTTGTATTAAGAGAACAATTTGACAGTCGTTAATTTCATTGCCCAAGGTCACAGGCAGTAAATAGGGCTTTGATCCATCTGACCTCACTACATCTGCTGCTTCAGGGAATCTGGGCCAAAAACTCAAAGGATGTTCAGCATTTTCCAGCCCAAAGTCAAAGGTCTGAAGAAGACCGAGCCTCCTGAGAATCTTCCTATTCCCTGGCATCTCCACTTAAAGGGCAGGAGTAGTCTGTGGAAGAGTTAACTCACCTAAAGAGGCAGGGGCCACCTTCTGCTGCCCTGGAGACAGAGTCTCCATTTCTCCAGGCAGCATCCAGCCCTCTTCCTCCCTTTAAGGATTCCCACCTCTCCACCCAAGGACACTCACTGATTTTGCCCCCAACTCCTCCTCCTTAGCCACTACCAAAGCACCACTGCCAGCATGTCACAACAAACCTTCAAAGGTCCCTATTTCTAAAAGTCCTGATTTCAACCCCTTCCCTGACTGAAGCCACCACACCCACATAGAAATGGCATCTTCCCTGACTATCAAGGCTCATAGCCCGCTCTTCTCAGGCTAGTCTCTTCTTGGCTTTTCAGCCATCCACATTCCCAAATCAATTCTTTCTCTACTTTTTCCCTCTATCCATCCAAGCCTAAGGACTCCCAGAGACTCTGCTAAAGTCTCCACTCTGACACCTCCCCTCTGCTGTCCCGCAAGATCCCTTCCTCTCTTCTGTCACCCACAATTTCATACCCTGCTTTCTTCTCACTGAGGTTTCACAGGTGTTAACTTAAGGCATGGGCCAGCTTGGACCTCTCTACCCTGTACAGATGGCAATGGAGCACCTTGCTCCACAGCAAGGCCCCCAGCCAGGACCTGTTGGTTGAGCCCCTGTGGTACTCACGGCTGTGTATTTTCTGCAGAGAGAGGTACTTTTCCAGATTCCTCCTGAGCTTCATCTCATTGCCATACTTGCCCACGGTGCCATCATCAGACAGGATGAAGTGGGAGTGCATGCAGTTGAGTGTGGTGAGTTTGCTGAGGGGGTTGCCCAGAGTCTGGTACAGGCACACCACCTGCGAGACAGCGAGGACAAGAGACGGTCAGAGCTTGAGATCCTTGCCAGGCCGACTGCTCCAAAGGCCTGTTTATGTACTACAGAGTTCCTGTCCAGGTCAAAAAGTAGTACTTGCTACCAAGAGCAGTGCTTCTCAAGCTATCTGCAGTGAAGAATCAATTTGAGTTTTCTTATTTCTTATTTTTTTATGGACAGATAGGTAGTCCCCTAACGCATGACTAGTATGCGGCTTGTACTACATGAGACCCACAAGTTCAACAACACTCACACACACAGCAAGATAAGCATGCTTACCATATGCTTGGATGTCACAGCACCGTCACCTAGCTAAAAATGGTTCCATATATTTATTTTCAATTTCTGTACTTACCTTGTCTCAGATCATTAAAAAACAGTTCAAGGATCTGCATTGGTACATACACTGCATCACTATCCAGAAACTATGCCTTTTAATAGATCTATTACAGAATAGTATTTGGACACTGACTTTTTTTTCTCGTATTCCAAATGAAGTGAAAAGTAAATGGAGATGCATTCATTCAATATAAAATATCCAGATCTTCATTAATATTTGCTGATTCTTCTATAAGCTACTCCAATTCTCATTTGTTTTTAGAGAGGAGAGAACAGTACAGTCATTGGTACCTGTGGGGGATTAGTTCCAGGACCACTCGCAGATACCACAATCCACGGATGCTCTAGTCTCTTATATAAAATGGTGCAGTATAGTCGGCCCTCAGTATCCCCTGGATCCGTGGTCGGCTGAATCCTTAGGATCCACTGTCAGTTGACTCCTCAGATGCGGAATCCACAAATAGGGAAGGCCAACTGTGTTTGGAGTCAAAGGGCCCAAGTTTAAGGCTAGGCTCTTCTACTTTCTAACTTTAACTCTGGGTAACATCTGCTTCCTTTCTCAGGCTTATTTTCCTCATGTATAAGTGATGATAATAATTCCTACAGCAGACGGTTGCTGTGAGGCTTTAAATAAATAATGGGGGTTTCCCTGGTGGCGCAGTGGTTAAGAATCCGCCTGCCAATGCAGGGGACACAGGTTTAAGCCCTGGTCTGGGAAGATCCCACATGCTGTGGAGCAACTCAGCCCGTGCGCCACAACTACTGAAGCCTGCACACCTAGAGCCCGTGCTCCGCACGGGTGGCTCTGAAGCCACCGCAATGAGAAGCCCATGCACGGCAACAAAGAGTAGCCCCACTCGCCACAACTAGAGAAAGTCCGCATGCAGCAACGAAGACCCAACACAGCCAAAAAAAAAAAACAAGAAAGAAAGAAATTTAAAAAAAAGAAGAAGAAGAAATAATGGATGTAAAAAGCACTACAAACGTTACAAACATTAGTATTTAAAAGTTACCTTTATAATCCCTAAGCATGACACTGAGGCCAGAAACCAAAAAGAAAATGATTGATAGATTTAACACATATTTTTTACACATGGAAAGATGTTCATAAATGATAAATTAAAATCTAGGAAATGCAGCACACATGGCAAACAAAAATGTTAATAGAATGAATTGTAATACCAAAGGTCTTTCAAAATATAAAAACTATGCTTAAAAATGCATAAAAACATGGAAAGATGTTGAATCTCACTAGTAATCAGAGAAACGTACATAAGAAAAATTAGGTGTTATTTTATACCTATCAGAATGGCAAAGTTTAAAAAAAGCCAGAATACCCAAAGCTGGAAATGGTACAGGGAAATGGGCACCCTCATACCCTGTTGGTAGGAATGTAAATTGTTACCACCTTTCTGGAAGACAATTAGTCACATTTTAAAAGTTATATACCAACTGGTCCAAACATTCTACTTTGAGAGTAACTTCTAAGGAAATAAACGTTTTCAGCTAGTTTCAAAAATATATGTGTCTTATCACAATTAATATCATTTTTCGTAAAAGTTAAAAATAGAAAACATAAATGGACAGTATAGAGGGATGGTTAAATAAATTATGGTACTTTAGTACAATAGAACTTTATCAGGCATGAAAAATAAAAACGCACCCTTGGCTCTCAGAATGTGGTCTCTTAATACTATTTCCCACTAAAAGCAACCAGCCATTTCTCTAGGAGCAAAAATTAGATATAATGAGCCAAGAACATTTTTTTTCATACTAAAACACAAGGAAGCAATGATAAATGACTAGAATTGTGTTGAAAGGACTCAGGAGACAACTTGAAAGGCTCCACTGGCCACAATGGGACAATATGAGCATGATAAAGAATAGTAACTATATATTAGAATAATGGATTAAAATATACCAAATATGTTTAACTTCATGAATCAGAAAAAAAAAAAACTCACTGTTCACCTTGGGGGATGGTAGATAACCAACTCAATGCTTTGAAAACTGGCAAATAAAGAAAAAGAATCAAATATTTATTCTACCCTTTCCCATACAACTGTACCACAAGGTAAACCAAGCAATTGAGGAGAAAATGTTTCTCTTTATAGAGTATTTAAGCTAATAAAGGAAGAAAGAACACTATAATTAAATATTAGCATTTTTGCAACCCTGTTGAAATAATAAATCTAGGCAATGACATCATAAAAAGAGAGAGGATGTTATGTCACAAGGGAAGGACACATCTCCTCCTAGGGCATAAACCTGTACAAAAAGAACCTGAGTCTGATCATACCTTTGGATCAAACTACCAATTTACAAGAAAGACAAAAGACAGAGAAATAGGCTAAATGCTACTACAAGAGCTTAAATCTTCAAAATCCAAACTGTGGGAAACTCTTTTGGAATGACCCAGTTTCTTCAACAAATACACTGAAACAAACAAACAGAAAACAGAAAAGGAGATGGAGGGAAAATCCAGAGATCAAAAGCGACTCAAGGAAAAAAACTAAGTGACCAAAGAGACAAATCAACCCATCACAATGTAGGGAAATTTTCTGGATAATGAAATCAAACAACTGAAATATTGAGATAATCAGAAACTTGAACACAGACTGGATATTTGATGATATTCAGAAATTACTGTGAATTTTTTAGGTACAAATATGGCAATGTGGTTATATTTTTTAATTGTCCATATACTTTAGAAATAACTACTAAACTATTTACCAATGAAATTATTTGATGTCTGGAATTTACTTCAAAATAATGGAGGGAGGAGATGGAGAATGGATGAGGGACTAAACTAAACAAAATTGGCTATGAGTTCATAACTGTTGAAACCGGGAGAAGGGTATGAAGGAGATGATTATTCTAATCTCTCTACTCTTTAATGTCTTCGAAATTTTCCAAAATGAAAGTTAAAACAAACCATAAGCATGTCTATATTAACTGACATAGAGAATTAATTATGTTAAATAGTTAAGCTGAAAAACAGATGCACAACAATAGGTTTCTGTTGTTACTTTTTTAACACACAAACTTTTTTACTATACATACGTACGCATACATAGAAAAAAATTCTGGAATGATACACACCGAAATATTAACAGTGGTTATCTTTCTTCTTCATACCTTTTGTAATACTTGAGATACCTACCAAGAATATACATTAGTCTTATAAACAAACTTAGACAAGTCCGTCCCTTTAGAATCATTCTTGCTACTGTGTTGGGATCAGACCTTAATAAGAGACATGGATGAGAGTAGGGAAGGCTATTACAATCATCCAGGTGACAGAAAATAGTGGCTTAAACCTGCTCAGTAACAGTGGAGGTAATAAGAAGAGGTCAGATTCCGGATAGATATATATATATTTTTAAATAAATTTATTTATTTTATTTATTTTTATTTTTGGCTGTGTTAGGCCTTCGTTGCTGCGTGTGGGCTTTCTCTAGTTGCGGTGAGCGGGGCTACTCTTCGCTGCGGTGTGCAGGCTTCTTCTCATTGTAGTGGCTTTTCTTGTTGCGGAGCACGGGCTCTAGGCACACGGGCTTCAGTAGTTGTGCCACACAGGCTCAGTAGTTGTGGCTCGCGGGCTCTAGAGTGCAGGCTCAGTAGTTGTGGCGCACGGGCTTAGTTGCTCCACAGCATGTGTGATCCTCCCGGACCAGGGCTCGAACCCATGTCCCCTGCATTGGCAGGCGTATTCTTAACCACTGCGCCACCAGTGAAGCCCCCAGATATATTTTTAAAGTGAAACTAAGATGATAATTTACTGGTGGATCGGGTTTGAGGCACGAGACGGAGATCATTCCAGGATAAGTTCAGGGTTTGGGCTTGAGAACTGCTGGGCAAGACTGTCACTTTCTAAGATAGGGTAAGGGAGGCAGCAGGAAGTCAGGAGTTTATTTGGGGTATATTACATTCAAGGTGTCTACTAGATATCCAGATATAGTGCTAAGCTGGCAACTGGATACATGTTTATCTCCTTTTGTTGTGAAAGGATTGTCTACTTACATCTCTTCCAATGAGATCTTTCCGGTTCTCAATGATACCCCAAGGAGGGATTCCAACTGTCCAGATTTTTCTCAAGGACTGTGAGGAATGGGCTTTCAGGGCATCCCCAACATGTTTGGACACACCTATGAACAATCAGTTTAGAAGTCAAACTTTAACTCACAAATCATGCAAAACACTGCGACTGCCGGAAAGAGACAAGGAGGCAAGCATATGCAAAAGACCGTTATCAGGGAAAGTTGCTGGCGCAGTGGAATTAATTTCTGATACTTTGACTTGCTCTACTCCCTCTTGACACCTCCTTCTCCTATCACTAACCTTTCTACCCGAACAATTCTCCTCTCCCTTTGAGAAATTTCTGCTTACAGCCTCAGTTCTGCCCGTATTGTTGCCTGACCAGAACATCCTGTAAACCCACCCCTGACATCATGAATGTTCTAAGTACTTTTTCTCTAAACTTCTTGACTGTTCCAGTAAAACATCTTGAAGATCCTTGCTTCACTGAGGCAAATTAATTTAACAGCTTTATATTCATAAATATTCCAGAACTAACACATTAATGTTTGCCTTTCTGGGACTAATAATAATAACAATAATAGCCAACACTGAACTCTTAACTACACACCAGGTGCTTTTTTAAGTTTTACATGCATTTACACTTTAAGTAGGAATTTTTTTAGTCTATTTTATAGGCAAAAATTGAGGCACAAGGAAGTTAAATAATTTGCCCAAGGTTATAGAGCTGGTAGTCTGTACAGTTTGGATTCCAATCCAGGATCTGACTTTTCTTTTTTCAATAGACTTTACTTTTTAAAAAAATTTAATTTTATTATTTTTTTATACAGCAGGTTCTTATTAGCTATCTATTTTATACACATCCGTGTATACATGTCAATCCCAATCGCCCAGTTCATCACACCACCACCACCACCCCGCCGTTTTCCCCCCTTGGTGTCCATAAGTTTGTTCTCTACATCTGTGTCTCTATTTCTGCCCTGCACACTGGTTCATCTGTACCATTTTTCTAGGTTCCATGTGTATGCATTAATATATGATATTTGTTTTTCTCTTTCTGACTTACTTCACTCTGTATGACAGTCTCTAGATCCATCCACGTCTCTACAAATGGCCCAATTTTGAATGGATAAAGAAGATGTGGCACATATATACAATGGAATATTACTCAGCCATAAAAAGGAACAAAAATAGACTTTACTTTTTAGAGCAGTTTTAGATTCACAGCAAAATTGAGCCAAAGGTATAGAGATTGCCCATATACCCTCTTCCCTACACACTTACAACCTCCCCACTGTCAACATCCCCTACCAAAGTGGAACACTTGTTACAACTGATGAACCTACACTGACACATCATAATCATCCGAAGTCCACCGTTTACATTATACTAGAGTTCACTCTTAGTGGTGTACATTCTATGGGTTTGGACAAATGTATAATAACATGTATGCACCATTACAGCATCATACAGAATAGTTTCACTGCCCTAAAAGTCCTCTGTGCTCTGTCTATTCATCCCTCAGTCACCCAATCCTTGATAACCACTGATCTTTTTATTATCTCTACAGTTTTGCCTTTTCCAGAATGTCATATAGTTGGAATTATGCAATATGTAGCCTTTTGAGATTGGCTTAATCTGCCTTTTAGCAGAAATAGAGTCACAGACATAGAGGACAAACTTATGGTTACCAAGGCGGGAGGTGGTGGGTGGGATGAATTGGGAGATTGGGACTGACACACATACACTACTGTATAAAATAGATAACTGATGAGAACCTACTGTATAGCACAGGGAACTCTACTCAATGCTCTGTGGCAACCCAGATGGGAAGGAAAGCTAAAATAGAGTGGATATATGTATACGTATGACTGATTCACTTTGCTGTACAGCAAGAAACCAACACAACATTGTGAAGTGACTCTACTCCAATAAAAATTAATTTTAAAAAATTTGCCTTTTAATCACAAACACTACATTATGTACAGTCTGACTCTGTATGTGTCATTAGCACAGGAAAAAAAAAAAAAAAAGCCCTGCATATTGCATGCATCTAATGCATAGCACCTAAATCATTTCCTTCTCTCTGGAATCCTCCTCTCCAGCCATCTTTTGCACTTTTCTCAGTCATTTTCTAAAATTGGGGTTCTGGACCACAGAACACACATCAATGCCAATAGAGATTCAGATCCATAGGTTTGGCATGCGTTACCAGCATGTGGTGGTGATTGTCTGTCAGCAGCCCACATGTGATCTTAATACATATTATCTGCTAAGACTCTCTGTAAAACCAGATCTGACAATATCATTCCCTATTCATTCTTCTGTTCAAAATCCTTTGAGGGCTCCCTGCTACATAGAGAATAAAACCTCAGCCCAAATAACATGGCACCCAATCTGCCTCCAGTCTCCCTTGTTGTCCCTGTCCTCTGCCACATGGCACATCCAGCTAGCAGCCTTATCACCTCCTTCTACACATGCCTTAGTCTCCAGCTGTGTACCTTGCCCTGAACTGCCACCTCTGCCTAGAATGCTTTTTCCTACCCTTCTCTCAGGGCCAACATTAAGTGCTATATCCTTCACCAAGCTTTCTTCTCAGGTTCCCTCAGTTGGAACCGGAATTTGTTTTCCTCTTCCTCTTCCTTTTACTCCCAAACACTTTGTATCTCAACTATGACCCATTCAGCATCGATTTTTGCTTCGTTGCTTACTCTCTGTTTGTTACAGTTACCCACCCCATCACTAAACCCGGGGTCCATATCTTACTCATCTTTCATCCACAGCATCTATCCAAATGCTTTATACACAATAGATTCTTAAAGGCTTCTGGCATTCAATTTAAATAAATGTAAAAAATTCATGCCAAATAATGTTCAAGTACAGCTGAGAAGCATCTCAAGCATAGGTTGAAGCTGGTAAGCAAAGCTTCTCGAATTTAAATGTGCATAAGAATCACCTGGGGATGTCATCAAAATGCAGATTTTGATCCCACTGGTCTGAGGAGCCCGATATCTGCATTCCCAACAAGCTCCTAGGTGATGCTGATGTTGCTGGTGCAGGGACCACTTCTTGAGGAGTCAGGACCTAAGGAGCCGAGGCTGAATCAGGTCAGACCCTGATTATTGTTTAAGGAAGCTCCAAGTATATCTCATTTCTCATTTCTTTTGTTCATATGAACTATTTCAATAGTCTTCACACTATTATATTTGTGTTCTTTAACTGGCCCTAATCTAAAATATTTTTTTTCTTAAAAAAGCAATAAGTAAAATAAAGCATGTAACACAATTAGTTATTCAAAGAAGAAAACCATGCCCAAGTTCACCTTTTTCTGAACTCTACAAAACTTCCCCATCCACCCTCTTTTTTTTACTGGAAATAAAATAAGTACTACACATTGGACTTAGAACTCTGCAACCTTTGCTTTTTTCTAAGAATGTGAAACAGTAATTATCTCAATGAAATGTACCAGAGGAACTACCAGGTTACCCATTAGTGACAAGACGAATCCTTTGGTTTTATTTTTATTTTGTTTTTTCAATCACTTGCTTCCTTCATTCCTTTTTAATCAAAAGAAATTATTCATTACATTAGTACCTGTTGCTCAGTTCTTAGACATATGTATAGGCCCTAGCCTCTACCTCACAATCAGGTAGACTCATCCTAACCTAACCTGTAAGGCAAAACATAAACGTGCTACAAGTGCTACAGGCAATAAACGCTATAGAAATTAAGAAACAAGAGCAAGTTGAGATAAAGAATGCTTCCTGTGTATGTTGGCATCTAATGTAGATCCTAAAGGTCAAGCAGAACTTAATAGGACATTGGCTAGGATATCCCAAATCAAAAGAGGAAGAAGTAAAGGGAAGATGGAAAGCCACAGGTGTGATATTGTGACTTATAATAATATATATATGGTCTGTTAGTGACACAGAGCTCCTTAAAACCTTGGAATTTCCTAAGTGGTGAGAGTGACAGAGGTGCCTTCTGTTATGTTAATGAGGCGACTTTTGGACCTACTGATGGGGGCTGGTTGCCAAGGGAACCAACCAACCACGTGATTAGAGGGTAGGAATTTTCAGTCTCACCCTCAACCATTGGGGAGGGGAGAGGAACTGGAGATTGAGTTCAATTATCAATAGCCAATGACTTAATCAATCGTGCCCATGTAATGAGGCCTCCACAAAAAAACAAACAAACAAACAGGGTTCAGAGAGCTTCCAAGTCGGTAAACACGTGGAAATGGGAGGAGGGCATGAAAGCTCTGTGCCCCTTCCCACATGCCTTGCCCTATGCATCTCTTCAATCTACCTGTTCCTGAGTTACATCCTTTTATAATAAACTGATAATCTAGTGAGTAAACTGGTTTCCTGCATTCTGTGAGCTGCTCTAGCAAATTCATCAAACCCAGGGAGGGGATGGTGGGAACCTCTGATTTATAGTCAGCCAGTCAGATTGTGGGACTGAGCCCTTAACCTGTGGAATCCGTCGCTATTTCCTGGTAGACAGTAATTCAGAATTGAGTTGAACTGTAAGACACTCAGCTGGTGCTGGAGAACTGTAGTGTGTTGGGAAAGAACCCACACATGAGAACTGGTGTCAGAACTGTAACATATCAGTAACAGATTAGTAAGAGAGGAGTTTGTGAAGTCAGTAATCCTCAACCCTGGCTGCACATTAGATACCCTTCAGAAGCTTCACCCTGAAAAACTCTAATTAATCTGGGGTAGAACTTGTGCATCTGTATTTTTCCAAAGCCCCCAGATGATTCTCTAACATGCATACAGTTCATAAACATTGATGCAAAAGAGTAGGGTTAGAGGTTCAGGGGCTACAAAATGAAGTTCTTGAATGTCAGATTTCAAGAAGTATGAAAGAGTCAGTGACAGAAACAAGTGAGTGAAATGCCAGTTATGTAGTTAATTATCTCCTCATGCCCCATAAACTCAATGCAGTTGTTGCACATGTCACTGATTTCCAATTCCTGAGAACCTGACCGTGGTGAGTTTAGCTCACGTCTATGCCCACACACTACCACACCACAGTCCAAAGCTCATGAAAACCTATTTTCTTTGCCAGACGTTTACCCAAAGTTATATTAAAATAGCATATTTTAACAATGGTAAAAATACATTCCAGGAAAGGTCTAGGATTCTTCTGCATTTCTTTTCCAGTCACTACACTTCCAGTCTTTCTCACGCTACCACATCTACTGGGAGCACTGCAGAGCAGAGGTTAGGTGCTATACTGCCTGATTCACAGTTTAAAAAAAGGAATGAAAAAAAAAAAAAAACAGACTGAAACAGGGAATGTGCCTTACCGGTATTAATGCCTTCAGTTATTATCCACGCTCCCGTTGTCTCTGCAGCTTTGACCAAACCTTGGCTGAAGATCTCTTTAAGTTTGGAGGGCATCTTGAAGTTTTGGATGCCCCCGTGGACAGAGATCACCAGCTTTGGCAGTTCCATCTTCCACTCTTTCAACATTAAATGTAACAGATGATCCAACTTTGTGTCATAAGAAGTTCTAATATACTGGAAGATACGCATATATACATATACATAAAATAGTGGAAAATACCTGCCACGTCGCAGTAAGCACACAGCAGGGCAACTGAAATGCCAAAACTTGAAAGAAAATGTCTAGGATCTCTTTAAAAGTTCATCTTCATATAATGGAAATATTTACTTTGAAAAGATCCCACACCCCCTTTAAGTTCCTTCTGAGAATTACAAGTCACCACAGGAAGGCTTCCTCTGGTTTTCAGGGTTAGTCTACCAACGTTCTCTAGAAGGTCTGAGGTAAGGCAGAAATACTTCAAACTGGCAAAAATCACTATGCCAGCAAACCCATTTAAAAAAAAGTTTTAGAAATAAGTGTAATGAGGTTTTCTCATAAATGCTATGGCTTTTAATTTACTGGACCATTTCACATATTTGCATAATTTAAGTTAAGATCCAGAAGCATGTTCATTCATTTTAAATTTTACATTCTAACCATTTCCTATATATATCATCTCTCTAAAAACTTCTTTTCCAAAATAAATACTTTTCATAAGAGAGTCAATGTAACCAAAAGAAAAGACGGAAATCAGGCAGCTCCAGAATCATTCTGCGTTTTGCCCAAGATTATAGTGTATGGCTGGCTTTCTTTTCCCAGCCAATGCAGCCACATACAGACTGGTAAAATCATATTGAGATAAGCGTGAGCCAACCAACAGCAAGAATAAGTTGGATTTATAGGATAAGGACCATAGGAAACCATGAGTTTATAAAACTATAGCAAAAATAACCACAGGTAGAGATCGCCATAGATATGCAAATAGGAAATATCACATTGTCCTCCAGAATGTGATAGTGATTTAAAACAATTGTCTTCATCTTTGAAATTCTTAAAACATAATCCTTTTATTTCATAATTAAAATATTAGAATTTCTGACATGAGGATGGTGCAGCCATCACAGGACGTAGTAGAAAGAATCTAAGGGTAACTAGGATTCAGTTTACAAGTGAGAAAACTGAGTTGCCACAGCTTTATCACATATTCCAAGAGTAGGAAAAATACAAGTTGACCTTTGTGAAAGGGTTCATGTTGCCCCGAATGATGAATAAGGGCAGAGGAGGCAGCTCTGGTTTAGTTCTCCTTCTCTCTCTCTCTCAGTTCTTTCTCAGGTAGCCCTCCCTTTCAGTTATAAGTCCTTTTAGTCCTAGAAGATACTTCTCCTTGAGATTTCAGGATAACACCTTGATCAACTAAATTATCAGCACTAGAGTCTTTTCTTCCAAAGGCCAACTGAAGACGGTGCTAAGGTTTTATGACACTCTCTTTCCCCTCCTCCTCCTTTATCGTAACTCACCTCCAAACCTCTGTGGAAGGAGGTGGGAGGGATAACAACTAGGAAGGGAAACGCAGCAGAGGGGATGAGTAAGCAGCTCTCACAAGCTCTCCTGCTGTGCATGCTATACTTCCAGGCTGAAATATAAGGGTAGCCTCTTCTGAGAGATCAAATAAAATGCATTCAGGCACAGAGGATGTAACAGGCGCCTAATGCTAAGCATAAAACGTATCAGTGATCAGATCTGTCTAAGCATGTTTTCAGTTTTCCTAAATGTACCATATTCCCCCTTGGCCTTCCCACAAGCTATTCCTCACGCCTACAGTGGTCTTATCCTTCTGTCTCACCAGACACCAAACACCTCACTCATCTTTGCCATCTCAGCTTAGCCACCCTACTCTCAGATGGCTTCCTTGACACATGCACACCACCCCAGAAAAACAGGAGGAGTTCCCTTTTCATTCTCTCAAAGAACCCTGTATTCCCCTTTCCTAGCATCCCCACCATCTGGGGTAATTCTATATTTATTTCCTGTTTCCCTCACTAGACTGTAAGCAATGTTAGTACACAGAACATATTCTCTTTGGGGCATAGCAAAGTATGGGCAACTGATAAAGATCTGTTGAATGGATAAAAAAATGAGTAAATGAAGATGATTATGAACAAACATAAAAGCAAAAGGAAGAAGACGAACAATTAAGGGAAAAATTACATAAAGAGTTCTATGAGAGTCAGCTTCCAAAAAGGATTAGAGGACAGTTTTCTTGCCAACTAAAACAAACAAACAAAAATCAATGCACAAAGTTAGATGCAAGTGGATTAGTAATCAGAAATGTAGATTACTGTACAATTATATTATGAAACCTTATTATGATTGCACTATTAAGAACAGTTTTTCAAATCCTTTTAACTGATGATGCACTGCAGGACAAAACTGATTCTGAGCTTCCCTGAGGTAGGCTCCCCCTGTATTTTCCCCAAGGAAAGCTGCCTCTAATAAAGCAGTGTACATTTAACAAGGTCAATAGAAAACAGCTGAGAGACACATGACCTGTCAATACTATGTGAATCCCACATAAAATTACTATATTAGGGACAGGAGAAAAACTGGCCTGTAAAGCCCAGCACTATCATTCAGGGGGTACAGAAATTTCTCCATTTTCTTCCTGAGAAAAGGCTCTCACAAGGGCATAGCAGGCATCAACAGCCACAGGTTAAGTTACTGGGAATTGCTATGGCCGTGATTCAGGTGAAGTCTGTTCTTCGGTAGTAACTTCTATACATTCCTTAAGAAAAGGGAAGCCGTTTGGCAACTGCCTCATGAGCAATAAGCCATTCTCTTCTGCAGAGGGCATAACCTGGCTGAAAGAAGTCAATCAAAGAGCTGGCCACACCGCACCTGGGAAAGGTATCATGCCCCTCAGACATAAAAGAAAAAGAAGAGTCAGGTCATTTCTGTCAACAGGTGAGTAACATGGATCGCCTTTGCAATAAAACCTGGTCATCTGATCATCTACACTTAGAAATACAATTTGGAGATATATTTGGAGGTTACAGCCTCTGTTAAAAATCAGCAAAATAGGAGACCTTCAAGATGGTGGAGGAGTAAGACGTGAAGATCACCTTCCTCCCCACAAATACATCAGAAATACATCTACATGTGGAACAACTCCTACGGAACACCTACTGAATGCAGGCAGAAGGCCTCAGACTTCCCAAAAGGCAAGAAACTCCCCACATACCTGGGTAGGGCAAAAGAAAAAACAGAGACAAAAGAATAAGTACGGGACCTGCACCTCTGGGAGGGAGCTGTGAAGTTTCCACACACTAGGGAGCCCCTTCAATGGCGGATATGGGGGCGGGGGGTGGCGGTGGGGAAGCTTCCGAGCCACGGAGGAGAGCACAACAGGGGTGCGGAGGGCAAAGCGGAGAGATTGCCGCACAGAGGATCGGTGCCGACCAGCACTCACCAGCCCAAGAGGCTTGTCTGCTCACCGGCCGGGGCAGGTGGGGGCTGGGAGCTGAGGCGCAGGCTTCGGAGGTCAGATCCCAGGGAGAGGACTGGGGTTGGCTGAGTGAACACAGCCTGAAGGGGCTAGTGCGCCACAGCTAACAGGGAAGGAGTCCGGGAAAAAGTCTGGACCTGCCTAAGAGGTAAGAGACCATTATTTCGGGGTGTGCGAGGAGAGGGATTCAGAGCACCACCTAAAGGAGCTCCAGAGATGGGCGCGAGCCACGGCTATCAGCGTGGACCCCAGAGACGGTCATGAGAGGCTAAGGCTGATGCTGCCGCCATCAAGAAGGCTGTGTGCGAGCACAGGTCACTATCCACACCTCCCCTCCCAGGAGCCTGTGCAGCCCGCCACTGCCAGGGTCCCGGGATCCAGGAACAACTTCCCCAGGAGAACACACAGCACGCCTCAGGCTGGTGCAATGTCACTGTGACCTCTGCCACCGCAGGCTCACCTCGCATTCTGTACCCCTCCCTCCCCAACCCCGGGCTGAGTGAGCCAGGGCCCCTGAAGCAGCTGCTCCTTTAACCCCATCCTGTCTCAGCGGGAACAGGCGCACTCAAGAGACCTACACGTAGAGGCGAGGACAAATCCAAAGCTGAGACGCAGGAGCTGTGCGAACAAAGAAGAGAAAGGGAAATTTCTCCCAGCAGCCTCAGGAGCAGTGGATTAAATCTCCACAATCAACTTGATGTACCTACATCTGTGGAATACCTGAATAGACAGCAAATCATCCCAAAATTGAGGCGGTGGACTTTGGGAGCAACTATAGACTTGGGATTTGCTTTCTGCATCTAATTTGTTTTTGGTTTTATGTTTATCTTAGTTTAGTATTTAGAGTTTATTATCAATGGTAGATTTGTTTATTGATTTGGCTGCTTGCTTCCTTTTTCATATACATATAGATTTTTTTATTCCTTTTTCTCTTTCTGTGAGTGTGTATGTGTATGCTTCTTTGTGTCATTTTGTCTGTATAGCTTTGCTTTTACCATTTGTCCTAGGGTTCTGTCTGTCTGGTTTTTTTTTTTAGTACAGTTTTTTTTTCCTTTTTTCTTTATCTTTGGCTGCCTTGGGTGTTTGTTGTTGCACGCAGGCTTTCGCTAGTTGCGGCGAACGGGGGCTACTCTTTGTCACGGTGACTACTTCAGCCCGTGCACCTAGAGCCCATGCTCCACAACAAGAGAAGCCACCGCAATGAGAAGTCCGCACTCACTGCGGTGGCTTCTCTTGTTGTGGAGCATGGGCTCTAGGCGCACGGGCTGAAGTACTTGTGGCATGAAGGCTCAGTAGTTGTGGCTCACAGGCTCTAGAGCGCAGGCTCAATAGTTGTGGTACACGGGCTTAGTTGCTCCATGGCATGTGGGATCTTCCTGGACCAGGGTTTGAACCCATGTCCCTTGCATTGGCAGGTGGATTCTTAACCACAGCGCCACCAGGGAAGCCCTCTAGTATAGTTTTTAGTGCTGGTTACCATTGGTGGATTTGTTTTTTGGTTTGATTGCTGTCTTCTTTCTTTCGTTCTTTATTTTTTTATTACTTTTAACTTTTTTTATTTTAAATATATATGTTTATTTTTTATTTTAATAACTTTATTCTATTTTTTTCTTTATTTCTTTCTTTCTCCCTTTACTTCTGAGCAGTGTGGCTGACAGGCACTTCGGGCTCGGGCCGGGTGTCAGGCCTGGGCCTCTGACGTGGGAGAGCTGAGTTCAGGACATTGGCCCACCAGAGACCTCCCAGCTCCATGTAATATCAAAAGGCGAAAGCTCTCCCAGAGATCTCCATCTCAACGCTAAGACCCAGCTCCACTCAACAACCAGCAAGGTACAGTGTTGGACACCCTATGCGAAAAAACTAACAAAACAGGAACACAACCCCACCCATTAGCAGAGACACTGTCTAAAATCATAATAAAGTCACAGACACCCCAAAAGACACCACTGGATGCGGTTTTGCCCACCAGAAAGACAAGACCCAGGCTTATCCACCACAACACAGGCACCAGTCCCCTCCACCAGGAAGCCTACACAACCCATTGACCCAACCTTAGCCACTGGGGGCAGACACCAAAAACAATAGGAACTACGAACCTACAGCCTGTAAAAAGGTGACCTCAAACACAGTAAGGTAAGCAAAATGAGAAGACAGAGAAACACACAGCACACGAAGGAGCAAGGTAAAAACCCACAAGACCAAACAAATGAAGAGGAAATAGGCAGTCCACCTGAAAAAGAATTCAGAGTAATGATAGTAAAGATGATCTAAAATCTTGGATATAGAATGGAGAAAATACAAGAAATGTTTAACAAGGACCTAGAAGACCTAAAGAGCAAACAACAAATGATTAACAACACAATAAATGAAATTAAAAATTCTCTACAAGGAATCAATAGCAGAATAACTGAGGCAGAAGAACGGATAAGTGACCAGGAAGATAAAATAGTGGAAATAACTACTACAGAGCAGAATGAACAAAAAGGAATGAAAAGAATTGAGGACAGTCTCAGAAACCTCTGGGACAACATTAAACGCACCAACATTCAAATTATAGGGGTCCAAGAAGAAGAAGAGAAAAAGAAAGGGACTGAGAAAATATTTGAAGAAATTAGTGTTGAAAACTGACCTAATATAGGAAAAGAAAGAGTCAATCAAGTCCAGGAAGCACAGAGAGTCCCATACAGGATAAGCCCAAGGGGAAACATGCCAAGACATATATTAATCAAACTATCAAAAATTAAATACAAACAAAAACATTAAAAGCAGCAAGGGAAAAACAACAAATAACATAGAAGAGAATCCCCATAAGGTTAACAGCTGATCTTTCAGGAAAATCTCTGCAAGCCAGAAGGGAGTGGCAGGACATATTTAGAGTGATGAAAAGGAAAACCTACAAACAAGATTACTCTACCCAGCAAGGATCTTATTCAGATTCGAGGGAGAAATTAAAACATTTACAGATGAGCAAGAGCTAAGAGAATTCAGCACCACAAAACCAGCTTTATGACAAATGCTAAGGGAATTTCTCTAGGCAGGAAATACAAGAGAAGGAAAAGACCTACAATAACAAACTCAAAACAATTTAGAAAATGGTAACAGGAACATACATAGCAAAAACTACCTTAAATGTAATTGGATTAAATGCTCCAACCAAAAGACATAGACTGGCTGAATGGATACAAAAGCAAGACCAGTATAGATGCTGTCTACAACAGACCCACTTCAGACCTAGGGACACATACAGACTGAAAGTGAGGGGATGGAAAAAGATATTCCATACAAATGGAAGTCAAAAGAAAGCTGGAGTAGCAAATTCTCTCATCAGACAAAATAGACTTTAAAATAAAGACTACTAGGGGCTTCCCTGGTGGCACAGTGGTTGAGAGTCTGCCTGCCGATGCAGGGAACACGGATTCGTGCCCCGGTCCGGGAAGATCCCACATGCCGCGGAGCGGCTGGGCCCGTGAGCCATGGCCGCTGAGCCTGCGCGTCCAGAGCCTGCGCTCTGCAACGGGACAGGCCACAACAGTGAGAGCCCCGCGTATAGCAAAATAAAAATAAAAATAAAAAATAAAGACTACTACAAGAGACAAAGAAGGACACTACATAATGATCAAGTGATCGATCCAAGAAGAAGGTATAACAATTGTAAATATTTATGCACCAAACATAGAAGCACCTCAATACATAGGCGAATGCTAACAGCCATAAAAGGGGAAATCGACAGTAACACAATCATAGTAGAGGACTTTAACACCCCACTTTCACCAATGGACAGATCATCCAAAATGAAAATAAATAAGGAAACAAAAGCTTTAAAAGACACATTAAACAACATGGACTTAATTGATATTTATAGGGAATTCCATCCAAAAACAAAAGAATACACTTTCTTCTCAAGTGCTCATGGAACATTCTCCAGGATAGATCATATCTTGGGTCACAAATCAAGCCTTGGTAAATTTAAGAAAATTAAAATCATATAAAGTATCTTTTCCGACCACAACACTATGAGACTACATATCAATTACAGGAAAACATCTGTAAAAAATACAAACACATGGAGGCTAAACAATACACTAGTAAATAACCAAGAGATTACTGAAGAAATCAGAGGAAATAAAAAAATACCAGGAAGCAAATGACAATGAAAACACAAGGGCCCAAAACCTATGGGATTCAGCAAAAGCAGTTCTAAGAGGGAAGTTTATAGCAATACAATCCTACCTCAAGAAACAAGAAACATCTCAAATAAACAACCTAAACTTAAACCTAAAGCAATTATAGAAAGAAGAAAAAAAAAACCCAAAGTTAGCAGAAGGAAAGGAATCATAAAGATCATATCAGAAATAAAGGAAAAAGAAATGAAGGAAACGATAGATAGCAAAGATCAATAAAACTGGGGCTTCCCTGGTGGCGCAGTGGTTGGGAGTCCGCCTGCCGATGCAGGGGGCGCAGGTTCGTGTCCCAGTCCGGGAGGATCCCACATGCCGTGGAGCAGCTGGGCCCTTGAGCTGTGGCCACTGGGCCTGCTTGTCCGGAGCCTGTGCTCTGCGGCAGGAGAGGCCACAGTGGTGGGAGGCACGCGTACCACAAAAAAAAAAGATCAATAAAACTAAAAGCTGGTTCTTTGAGAAGATAAACAAAATTGATAAACCATTAGCCAGACTCATCAAGAAAAAAAGGGAGAAGACTCAAATCGACAGAATTAGAAATGAAAAAGAAGAACTAACAGCTGACACTGCAGAAATACAAAGGATCATGAGAGATTACTACAAGCAAATATATGCCAATAAAATGGACAACCTTGAAGAAATGGACAAATTTTTTAAAAAGCACAACTTCCCAAGACTGAGCCAGGAAGAAATAGAAAATATAAACAGACCAATCACAAGCACTGAAGTTGAGACTGTGATTAAAAATCTTCCAACAAACAAAAGACCAGGACCAGATGGCTTCACAGGTGAATTCTATGAAACATTCAGAGAAGAGCTAACACTTATCCTACTCAAACTCTTCCAAAATATACCAGAGGGAGGAACACTCCCAAACTCATTCTACGAGGCCACCATCATCCTGATACCAAAACCGGACAAAGATGTCACAAAGACAGAAAACTACAGGCCAATATCACTGATGAACAAAGCTGCAAAAATCCTCAACAAAATACTAGCAAACAGAATCCAACA
The DNA here is from genome assembly GCF_964165515.1 of Mesoplodon bidens. Taxonomy (NCBI): domain Eukaryota; kingdom Metazoa; phylum Chordata; class Mammalia; order Artiodactyla; family Ziphiidae; genus Mesoplodon; species Mesoplodon bidens. The sequence goes on from NC_138162.1 coordinate 83,826,191, forward strand.
GCACATTAAAAGGCTCATACACCATGATCAAGTGGGGTTTATCCCAGGAAGGCAAGGATTCTTCAATATATGCAAATCAATCAACGTGATACACCATATTAACAAATTGAGGGAGAAAAAAACATATGATCATCTCAACAGATGCAGAAAAAGCTTTCAACAAAATTCAACACCCATTTAAAATAAAAACCCTCCAGAAAGTAGGCACAGAGGGAACTTACCTCAACACAACAGAGGCCATATATGACAAACCCATAGCCAACATTGTTCTCAATGGTGAAAAACTGAAACCATTTCCTCTAACATCAGGAACAAGACAAGGTTGTCCACTCTCACCACTATTATTCAACATACTGTTGGAAGTTCTAGCCATTGCAATCAGAGAAGAAAAAGAAAGAAAAGGAATCTAAATCAGAAAAGAGGAAAAGCTGTCACTGTTTGCAGATGACATGATACTATATACAGAGAATCCTAAAGAAGCTACCAAAAAAACACTAGAGCTAATCAATGAATTTGGTAAAGTAGGAAGATACAAAGAAATCTCTTGCATTCCTATACACTAATGATGAAAAATCTGGAAGAGAAATTAAGGAAACACTCCCATTTACCACTGCAATAAAAAGAATAAAATACCTAGGAATAAACGTACCTAAGGAGACAAAAGACCTGTATGCAGAAAACTATAAGACACTGATGAAAGAAATTAAAGATGACACAAACAGGTGGAGAGATATCCTATGCTCTTCGATCAGAAGAATTAACACTGTGAAAATGACTATACTACCCAAAGCAATCTACAGATTCAGTGCAGTCCCTATCAAACTACCACTGGCATTTTTCACAGAACTAGAACAAAAAATTTCAAAATTTGTGTGGAAACACAAAAACCCCGAACAGCCAAAGCAATCTTGAGAAAGAAAAACGGAGCTGGAGGAATCAGGCTCCCAGACTTCAGACTATTCTACAAAGCTACGGTAATCAAGACAGTATTGTACTGTCACATAAACAGAAATATAGATCAATGGAATGGTATACAAAGCCCAGAGATAAACCCACACACCTATGGTCACCTTATTTTTGATAAAGGAGGCAAGAATATACAATGGAGAAAAGACAGCCTCTTCAATAAGTGGTGCTGGGAAAACTGGACAGCTACATATAAAAGAATGAAATTAGAACACTCCCTAACACCATACACAAAAATAAACTCAAAATGGATTAAAGACCTAAATGTAAGACCAGACACTATAAAACTCTCAGAGGAAAACATCGGCAGAACACTTAGACATAAATCACAGCAAGATCCTTTTGACCCACCTCCTAGAGAAATGCAAATAAAAACAAAAATAAACAAATGGCACCTAATGAAACTTAAAAGCTTTTGCACAGTAAAGGAAACCATAAACAAGACAGAAAGACAACCCTCAGTATGGGAGGAAACATTTGCAAATGAAGCAACTGACAAAGGATTAATCTCCAAAATCTACAAGCAGCTCATGCAGCTCAATATCAAAAAAACAACCCAATCCAAAAATGGGTAGAAGACCTAAATAGATATTTCTCCAAGTAGATATACAGATTGCCAACAAACATATGAAAGGATGCTCAACATCACTAATCGTTAGAGAAATGCAAATCAAAACTACAATGAGGTATCACCTCACACCAGTTAGAATCAAAAAATCTACAAACAATAAATCCTGGAGAGGGTGTGGAGAAAAGCGAACCCTCTTGCGGTACTGGTGGGAATGTAAATTGATACAGCCACTATGGAGAACAGTATGGAGGTTCCTTAAAAAACTAAAAATAGAACTACCATATGACCCAGAAATCCCACTACTTGGCATATACCCTGAGAAAACCATAATTCATAAAGAGTCATGTACCACAATGTTCATTGCAGCTCTATTTACAATAGCCAGGACAGGGAAGCAACCTAAGTGTCCACTGACAGATGAATGAATAAAGAAGATGTGGCACATATGTACAGTGGAATATTACTCTGCCATAAAAAGAAGCAAAACTGAATTATTTGTAGTGAGGTGTATGGGCCTAGAGTCTGTCATACAGAGTGAAGTAAGTCAGAAAGAGAAAAACAAATACTGTATGCTAACACATATATATGGAATCTAAAAAAAAAAATAGTTCTGAAGAACCTGTGGGCAGGACAGGAATAAAGACACGGATGTACAGGAGGGGCTTGAGTACACGGAGTGGGGGAAGGGTAAGCTGAGACGAAGTGAGAGAGTGGCATGGACATATATACACTATCAAATGTAAAATAGATAGCTAGTGGAAAGCAGCTGCATAGCACAGGGGGATGAGCTCGGTACTTTGTGCCCATCTAGAGGGGTGGGATAGGGAGGGTGGGAGGGAGACGTAAGAGGGTGGAGATATGGGGATATATGTATATGTATAGTTGATTTACTTTGTTATAAAGCAGAAACTAACACACCATTGTAAAGCAATTATACTCCAATAAAAATATTTTTTAAAAATCAGCAAAATAATGTAGGTTATTAGCAAACCTTAGAGTGGTGGGTGTGCTCTCCATCTTGGAAGTTAATCGTGCCAAAGGTATCTGTAGAGCTTTTTGTTGTGTGCTTTTCAACAGACCATTGTTCATTTTCACTACCGTTGGCAGCTGAGATGGTCCAGGCATAATCTATCCCATAATGGTCTCTAAGCAATCGCCCACAGTAACACCTTAAATTTGGGATAAATACCAATTTCAAAATAGAAAACACACAATTTCAGAATAGAAAATAGATGTAATGTTTCTACATGTTCCTAGAGTAATATATAGACGACATATATTAACAATTTTTAAAACTTCACACTGAGATTTATATTTGATTTCCAACACTAGGTTGTTTTCTAAGTTTAAAAACATACTCACTGGTTCTCTTCCATGGCTACATATTAGAATCATTTTTGGAATGTTTTAAGAAAACACTAAAAATCTCTTAAACACCCATGTTCATAGCAGTGTTATTCACAACAGCCAAGAGGTAGAAGCAACCCATGTATTCATCAATATATGAATGGATGAACAAAATGTAGTATACACATTCAATTTTGCAAGATAAAAAGTTCTGGAGATCCACAACACAACAATGTGAATAAACTTAACACTACTGAACTGTACTGTTAAAAATGATTAAAATAATAAAGAAAACAAAAACAAACATCAAATTGTATATTTTAAATATGTGCAGTTTATGGCAATTACATCTCATAAACTGTATTTAAAAAATAATCTTGTGAACAATCATTGACAGGAAGACACTGGAACTCACCAAAAAAGATACCACACATCCAAAGACAAAGGAGAACCCACAATGAGATGGTAGGAGGGGCGCAGTCACAATCAAATCAAATCCCGTAATTGCTGGGTGAGTGACTCACAAACTGGAGAACACTTATACCACAGAAGTCCACCCACTGGAGTGAAGGTTCTGAGCCCCACTGTCAGGCTTCCCAAACTTGGGGTCTGGCAATGTAAGAAGGAATTCCTAGAGAATCAGACTTTGAAGGCTAGTGGGATTTGACTGCAGGACTTCAACAGGACTGGGTGAAACAGAGACTCCACTCTTGGAGGGCAAACACAAAGTAGTGTGCACATCGGGACCCAGGGGAAGGAGCAGTGACCCCATGGGAGACTGAACCAGACCTACCTGCTAGTGTTGGAGGGTCTCCTGCAGAGGTGGCGGGTGGCTGTGGCTCACCATGAGGACAAGGACACTGGGAGCAGAAGTTCTGGGAAGTACTCCTTGGTGTGAGCCCTCCCAGAGTCTGCCATTAGCCGCCCCCCAAAGAGCCGGTAGGCTCCAGTGTTGGGTCACCTCAGGCTTGTTTGATTGTTTACCAACAGGGAAGGAACCCAGCCCCACCCATGAGCAGACAAGCTGATTAAAGTTTTACTGAACTCTGCCCACCAGAGCAACACCCAGCTCTACCCACCACCAGTCCCTCCCATCAGGAAACTTGCACAAGCCTCTTAGATAGCCTCATCCACCAGAGGGTCGATAGCAGAAGCAAGAAGAACTACAATCCTGCAGCCTGTGGAACAAAAACCACATTCACATAGAGATAGACAAGATGAAAAGGCAGAGGGCTATGTACCAGATGAAGAAACAAGACAAAACCCCAGAAAAGCAACTAAATGATGTGAAGATAGGCAACCTTCCAGAAAAAGAATTCAGAATAATGATAGTGAACATGATCCAGGACCTCAGAAAAAGAATGGAGGCAAAGATCAAGAAGATACAAGACATGTTTTACAAAGACCTAGAAGAATTAAAGAACAAACAAACAGAGATGAACAATAAATAACTAAAATGAAAAATACCCTAGAAGGAATCAATAGCAGAATAACTGAGGCAGAACAGACAAGTGACCTGGAAGACAGAATGGTGGAATTCACTACCGTGGAACAGAATAAAGAAAAAAGAATGAAAAGAAATGAATACAGCCTAAGAGACCTCTGGGACATTAAATGCAACAACATTCACATTAGGGGTCCCAGAAGGAGAAGAGAGAGAGAAAGGACCTGAGAAAATATTTGAAGAGATTACAGTCGAAAACTTCCCTAACATGGGAAATAGCCACCCAAGTCCAGGAAGCGCAGAGAGTCCCATACAGGATAAACTCAAGGAGAAACACACCAAGACACATAGTAATCAAACTGACAAAAATTAAAGACAAAGAAAAATTACTGAAAGCAACTAGGGAAAAACGACAAATAACATACAAGGGAACTCCCACAAGGTTAATAGCTGATTTCTCAGCAGAAACTCTACAAGCCAGAAGGAAGTGGCATGATATATTTAAAGTGATGAAAGGGAAGAACCTACAACCAAGATTACTCTACCCAGCAAGGATCTCATTCAGATTCGACAAAGAAATCAAAGGCTTTACAGACAAGCAAACGCTAAGAGAATTCAGCACCACCAAACCAGCTTTACAACAAATGCTAAAGGAACTTCTCTAAGTGGGAAACACGAGAGAAGAAAAAGACCTACAAAAACAGACCCATAACAATTAAGAAACTGGGAATAGGAACATACATATCAATAAGTACCTTAAACGTGAATGGATTAAAAGCTCCAACCAAGAGATACAGGCTCACTGAATGGATACAAAAACAAAATCCATATGTATGCTTTCTACAAGAGATCCACTTCAGAACTAGGGACACATACAGACTGAAAGTGAGGGGATGGAATAAGGTATTCCACGCAAATGGAAATCAAAAGAAAGCTGGAGTAGCAGTACTCATATCATATAAAATAGACTTTAAAATAAAGAATGTTATAAGAGGCAAGGAAGGACACTGCATAATGATCAAGGGATTAATCCAGGAAGAAGACATAACAATTATAATATGCACCCAACACAGGAGCACCTCAATACATAAGGCAATGGCTAACAGCACTAAAAGAGGAAATCGACAGCAACACAATAATAGTGGGGGACTTTAAAGCCTCACTTACACCAATGGAAAGATCATCCAAACAGAAAATTAATAAGGAAACACAAGCTTTAAATGACACAATACCAGATAGATTTAATTGTTATTTATAGGACATTCCATCCAAAAACAGCAGATTACACTTTCTTTTCAAGTGCACATGGAACATTCTCCAGGATAGATCACATCTTGGGTCAAAAATCAAGCCTCAGTAAATTTAAGAAAAGTGAATTCATATCAAGCATCTTTTCTGACCACAATGCTATGAGATTAGAAATCAATTCCAGGGAAAAAAAACGTAAAAAAACACTAACACATGGAGGCTAAACGTTACTAAATAACCGAGAGATCACTGAAGAAATCAAAGAGGAAATCAAAAAATACCTAGAGACAAATGACAATGAAAACACGACAATCCAAAACCTACGGGATGCAGCAAAAGCAGTTCTAAGAGGGAAGTTTATAGCAATACAAGCCTACCTCAAGAAACAAGAAAAATCTCAAATAAACAATCTAACCCTTACACTGAAAAAACCTAGAGAAAGAAGAACAAACAAAACCCAAAGTTAGTAGAAGGAAAGAAATGATAAAGATCAGAGGAGAAATAAATGAAATAGAAACAAAGAAAACAGTACCAATGATCAATAAAACTAAAAGCTGGTTCTTAGAGAAGATAAACAAAATTGATAAACCATTGGCCATACTCATCAAGAAAAAGAGGGAGGGGCTTCCCTGGTGGCGCAGTGGTTCATAGTCCGCCTGCCGATGCAGGGGATACAGGTTCGTGTCCCGGTCCGGGAAGATCCCACATGCCGCGGAGTGGCTGGGCCCGTGAGCCATGGCCGCTGAGCCTGTGCGTCTGGAGCCTGTGCTCTGGGAGAGGCCACAGCAGTGAGAGGCCCGCGTACCGTAAAAAAAAAAAAAAAAAAAAAAAAAGAGGGAGAGGATTCAAATCAATAAAATTAGAAATGAAAAAGGAAAAGTTACAACAGACACCGCAGTAATACAAAGCATCCTAAGAGACTACCACAAGCAACTCTATGCCAATATAATGGACAACCTGGAAGAAATGGACAAATTCTTAAAAAAGCACAACTTTCCAAGACTGAACCAGGAAGAAATAGAAAATATAAACAGACCAATCACAAACACTGAAATTGAAACTGTGATTAAAAATCTTCCAACAAACAAAAGTCCAGGACCAGATGGCTTCACGGGTGAATTCTATCAAATATTTAGAGAAGAGCTAACACCCATCCTTCTCAAACTCTTCCAGAAAACTGCAGAGGAAGGAACACTCCCAAACTCATTCTGTGAGGCCACCATCACCCTGACACCAAAACCAGACAAAGATACTATAAAAAAAGAAAATTACAGACCAATATCACTGATGAATATAGATGCAAAAATCCTCAACAAAATACCAGCAAACAGAATCCAACAACACATTAAAAGAATTATACACCATGATCGAGTGGGATTTATCCCAGGGACGCGAGGATTCTTCAATATACGCAAATTAATCAACGTGATACACTGTATTAACAAACTGAAGAATAAAAACCATATGATCATCTCAATAGATGTAGAAAAAGCTTTTGACAAAATTCAATACTATTTATGATAAAAGCTCTCCAGAAAGTGGACATAGAGGGAACCTCCCTCAACATAATAAAGGCCATATACAACAAACCCACAGCAAACATCCTCCTCAGTGGTGGAAAACTGAAACCATTTCCTCTAAGATCAGGAACAAGACAAGGATGTCCACTTTCGCCACTCTTATTCAACATAGTTTTGGAAGTCTTAGCCACGGCAAGCAGAGAAGAAAAAGAAATAAAAGGAATACAAATTGGAAAAGAAGAAGAAAAACTGTCACTGTTTGCAGAGGACATGATACTATACATAGAGAATCCTAAAGATGCCACCAGAAAACTATTAGAGCTAATCAATGAATTTAGTAAAGTTGCAGGATACAAAATTAATGAACAGGAATCTCTTGCATTCCTATACACTAATGATGAAAAATCTGAAAGAGAAATTAAGGACACACTCCCATTTCCCACTGCAACAAAAAGAATAAAAAACGTAGGAATAAACCTCCCTAAGGAGACAAAATACCTGTATGCAGAAAACTATAAGACACTGATGAAAGAAATTAAAGATGATACCAACAGATGGAGAGATATACCATGTTCTTGGATTGGAAGAATCAATATTGTGAAAATGACTATACTACCCAAAGCAATCTACAGATTCAGTGCAATCCTTATCAACTTATCAATGACATTTTTTACAGAACTAGAACAAAAAATCTTAAAATTTGTATGGAGACACAAAAGACCCCAAATAGCCAATGCAGTCTTCAGGGGAAAAAACGGAGCTGGAGGAATCAGACTCCCTGACTTCAGACTATACTGCAAAGCTATAGTAATCAAGACAATATGGTACTAGCACAAAAACAGAAATATAGATCAATGGAATAGCATAGAAAGCCCAGAGATAAACCCATGCACCTATGGTCAACTAATCTATGAGAAAGGAGGCAAGGATATACAATGGAGAAAAGACAGTCTCTTCAATAAGTGGTGCTCGGAAAACTGGACAGCTACATGTAAAAGAATGAAATTAGAACACTCCCTAACACCATATACAAAAATAAACTCAAAATGGATTAGAGACTGAAATGTAAGACTGGACACTATAAAACTCTTAGAGGAAAACATAGGAAGAACACTCTTTGACATAAATAACAGCAAGATTTTTTTTGATCCACCTCCTAGAGTAATGGAAATAAAAACAAAAATAAACAAATGGGACCTAATGAAACTTCAAAGCTTTTGCAAAGCAAAGGAACCTACAAACAAGATGAAAAGACAATCCTCAGAATGGGAGAAAATAATTGCAAATGAATCAATGGACAAAGGATTAATCTCCAAAATATATAAACAGCTCATGCAGCTCAATATTAAATAAAACAAACAACCCAATCCAAAAATGGGCAGAAGACCTAAATAGACATTCCTCCAAAGAAGACATACAGATGGCCAAGAAGCACATGAAAAGCTGCTCAACATCACTAATTATTAGAGAAATGCACATCTAAACTACAATGAGGTATCACCTCACACCAGTTAGAATGGGCATTATCAGAAAATGTACAAACAACAAATGCTGGAGAGGGTGTGGAGAGAAGGGAACCCTCTTGCACTGTTGGTGGGAATGTAAATTGATACAGCTACTATGGAGAACAGCATGGAGGTTCCTTAAAAAACTAAAAATAGAATTACCATATGACCCATCAATCCCACTACTGGTCATATACCCAGAGAAAACCATAATTCAAAAAGACACATGCACCCCAATGCTCATTGCAGCTCTTTTTAAAATAGCCAGGTCATGGAAGCAACCTAAATGCCCATCTACAGACGAATGGATAAAGAAGATGTGGTACATATATACAATGGAATATTACTCAGCCATAAAAAGGAATGAAATTGGGTCATTTGTAGAGACGTGGAGGGATCTAGAGTCTGTCATACAGAGTGAAATAAGTCAGAAAGAGAAAAACAAATATCATAAATTAACGCATATACGTGAAACCTAGAAAAATGGTGCAGATGAACTGGTTTGCAGGGCAGAAATAGAGACACAGATGTAGAGAACAAATGTATGGACACCAAGGGGGGAAAGTGGGGTGTGATGTGGTGGTGGTGGGATGAATTGGGAGATTGGGATTGACATGTATTCACTAATATGTATAAAAGAGATAACTAATAAGAACCTGCTGTATAAGAAATAAATAAAATTAAATTTTAAAAAATCTTAATACTTAAGGAGATTAAGAAAAATCCTCATGTAAGATGCACATCAAAAGGAAGGATTGTTAATTAATGCAAAAAAATAGATGCAACTTCAGAGAAATATAGAAACATAGAACTGTTTATCTGTCTTACCTGATTAAATTCTGACAAACCTGGCATCCTGCAGTACATCTAAATTAAAGAAATAAAACCTCTGTTAGTTTTTTAATATATTTGAAAACATATTTAATGCTTATACAGTAAATATCTGTTAATCTTCCATAATCTGGAAATCAGGGTTTACTGAGTACTCATACATCATCTCCCAAATATCCCCATATGTCATTTACCATATATAATTACACTACAGCAACTATGATCTAATTAACAGAATACTGAGTTTGGAACCAAAATATTTGGATTTAAATCTCAATGATTTAACAATTCCTCTAAGCCCCAGTTTTCACATCTGAAAATAATATCTGACCCATGCAGTTATTAAAAGGATTAAGGGTGATAATATACGTAAAGTGTCTTATAATATCTGGTACATTGCAGGATGTATAATAATGGTGGCTATTATTATTATACTATGAACATAACACAGAATTCCTGAGAATTAAGTAAGAAAACATACATATACAATTTTAAAACCCTAAAACACTATCAAACTGAGGAACAGTTGGCATGATTATAATAATTATCTTTATTAATCTCTTTTTTATGATTCAAAAAGCCTTCTGGATTTGGGAGTTAGCATTATGATCATCAATGATCATATTTTAAGTGTGAAGAAGTTTTAACTAGAAGAGGAATCTAGGTAAAATAATGGAAGAAATGGTAGTGTTCATAGAATCAATCATTCTAAATTATTCAGAGATGAATATTCAGGTCTTTCACTTCTTCCTGTCCCCAGCCTTTTAGAAATCTTTTTTCTCAGAAGCTTCACTTCAACAAGTTCCAAATGAGAAAGAAAAAGACGTTGTAATCAAGTCTATCAGATTTGTTTCTTATTAGGAGCTACAAAAAGAATCAGTAAAAGACAAACCTTTATCTAAATTTAAAATAGTGAACTATCACTCTTTTGCTGTGCACCATAAGGAAGAAAACTGCATGAAAGCCACAGTTTTGAGAATCTTACTAGGATCTAAGAAAAAGGCTGGCATGGAAGGAATAGCCATAGTCATCCATCCATTTTTTACAATCACAAAATAAGAGAGACTGCTTTTTTCCCATAAACAGTAGTATATCTTCGACCATTCATGGAATTATGATCACTGATACTCTTCTTGAGTCTGTGGGCTAATGACCTACAGTTTACCACTTTTCATGAGGTTCAAGGTGACTGTGAAGATGATTTTCCATTTGCAGAGCAGTGGAAGCCACCTGAGCTCAATGTGCCTTCTACTGCAGCCACTATCATATTATAAAATCTCATAAAAGATGAAGGGAAAAAACAAGGTTACCCTGCCTTTTTATTCTGTAAACATTTTATAAGCAGGTAAAATGAGGATTTCCAATCACGCGGTTTACAAGCCACAGGTAACTCAAAGAGGGTGGGACTAGTAAATATTTAACAAAGGCAAAGAACACTCTTTTAGTCATCATCCCCAAAGAACTAGAATTTCAGTGGCCTCACCGTGCTACCTTTCATGAGCATACAGCTGTGATTTCTAAACTTCAAATGAATGTAAGGCCAAATGCTCAGCAGGATCTAAAAATAGAGTGGTCCCCCTAATTAAAATACTGCTCTCTTATTTTCCTTTCCTTTTAATTCTTTTCCCCCAGGGCAATGCTACCCAATCTTAATTTCATGGACCCGATTACCCTGGGGAATTTTCCATAGACCTCTCTTCCTCTATCTTTCACTGGCTGCTGTTTTGAACTTTGTTCTACAAGTAGAACTTCCAAAGGGTTGTCAAGAACTCAGAATAATCAAACTCAAATCATTCCATTCTGCTGCCCATTATCTGCTCAAGCAAAAAGCCTGCAGGAGGAAAAAATTAACTGTTTGCATAATCTGAGCATTGAGTCCTGAAATATCCCAGTTACTATATTCACAGACACTTGGGGATAAGGAAGTCACACTATTTTGAATATTCAATACTCAAAAATTGTAAATTTTTTATCCAAACCCGGTGGAATGGACGTAGCACTAGATATTTCCCTGGTATCTATCCTCCCAGGAAGAGGAACAGGAGCATCAAAGATAAAGCAGCAGAGTGAAATCTACCACAATATTAACAGTGGCTCCATCAGGGTAAACAAGTCATACCTCTAAATTTCAGTAAACAGTCCTCCAAGTACTGTTGCTTTAAAAAGAAAAATGTAATTAAAAATTGTACCTGTGAGGGTCTTTTGAGCTGGGTATGATTTTGTTACATTCTCTCTTGTCGAACACTCCTTCAATCCAGGATTTCTGGGACTGAATAGAAAAATGTCATTATTTTCATAGTCTCATTAAATGAGAACACAGTATAACCACAGTAGTCCAGGTAGGCAAGATATACTTAAATATAATAGACCCTAATTAAAATGCCAAGACCAGCCCCAAACCCCTAAGCATTTATTAATTTCTATTACAGACAACATAGACACAAATAAGCCAATGTGAACACAAAAATATTCACAAAGTTAATTGGTCCACAATCTCATTTTAAGTGAAAGATCCCTAAATGCACAAAACTCTACCAAGGAAGTAAAGATATAGCAGAAGCATTCTCTTAATTCTGCCAAAAGTCACTTTTAAATCTTGTACCATAACCCTACAGAGTGAATATTAAGCTCTCAAACTTCAGAATTCTCACTTATAAAGTCCCACTTTGGCTAAGATTTGACAGGAAGCTGGAAAGAGTGTCAGAGGAGAGATGTAACCTCAGCAAGATTCTGTAAAAGAGTTCAATCTAAAACAAATCTGGAGGATATGTAATGGAGAACATCACACGTGTGCCCTCAGAAGGGAACTTAACTGAGAAACTGATTTCCCATAAATGCCTGATTCATAGAAGACGAGACTTATTTCCTGACCAATAACCATATGCCAAGAATCTCTCCCCATCCTCAAGACAATGAATTTACTGCTTAGACACTGGCTGGACGTCTCCCTCTTTGCACTCCCTGCCCCAAACCCTCAACAGACTCGCCTGTAGCTTGCTACAGCATGCATTTCCCAAATTGCAATTCCTCTGCTATTCCTGAATAAACTCAATTTCTGATCATTCAAGCTTGCCTCAGTTTACCTCTTTATTTAGGTTGACAATTTGATACACATTGTATAAGCATGGCTTACCATTGGCTGAATTTCAAAATATCTGATTTCATTCAACAAATATTTTAAAATAGGCCTCCAGGGCTTCCCCGGTGGCGCAGTGGTTGGGAGTCCGCCTGCCGATGCAGGGGACGCGGGTTCGTGCCCCGGTCCGGGAGGATCCCGCGTGCCGCGGAGTGGCTGGGCCCGTGAGCCGTGGCCGCTGAGGCTGTGCGTCCGGAGCCTGTGCTGCGCAGTGGGAGAGGCCGCAGCGGTGAGAGGCCTGCGTACCGCAAAAAAAAAAAAAAAAAAAAAAAAAAAAAAAATAGGCCTCCATATGGCATGCTGGGAATTCTATGGCAAATAAGACAAAGTTCTTACTCTGAAGGAACTTAGAATAAAAAGAAGGAAACGGATAACAAATTGATATCATTAAACTTCATGTGTAACATTTACCTATTAAAAATGGCTCCAGGGGGCTTCCCTGGTGGCGCAGTGGTTGAGAGTCCGCCTGCTGATGCAGGGGACACGAGTTCGTGCCCCCGTCCAGGAAGGTCCCACATGCCGCGGAGCGGCTGGGCCCGTGAGCCATGGTCACTGAGCCTACGCGTCCGGAGCCTGTTTTCCGCAACGGGAGAGGCCACAACAGTGAGAGGCCCGCGTACCGAAAAAAAAAAAAAAAAAAAAAAAAAAAAAAAAAAAAAGACTCCAGGGACTTCCATGGTGGTCCAGTGGGTAAGACTCCACACTCGCAATGCAGGGGGCCCAGGTTCAATCCCTGGTTAGGGAACCAGATCCTGCATGCGTGCTGCAACTAAGAGTCCCCATGCCACAACTGAGTCCGCATGCCGCAACTAAGACCTGGCGCAGCCATAATTAATTAATTAATTAAAAAAAAACAACTCCAAAAAGGGTCCCTAATTTAGCAGCCTATGTATACAAATTAAGCAAGCTATGCTCAACCACTCCCTTCTTTTAAAAGGCTAGACAGCTGAGTCTAGTAGAACGATGTGGGCAAATTACTTTCTTCAGGCCTGTTTTCCCATCTATTAAAAAGGAGATAATAATAACAGTAATACCTCATTGGGCTACTGAAAGGAATTAAGGCTTAGATTTCTCCCTGGGACTTACTCGGGCTCAGTAAAGCTTAGTTATTATTAATGGTAATATCAAAGGTAAAAATTCACTTTTTGGTTGGTAGCATGGGAACTTAACTTTGATGTATTTTTTTCATAGAAAAATACTTCCTGACCTCCAAATCTCCCTCCCAGGTCCTCTCATATTACAAACGAATGACTTTTATGGGTCCATTTTCCCCCACTAGACTCCAGCTCCTACAGGCCCCATGCCAGTCATTTCTGTTGCCCGGGGCCTAACCCAATGACTGTTGAATGAGCAACAAAATGCACACACTTAAAATAGAACTTCAAGAATCCATGTATACAATTTTCTCTCCAAGGGTATAAACAGGAAACCTGTACCATAACAAGAACATGGAAACTTTCCTCCTGCAACTCCCATATCTTATCTCCAAACTACAGAAAAAGAAAAGCAGGCTTAATTTGCAAGTGTTTCAAACAATTCTCAATTTAGAACTTTACTTTTTCCCCCTACCTCATAATGGTAGCCTTTGCAATATACTCTTCAGCACATATGGAAGAGGTCCCCTCATGTTCAGTTCAACAGAGAACTATTAGGAACCATATGTTTGTTAGCTTTGATTCAATAGCCCAAATCTATTGAGGCCAAATACTCAACATGTGTTTGCCACTTGGAGCAGCACATTGTCATTGACGGCAGAGAATATGTCATTTCTGCAACTATCATGACAGTCTTCAGAGACTGGGTGTTTTTTATATACTGGGGCAGGAGAGTTGTGTTTTAACTGTGGTTGTTATTTGGGGAAGGGAAAGGCAGAGGATAAAGAAGGGAAATAGTGCTGGTCTCAGGCTGTGTTGGCACAAACAGTTTGCCTTACCCTAAAATATAATCAGATTTTACACACAAGCCCAGGACTGGGGAATAGCAAAGAAATGTCCAAAGACTAATCCTCTAATGGTAGCTATACATGAATTAATTCCTGATGTCACTGAAAGTATTTCTACACTGGGGCTTTTTAGGGTTTCCAGATAACAAATTCTTTCTCAGGGGAATCTCTGAGAAGGAATAGTCTTACAGGCATTCCTTGATTTAAAAAAAAAATCCTTCTAAATGTGCATGGATTTTTTTTTTTTTTTAACATCCAGGGGACTGTGTGATTGGGGGTTGAAGGGCACACAGCTAACAAGTAATTTATTTTCTTTTTTAAAACTTTTTCATACTTAAAAAAAAATCTAACATTTAAAAAATACTTTTCCAGGTGAAACTGACTACTTCCTTTTTATAGCCCCCACTCTATCTTATATACACCACAGCACTCACAATGCTTAACTGCACCTACTCAGTTGTTTTTTTCTTAACATTATTGCAATCTACTTCAAGATTAAGCATTAGTTTATTTATCATGGAATCTATAGCATGCAGGGAAGCACCAGAATGGATCAAATAGAGAAAATATTTTCAGACTCCAGACTGACATTTTTTATTTTCTCTACACAGTCCCTCCCTTGGAGCAAGGACCTTTTCAAACTGAGTGCCAGGCAGATGGATTTCCACAGTGCATGATCTGTTGGCTGGGGAAACTCATCAGTGCAAAGCCAGCCTGTATACTTTGAAGACTCAGCTCAGGGTCTCCTACAGGGTTTTGTCCACAATCTAAGGGATACCTTGGGGGACTCACTTGATCCAAGATTAAGAATCTCAGGCAAAGGGCATCCAAACCTAAAATAACCCAAACCCAAGGATCTGGCTCGCCAACACTGCCACAAGTTGACCTCACTGGTTTTCTGGTAAATAATCTTTCCAGAAGGCAGCATTTAGGAGTACTTCATAAAGAACACAAAATACCCTTACATATTTTCTTCTTTTGGGTAGTTAGAGGGCACTATTTGCTGGTAATGATTTCTTTTTTCTTTTTTTTTTTTCTTTTGTAACATCTTTATAGAATGTCAACTAAATAACTCACAGTTCCCTAAAATGCCACTTCTCCTGTTTAGGTGAGAAATTTATATGAAATTTTCATATACTGCCTTGTTGAGCAAAAGCATTTAGAACTTCAGAATGGCTGTTTAGATTATATAAACTCATGAATACATGAGTAAAACATTTATGAATTCTCCACAGAGTCTAATGGGGAATTAGAAGAACTCAACAGTAACCTACTTAGTAGAGCATATCATAAAAGTTCAAACTAAAATGTCATACCCCAGGCTTCCCTGGTGGTGCAGTGGTTGAGAGTCCGCCTGCCGATGCAGGGGACGCAGGTTCGTGCCCCGGTCCGGGAAGATCCCACATGCCGCAGAGCGGCTGGGCCCGTGAGCCATGGCCACTGAGCCTGTGCGTCCGGAGCCTGTGCTCCGCAATGGGAGAGGCCACAACAGTGAGAGGCCCGCGTACCACAAAATAAATAAATAAATAAATAAAATAAAAATGTCACACCCCATCCCTCCACTCCCCAGACTGGTGAAAGCCCTCATTATGTTAGTCCAAAATCACAGTTTCAAATGGCAATGAGAAGACATCCTTTCCTCTGTTTGTCACACATGCATCCTTATTCAGCATCCTAGGGAATTAAACTTGCAAACAAGATGTTTATAATTTCAGATCATGTGAAATCATTTTGATAAGAAGAGAAAAGGAAATGGGAGGTTTCCCTTATGGGTGTTCTTTACAACTGCCCGTGGAAAGTGAAATAGAGAGTTTAACTGAATGCTGGGCCTATTTGTTGTATAACCACTCTAATCTATTAAGGTTTCCAAGTTAGATATACTCAATTTCCAATTTCCACCCAGCAAAATATCCACAAATATGCTATCCAAGTACACAGATGGTCTTCATTTATGCTACAAATATCTTGTTAAATTATCCAAAACTTTACTAGGACTACATCCAAGTGAACTACATAGTTAAAAAACAATTTCTTGGAGTGAAGCTTCACTATTGGTGGAGTTATACTCAAATAACTGACTTTTAGAAAACCCACCATCCTCTGAGACAATAAAGCCTTTATTAGGAATTACAGGTTAAAGGCAATTTCATTTATGTCATCCATAGTAAGGTTTATTTGTATAACGAAGATTACTTGTTTCATTTTCTAAGTGTAACACGGCAGAAAGAACAATGCTTCTTGAAATTCCATGCAGACACATGCCACGTATTTAACTTGGACAAATTCAAAATCTTTGCTGAAAGACTGAGAGAGGGCTTATCATATTGAGTTAAGTCAGTCAGACAAAGACAAATATTATATGATATCACTTATATGGAGAATCTAAAAAAGATACAAATGAATTTTTTTACAAAATATAAGTAGACTAACAGATATAGAAATCAAACTTATGGCTACCAAAGGAGATAGCGGGGATTGGGGGGAGGTGGGGAGGGATAAATTAGGAGTTTGGGATTAACAGACACACACTACTATATATAAAATAGGTAAATAACAAGGACCTACTATATAGCACAGGGAACTGTACTCAATATCTTGTAATAATCTATAATGGAAAAGAATCTGAAAAAGAATACATGCATATATGTATATGTGTGTGTGTATATATATATATAGCTGAATCACTTTGCTGTACAGTTGAAACTAATACAGCATTGTAAACCAACTATACTTCAATTTTTAAAAAGTGGAAACTAAAAAAGAATGAAAGAGGACTAGAAGAAGAAAGGTGAGAAGAAGATATAAAATGCTGAAGTATGGACAATATCAATGCCATTCCACATTCAGGAGTGTAGTATGCCCAAGAGCAGCAGTTCTCAAACTTTTGGGGTTTAGGACTCCTTCACAGTCATTAAATTTACCAAGGACCTCCAGAAAGCTTTCACTTACAGAGTATAGCTACCAATATTTACATATTCAAAATTAGAACTGGGACTTTTTAAAGTATTAACCCATTCGTTAATTTAAAATAATTATGGTAAACCTATTACATGTTAAAATAAGTAACATATTTTTCATGAAAAATATTTTTAAAAGGTTTATGAAAAGAGCATTGTTTTTTGTTTTTTTTTGTTTGTTTGTTTTTTGTGGTACGCGGGCTTCTCACTGCCGTGGCCTCTCCCGTTGCAGAGCACAGGCTCCGGACGCGCAGGCTCAGTGGCCATGGCTCACGGGCCCAGCCGCTCCGCGGCATGTGGGATCTTCCCAGACCGGGGCACGAACCCGTGTCCCTTGCATCAGCAGGCGGACTCTCAACCACTGCGCCACCAGGGAAGCCCCGGGCATTGTATTTTTGTCTGGCTTAAGACAGCTGGATTCTCATATCTGCTTCTGCATTCAATCTGTTACAAAGTGTTTTTGGTTGAAGTATATAAAAAGAATTGGCCTCACATAGACATGGAGTTGGAAAAAGGAAATAGTATTTTAATAGCCTTTTTAGATATTATGGATTTGTCATGTAACGTCAGGAAAACTCCACTGTATGCTCATGATAGAATGAGTAAAACAGGGAAATAATGTACTGTTATAAAAATAATTTGGGGGGACTTCCCTGGTGGCACAGTTGTTAAGAATCTGCCTGCCAGTGCAGGGGACACAGGTTCGATCCCTGGTCCAGGAAGATCCCACATGCTGTGAAGCAACTAAGCCCGTGCGCCACAGCTATGAGCCTGCACTCTAGAGCCCGTGAGCCACAACTACTGAGCCCGCATTCCTAGAGTCTGTGCTCCTCAACAAGAGAAGCCACCGCAATGAGAAGCCCTCGCACGGCAACGAAGAGTAGCCCCCGCTCGCCGCAACTAGAGAAAGCCCATGCACAGCAACGAGGACCCAATGCAGCCAAAAGAAAAACAATAATAATAATTTGGGGACTTCCCTGGTGGTCCAGTGGGTAAGTCTCCGCACTCCCAATGCAGGGTGCCTGGGTTTGATCTCTGGTCGGGGAACTAGATCCTGTGTGCATGCCGCAACTAAGAGTCCACGTGCTGCAACTGAGTCTGCGTGAGGCAACTAAGAAGTCTGCATGCTGCAACGAAGATCCTGCATGCTGCAACTAAGACCCAGCACAGCCATAAATAAATAAATAAATAAATATTTTTTTTTAAGTAATAATTTTGATTTTGAGGACCTCTGAAAGGGTCTCAAAGATCCCAAGGAGTCCCTGGGGATACCACACATGAAAGGCCACTGCCCCAAAGTGACCTCATAGGCACTAGGGTTGAGTGTGAGTGAGAGACAGGACCTACAGTTTCCTGGTTGGTCTCAGGTCCCACATGCATGTCTTAAGTCTGCCCATCTCATCGCAATGATTGCACTGTAGTATTTCAACATCCCCTATTTAATCTGGTGCTCAATTGAAGAAAGTTCCAACATAGAGAAAAAGCAATTAGAGATCAAATCTTCACATACTTCTCTTTCTAAGCAATGTAAGGGACTTTTGAAGGATAATTTTGACTGCATTCATTTTTAACTTAACAGCTGACTTTAGTACCTACCACATCCCTCCTCCCAAAGATGTCATTGAAGCATGATGAGTATGGTTACCAGCCCTCCAGAACCCATAGGCAGCATATATTCTATCAGCTTACCCACCCTTCCTTTAAAATGTTGATACCGCTAAGAATAATAGCTTCATTCATTCATTCATTCATCCAAAATACTTTGATGGGCATATCACATGATTGTAATAAAAATAAATAAAATTGTGTCCCAAAGACCAACACCAAAAGAGAAGAAACTATGTTTACTAATAGATACCAAGTATGGCACAAGAGCAAGCTGTGGGACTCCTTGGAAGTAGAAATCCCTTCTGTCTGCCAGTATTTGGGGAGTTTTCATGGAGGACACAAAACTTAGGAAAGTCCTTGAAAGATGACAAAGGTTTTGAAAGGTGGTTGATGAAATTCGGTGGTGGTTAGAAATGCGGAGATTTAGGCCTGGGGGAGGATTCAGAGGACAACGATGTTAAGGTATGGCAAAAGCCACAGAGTCACTGGGGAGCAGAGAACAGAGAAGATAAAAGAGCCAGGAACCTCTGGGAGCATCTAAGCATAGTGTGTAGAAGAGTTCAGGGAATAAAAACAGAGAGTTACTAATCAGGATGGTAACATGATACCTGAAGTTAAGAAGGGAGAAAGTTTTTCTCTTTAATAAAAATGTTTGCATTATTACAAAAATAGGTAGTTTCAAAGAAAAACTGAGAAGTGTTTAATATTGAAAACAAAGTAAGGAGGACATTTTTTGTCCATGACAAACAAATAGATTGAGAGAGAGTCAGGAAATAGGTTGTAAAACAGAGAGGAAAGTGAGTGTAAGATATCCTTGGGAGAAAGAAATAAAAACAGCCACTAGATCAACAAAGTAAAGCAAAAGCCAACGTTAACGTAGACTTTCATATATGCCAAGGGCTGGGCTAAATGCTTTATGGGCTAGCTAAAGTAATATTCACAACTGTGAGATAAATACAGTGATTATCACCTCTACAGAGGAGGAGCAGTTTCTATCAAATACCAGCACCAGCATTCTTTTACACTATGTTTAATAGGCAAAGTTGAAAGAAAGTTTATCTTATGTTAAGAAAGTTTGAACCTTGTATGTAGATAAAAGAAAGTGAAGATGCAAGAGAGAATAAAAATGACTTGAGACTTTGGGGGTGGGGAGCAGGGGAAAAAAATGGTATGAATAGCCAAGGAGGAAGGCTCAGCCTTGAAGAAAATGCTTCCTCTTCTGACAGACGCAAGGAGTGGAGTGGCAAACTTTCCCTTCTTGGTAGTTTTGCCCCAGACCCTATAATCAATGTCCTATAGAAAGTCATAGACCATTTAGCTCAGACGGCTGCAAATCTCAGCATTCTCCTTTGCTCATCTTAACCAGAGAGAAAGGAAGGCAGGAGATACGCACGCAGTCACAGTGCCCCTTTCTATTACCAGTTCTCTACAGTACAACATCAGTACAGTACAGTATGTATACTATGAACCACAAAGCATATGAAATGCTCTCTCAGTAGAGGATCCACCAAACTTAAAAGATAGACGGAGAACACCAGTAGTATCCCACTGATCACCCTATGGAGAAACTGCCATACAATATTCCAGGAATGTCCCTCATATACTAACCAAAAAATGTGTGCCCCAGGTTATGGGGGTCTGCAGACAATTAAACTGAGGCAGTAGGAATTTAGAGTAAAAAATAAGAGTAAATGTAATTGGAGATTAATGGGCAGTCAGGGCAAGGTATAATGAAAGGAAAGGAAGTGGGGAGCAAGAGCAAGGTGAGTGTGTTTTCTTCTCTAGTCTGTAAGAAATCTCTATCAGCAAACTGGAGAAATACTGTTCTTCCTGGGTAATTCACCCCAGGGGTTGTTAAAATAATTTCCAGCTGTCCAGTTGTGCAGCTGTAAATTTTCATGAGCATTCCTCTAGCTACATTTAGGTACTCCACTTCCATTAAAAAAAATTAATTATAATTACTTTAGGTAAACATTTTACAACTGTGTGCCTAACTGCTACATAGCAAAAAACAAACAAAACATATTTGCTATAATGTTATAATTGTTCAAATGCCGCTCTTAGTTCTTCTACTCTAAGCCTGTACTCTATCATTCATGGAACATGTAAGCCAGGCCCCAGTAACTTTTTCTTAACAGGGAATTTTGCAAATGGTATAAAAGCTACCACTACAACAGATAAGAAAGAAGAAAATGTTTTCTGCTCATACAAGCACATGGAAGTATTATGACTCTCCAGAACAGATAAACTATCCATTGTTTCCCTAAATATATTAAATCAAGGATCATCTTTGAGGATATCACACACTTGTTTCCACAGGATGCAATTTTGATAAATTCTTTTCCAAGAGTTTTCTACCAGTTATCAACTAAGAATATTCCCTCCCTTAAATCTTATATCTTAATATAAGGTTTTTACTTTTATCTTTAGGATTTTTTAACTTAATTTTTAAAAAAATCTTTGAGATGTTTAACTTAATTTATTTATTTATTTTTTTAGATGTTGGGGGTAGGAGTTTATTAATTTATTAATTTATTTATTTTTGCTGTGTTGGGTCTTCGTTTCTGTGCGAGGGCTTTCTCTAGTTGTGGCAAGCGGGGGCCACTCTTCATCACAGTGCGCGGGCCTCTCACTATTGCGGCCTCTCTTGTTGAGGAGCACAGGTTCCGGACGCGCAGGCTCAGCAGCCATGGCTCACGGGCCCAGCCGCCCCGCGGCATGTGGGATCCTCTCAGCCCAGGGCCCGAACCCGTGTCCCCTGCATTAGCAGGCAGACTCTCAACCACTGCGCCACCAGGGAAGCCCCTAACTTAATTTAAAAGATAGAAATCGTAAAGATTTTTATCTTAATTTAAGCTGAGAGATTTAGGGTAGGGTACAAATCAGGTTGGTTTTTTTCTTTGTCTCAAAAAAAAAAAAAAAATCACATCCAGAACAAACAATTCCCCTAAAATTCAAGGAGGAAAAAGACGTTTTAATGGAATGAGGGTAGTCCAGTAAGTTGAGAATCAGAAGTCTGTCAGTGGGGTACCAAGAATTCTGTAACAGTTGTTGGCAGATAGGAAAGCTCATTTGCTAGGAAAAAATTTCCCAACTTCTGCTTCTGGCTGTTATACTTGATTTTCAAAGTTCCAGTGTTGTTGTTTAGAAACTCACTGTACTTTTGATGCAATTCAGGAAGGAAAAGGGAACAGAGCTACTGCACAATGCCTTTCTCTAAGTCATTGAGAAGCCAAACGACACAACAGGTTTTCATTTTCACTGTGTTTTGATTATTAAGACATTTCTTCTGCATTTAATTCCTTCTGCTATTTTAAGATGAGAAGAAATATACTCTATCCATAAGGAAGAGACCTTGAAATGACCTAAAATGGCAATTCTAAAAGAGTGATTAAACAAAAGAAAAGCAGCTTTTTTCTTTAAAGAATGTGTTGCTCAAATGCTCACCTATTTTGTGATTGATTGTATTATAAAGAAGAATGTTCTACCTTAGTCACCTCCAGCTGCAAAATGAGTAAGACTCTCTCCCTTGACCAAACTTGAGTCAGGCTCTTTCTGACTTGAGTCCTCTTTCTAACTAGGCCCCAAACTTGGGCTCTGTCCTTGGCCCACTTAGTCCATTTTTATCAAGAATTCTGCTGAGTTAATTTAGCAAAAATCTCCCACGCTTGCTATCTGATCACTCTACTCTGGCTCTCCTTCAGCAAGAATCCTGTTGAGTTGGTTTAGCAAGAATCCCCCTAGCCTTGATGTTTCCTCTTGACCCTTCTCCATCCACTGACCCCATCTTGCTCCTTGGCAATAAATCTCCACTTTCCTCGCAATTGGAGTTGAGCCTAATCTCTCTTCCCTCCTGCAAAACCCACATTGCAGTCATTTTTTCTTGACTGGTCTTCCTTGCTATCTTTAACAATGTCATGAAAAAATTTTCTTTAACAAAATCCACATGTCACACACACACACACACACACGAATCATTATCTGTGGGTCAAAGAATAAAACTGACAAAATATTGGGATTCCAATAATTCTCAGAAACTCTCTCCTGGCCTGAACCTTACAGAGCTCTTCCCTTCATTTAAACTGAAATGAAAGACTCTGACATCAAGGAGACCCCACAGAGAAGGGCCTCAGAGGTCCTGCTCTGGGTAAATGGCTCCTATTCCTTCATCTATCACCCTGCTTTTCACACTCAGTATTTGCTGAACCCAAACACCAGCCAGCAAGATGCACTTTCCATCTGAAATGTCTCCACTAAAAGAGCTGTTTCTCAAAATGTGGTTTCTCTTTCAAAGGTTGTGGCTGTAAGGGACTTCCCTAGCGGTCCAGTGGTTAAGACTCCACACTTCCAATGCAGGAGACGTAGGTTTGATCCCCGGAGAGGGAACTAAGATCCCACAGGCCGTGCAGTGTGGCCAAAAAAAAAAAAAGGTAGCGTCTATAAGCAGCTCAAGAAACCAAAACATGAGCCGGGGAGGCTTGCCTCTTTATTTCATCCAAGAACAAAGATCTAATCCGTAAAGACTTATGTCAATTCACTGACTCCCTCCTAGTTTGCCTTTCTTAAGACTGTCTTAGGGGATTCCCTGGCGGTCCAGTGGTTAAGACTCCACACTCTCACTGCCCCGAGAGGGCCTGGGTTCAATCCCTGGTCGGGGAACTAAGATCCTGCAAGCCGTGCGGTGTAGCCAAAAAAAAAAGACTGCCCTAAAGACTCTAGCTAATACTATAAAGCGTTTAAATCTTAAGACTTTGAACCCTCTTTGTTTCAATCCAACAATATCACTCACTTGACCTGATCACAGAGCAAAACTGCCTACTTGGAACCTGAGTTTCTCTAGGCCAGATAAGGACAAAGATTGGGGGTTTGTTTTTTGTTTGTTTGTTTTAAATCACTTTAAAGCAGACACTAACAGTGGTGACAAAGGTTAGACAGGATTAACTGATCCAGCCTAAGGATCTGTAAAGTACCCTCTGGACTTAAATCCTTCTAGGAGGAAAACTCTCTTTCCAAAGATTACAGATTCATTTTACAAAAAAACTCTTGGCTCTTTAAAAGATCAGTAGAGGAAAACTATTTTTTCCAGAAAGATGAAAGCTGTTTTCATATGCAAAGACCAACCTGCTCCACTATAAGCTAATAACCTGTTCTGTTCTATAAGATAATATAAATAGTGGGTAGCTTAGTCAGTTGGGTTACTGTAACAGAATACCATTGGCTGGGTGGCTTACACCACAAACATTTATTCCTCAACATTCTAGAGGCTAGAAGTCCAAGATCAGGGTGCCCTCATGGTTGAGATCTGGTGAGAACCCTCTTCCTGGTTTACAAAGGCCACCTTCTTACTGTATCTCCACATAGCAGAGGGCACTCATCTCTCTTGTGTTTCTTCTTATAAGGACACTAATCCCATTCATGAGGGCTCCTCTCTCAAGACCTAATTACCTCCCAAAGGTTTCACCTCCAAATAGCATCACACTGTAGATTGGAACTTCAACATATGAACTTTGGGGGGGGGCACAAACATTTAGTCCACAGTAGCAACTTAAGAATTCATTCAGCACTTTCTACACACCCACCTGCCCAATGCAAAGCACATTGTTTATATTAACTCTGCCCAAGAGCATGTGGGAAGTAGGTGCAGTTATTATCTCCGTTTTACAAATGAGGACACGGAATCAGAGAGGTTGAATAATTTTTCCAAGAACACAATAGCTCATAAAAATAACACTAGGATTCAAACATAGGCAGTCAGATTCAAGTTCACGCCCTTAACAACTTCATTTCACCATCATTTACCCCCAGGATTTGCACCTGTATTAATCCTTGAAGCTGAATAGTGTTTTAGGCTTTACAAATCACATTCCTGAACACCTGATCCTCATACAAATCCCATGAGGTCCTTAACAGATAATAATGAGCAAGATCAAGCAAATGAAGTGCCCAGAAAAATCTTCACTTTATACCACATCCTCTGTGGGTATCCTTAGACCCATAGAGAGATATCAAGAGGGTCAGAAATCCCTAGAAACTGTATAACAACTTTTGTGTGGATATGAAGATGGGCATTTCTCATAAGAAAATCTCAAGAGCTGGATCAAAAATAAGTGCCACACAAAGGGTCTGAATACACTCTTCTCCAAAGAAGGTATACAAATGACCAGTGAATACAGGAAAAGATTCTCAACATCGTTAGTCATTAATCATTTAGATGCAAATCTAAACCACAATGAGATACCTCTTCTCACCTACTAGGATGGCTATAATCAAAAGTTCAGACAATACAAAGTATTGGCTAGGATGGGGAGAAATTGGAACTCTCATAGATTGCTGGTGGGGATGTAAAATGGTGCAGCTGCTGTGGAAAACAGTCTGGAGGTCCCTCAAAAGGCTAAATATAGAATTACCATATGATCCAGCAAGTCCATTTCTAGGTGTCTACCCAAGAGAAATGAAAACATATGTCCACACAAAAACCTGTACACAAATGTTCATAGCAGTATAGACAAAGAAGCAAAAACAACAAAAATATCCATCAACTGATGAATGGACAAATAAGATGTGAGGTACCCACACAATGGAATATTATTCAGCAATACAAAGGAATGATGTACTGATACATGCTATAACACGTACCAGCACTTGAAAATGTTATGCTAAGTGAAAGAAATCAGTCACAAAGGCATACATATTGTATGAGTCTATTTATATAAAATGCCCAGAATAGGGAAATCTATAGAGGCAGAAAGTACATCAGTGGTTGCCTAGGGTTAGTGGAGATGGAGGGATTAGGGATTAACAGCTAAGGAGTGTGAGGGATGATGTGTATGTTCTAAAATTGACTGTGGTGATGGATGCACAACTCTGTGAAGATAATAAAGTCATTAAATTGCATACTTTAAGCGGGTGATTATATGATATGTGAATATATCTCAATAAACCCGCTAAAAAAATTTTAAGGGGGGAGTGGCACAGACAGAAAGAAAGAGAGAAAAGCCCAAAAATAAACCCATAAATAATTTGGGTTTAACCATAGTAGAAAACGAAATACAGATATACTTCTGCCCATAGGCAGAAAGCAGGCCACAAATGTGTTTTGTTCAGTCCATAAGTGTTTTCAAAAATCTTTGAAGCAACTAGTAAAATGTAAAAACCCAGGGGTTTCACATTCAAGAAAGAATCTACACATCTGCATTTTCTCAACAAGGAAAGTTCAAAAAATAAAATTTAATTTAAAAATAAATAAATAACCAGAATCTGGCAATACTAGGCTTGCATTCCAACTTTGCAACAATCTGCTAAGGCCAAGGGTGGGCAGCCATTTTTAGACAGAGCTTACACTGACCAGTAAGCCTGAGTGCCCAGCAGGTCAGGTTTCCACTCTACTTTGAGTTTTTGAGTCGATTATCTATTGCTCTTATCAGATTGTCAAAGGAATCTCTAACTCAAAGCACATTCAGAGCCCTTAGAAAGAAGTGGCCGGCAAATAGTGGCCATTTGCTTTACAGATAAGGAAACCGACCTAACTTGCCCGAGGCCAGGAGAGTGCTGCAAGCAGCAGTAAAACTACTTTTTCTGACTCTTGGTTTCTTTCATTACTCTTCTGGCCTCCCTGCTGATATTTCTAGAGAGTCTACAATTACCATATCCTGTTCCTTTTTCTGCAGCAACTGAGGGAAATTAGTGAGAAAGGAAAGAACTTGCTAGACATTCCAAAATGGCATATGATTTTCAGGCTCTATGACCTTCTAATCACAAGCAAATTTTGCCTGGACTTAAATCTCTCTCTGGTTTGTGTGGGCAACCTGAGCGGTCCTCCTGGCCCATAGCCCAAGGAAGATAAAGAGAATGTTAAACTCTCAGGACAGGGAAAGACTCCCAAGACTGTGTTTTCTCCAAGGTTACCAGTAGCCCTACTACAGAAAGCGCAGGCTGCTAATAAACAGGAATGGTTCTTCCCCTGGGCCAGGTGGTTTGCTCATGTCAAAAATGACTATTTACAAGAAGCTCCGAGTGCACAATAGGCTAAGTGAGAACTTTGGTTGTTCATAGTTATTCACCCCACTGAGCTTTGAGTCTGCCTGGAAAGAAATTCTATATGATGCCCACATATAGCTGGGAGAGGTGGAAGAATAAAGAACAACCCAATTCACCAGGCTGATCTCTCCAATCAAAACTCATAGCATATTTGCAATCCCGGGATATCTGACCCTTATCCAATCTTGGAGTGCTTCAATATCCGGAGCCAGCAAATGGCAGAGGATCACTGCACATCAGGCCAGGGCTGGAAAGCAAATGCCAGCTGGGGAAATGCAGGAAAACCAGGGCTAGGGAAGGTACCTGTCTGTGCCATGGAGTAAAAGTCGTCTTTTCCAATCAAAACAGACCAAAAGGTTCTTGCAAAGGCACGTGCTTACAAAGCCTGAGAAAGAATGAAATCTCTAAGGCAAACAAAATGACCACTTCTCACTGTTCCCAATTGTGTAACTCTAAAATAGTCTCAAAGTTTATCTGTGCTATAAACAACTTAGGAACCTTTTCCCCAGAGATATGGAAATGCCAACACTCGTGGAAAAAGGAAAAGCAGCATTGGGCTGCCCCCAACAAGGGGACAAGCTCTTCTGGTGCCAAGTCCATCAGAAGAGTTTCCAGGGCAGTGCATTGTTACCCACTCCCCAAGCCCTGGAAAAACCATGATTTCAGGCAAAAGCTGAACCCAGCTGAAAGCAGATTCAATCATGAATTCAAAGTATAGGACATATCCCACTGTGGAGTTTGAGTCAAAATTTTCTTATTTTTCTTTAAATTGTGGTAAAATACACATCATGTACAACTTACTATCTTAGCCATTTTATAGTGTGCATTTTAGTATTACTAACTGTATTTTTATTTTTGTGCAATCAATCTCCAGAACTTTTTCATCTTGCAAAAATGGAACTTTATACCCATTAAACAACTTCTCATTTCCATGTCTGCTCAGGCTCTAGCAACCGTCATACTACTTCTTCTTTCTGTGCACTGAACTACTTTAGACACCTCATATAAATAGAACAATTCAATATTTGTCTTTTCATGACCAGCTATTTCATTTTGCATAATGTCCTCAAGGTGTATCCATGATGTTGCATGTAACAGGATTTCCTTCCTTTTTAAGGCTGAATAATATTCCATTGTATGTATATATCACATTTGTTTATTCATAAAATCTATTTCTATATCTCAGGGATATGATTCTGTTGCTCTGGTGGTACACAAGTTATGGAGTTCAATTTGTAATGGTCATGATTTTATACAGAGAAAGAGACAGACAGACAGACAGACTTGATTGAATGATGTTTGTACTCCAACAGAGGAAAAACAAGCTAACTAAAGCTGCAGCTGAGCTCAGTTATCATCTAGAACCATCTCACTATCCCTCTTTACCTCAAAAATAAGTTTTGTTAACTGTATATTCCCAGGTCCTGGGAACAGGACTTAGCATACAGTTGACACTCAGTAAATATTTGTTGGCTGAGTGAATCTAGAAGTGTGATTGCTCAGAAAATGCTATATGCTTGATCTTGATTGATCCAGCTCATCTGAACATATGAGCCAAGAAAGGATCAATATGTATTTACATGGAAAGATGTCCAAGAACTATTTTTAAAGGAATCAGGTTGCATATCAATAAACAGTATAATTCCCTTTACGTAAAAGCAAATGCACAAATCAAAACAATAAATACATACGTATATAATAATATACCTAAATAATATGCTACAAACCCAACGGTTTGATTACCTCTGGACTGAAGGGCAATGAGGACAAAGGATAGAAAGGGAACTTTCTGTCTGAATTTCTATTTGTAGTGTTTTAATTATTTACCAAAAGAACTTATTTTTGTATTGTTAGTGGAACTTTTTTAAGGAAAAAAATCTGGAAGGATAATATGTCATAAGAATACATTGATTCATTCTCATGACATATATAGCACAGGTAACTCTGCTCAATGTTATCTGGCAGCCTGGATGCGAGTGGAGTTTGGGGGAGAATGGATACATGTATATGTATGTCTGAGTTGCTTTGCTATGCACCTGAAACTATCACAATGCTGTTAATCAGCTATACTCCAATATAAAATTTAAAAAAATTTTTTTTAAATAATATGTTGATTCAGTTTACCTTACATGTACCCTTTCTCAAAGACCTACTGGAGAATGTGCTCCACCAAAACAATGGGAAATAATCAAGAAAGGAGAAGACATGGGATACAAGAAACAGGATCCAGCATAAGAGAGAGGCAAAGGGAATCTCCAAAATGATGGTAAAAAGAGAAGTAACAGCTGTGTATCCAACATCAAGGGCTACCATTTTGGACAGGTGAAGCAGGTTAAAGAGCAGTATTCAACAAGATAAAATTGACTGAAATAGCTGTTGCACTGGAAGATCTTGAGAGAAGATTTAGACAACTGGCAAAGAACCTGTGGTTAAATTAGTGAAAACTCCATAGAAAATTCTGCAAACACACACAGAATGACAGCTCTAGGGGAAAACAATAGTAAGGAAGGGAAAGTAATCATGTAGTACATAATCTGGTTCTTAATAGTGGATAGGAAGGCATAGTAATGTTGACTGAACTAAATGTTGACCTAAATAAAAATTATGAGTTAGCTATATTCTGAAGATAGATGGAAAGAACAGGAAGGATGCATGTGAATGGTAGGTGAAGGAACTCAAAAGAAAGCTAAATACTAATATTCCACGCTGGAAAGACAGTACATGATGACCAAACCTGAAAAATCAAGAGGAAGCAATATAAGCATTATTTAGAGACCAAAGAAGTCAACCAAAGAAGTCAAGTTGGCTTTTAGCCAACTAGCTAAAAGAGATGAACATGACTGCTCTTTCTGAAAAGAAGAAAATGATAGAGGTTCTGCTGTTTTTAGTAATGAACCTTATGGAATTATTTGTCTCTGAACTATGTGTATATACAACTTCAGTCAAACTAAGAAGTAAAAAAGAGAAAAATCACAACTGAGACCCACATCATAATACCTTACCTAACCGTTTTTTTTGTTGTTGTTGTTTTTTTTAAACAGGGAAATAGTTGCTGTGTAGATTTCTGATGTGACACAAAGAAATAACAGTTACAGGTAGGATGGCCACTTTCAGCTCCAATACTGGATGATTCTACCAGAAGTGTGAAGAGAATCATTCTGAAAATGGTTGGGCTTTCCAGACTATACGGAAAACCCATGATAAAAAACCCAGGGCGAGGGCTTCCCTGGTGGCGCAGTGGTTGAGAGTCCGCCTGCCGATGCAGGGGACACGGGTTCGTGCCCCGGTTCGGGAAGATCCCACATGCTGTGGAGCAGCTGGGCCCGTGAGCCATGGCCGCTGAGCCTGGCGTCCGGAGCCTGTGCTCCACAAGGGGAGAGGCCACAACAGTGAGAGGCCCACATACAGCCAAAAAAAAAAAAAAAAAAAAAAAAAAACCCAGGGCGAAAGGAAAAGAGGCAAGACATATTTCAGGTCCAATATTTACCAAATGCTTGAGTTTTGGCATAGAAGTCCTACCAAAAAAACTTAGCTATGATAGAGAATTGTAAATGGGCAAGATAAGACCAAAATTTGTGGCAAATCACCAATATTCTGCCTGGGTCTTTCCCTCTCCTCTGGGGTACAATCAACTCAACATGTTATTCACACCCTTGCCTATTAAAGCAAGTCTAATACTTTCTGAGGGTACTAATCCCCAATTTTGGCCCCAGAAAGTAGGTTCCTGCTGGGTTCCACCTCAAATGATTTTCAACCCCCCGACCCCGTGGTGGTGGTGGTGAGGGATACCTAAGAAACAGTCAGATTCTCACCAAACCCAGGTGTCAGTCAGGCCAGAGTATCTAATGCTTTATCAGTTATGGAAGAATCCAAAGCAAATGAAACACCAAAATTTGTACATAGGGAGAAAGAAATTGAAAAACTCAGTTCCCACATTGGTAGTTAATAATGAACCACCCTCTCCCTAGGAACAAATGCTCAAAATCCTGCGTATGATATCCATATTCTTAGTGTTTTAAAGCACTTGCCCGGGTTCCAATTCTAACTCCGTTCTTCTCCCTCAGCTTCATTTTCCTTTACTGTTAACCGGTGGGGTGGGAGTGGGTGGGTGGTGATACTTAGATCTCACAGGATTATTGCCTGGATGAAATAATAACAACCAAACTTTTGCAATCTGCTAAATATGTTACGCATTATTCTAAGTGCATGGCATATATAGCATCTCATTTAATGTTCAAATTATAACTTTTATCCCATTTTCCAGATGAGGAAGCCAAAGCACAGAGGTTCAGTAACTTGCTCAAGATCGTAGCTAGTGGTGGAGCAAGGAGGCTAATTAAGGTGATCTGGCTCCAAAGAAAGTACCAACAACCGGACTATGCCGAAATGCAAGAAATAAAATGTGCACCATAAATGGTACTTACTCACACACCATGTGTTCCAGTCCAAAAAATAGGTTAAGTGACAGGCAGTTTGAGGCTTGGCAGCCTTACAAGAGACCAAGGCATGACCAGGGCCTCCACTCCTCTCCCTAACTCCCCAGGCTCCCCAGAACTTCCCATCGCGCTTGGGACTTAGGGCTTCGAGGCTGCGAGTCCTGCTGGCTGGAGGTAGAGGGTGGAGCGGAGGAGGGGGAGGCGGGGGTAGGGGGGAAGGCGGTTGGGACACCGGCGTTTACCTTGACCTGCACTCTCATCGCTCCGGGAGTCCGGGGCGCGGGGCGCGGGGACGCGCAGAGGCGCAGACAGCGGCCTGGGCACTTTCTCCCGCCGCCACCGAGAGCCGCGACGACGTCCCGTCCCCTAGATTTCCGCCGCCCAGATGTGGCGCTCCGCTTCGGACCGAGCCTTCTCTCCTACCCGCAGCCGACTCACGCCACGTCCGGTCTCTTCCGCCACCGACCCAGAGCGGAACCACAGAGCTGCCTCCTCTCCCGGGACGTGTCCCCACCGCCCTAAGCAGAATCCCCCGCCCCGTTAGGTTTCCGCTCGGATACCACCTCCGCGCTGGCCCCATTCCAGCTCCGGCAACCGGGCTGTGGGGCGTGCCCTTAAGTAAGTGTCCTACGGTAGCCGAACCCTCAGATATGTTAATCAGACCCGCGTGGAGACCACAGGACTTGAGCGCAGGTATTTCGTAAATCCCAGCTATGCCAGATCCTAGTTAGATATCTTGTGGCTGGCCCCACCTAAAGCACCCAGGGCCCTGGGCTCAGATCTGGTAAACCGCCTAAGACGCTTTGCCCCGCCGGCTGGCAGCCCACCATACCTGTAAGCGCTCCTCCGCAGAGCGAGCTGTCATCCTGGACTTGCAGGCCCGCCGCCAAAGCCTCGTCTGAGCTTCTGACTTATGGAGTCAGATCTGGGCTCCACCTCCGCACGCTGCCTTTTACAGCCCTACGGATTTGTCACAATACCTTTTGGCCTCAGTTACCTCCCGTGTAGAAAGGAGGTGATTCCGACCTTACCTGGATCAAAGAGTAGAGGAAAGGTCAAATGGGATTTTCATCATCATCACACATGTATTTAATTGTGCTGTTATTGTTGAGTCAGTGTGGTGCGGGAGGACACAGGAGGTTTAACCTAACAAGCAGCAGTTTACTAACTGGGAGTTACTGGCTGTTAGGTGACCCCTCTGGGCCTGGGTTTATCTACACAGTGGGAAGGATGGCGAATAAATCCCCTTTCCTCAGAGGCTATACTGAAATCCATAAAATACAATCAAAAGCTTTGTGATTTCTGTTATTTTCGGTGGGCTGCTCTGGCTAGTCGGTCTTGATTAAGGCTGTGGTCAGTTACTACAGGTGAATCCCAGTATGTTGGCACAGGTGATGCTCACTTATTACGAGTGTTGTAATTAACAATGCTAGCCATTCATCCCTAACTGACTTCAAATTAGAACCACCTATCCTCTTAGTCCATTCTGGGCTTCTGCCCAGTGAGCTCACATTTGCTGACACTTTTTTCAGCCTGATTTCTTAATGTGGTTTTAATTTTTGTTAGAAAACTTGAACATCTCATATATGTATTAACATTTTGTTGTTGTTTGTTTTTCTATTAATGCATTTAATCTCATTCTCCTTGACCCAGCTCCCTCAAAATGTTAATGATCTGTGAGCAGTTAACAGATTCAGTAGCCCCCCCTAAGGCAAGTAAGCACCTCTTGATTGGTGTTTCTCCATACATCTCCCCTGTTAGGTCTGTCCCAGCACT
This sequence comes from Mesoplodon bidens, assembly GCF_964165515.1. Lineage (NCBI taxonomy): Eukaryota > Metazoa > Chordata > Mammalia > Artiodactyla > Ziphiidae > Mesoplodon > Mesoplodon bidens. The sequence goes on from NC_138162.1 coordinate 83,859,515, forward strand.
AGAGACTGGGAGTTCTCAGAAATCTGCAGACCCACCAAGAAGACTAGACGTTTGGAACTCAAGATTCTTAAGTGTTGGTGCACTGTAATTACCATCTTCCAGTTTAAACTCTTTGGTAAATTTACATGTTAGGATGGTCACATATTCTTTTCAGATCAAGCTTCAAGGCAGAGAGTCTAAAATATCAGGACAATTCCAGGGCTTTAGGTATCTGGTGTGCTAGTTTGCAAGCTGCCTTTGGTTCCCAGGCTGTATCAGAAACACCTGAGGCATGTGTTAAAAGTGCAGATTCCCTAGCCCCACCCCACCCCACCTAGACCATCTGTATCAGAATGTCTAGGGTGGGGCCCAGGAATCTGTATCTTTCACAGGCACCTCACACAACTTGAAAGCTTGCGTAAAAAAATCTCCTGGCCACAAATATACCTTTGCCAAGCAGCTAGCAATGAAATTTAAATTTTTGGGTGTTCATTAGTAGTCTAGTGTGGTTTAATTCAAGCCAACAAATATTTCCTGAACACAGACTGTTTGTCAGGCATCCTGCTGGGTGCTGGGAAAACAAAGATGAATACGACATTGTCCAGTCTGCAAGGAGGTCGAGTTTATAGAGGGAGGAGGGACAATCAAAAGTGAAACCATACCTGGGGCACCATTGGTAACGCTCATCAACATAAACAGATGTTCTCACTTGTTTGCCCTCCCTGATCCCCTTCTCCCTCTTCCCATTCTTTTCTCCTATGTTTTCTTCTTTATCAGATCTTCGTTTTTACCCTGAACATTGTAAATGTTTTATTCCTGATCTAACGTGGTTTTAAGACACTACTCTAACTTTTAAAGTCAACCTAGTGATTTCAAAATGGAGGGAAACAGCTGATTTTTCAGCAGAGAAAAATGGGTATGAGAACATTTTTTTAATATGTGAAGATCTTTTTTGTTCGTTTTTGTTTTTGTTTTTTGCTGTGTCGCATGGCTTGCAGGGTCTTAGTTCCCCGACCAGGGATTGAACCCATGCCCTCACAGTGAAAGCACATAGTCTTAACCACTGGACCAGCAGGTAATTCCCTATATGTGAACATCTTGATGAGTCCCAGTTACTGGAGACTACTAAGGAATAGTTTCTAATATATGCACTCTTCTCCTAAAGAAAATTGTTAGAAGCTTGGATTTGGTTTTGGTTCATTTTCATTTATTTGGATGGGGCTGAGGGTTGTTGGGGGATTTGCACAGTAATACTTCCCAGCATCTCTGGACAGCCCAGGGGGAGAAAACTGAGCAATAAATAACTCTATTTCTGGGACTTCCCTGGTGGTGCAGTGGTTAAGAATCCGCCTGCTAATGCAGGGGACATGGGTTCGAGCCCTGGTCCGGAAAGATCCCATATGCCACAGAGCAACTAAGCCTGTGTGCCACAACTACTGAGCCTGCGCTCTAGAGCCTGCATGCTACAGCTACTGAAGCCCCCGCACCTAGAGCCCGTGCTTCACAACAAGAGAAGCCACTGCAGTGAGAATCCCACGCACCACAACAAAGAGTAGCCCCCACTCGCTGCACTCGCTGCAACTAGAGAAAGCCCACTCGCAGCAACGAAAACCCAATGCAGCCAAAAATAAATAAAATTTAAAAAAAATTACTAACTGCATTTAAAAAAAACAAACAAAAAAACAACTCTATTTCTTTGCACCAAGAAGAAAGAGTACCATGGGAAACTCTTGCCCAATGCATCATGGTATATTATTATCTCGTGTTCATGGTTTTCACTGTGGGTGGCCACCACCACTTTCAGAAGCATAAAGGAAACAAAATAAATGCAGTGTCATTCTAAAGTAGGTAATGGAAATGATGATAAACCTAGAGGGCATTCCACAAGTGGGGGAAGTTTAAAGTTATGGGTTATTAATTTAAGATAAAGGTATACTGTCAATAAGGATGGATGAAATCCAGCCCTCCAATCCATTCGTGTGCGACTGTTTCTGTTTTCAGACCTTCCCATTCAAACCCAAGGTACTGAGTTTGAATTCCATCCATTCATTCTCCTAAACTGCTACAAATCAAATTTCCTTTTGAAAGGTAGCAATATATTTCCTATGCCTACTGAATAAATGTTTTTCTAATTCAGTGCTTCTATGGGAGTATGCTCCCAATTTGCTATGAAAATGGATCATTTATCCTGTCACATAAGCAAAGATTAAAATACTCATGGTTGGCAAGGGGAGAAATAGGAACCCTCAAATACTTTTGGTAAGAGTTTAAAATGATATCCTTTTTGAAGGTATTTTAGCCATCTGGATTCAAGGCATAACCCTTTCCATCACAATTCCAGTACTAGGACTTCATACTTCAGAGATACACTAAGATATATGTATAAGGATATACATAGTAGCACCCTTTGTAATGAAGAAAGATTGCCAATAATCCAAACAGCCATTAGCAGGTGCTTAAATAAATAAACTGTGGTGTGTGCATACCATAAAACACCATGCAGCTTTTAAAAGAATGAGTTAGATCTAAATGTACAGATATGGAAAAGGAAAATAGCAACTAGTAAAAGTAACTTTGATTCTATTTTTTTAATTTATATGTGTAAGTTGGATTATTCACAGGAAAGTTCTAGAAGAATATATGCCAAACTGTTAACAAGAGAAGACATACTTATACTAAAAAACTATTTGTTGCTTATCTGAAATTCAAATTTAACTGGGAGTCTTATCACACAAGACTGTTACACAAGCCTACGCTGGTGGCTTCAGGTAGCTATGGGTGCTGTTTGAAAGTGTGTATTACGAACATTGACACCGATCCTAGCCTCCTTTAGAACTGTGTCTTCACATGCAACTTTGAATGATTCTTAAAGAGAGGAAAGGAGGAAGATGAAGACTGACTATAACAAAAATGCCAGGCACGGTGATAGATGGCATCATTTGAAGCTTCCTGAAAACAAGCACAGCAGATACTATAACTGATTTACTGACCCTCTCATCCCAGCAGCATACCTCTTTGCAAGGTGATTTTGCAATAACCTCCCATGTAAAGGCCCAGTCTCTTCTTCACACCATTAATCTGAGCTGGACTTCTGGCGAGTAAAATGTGGCCAAAGTGAACATGGTTCAAGTTCCTGAGCCTAGGCCTCTAGTGGCCCTGCAGCTTCAGCCTTCACCCTGTTGTAACGCTGCCCTGAGAACACCATCCTGGAAGAAAGACCACTTGGAGAGACCAGCCAACCCTCAGAATCATGAGAAATAATGAACTGATGGTATTTTAAGCCACTAAATTTGGTGGTTACGTGTTGTGCCACAATAGATAGCTCAGTTTCTTTCCTCATTGTTTTCCTCATTTTTTTCTGCACGAAATCTCTGTGAGGTTTCACTGAGGGTCAGAAATCTTCATCATGAATATCACCAGTCTCACAGCTACATGTAAAAGAATGAAATTAGAACACTCCCTAACACCATATACAAAAATAAACTCAAAACGGATTAAAGACCTAAATGTAAGGCCAGACACTATAAAACTCTTAGAGGAAAACACAGACACAACTCTATGACATACATCACAACAAGATCCTTTTTGACCTACCTCCTAGAGAAATGGAAATAAAAACAAAAATAAACAAATGGACCTAATGAAACTTAAAAGCTTTTGCACAGCAAAGGAAAACATAAACAAGACGAAAAGACAACCCCCAGAATGGGAGAAATTTTTTGCAAATGAAGCAACTGACAAAGGGTTAATCTCCAAAATTTACAAGGAGCTCATGCAGTTTAAGATCAAAAAAACAAACAACTCAAACCAAAAATGGGCAGAAGACCTAAATAGACATTTCTCCAGAGAAGATATACAGATTGCCAACAAGCACATGAAAGGATGCTCAACATCACTAATCATTAGAGAAATGCAAATCAGAACTAAAATGAGGTATCACTTCACACCAGTCAGATTGGCCATCATCAAAAAATCTGCAAACAACAAATGCTGGAGAGGGTGTGGAGAAAAGGGAACCCTCTTGCACTGTTGGTAGGAATATAAATTGATACAGCCACTATGGAGAACAGTATGGAGTTTTCTTAAAAAACTAAAAACAGAACTACCATATGACCCAGCAATCCCACTACTGGGCATATACCCTGAGAAAACCATAATTCAAAAAGAGTCATGTACCACAATGTTCATTGCAGCTCTTTTTACAATAGCCAGGACTTGGAAGCAACCTAAGTGTCCATCAGCAGATGAATGGATAAAGAAGATGTGGCACCTAAATACAATGGAATATTACTCAGCCATTAAAAGAAACAAAATTGAATTATTTGTAGTGAGGTGGATGGACCTAGAGTTTGTCATACAGAGTGAAGTAAGTCAGAAAGAGAAAAACAAATACTGCTAACATGTATACATGGAACCTAAAAAAAAAAAAAAGGTTCTGAAGAACCTAGGGGCAGGACAGGAACAAAGATGCAGATGTAGAGAATGGACTTGAGGACACGGGGAGGGGGATGGGTAAGCTGGGATGAAGTGAGAAAGTGGCATGGACATATATACACTACCAAATGTAAAATAGATAGCTAGTGGGAAGCAGCCACATAGCACAGGGAGATTAGCTCAGTTTTTGTGACCACCTAGAGGGGTGGGGTAGGGGGGGTGGGAGGGAGATGCAAGAGGGAGGGGATATGGGGATATATGTATATGTATAGCTGATTCACTTTGTTATAAAGCAGAAACTAACACACCATTGTAAAGCAATTACACTCAAATAAAGATGTTAAGAATATATATATATCACCAGTCTCACAGCTAATTAGGTGTGAAGCCAACAAAAATTTGAAAACAGATGTGTGTGGCTGTAAAAGTCCATTGTTTTCTGTACTCACACCTTGAACATAATGAGTATTCATTAAAAATTTAGTTGGATGACTGTCTGAATCAGAACTTGTTTTTTTTTTGTTTGTTTTTGTTTTATTAATTAATTATTTATTTGGCTGTGCCGGGTCTTAGTTGTGGCACGCTGGATCTTTGTTGCCTCGTGCCAGCTCTTTTAGTTGCAGCATGTGAACTCTTAGTTGCAGCATGCAGGATCTAGTTCCCTGACAAGGGATCAAACCCAGGCATTGGGACCTGGAGTCTTAACCACTGGACCACCAGGAAAGTCCCAGAACTTGATTTTTATTGCTTGTATATATCAGAATTAAGAATATATTTATTGGGACTTCCCTGGTGGCGCAGTGGTTGAGAATCTGTGCTCCCAATGCAGTGGGCCCGGGTTCGATCTCTGGTGAAGGAACTAGATCCCACATGCATGCCACAACTAAGAGTTCGCATGCCACAACTAAGGAGCCTGTGTGCCCCAACTAAAGGAGCCTGCCTGCCGCAACTAAGACCCAGAGCAAGCAAAAAAAAAAGAATATATTTATTCAACAAGACATGTCTACTAGTAAGAAATTTTTAACCCTTAGTCCTTTTCTCTTGACTAAATTACTTGAAAGGAAACAGTATTCAACCTATTATGTTCTCCCTAAAATGTGAACCACAATTGTTCATCCTTGGAGTAAGTACTCGAGTAGCTTAGGAATTGTGTTTCTCCATTTCAGGTAGGAAACTGAGAGACAGAAAAAATAAACGACTTAACCAGAAGGAACCAACTAATTGAACCCTCCTTGCCTGACTCATTTACCTAATACTGTCTTTTTTATTTTTCTTAACTTTTTATTTTTTTTTAATTTTATTATTATTATTTTGGCCACACAGAGTGGCATGCAGAACTTCCCCCACCAGGGATCGAACCCATGACCCTGCAGTGGAAGCACTGGACAACCAGGGAAGTCCGACTTTTTATTTTTAAATGAATATAGTACAGCCTCACAGAAAGTTGCAAAACTCCTTTATAGAGTCCCTTGAACTAAAATGAGAGTCTTTTTAAGTAATTTAATTAATTTATTTATTTAACTTTATTTATTTTTTGGCTGTGTTGGGTCTTTGTTGCTGCACACGGGTTTTCTCTAGTTGCAGCGAGTGGGGGCTACTCTTCATTGCAATGCACGGGCTTCTCATTGCGGTGGCTTCTCTTGTTGCGGAGCACGGGTTCTAGGCACGCAGGCTTTCAGTAGTTGTGGTGCACAGGCTTCGTTGCTCCGTGGCATGTGGGATCTTCATGCACCAGGGCTCGAAGCCGTGTCCCCAGCATTGACAGGCAGGTTCTTAACCACTGTGCCACCAGGGAAGTCCCTTTTTAAGTATTTTAAATTATATATTTCCTCCTGAAATATTCTTTACATTTTCAGTGTGAGCCATGAATAAAGGAGGGAAGAAATATTACTAATTGGTAATAAATGGGCACTCACTGTAGACTAGGCAATTTGATATATGCCTTATTTCTATTTAATACATTATTAACCACCATTTTATACAATTTGAGTTTCTGAAAAGCCAAAACTTGTCCAGAGTCAGAGGCTGAATAAGTGACAGAGCTGCAATTCCAAAGACAGTTTGTCTGATTCCAGGGCCCATGGTGTTTCCATCCTGTCAGAGTTCCTATCCAAAATAATTTCAACTTTCATTTACTAGTGAGGTTTTATTTTGTGATTATTTAATTTTTTTTTAAATGTTACTTTGGTAAAAGTATTTATAAACCCTGGGCAAAGTCTTATTTCTTTTCCAACTCTCAGTGCAGTAGCATGTCTGCATAGCAAAACAATCTGCACACTTCCATTACTGATGAGATCTTTCTATTACATCTTTCTCTAAACAAACTGCATGTGATTTACTTGATGATAAAGATGCCCAGACAGAGAAAACAAATTTTTTTTAAAGAAAAAATATTTTAATTAATAAAAAAAGATGCCCAAGGGCCTCCCTGGTGGCGCAGTGGTTGAGAGTCCGCCTGCCGATGCAGGGGATACGGGTTCGTGCCCCGGTCCGGGAGGATCCCATATGCCGCGGAGCGGCTGGGCCCGTGAGCCATGGCCGCTGAGCCTGCGCATCCGGAGCCTGTGCTCCGCAACGGGAGAGGCCACAACAGTGAGAGGCCCGCATACCGCAAAAAAAAAAAAAAAAAAAAAAAAAAAAAGATGCCCAAGCATTTCTGTAAATCCTTGAAGGTATAATAATTCAAACTTCCTTAAGACAAGGTCATTATCGGACTTCCCTGGTGGCACAGTGGTTAAGAATCCTCCTGCCAATGCAGGGGACACAGGTTCGAGCCCTGGGCCAGGAAGATCCCACACACCGCAGAGCAACTAAGCCCACGTGCCACAACTACCGAGCCTGCGCTCTAGAGCCACAACTACTGAGTCCGCGTGCCGCAACTACTGAAGCCCACGCACCTAGAGCCCATGCTCTGCAACAAGTGAAGCCACCGCGATGAGAAGCCCGCACACCACAACGAAGAGTAGCCCCTGCTCACTGAAACTAGAGAAAACCCGCGTGTAGCAATGAAGACCCAATGCAACCAAAGATAAAATAAATAAATAAATGTAAATAAATATATATTTTTTAAAAAGGCAAGGTCATTATGCTTAGATATTAAATTCAGAATTGCTGTGATCCAACCACGAAATTTATTTAGTCATTTTAGGCTCTGATAAAATGGAGACTATCTTACTGACCTAAGAACAAAGTGCTGTCATAAAAGGCCTCATAACCCTATGACCCAGAAAGATCACATCTCCTGCCCAAAAAACCCTAATATGATGAAAATTTACATAATAAGATATTTATATCAAAATTATATAACATAATACATTAGGGATTTGTTAAAGTCTATTATTTGAGAAGTAATTAAGTAAGCTATCAGATGGGCAATTATATAACGGTTAAAAAATGCTAACCATGAAGAGTATGCAAAGCCAAAAAGGGAGCTAGAACATTGTATGTACTGTATGAGTACAACTATGTCAAAGACCATATAGAAAAAAATTAGGAAGAAATGACTCCTTTTCATTTTTCCAAGTATTCTGTAATGAGACCTTATATTGAAAATAATTTTTTAAATTAATTTAAAACTAAAATCCTATATATCTTGGAATGACTTACAGGATTAGTGTGTCTGAAATTCCAATATTACACTTTTACTGATCACTTATTCTTCCTGACTTAATAAAACATGCACTTCACTCACTTCCCAGGCCCTTTGAGCCCGCAAGTTAAGGACCAAGGCTATTTTTATTTTCTTTTAATGTTTTATGATTTGTGTATTACACTGACTAACCTGGTGCTTCTTTTTTGTTTTTTTTTAAAGCCTGGTGCTTCCTAACCACATAGTCTAGGATAATTTTGTTTTAGCTACAGCTGTTTAACTGAACACACAACAGTGATATGCCAATTTCTTCTTTGCCAAGAAAGTGTGTGTACCACTATTTTATCTATGCTTATGAAGATCAAGATAAATGAAGAAAGCGTAACATAAGAATAAGAACAATCCTATGTGAATTTCAGCATGGAATCTACGTGTCATCATAATGTATGAAGTTTCCCATTGACCTTTCATGGTAATGACACAAGAACACAGATTGCATTCTGCAAGCATGTAAAGGCCTAATGTTCCTATATCTAAGCCACTAACATGTGAGCCAAACAAAATGTATATTTCTCTCCCTAACTTTTTGCCTGCCTGCTATTCAATATTTTGAAAGTATAAGTGATCAGTTTTATATGCAATTTCACGAACATGCCCAAAGGCCAAAAACCTTTGTCACTATAACCACTTTGAACTAACTCAAGATCATTCCTCCACAGAGCTCAGAATTCATCACATTTATTATTCTGTGAATCATAAAATCCCTGTGGAGATGGAGAAAGGAAAAAAATAGCTTTAATTTCATAAGTAAAGTCAGATCTCATAGTAGAGAATTATCAACTAATGTGGTAAAAATTGACCAGTCTATTTGTGGCACCTCCCAGACATGGCATCCCGTAGCTCCACATGCTCTAGTCAACTGCCACTTGAACAGCCTCTGCCACCAGTGTCCAGTCTTTATTGTCCAATGGAAAGAGGAATTGTGGAACACTAATAATCCCCCAAAATAAAAGTTTCTATCTCTCTAATCATCCTCCATTCTGTTTATTCTCCCCACCCATCTTACCTTATTAAAGCCTATAATAGAATTGCCTCCTGATCATGATGTATACTAAGAAGATAGTGCCCACTAGCCATCCAGATGTAACATCTCTTCTATCGTGGTGCTCTTGTCAAGTTCATACCATCCTTCCTGTTATTAGTTAAATCATGCCCCCCACCAAACAAAGATATATTAGTGTACTAATCCCCAGTACTTCAGAATATGACCTTATCTGGAGATATGGTCTTTATGGAGGCAATCAAGATAAATGAGGTCATTAGGATGGACTCTAAGCCAATATGACTAGTGTCCTTATAAAAAGGGGAAATTTGGACATAGAGACATGCAGAGAGGGGAGATGATGTGAAGATACAGGAAAAAGACAACCTTCTTCAGCCACGGACAGAGGTCTGGAACAGATCTTTCCCTCACAGTCTTCAGAAAGAACTGACCCTGCTGACACCTTGATTTTGGACTTCTAACTTCCAAAACTGCAAGACAATAAAATTTCCATTGTTTAAGCCACCCTTTTGTGGCAGCCCTTGCAAACTAATACACTTCCCTACCATTTATATTCATGGAAGTTCTCCTAAATCCTTTTTTTTTTTTTTTTTTTTTTGCGGTACGCGGGCCTCTCACTGCTGTGGCCTCTCCCGTTGTGGAGCACAGGCTCCGGACGTGCAGGCTCAGCGGCCATGGCTCACAGGCCCAGCCGCTCCGCGGCATGTGGGATCCTCCCAGACCGGGGCACAAACCCGTGTCCCCTGCATCGGCAGGCGGACTCTCAACCACTGCGCCACCAGGGAAGCCCCAAATCCATTTTTTTAACGAAGGGCATCATGACTCCCCGTTAGCCTAAAATAGACTAAGATTGTGCCTCTTGCATAAACATAAATATTAGTAGCACCTTTTTTATTCTCAAAAGTGCCCAGGCTTATATAGTCATCCTACCTCTCATGCCACCCACAATCCTTCCTACACCCCACTTCCATTCAGCCAGGAGGTTCTTCACAATCACTTTAGTATCTCTGATTATTACAGACATACTTTGGTACAATGATAAAAGGGATATTCATTTAAAAGCTTTCATCAATTTTTGTTTTGACTAGATTGTACACCCTGTAAAGATAGGAACTGCTTCTCTCTCACTTTTGCTTCACTTAGCATTGACATGGTCCAGCATGCAAGAAATGTTTATACAACAAAATTAAATTGAAGTAGGAACTTTATTATCTTTACTGAAATATCATATTTGTTCCAAATTAACCTCTCAAAGTTATCAAGAAATAGATGCAAATTGCTAAGTATCTCTATTTTATGGGACTGAGGAATTCTTATTTTTTTAAAAGCATGAAGAATAAACAAGTTGAAGCATTTTAGCTTTTTATGGCATTAGTAAGCTTAGGCCAGCATGATTGTATCTACAGGGAGAAACCAAATATATTGCACATGCATTAGTATCATGTTCCCATAAATATTCTACAAAGTTGTAATAGCATAATGGAAATCAAAAACTACAAAAGCAGATGATTACTGCAAGTAATGCAATCATCACTGAGATAAGGAGAGATTAGAAGACAAATATTTCATGTGGGCTTATAGACCATATTTAAAGGGCATGGCATAAGTATTTATAAGTATCTATAGACTTAAAGTCCCATCTAGGACAGCACAGAGAGGACCTAAGAAGCCTAAACACTGCTGCTTGATGCTCTGGGCAGAAATGGAAAATGATCTGTGAACATGCCTTAACATGCATGGTCTTCAGTATAACTTCTTCCAGAATGGTGATGTAAACCCAGGGCTTAAAGGACTTAATGGCTCAGTAGCAATCAGGCTCCTTTCTTGACTCTGTCAGGACCCTGCCCAAAGGTGTCAATGGTAGCTTTGTATTTCATTGCAGGAACCAAGGAAAGGATAGCATCTGTGCATTCCCAGAGTAAACCTCTCCTCTGTAAAGTTCTGAATTGTGTACATGCCTGTGCCCACTCAGAAGGTTCCTACCTTTCCAGGTACCTGTTACTGTACTTGGAAACCACCTTTGCTTCTACCTTGTGGAGCACATTGCTCCATATTCTACCTCCTCTCCTGCCAACCATATTGGGAACTGCTTGAAAAACCTGCATGCACCTCTTTCATTCCAGAGCACTCTAATTTTTGTGGTTATAAAAGCAATGCATCTCAGTTGTAGAGGATTTGGAAAATTCAAAAAGATACAAAAGAAACAGAGAGAGTGAGGATGAGGGAGAGGGAGAGAGAGAAAGAGAGAAAATATGAAGAATGAATCACTGGTAATTCCACCTCTCAGAGACAATCACTGTACTATTCTGGTGTATTTCTTTTAAGGAGCTCTCTTTTCAGTATTTCTCTGCCTAGTTCTCCTAACAGCTCCCTTGTCTGCACTTCCTCTGTCACCTCTTACAGGACTGATAGTTAAGTGGGTGAATACTTGAATTAGGAAAGATTTTATTTTTGTGTAATTAAAAGTATAAAAAAAGGGGTTTTCCTTTAATATTACCCATTGTATGCAGTGGGAGTTTGTAGCAAGAGAACTCCTATTAAGATAGGAGCCCATCTGACACAGCAGAGAATCCTCCTCCCTAACTCTCAGAAACCCAACCACTACCACCATGTACAGCAATGATCAGTATTGTTCTGTAAAGAGATTAGTTACATTTTGAGTTACGTGGCCCAGAGATAGGCCAGGGAACCCATAATCTATGTACCTCTGTTTCCATGAGAAAATCTGTTCTGGGTTCCAACTACTTATTTACAAACTAGCTCACAGAAAACAAACAGTTTCTAGGAGGGAGACTGCCTATGTTTGGATCACTGGAATAAGAGAACAGGAGTGACAGATGAATGGATAAAGAAGATGTGGTACATATACACAATGGAATACTACTCAGCCATAAAAAGAGCAAAATAATGCCATTTGCAGCAACATGGATGCAACCAGAGATTATCATACTAAGTGAAGTAAGTCAGAAAGTGAAAGACAAACCATATGATATCACTTATATGTAGACTCTAAAATATAACACAAATGAACCTATCTATGAAACAGAAACAGAATCACAGACATAGAGGACAGACTGCTGGTTGCCAGGGGGGAGAGGGCTGGTGGAGGGATGCAGTGGGAGGTTGGGGGTAGCAGACTTAAGCTTTTATATATAGAATGGATAAACAACACGGTCCTACTGTATAGCACAGAGAACAATATTCAATATCCTATGATAAACCATAATGGAAAAGAATATTTTTTAAAAGAGCATGTATATATATAACTGAATCATTTTGTTGTTCAGCAGTAATTAACACAACATTGTAAATCAACTATACTTCAATTTAAAAAAAAGAGAGAGAGGGCTTCCCTGGTGGCGCAGTGGTTGAGAGTCCGCCTGCCGATGCAGGGGACACGGGTTCGTGCCCCGGTCCGGGAAGATCCCACATGCCGCAGAGCGGCTGGGCCCGTGAGCCATGGCCGCTGAGCCTGCGCGTCCGGAGCCTGTGCTCCGCAGCGGGAGAGGCCACAACAGTGAGAGGCCCGCGTACCGCAAAAAAAAAAAAAAAAAAAAAAAAAAAAAAAAAAAAAAAAAAAGTTAAAACACTTGACCAAGTTTTTTTTTTAAAACAATATAGTTTGGTGCCCAGGAAACATTTGCTAGTTCAAGATTAGAGTTTAAAGGCTGTAGAAGCCTGTACCTCTGTCTCCTTTAATCTTGGTTATCACCATAAACAGGCAGTTATCAGCTGAGAAGCACAAAGGTTAGTCACAGGTGCGTTGTTTTAACACTTGCCATAAAATCTCTGTGAGTTCATTGAAGGAAATGCTGCAGAAGCACTTTGCTAACTCCAGAATCCACCCTTCCCTAGGTAATCTTGTCTGAATCAAAGGTTGAACAGGTTTGTTTAAGCTGAAAAGTTGGGTGAAAAAAACAAACAGGTAAATTTTAAACTTTATGAAAAATGTGTACCTTCAAAATCAATATGAACGGTATCTCCACACTGAGAAATTAGAAACGTATCTGCTGACTTAATAGAGAATATCCTTAGAAAAGTTACCTTCTGATTTAAACTTCTATTTACAGGCTAAAATATATGGGTTGTCGCCTAGAAATAGGAACTGACTTTATACAGTTGACCATTGAACAATATGGGTTTGAACAGTGTGGGTTCACTTATACGCAGATATTTTTCAATAAATACAATATAATTTTTTAAAATTTTTTGACAATTTGAAAAAATGTGCAGATGAAATGCGTGGTCTAAAATATTGAAAAAATTAAGAAAAAGGCATGTCATGAATGAGTAAAAAGTATGTAGATACTAGTCTATTCCTACATAGGCATAAGGTGAGTGACATTTAATATAAAATTAATAATGTGTTAGTTTTCTTACTGTTTCGTAAGCTTTCAAAGAATTACATTACTATACAGGATGCCTCTCTCTCCTGTACTTGGAGAAACTGCATATCAGCCTGTTATCACAAGTAAGTGGTTTTTTTAAAATGTAATAATGTTTCCAATACTGTGTTATAAATAAGACTGTAATACTACATGCCACAAAAATTTTATAATGATTTATTCATTAGTATATAGGCTACTCTACCATGAAGCAATCTTATTGATTACACAAAGCTACCATTAAAGCAAACACATTGCTGCTTCTTTGTTATCAAAGCATGAATCGTTTTATCTGTTAAAAAATATGAATTTCTTTTTCACATTACCTTTTCATTTTTGATGTCTAGTGTTAGTAACATGTATAACATCTACAGTGTTTTGTATTACATACAATATTAATGTAGGTACTGACAAGTAACTCACCTTGTAAACAGAGGACATAAACTTAAGTATAGTACTGTAAATGTATTTTCCCCTCCTATGATTTTCTTAACAACATTTTTAATCTAGCTTACTTTATTGTAAGAAAACAGTATATAATACTTATACAAAATATGTCTTAACCAAGTGTTAATGTTACTGGTAAGGCTTCCAGTTAGGTTTTTGAGGAGTCAAAAGTTATATGTGATTTTCGACTGTGAAGGGAATCAGCACACCTAACCTCCATGTTGTTTAAGGGCACTATGTGATAGTAGATATATTATACACAAAATAAAATATTTAGTGAAATAAACAAAGATCAGAATATGTGTATGGTATTCTTTTTTTTAAGTTTATTTTGTATTTTAATAACTTTATAATAATCAAAGTAAAAGCCACATAATTTTAATATTTAGAAAATATGGCAATGTAAAGAGAAAAAATCATTTTTAATTGAAGTATAATTGATTTACAACATCGTGTTAGTTTCAGGTGTACGGCAAAGTGATTCAGTTATTTTTTTTCAGATTATATTCCACTATAGGTAGGATATTGAATATAATTCCCTGTTGTGCATGGTATTCTAATTCTACCACTTATACTTTTAAATGAGAGGACATTTTATACACATTTATATTTATATATACATACATATATACATATACACATACATACATGTATGTTGTGATTTTATATGCATGAGATCTCTCTGGATAGATACACAAGAAGAAGGTGACAACGGCTACTTCTAGGGAAGAAAATTACTAGTAGACGAGTTGGGAAGATTGATTTTTTATAAAATTTTCCACTGTTTTGAGTATTTTACTACATGGATGTATTATCTTTAGAGATGTTTTATCTTTTTATTGTAAAATAAAACACAGGTAGAGAAAAACCACATGAAACAAATTAATGTCTCAGTAAATTATTAAAAGGTAAACACTTTCATTTACCTTGACACCAGGTCAAGAAATAAAACTTTGCCAGCCACCCAGAAGCCTCTCCATGTGCCCCATCTCAATCACAGACTGTCCCCACCCTTTCCAAAAGTAACTACTATCTTGGCTTTTAAAGTAATCATTTACTTCCACTATCCTGCTTTGATAACTTCCCTTGCACTTCTTTATAATTTTACCAATCAAGTGTGTATCCCTAGCTTCTATATTTAGTCTTGCCCATTTTTTTTTTAATTGGTCTTTTACGTCTCTTGTAAGGTGTAGTTTTCTAAATTTTTTCTACTGTGAACTCATGGACTTACACGTATCTAATGGGTTTCAGATTGTGGGAGCCAGAGTCCAGGATGGCCCCCAGTGATCCCTGCCTTCTGGTATTCATACCTTTATATGGTCCCCTCCCATATAGGACAAGGGTTGGTCTGTGTAACCAATAAATTACAGGCATACCTCAGAGATATTGCAGGTCAGGTTCCAGACCACCACAATAATAAGAATATTGCAATGAAGTGAGTCACAGGAGCTTTTTGGTTTCCCAGTACCTATAAGTTATATTTACACTATACTGCAGTCTATTAAGTGTGCAATGGCATTGTCTAAAATAATGTACATATCTTAATTTTAAAATACTTTATTGCTAAAAATTTCTAACCATTATCTAAGGCTTTAGTGAGCCCTAATCTTTTGCTGGTGGAGGGTCTTGCCTCGATGTTGATGACTGCTGACTAATCAGGGTGTTGGTTGCTGAAGATTGGGGTAGCTTTGGTCAACCCAACCCATTTCTTAAAATAAGACAACAATGAACGTTGCTGTGTTGATTGACTCTTCCTTTCATGAACGATTTCTCTGTAGCATGCATTGATCTTTGATAGCATTTTACCATAGTAGAACTTCTTTCAAAATTGAAGTCAGTCCTCTCAAACCCTGCTGCTGCTTTATCAACTAAGTTTATGTAATATTCTAAATCCTTTGTTGTCACTTCAACAATCTTCACAGCACCTTCACCAGGAGTAGATTCCATCTCAAGAAACCAATTTCTTTGCTCATCCATAAGATGCAACTCAGTCTTTAAAGTTTTATCATGAGATTGCAGCAATTCAGTCACATCTTCAGGCTCCAATTCTAATTCTAGGTCTCTTGCTATTTCCACCACACCTACAGTTACTTCCTCCACTGAAGTCCTGAACCCCTCAAAATCATCCATGAGGGTCAGAATCACTTCTTCCAAATTCCTGTTAATGTTGATATTTTGACCTCTTCCCATGAATCACAAATGTTCTTAATGGCATCTAGAATGGTGAATCCTTTCCAGAATTTTTCAATTTACTTTGCCCTCCATCAGAGGAATCACTATCTATGGGAGCTATAGCCTCATGAAGTATATTTCTTCAATAATAAGACTTGAAAGTCAAAGTGACTCCTTGATCCATGGGCTGCAGTATGAATGTTGTGTTAACAGGCATGAAAACAACATTAATCTCATTTTACATCTCCATCAGAGCTCTTCGGTGACCAGGTACATTGTCAATGGGCAGTAACATTTTGAAAGGAATCTTTCCTTTCTGAGCAATAGGTCTCCACAGTGGCTTTAAAATATTCAACTTAAAGTCACCAGCTACATAAGCCCCAAACAAGAGAGTCACCCTATCCTTTGAAGACTTGAAGCCAGGCATTGATTTCTCCTCTCTAGTTTTAAAAGTCCTAGATGGCATCTTCTTCCAATATAAGTCTGTTTTGTCTACACTGAAAATCTCTTGTTTAGTGTAGCTACCTTCATTAATTATCTTAACTATATCTTCTGGATAACTTGCTGCAGCTTCTACATCACCTTGCTGCTTCATCTTCTACTTTTATGTTATGGAGATGGCTTCTTTCCTTAAACCTCATGAACCAGCCTCTGCTAGCTTCAGACTTTTCTTCTGAAGCTTCCTCATCTCTCTCAGCCTTCCTAGAATTGAAGACAGTTAGGGCCTTGCTTTGAATTAAGGGAATTTTGTGGCTGGTTTGCTCTTCTATCCTGATCACTCAAACTTTCTCCATATCAGTAATAAGGCTGTTTCACTTTCTTATCATTTGTGTGTTCACTGGAGTAGCACTTTTAATTTCCTTTAAGAACTTTTCCTTTGCATTCACAACTTGGTTAACTGTTTAGCGCAAGAGGCCTAGCTTTCTGCCTATGTCTTTTGACATACCTTCTTCACTACGCTTAATCATTTCTGGCTTTTGATTTAAAGTGAGAGAGAGCATTGAGTAGCGTTCCCTGTGCTATAAAGGAGGTTCTCATTAGTTATCTATTTTATACATAGTATCAAAAGTGTAAAAATGTCAATCCCAATCTCCCAATTCATCCCACCTCCCCTTACCCTCTTGGTAGCCATATGTTAAAAATTTTTAACATAGGTCAGTGAGAGGAGAGACCTTCAAGATGGCGAAAGAGTCAAACGTGGAGATCACCTTCCTCCCCACAAATACATCAAAAATACATCTACACGTGGAACAATTCCTACAGAACACCTACTGAACGCTGGCAGAAGAACTCAGACTTCCCAAAAGGCAAGAAACTCCCCACGTACCTGGGTAGGGCAAAGGAAAAAAGAATAAACAGAGACAAAAGGATAGGGAAGGGACCTGCACCAGTGGGAGGGAGCCGTGAAGGAGGAAAGGTTTCCACACACTAGGAAGCCCCTTCGTGGGCGGAGACTGCGGGTGGCGGAGGGGGAAAGCTTCCGAGCCGTGGAGGAGAGCACAGCAACAGGGGTGCGGAGGGCAAAGCGGACAGATTCCCGCCCAAAGATCAGTGCCGACCAGCACTCACCAGCCCGAGAGGCTTGTCTGCTCACCCGCTGGGGCAAACAGGGGCTGGGAGCTGAGGCTAGGGCTTTGGGGGTCAGACCCCAGGGAGAGGACTGGGGTTGGCTGAGTGAACACAGCCTTGGGGTGGGGGGCTAGTGTGCCACAGCTAGCCAGGAGGGAGTCCAGGGAAAACTCTGGACCTGCCTAAGAGGCAAAACATCATTGTTTCAGGGTGCGCGAGGAGAGGGGGGTCAGAGCACAGCCTAAAGGAGCTCCGGAGACGGGCACGAGCCGTGGCTATCAGCACGGACACCAGAGACGGGTATGAGACGCTAAGGCTGCTGCTGCAGCCACCAAGAAGCCTGTCTGCAAGCACAGGTCACTATCCACACCTCCCCTCCTGGGAGCCTGTGCAGACCGCCACTGCCAAGGCCCCATGATCCAGGGACAACTTCCCTGGGAGAACACACAGCATGCCTCAGGCTGGTGCAACGTCACACCGGACTCTGCCGCCGCAGGCTCCCCCCACATTCCATACCCCTCCCTACCCTCAGCCTGAGTGAGCCAGAGCCCCCTAATCAGCTGCTCCTTTAACCCCATCCTGTCTGGGCAAAGAACAGACGCCCTCAGGCGACCTACACTCAGAGGTGGGGCCAGATCCAAAGCTGAAGCCCAGGAGCTGTACAAACAAAGAAGAGAAAGGGAAATTTCAACCAGCAGCCACAGGAGCAGTGGATTAAATCTCCACAATCAACCTGATATACCCTGCATCTCTGAAATACCTGAATAGACAACGAATCATCCCAAAACTGAGGCAGTGGACACTGGGAGCAACTGTAGACTTCGGGTTAGCTTTCTGCATCAAATTTGTTTCCGGTTTTATGTTTATCTTAGTTTAGTATTTGGAGTTTATTATCATTAGTAGATTTATTGATTTGGTTGCTCTCTTCCTTCTTTTTTTATATATATATAGATATATAGATATTTCTTCCTTTTTCTCTTTCTGTGAGTGTGTATGTGTATGCTTCTTTGTGTGATTTTGTCTGTATACCTTTGTTTTTACCATTTGTCCTAGGGTTCTGTCTGTTCTTTTTTTGTCGTTGTTGTTGTTTTAGTATAGTTTTCCGCACTTGCTATCATTGGTGGATTTGTTTTTTGGTTTGGTTACTCTCTTCTTTCTTTCTTTTTTTTCTTTTTATTACTTCTTAATTTTTTATTTTTAATAACTTATTTGTATTTTTTTATTTTAATAATTTTTTTTTTCTTTCCTTCTCTCTTTTTTCCTCCCTTTCCTTCTGAGCCTTATGGCTGACAGGGTCTTGGTGCTCCAGCTGGGTGTCAGACCTCTGCCTCTGACATGGGAGAGCCGAGTTCAGGACATTGGTCTCCCAGAGACCTCCCAGCTCCACATAATATCAAATGGTGAAAGCTCTCACAGAGATCTCCATCTCCACACTAAGCCCCAGCTACACACAAAGACCAGCAAGTTATAGTGCTGGATACCCTATGCCAAACAACTAGCAAGACAGGAACACGGGCTTCCCTGGTGGCGCAATAGTTCAGAGTCCACCTGCCGATGCAGGGGACATGGGTTTGTGCCCTGGTCCGGGAAGATACCACATGCCGCGGAGCGGGTGGGCCCGTGAGCCATGGCCGCTGAGCCTGAGCGTCTGGAGCCTGTGCTCTGCAACGGGAGAGGCCATTATAGTGAGAGCCCGCGTACCGCAAAAAACAAACAAACAAAAGACAGGAACACAACCCCACGCATTAGCAGAGACACTGCCTAAAAGCATAATAAGGTCACAGACACCCCAAAACACACTACTGGATGTGGTCCTGCCCACCAGAAAGACAAGATCCAGCCTCATCCAGCACAACACAGGCACCAGTCCCGTCCACCAAGAAGCCTACACAACCCACTGACCCAACCTTAGCCACTGGGGACAGACACCAAAAACAATGGGAACTATGAACCTACAGCCTGCAAAAAGCTGACCCCAAACACAGTAAGTTAAGCAAAATGAGAAGACAGAGGAAAACACAGCAGATGAAGGAGCAAGGAAACAAACCACCAGACCAAACAAATGAAGAGGAAATAGGCAGTCTACTTGAAAAAGAATTCAGAGTAATGACAGTAAAGAGGATCCAAAATCTTGGAAATAGAATGGAGAAACTACAAGAAACATTTAACAAGGACCTAGAAGAACTAAACAGTAAACAATGATGAAAAAACAATAAATGAAATTAAAAATTCTCTAGAAGGACTCAATAGCAGAATAACTGAGGCAGAAGAACAGATAAGTGACCTGGAAGATAAAATAGTGGAAATAACTACCACAGAGCAGAATAAACAAAAAAGAATGAAAAGAACTGAGGACACTCTCAGAGATCTCAGGGACAACATTAAATGCACCAACGTTCAAATTATAGGAGTCCCAGAAGAGGAAGAGAAAAAGAAAGGGACTGAGAAAATATTTGAAGAGATTATAGTTGAAAACTTCCCTAGTATGGGAAAGGAAAGAGTCAATCAAGTCCAGGAAGGGCAGAGAGTTCCATGCCGGATAAATCCAAGGAGAAACAGGCAAAGACACATATTAATCAAACTATCAAAAAATAAATACAAAGAAAAAATATTAAAAGCAACAAGGGAGAAACAACAAATAACATACAAAGGAATCCTCATAAGGTTAACAGCTGATCGTTCAGCAGAAACTCTGCAAGCCAGAAGGGAGTGGCAGGACATATTTAAAATGATGAAAGGGAAAAACCTACAACCAAGATTACTCTACCCAGCAAAGATATCATTCAGATTCGATGGAGAAATTAAAACATTTACAGATAAGCAAGAGCTAAGAGAATTCAGCACCACCAAACCAGCTTTACAACAAATGTTAAAGGAACTTCTCTAGGCATGAAATGCAAGAGAAAGAAAAGACCTACAATAACAAACCCAAAGCAATTAAGAAAATGGTAACAGGAACATACATAGTGATAACTACCTTAAATGTAAATGGATTAAATGCTCCAACCAAAAGACATAGACTAGCTGAATGGATAGAAAAACAAGACCCATAATATAGATGCTGTCTACAAGAGACCCACTTCAGACCCTGGAACACAGACTGAAAGTGAGGGGATGGAAAAAGATATGCCATGCAAATGGAAATCAAAAGAAAGCTGGAGTAGCAATTCTCATACCAGACAAAACAGACTTTAAAATAAAGACAATTACAAGAGACAAAGAAGGAGACTACATAATGATCAAGGGATCAATCCAAGAAGAAGATATAACAATTGTAAATATTTATGCACCCAACACAGGGGCACCTAAATACATAGGCAAATTCTAACAGCCAGAAAAGGGGAAATCGACAGTAACACAATCATAGTAGGGGACTTTAACACCCCACTTTCACCAATGGATAGATCATCCAAAATGAAAATACATAAGAAAACACAAGCCTTAAATGATACATTAAACAACATGGACTTAATTGATATTTATAGGACATTCCATCCAAAAACAACAGAATACACTTTCTTCTCAAGTACCCATGGACCATTCTCCAGTATAGATCATATCTTGGGTCACAAATCAAGCCTTCGTAAATTTAAGAAAATTAAAATCATATCAAGTATCTTTTCCGACCACACGCTATGAGACTAGATATCAATTACAGGAAAAGATCTGTAAAAAATACAAACACATAGAGGCTAAACAATACACTAGTAAATAACCAAGAGATCACTGAAGAAATCAAAGAGGAAATCAAAAAATACCTAGAAACAAATGACAATGAAAACACGACGACCCAAATCCTATGGGATGCAGCAAAAGCAGTTCTAAGAGGGAAGTTTATAGCAATACAATCCTACCTCAAGAAGCAAGAAACATCTCAAACAACCTCACCTTACACGTAAAGAAATTAGAGAAAGAAGAACCCAAAACCCCCAAAGTTAGCAGAAGGAAAGGAATCATAAAGATCAGATCAGAAATAAATGAAAAAGAAAGGAATGAAACGATAGCAAAGATCAATAAAACTAAAGGCTGGTTCTTTGAGAAGATAAACAAAATTGATAAACCATTAGCCAGACTCATCAAGAAAAAAAGGGAGAGGACTCAAATCAATAGAATTAGAAATGAAAAAGGAGAAGTAACAACTGACACTGCAGATATACAAAGGATCATGAGAGATTACTACAAGCAACTATATGCCAATAAAATGGACAACCTGGAAGAAATGGACAAATTCTTAGAAAAGCAAAACTTTCCAAGACTGAACAAGGAAGAAACTGAAAATATAAACAGACTAATCAGAAGCACTGAAATTGAGACTGTGATTAAAAATCTTCCAACAAACAAAAGACGAGGACCAGATGGCTTCACAGGAGACTTTTTTCAAACATTTAGAGAAGAGCTAATACCTATCCTTCTCAAACTCTTCCAAAATATAGCAGAGGGAAGAACACTCCCAAACTCATTCTACAAGGCGACCATCACCCTGATACCAAAAGCAGACAAAGATGTCACAAAGAAAGAAAACTACAGGCCAATATCACTGATGAACATAGATGCAAAAATCCTCAACAAAATAGTAGCAAACAGAATCCAACAGCACATTAAAAGGATTATACACCATGATCAAGTGGGGTTTATCCCAGGAATGCAAGCATTATTCAATATATGCAAATCAATCAATGTGATAAACCATATCCACAAATTGAAGGAGAAAAACCATATGATAATCTCAATAGATGCAGAGAAAAAATTCGACAAAATTCAACACCCATTTATGACAAAAACCCTCCAGAAAGTAGGCACAGAGGGAACTTACCTCAACATAATAAAGGCCATAAATGACAAACCCACAGCCAACATCATCCTCAATGGTGAAAAACTGAAACCATTTCCACTAAGATCAGGAACAAGACAAGGTTGCCCACTCTCACCACTATTATTCAACCTAGTTTTGGAAGTTTTACCCACAGCAATCAGAGAAGACTAAGAAATAAGAGGAATCCAAATCGAAAAAGACGTAAAGCTCTCACTGATTGCAGATGCCATGATACTGCATGTACATAGAGAATCCTAAAGACTCTACCAGAAAACTACTAGAGCTAATCAATGAATTTGGTAAAGTAGCAGGATACAAAATTAACGCACAGAAATCTCGTGCATTCCTGTACACTAATGATGAAACACCTGAAAGAGAAATTAAGGAAACGTTCCCATTTACCATTGCAACAAAAAGAATAAAATACCTAGGAATAGGGCTTCCCTGGTGGCGCAGTGGTTGAGAGTCCGCCTGCCGATGCAGGGGACACGGGTTCGTGCCCCGGTCCGGGAAGATCCCACATGCTGCGGAGCAGCTATGCCCGTGAGCCATGGCCACTGAGCCTGAGCATCTGGAGCCTGTGCTCTGCAACAGGAGAGGCCACAACAGTGAGAGGCCCGCGTACCGCAAAAAAAAAGAAAAATTAGCTATTTCTCCAAGAAGTTCTGGTTTATTTTATTCAGAATGGTCTTGAAAAAGACCACAGTCTGGGTGCCATGGGTGCTTGGTTGGTCATTATTTTTAGATCTTTTCAGTAAAGAGATAAAATATTTATCTAGTGAGTTCATACTTAAATTTCCAATTGATATTCAGGATTAAAGATTTTTAATTAAGTCCTTTTATATTAAATCTGATTCTTTTCAACTACATGAAGAATCCTAGTCCTCAAAGACAGAGACAACAAAATTAAATATCCATTAATTAGTCATTTGCTTTATTCCACATAAACACACAACAGTCTCAGAAAACAACTCCAATACTATAACCAATCATTATGATTTCTGAAAACCATTTGAAAAACTTTTGCATATGCTACCATACTTTTCTCCTCTTTAAATACTTGTACCATGTCTACATTCTATGATCAGGTAATCATTTTTAATGATTAAACCTTTTTAATATTCACATGTTAGTTCTAGAACTAACCATACAGTATATTTGATGCCTACCACCAGTACAATGATATGATAGGGTCTTTCATATCATTTTGGTTGGTAAGTTGTTCTTTAGTAGATTACTCAGGGAAAGCTCAGGAAAACAATATTCTCTAAATCCTTGCATGTTGCTAACAGTTTATGCCCTTCATACTTGATGGTCAATTTTGTTGGATATAAAAGCCTCAGTTCACATTTTCTTTCACTGAATATCTAAAATGTGTTACTTAATTTCCTTTGGAATAGATTATTGTGGTCAAAATGTCTGATGATAATATGATTTTCTTTCTCTTATACATCACATGCTATTTTTTTTCCTAGATGACAAATTTTTTTCTTTATTTTTTTAATTTTTAAAAAATATTTCTTTATTTATTTATCTCTGGCTGCACTGGGTCTTCGTTGCTGCACGCAGGCTTTCTCTAGTCGCGGCGATCAGGGGCTACTCTTCCTTGTGGTGCATGGGCTTCTCATTGTGGTGGCTTCTCTTGTTGCAGAGCACGGGCTCTAGACGCGCAGGCTTCAGTAGTTGTGGCATGCAAGCTCAGTAGTTGTGGCTTGTGGGCTCTAGAGTGCAGGGTCAGTAGTTGTGGCACATGGGCTTAGTTGCTCCATGGCATGTGGGATCCTCCTGGACCAGGGCTTGAACCCATGTTCCCTGCATTGGCAGGCAGATTCTTAACCACTGTGCCACCAGGGAAGCCCTTGTTCTTTAAACTTCAGCAATTTTACCAGAATATGACTTGGTCATAGTTATTCTAAGTCAGTGTTCTCAGATATTCAATGTACTCTTTCAATACTTATTTCAAATATTTTTATTTCAGGAAATCTTATAAAAATTATACCTTTTACTATTTGCTCTGTTCTCTTAGGTTTTCTTCTTCAGGGACTCCTATGACCCACATGTTGAAACATCTTTGCCTATGTTCAATACTTATGGGTTTTTCTCAAATACTTTTACCCCTTTTTCTTCTCCTTTTTCTATTTTTTTTTAAATTTCCATTATTAGATTTTTATTAAGGCATTATTTGCTGTGTTTATTTACTCTTTTGCCTCTTCTAGTTTAGTCATTTTTTTTCTTTTATTCTTTCTTGAGTTCTGTCACCTGATTTCTGAATTTTTCTATTTCTGTTTCATATTGCTCATTTATGTATTTTATCATATCCCTATTGTCTATTAATTTGTTGAGATAGTTATAATTTTAAATCATTACATTATTTTTAATCATGTTTACATGATTACATTATTTTAATCATGTTTTTCTGATTAAATGCTTTCATTTTCTATAAGGATATTACTCTGATCCTTATTCTCTTTTTTTGCATATAGTAATTTTGTGTGAGACTTGAATACTTGAATACTTTTCTGTTACTCATTTTATGTAAAATTAAGTCTCCTGAGATTTTAGAAGGAGAGGAAGTTCAGGATAGTTGGGGTTTTTTTGGGTTTTTTTGTTTTCGTTTTTGTCTTCACAGAGCTCCCTCTTTTATAGGTTTTCATGTAGTGTGTAGAAATATGGTGTCTCACTTTCTGAGGTTTCCTGGCTCTATTCCATCTCCCACTTGTATCTGGACCTTCTCTTTCCTCTTCCTCTGTTTTCCCCTCTTGCTCAATTTTGTTTTCACTCCCAGCAGGTTTTCCCGTTTGAGCTCTTCTGGGAAGAAACCCTAGAGGGTCCATTTCAAGAGTTGATAGGGGTGGACTCACTATTCCTTTATGCTTTATCACAAGGCCACCTGCCCTAATTCACTGGTAGTAGTGTCCAAGTAGTGACACTGAGTAGCATCAGCTGATGTTCTCAAAGTGCCCACCGCACTTTTCAGTGATTACCTGTTGGTTTCTTTGAGTTTCTCCTGTTCTCAGTCCACCTGCCACTCCATTGCTTCTGTCTGCTATCTCCCACATAGATAATAATAACATACAAAATCTGGTTGTTGATGATTTCTCTCTACCTGGTTGTAGTTGGGGGTTCCTAGAGTTGTCACTTAGTTTGGTATTTATTCTTCTCGGTGTTCTCTGAGCTTCTGGATCTGTGGTTTGGTGTTTATCATTAATTTTGGGAAATTCCTAGTCATTTTTTCTTCAAATATTTCTGTGCTCCTCCCTTTCTTCTCCTTCTGGTATTCCCATTGCACGTATGTTACACATTTTCTAATTGTCCCACAGAACTGAATACCTGTTCTGTCTTTTTCATTCTCTTTGTCTCTTTGCATTTCAGTTTTAGAAGTTTCTATCAACATTTCTTCAAAGAAGAGTTGTTGGGTTTCAGTTTGTTCAGCTTTTTTCTTGTTGTGGCATTGGGAGAGAAAACTTCTAATCTCCTTACATGCCAGACTAGAAACTGAAGTCTATTTAGATCTGTTGTAAATTTTGTTCATGGGTTTTTTGTTTTGCCATATATTTTGTATGTGGGGCTTTAGGAGGGACAAAAAATATATACAGACACTGCTATCCTCTCAAAATCAGAAATAATGTTTAATAATAGTAAAGTAAGAGGCACTGGCACAAAGTAATTCAATGTTACAACTTCAGCTAACTTTCTTGGTTTAAAAATGATTTACTAAACATTTAATTATAAATTAACAAGCAGAGACTTCCCTGGTGGTCCAGTGGTAAAGAATCCGCCTTCCAATGCAGGCGACGTGGGTTCAATCCCTGGTCGGGGAACTAAGATCCCACATGCCATGGGGCAACTAAGCCCACGTGCCACACTACTGAGCTTGTGTGCCTCAACTAGAGAGCCCACGTGCCACAAACTACAGAGCCCACGCTCTCTGGAGCCCGTACCACAACTAGAGAGAAGCCTGCGCCCCACAACAAAGAGCCCTCGTGCCACAACTAAGACCCGACACAGCCAAAAATAAATAAATAAAAATAAATTTAATAAATAACTATTATATTTAAAAAATTCTGAAAAAGTTTAAAAAAATAAATTAACAAGCAAAAGACAAGAATTCCCTTGGTAAAAAACAGAAAATATATTTACAATCAGGCAATTTATAGAAGAAAGTGAAATAAACATGAAGATTTTGAAACTCATTAGTAAACAATCGAACACCTATTAGAACAACAATGAAATATCAATTTTAACACTGTTAGTCTAGCAAAAATTAGAAAACTGGGTAATACTAAGTGCTGATAGGGTTGTAGTTTATAGAAACCCTGACACAGAGCCTGGAAAGGTTTTGTTTTGTTTTGTTTTTATTTATTTTTGGCTGTGTTGGGTCTTCGTTGCTGTGCACGGGCTTTCTCTAGCTGCAGTGAGCAGGGGCTACTCTTTGTTGCAGTGTGTGGGCGTCTCACTGCAGTGGCTTCTCTTGTTGCAGACCACGGGCTTTAGGCACGTGGGCTTCAGTACTTGTGGTTCATGGGCTTAGTTGCTCCCCGGCATGTGGGATCTTAGTTCCCTGACCAGGGCTCGAATCCGTGTCCCTTGCATTGGCAGGTGGATTCTTTTTTTTTTTTCTTTTTTTTTTTCGGTACGCAGGCCTCTCACTGTTGTGGCCTCTCCCGTGGCGGAGCACAGGCTCTGGACGCGCAGGGTCAGTGGCCATGGCTCACGGGCCCAGCCGCTCCACGGCATGTGGGATCTTCCCGGACCGGGGCACGAACCCGTGTCCCCTGCATCGGCAGGTGGACTCTCAACCACTGCGCCACCAGGGAAGCCCGGCAGGTGGATTCTTAACCACTGTGCCACCTGGGAAGTCCCCTGGAAAGGTTCTTACAGGCAGACTTTTTTTTTTTTTAAGTGAAAGAGACTTTATGGGGGGGAGGTGGGGGAAAGGGAATGTGTGCATAAACTAATGCCACCATTCTGCAGTGAAATCTGGTACTTCTTAGTCAAATTAAATAGATATATATCCTGTGATCCAGCAATGTCATTCCAGGAGATACATCCCAAATAAACTCTCAGACTAGATGTATGAAGAAACAATATGAGATTGTGCTATTGGTTTCCATCACTGGAGATGTAAATAGGTGAAACGCGGTGAATTCACATCATGACGTCTTACGTAGCAATTAGAAACAACAGATCTATAGCAATATGCATAGATCTTTAAAACCTGAACACTTAGTGAAAAAGATAAGAACCCAAATTGAGACCCATAACGCATTACAGCATATATAAATGTTTTAAACACATGCTAAAAAAAATACACATTTTACAAAAACTGATACGAAAAGAGAACATACATTAACCAAATTAGAATGGCTGCTGTGACAGTAATGACAATAGTAATGGAGATAAAGAGGAACACAATAAATAAATCGATTTTTTTAAAAGAGCAAGATCTTATCAATGATGATAAATTTCCTTAAACTGAGAAATATATCAACTCATTTCTCCACATCTGAATTTCCATAATGTTTTAAAGTAAACTTAAATATTGTCTCTCAAAACCTGTACTTCTTGAGAATACCTCAAACCACAAAGTACTATTTATTTTCCTTGTCCTATAAGCATCTCCTCGAATTATTTTCCATTCTTTGACTTCCTTTTTTAGCAGCATTTCTAACCTCATAACTTTTTATTCATCTGACTCATTCATTTATTTACTCAATAAGTATCTAAGTGTCTACTCAAATATTAAGTGTACATAAAGTATTGTTGGGCACTAAGAGGATATTTGGGAAATGTCTTATGATCCCTTTTTCCGGAACGTTTATTCTAATGGTGGGTGTAAAGCATTAAGCCATGAAACAGCTCAAAACAGTCCAAGGCAGTACTGATTTAGTGTCTAAAAATGAGAGGTGAATGTTAACATGTGATGGGATGCAGAGAGGAGATCAGTGAGGATTGGAGTAGATGAGAAAAATCTGTCGAAAGCGTCAAGGTGCAGGACTTCCCTGGCACTCCAGTGGTTAAGACTCCAAGCTTCCACTGCAGGGGGCATGGATTCGATCCCTGGTCAGGGAACTAAGATCCTGCATGCCGTGCGAGGTGCAACAAAAAAGAAAAAAAAAAAGAGTCTAGGTGCATTGGATGTTTGTTTGTTTGTTTTTTTTTTTTTGGCTGCGTTGGGTCTTCGTTGCTGAGTGCGGCCTTTCCCTAGTTCGCCATTGCGGTGCGCAAGCTTCTCTTAGCAGTGGCTTCTCTTGTTGCAGAGCACAGGCTCTAGGCACGCAGGCTTCAGTAGTCGTGGCACGCAGGCTCAGTAGTTGTGGCTCGCAGGCTGTGGAGCGCAGGCTCAGTAGTTGTTGTACATGGGCTTAGTTTTTCTGCAGCATGTGGGATCTTCCCGGACCAGGCCTTGAACCCATTTCCCCTGCATTGGCAGGCAGATTCTTAACCACTGCACCACCAAGGAAGTCCTGTGCACTGGGTCTTATATAATGAGTAGGGGGGGTGGAGAGAGAGACAGAAATAGAGAAGAGCATTCCAAGCAGGGATATGTCTTTTTACAAGGCACAAAGTTAAGACTGAATAAAGCATAATCAGAAAGCATAAAACTAGAGGGTTGGAACTGAGGTAAGGAACATTAAGGGCAATAAGATCAAACCAGGGGCTTCCCTGATGGCTCAGTGGTTAAGAATCTGCCTGCCAATGCAAGGGACACGGGTTCGAGCCCTGGCCCGGGAAGATCCCACATGCCGTGGAGCAACTAAGCCTGTGCGCCACAACTACTGAGCCCGCAAGCCACAACTACTGAGCCCACGTGCCACAACTACTGAAGCCTGCACACCTAGAGCCCGTGCTCTGCAACAAGAGAAACCACGACAATGAGAAGCCCATGCACCACAACAAAGAGTAGCCCCAGTTTGCCGCAACTAGAGAAAGCCTGCAAACAGCACCGAAGACCCAACACAGCCATAAATAAATAAATAAATTTATAAATTTATAAAAAAGAAAAAGAAAAGATTAAGCCAGCAGAGGACAAATTACAGAGGACTTGAAGGTCTAAACTAGTAATCTTGATTTTATACTGTAGGTAGCAGGAAGCTTCTGGAGGTTTTTTGATTTGGGAACTGAATAGATTTTTCTGTGTTTTATTATCACATGAAATCTTTCACCAAATACTGCTTGGGATCATAGCTCTCTTTCTGTCCAGTCCCACAATGACAGACCTTGTCCAAGATCGGTCCAGTGAACTACTACAACCCCTTCATTGCTCCCTTCCCTCCCCGACTTGCTGCCTTTTTTCCTTCACTTCTTCCACTTCTTCAGCTTCATAACTTGACCTCTTTCCATCAGAGTTTGGGTTAGGTGTGTTTCCCTGGCATCCTATGCTTGCCTCTACCACATTAATTGATCATTATTTTATTCATCAAATATTTAGTGACCCCCTATGCCTTCTAGGCTGAACCCACAGTGATGAGCAAAAACAGAACCAAACCCTGCCCTCACGTAGCCTAGAAGCAGAGAGAGAAGCTATCATATTTTGGAATCTGATTTTTCACTGTAGAATGTATTGCACTGCATTTCAACTGAGCTCAGAGTGTCCCTCACTTTGTAGATGCTCAATAAATATTTACTGAATGAATGAATGTGAAGATACTTGGAGAATCCTACTCATACGGCCACAAGCATTATCATCAGTCTTGGATTGATAATGGCAATCTCATCCCTTCTCAGAACTGCTTATCACATAAAAACGTAAACTCTAGGTCAAAGGTCGGCAAACTTTTTCTGTAAAGTGCTAGCTAGTAAATATTTTAGGCTTTATAAGCCATATAGTGTCTGTCACAACTACTCAGCTCTTCCATGGTTGTGCAAAAGCAGCCATAGGCAATATGTAAACAAATGAATGTGGCTGGTTCCAATAAAATATTATTTATAAAAACAGGTGGTGGTCTGGATTTGGCACACAGGCCCTTGTTTGCCACCCTGTGCTGTAGATCAGGGGTCCCCAACCCCGGGGCTGTGCACTGGTATGGGACTATGGCCTGTTAGGAGCGGGGGCCGTACAGCAGGAGGTGAGCAGCAGGCGAGCAAGCAAGCAAGTGAAGCTTCATCTGCCACTGCCCATCGCTCCCCATCACTCCCCATCGCTCGCATTGCCGCCTGAACCATCCTCCCTCACCCCCATCTGTGGAAGAACTGTCTTCCATGAATCCGGTCCCTGGTGTCAAAAAGGCTGGGGACTGTTGCTGTAGATGATGGCACTTCTGTCAATTTTTCAGGACTGCCTTCATGCCTAGTCCATACTCTGTTCTTTAGTCAGGTAAATTTACTTGCTACACGCAACAGCTGAGTTCCCCCTTAAACTCATGTCTGACACCTGTAATTGTGGTACTGTTGAAAGAGTATATAATTTGGAGCTCAAAAGACATGCTTTATTTATTGATTGACCTTTTGCCAAGTTACTTTAGCATTATTGAACCTTTATTTCCTCACAGTAAATGGAGTTTGGAGGTTTTTTTTAATCCTGACTATGAAGATCAAGTGTGAAATGTATATTGAGAACTGAACATGATGCTTACACAGAGTAGACAGTTCACAAATATGCCCCCCCATATCTTTGCCCAGTTATGTTCTTTTCCTCTTTTAAATCAAGTCATTAGATATTTATGGAGGATCTACTATATCCAAGGTACAGTTTCGGGTGCCTTTAAAACTATTCTAAATCCTCCCTGATATCTCTCTTGACCACTGGGTCTCCAAATTGCATATAACACAATACACCTGGGAGCCTACAAGTACCGATGCTTGAGTCCCAACACTAGGTATTCTGATACAAGTGTTATAAAGAGTGATCTGAGCATCAGAATTACCCACAGATAATTTCAGTATAGAGCAAATTTGAGAGTCACTGCTCCAGATAGGACTCTGGGTTCAATCAATTCAGAAGCTCTCTTCTTCCATCTTTCCAACTGCCTTCTCTTTAACAGTTAGTACCTGTACGCACATCCTTATAGAGTTAGAATTGATTGAGTTCTCCCAGCGATTAATTACTCATATTTGGATATATTTATGTTAAGGAGAGAGGAAAGAAGAGAATCAAGTAATTCTCTTACCTTGCATTTGACATTTGTGGTTTAATTATCAGGCATCCATTCCCCTTTCTTGTGGCAACAACCTTGATTTTTATTTGGGGATCCTCCTCTCCCCACTCTCAGTTCACTTGGCCTGCTTGAGGCTTTATTCCTGGCCCCTAGAAGCTCATGAAACCAGTACACTAACATCCTGGTTTCAGTTACTGCTGGTCCACTCTGAGCAACTGTCATGATTTAGTTTCCTAGGATTGCTGAAAGACACTCACTTTTTTTCTGCTGGATTGGAATCTGAAAGAATATGGTTCTTGGAGATTCTGGCAGCTATTTTATAACCTCAAAGAGAAAGCCTGTCTGAGAACAGAATAAGAGAAAGAGAGACAAGACACACAAAGAGAGAGATATCACTTTGTGTCACAGTGTCTAGCTATTTCTCAAGCCAGGTGCACCATTAAACTGCTATATGAGTCAATAAATCGCCTTTGCTTCCGCTTCTGCTTCTGCCAATTTTAGTCAGGCATTCTATCACTGGCAACCAAAAGAATCCCAAACTGATACAGCCTCCTCTCATCTCCCTCAGAACCCAATTTACCAGCCATACACACAGAGATTACATGCCAGAGTCAATCACCAATCATTCGTTCAGTAAGTGTACTGAGTGCCTATTGTATACGATGCTCAGCCTAGGAGAAGGGATTATAGTAGTATGCCATCATTAAGAACTGCACAAAGGTTTGTGGAAAGAATACTCAACAACAATGCCATCCTACTGTGTGTGAGGCCCTGTGCTAGGTATTGAGGACAGAAAGGATCATAAGACAGGGTCTGTATTCTCCAGGGTTTGCCATCAAATTGGAAAGATGGCACGCACATAAAAAGCTAAGCACCAATCTGGGATGTTAGATGCACGGATTCCTGAAGATGGATGTCAAACGCAAGTAAGATGCCTCGGCAGAAAATCTTAAATAAGCACAGGCACCATGACATTTTCATTTCCCTTTGAACCAAAATTAGCTAGAAAAGGGAAGGAAGTTGTTACAAAAAGTAGAAAAGAAGAAGAGGTAACATGAAGGGAAGAGAGATTAGAGGCTTTGAAAGTTGTTCTAAATATGTTTTAATTAAAACAATAAGTCATTTTGTGGATTTTATCTGCTTGAAAATCAACTGTGCTAAATTTTTAAAAATTTAAATATTACGTAAATCTCTTCATTCATTTATTCGACACTATCATGTGCCTGTTACGTGCCAGACACTATTATATACACTGAGGTTTTAGCAGTAAATTTAAAAAGTCCCTACCAGTTACATTCTAATATCTACAAGGTAGAAAATAGGCTTTCTCATTCAATCCCCAAAAATGGTGACTCTAAATGATTCGGTAAATACACATACAGACATTGTAAATGTAGATACTGGTTTATTTGTTTTTACCAAAAAATGAGAATACTGTACACTATACCTACTAACTCACTATTTTTTTTGAAACTTGCTTTTTGAAAAAAATAACTTAGAAATATTATTTGGACTGCTTTCATGTTAATAAATATAGATTTACCTCATTCTTTTTTACAGGTTATGTAGTATGACATTGTCTTTAACCGCTGTTCTGTTCATTAACATTTAGTTCTTTCCAGGTTTTCACAGTGATGAGCAATGTTGTTGTAAAAAACAGGTGGCATTTTCTATAATTTTTCAAACACTCAGAAGAAAAGTATTAATTACAGTTCTCCAAAATGCAAAGGTTTGGTTCATAGTGGGAAAGAGGTGAATTAAATTCCTTTCAGATAAAGACCCTTTTCTATTTCCTTTTTAATTCATCATTGACATATTGAGTACTGAATAAAGTTTTACACAAGTGACTAGAAGATATCTTCTAAAATCCATTAATGTAAGTTCAGACTTAAAAACAAATAATCAATAACTAATTCCACAAAGTCTTCTATGTGCCCAGGACTATTCTAGGCCTCAAAAAAGAGAAATTCTGTATTTTTCTTGAAATGAAAGGTCACCACAACTGAAATGGGCAAGAACAGAGTCTTGCCCAGTACTTTTCTAATGAAAGCACTTCTATTATACTCAAATATCATTTTCCTTTTCCAGAAAGACAATAATTGAAATATCATTATAGGTTTAATTTATAAAATTGTTATGACTACTTCAAATAGATTTCAAGAAACAAGAAAAAATCATCTTGCTAAATAAAAACACACAGCTAATATATTTCTATTAGAATTGCTTGACATTTGAAGTTTGCCTCCAGATGTTCCATCCAGTTCCTACCTTGCCTATTTCCAATAATCAAAATTATTTATGTCTTTTTGTTCACAAAAAATTGTTTCCAGTCTATTTACTGAACAGTCCAACATTCCATTAATGCAGAAACACATTTCAATAACAGTTAAATTAATTAAATAAACTGTATAATTAATAGAAATGATTTTTTTAGGAGGAAAATGAAACAATTTTGTTTGGCATGTATGCCTAATGTATGTTTTAAATTCTTGGTTTTGGCCTGTGATCACTTAAAAACAACCTCCAAACACATCTAAATGGTTAACTATAAATGCAAGATTATGCCTTTTGCATTTTATTGTGTATAAAATCTAGCATAAGAGAAAATAAACCCAAAGAGGTCCAGTCACTTACCCTCTTCATAACCACAGCCAGGGTAAACTTCACTCAGCCTTCAGCCATTGAATTTTATCCTGAGGTTTCCATCTACCACACAATCAGATAAACCCCAATTTGTGGGAGCAACTAATGGAAATTGTGATGTAAAAAGAATTGCCAAACGAATTTCCATGTGCTTAACCCGAAAGGGAGAAACCGCAAAGTGAACTGAGTAAAATGTTTTTTAGCTGCTTTTAAACCCAAGGGGCTGATTTCACTTTTAGTGAACTTGTGACTAAGATTGCCTGGTCGGGAAATGATTAACACTCCTGTTGTCGTCATCTGCTTGAGCTCTCCAGCTGCAGGAAACTGGCTGAGGGAACCTTATCAATCCTGGGAATGTGTGCTGTGAATACACTGTCCTCCTGAGCTGGCATTTAGTTATTTTAAATAAAAATGTATTTAGAACGTCTACCAACTTCGTTAGTGGTTATTTTATTAAAACTATTATTATAAAACATTTTATTTTTATTTTTCATTTCCTTACCACCCCCTTAAAGGAAAGATCATCACTTAGATCCTTTTTCTTTAAATTCCAAAGTTTTATAAGTAACATTAGCAATACCTCTGTGTTCTCTCAGCCTTGTTTCTCTTCCCAGACATGCTTGTGTCTAAAGCTTCAGTGTCCTTTTGAACTGCCAGTTTTCAACTCATCTGGAAAACAGGGGCATGAAAAAATGAGGAGTTAATAGGTGTACATAATTTGGAGGCATTAGATAGCCATCAAAGGATTTTTTATTCTTTAAAATGATTGTCATGAATAGCATCTACTACCTGATGAGTCCTTCATAAATATTTGTAGAAGAAAAGAAAAATCTCATCCAAATATGAGAAAGAAATGGCAGAGATTTATTTAGATAAACTTCTGTGCAGTATTTGTGAATAGGAGTCTGAGATGATATTGCAAATGCATGGCTTCTCTCAGGAGGGCTTTCACTCCAACAACAGGGAGAAGTAAATGGTGCATTTTTGGTCAAATGGCCAAGGAAAGTTGAAACTAGGTTTCAAATACAGTGCTGAGTAAAGAGTTTAAGAACTAGTTGTCAGTTGTGTTTATTACACTATAAACTTCATTTTTCTCATAGCCTTAGATTGCTGATTTAGGAGTAGATTGATGACTCAAGAGTTCATATCACCCTTCCTGAGGTATTTTCCATGAATTGTCAAGTTCCTTTTAGGAAATCAGTTGCATCACCACCAAAGAAAGCAAGTTTGAACTGTTTCAATGCTATAAAAGAATTCCAAACAAACTCAACTAGTTTTTCCCTTTGCACCTTTATATTGCTTTTGTCTCTGAAAAATAACAAGCACTCTGAGTTTCAAATATTCTTTGCATGCCTGCATGCTGAGCACTTTACAGTCCTAACTACCACACCTTCACTTGATTTTGCTGGGCCACAAGAAACAGATAGTAAGTTGAAGGAAAATGCCTCCTCCCCCTGCCCCCACCCCAAGCTTTAAGCCATCTTAGTTGCTTATCATTATAACAGTGCCTGGATCATAATAAGCACTGAATAATCATTTGTCATTATTATTCAGTTGTACAAAAGAATAGTGTCCACAAGCATACGAAAAAAGCAAAAACAAACAAACAACAACAACAACAAAAACAAATCTTCCAGAACTGAAGTTCTTAACCTAGATTTTAAGGGAACCAGAGGTTCTGGGAACACCCTGAACTATATGTAAAATTTATAATTGTGTGCATTTTTCTGGGGAAAACATGGTTAGGATTCATCAGATCCTTAACTGAATGAGTCAATAACACACATAGAAAAGGGCAAGAAACACCACCTCAGAGAAATATTAAAAATATGTAGTCTCAAAAGAGAGAGGACCAAAATAAGAGGAGAAATTATAACTAACATCACAGAGATTAAAAAAAAAAACATGAGAATACTACCATCAGTTATATACCAACAAGCTAGACAACCTAGAAGAAATGGATAAATTTCTAGAAACATACAATCTTCCAAGACTGAATCAGGAAGAAATAGGCAATCTGAACAGAACAATCACTAGTAGTGAAACTGAGTTAGTAATCAAAAACCTCCCAGTAATCAAAAACCTCCCAGCAAACAAAAGTCCAGGACCAGACAGCATCACAGGGAAATTCTACCAAACACATAAATAAGAGCTAATATCTATCTTTCTCAAACTATACCAAAAAAATGGAAGAGGACGGAATATGCTCAGATTCATTCTACGAGGCCACCATTACCCTGATACCAAAACCAGACAAAGACTCTACAAAAAAAAGAAAATTACAGGCCAGTATCTCTGGTAAACATAGATGCAAAAAAACTCATCTAAATATTAGCAAATCAAATCCAACAATATATAAAAAGGATTAGGGACTTCCCTGGTGGCACAGTGGTTAAGAATCCACCTGCCAATGCAGGGGACGCGGGTTCAATTCCTGGTCCAGGAAGATCCCACATGCCGTGGAGCAGCTAAGCCCATGCGCCACAACTATTGAGCCTGTGCTCTAGAGCCCGCTAGCCACAACTACTGAACCCATGCACCACAACTACTGAAGCCCATGTGCCCTAGTGCCCGTGCACCGCAACTACTGAGCCCACGTGCTGCAACTACTGAAGCCCGCAGGCCTAGAGCCCATGCTCTGCAACAAGAGAAGCCACGGCAATGAGAAGGCAGCGCACCACAACGAAGAGTAGCCCCCGCTCACCCCAACTAGAGAAAGTCCGTGCAGAGCAAAAAAGACCCAATGCAGCCAAAAATAAATAAATAATAAATAAATAAACAAATTTATTAAAAAAAAAGAAAGTTTCAGGGGAGGATTATATTATCTCCATAATATGGCAAAGCCCAATATTAGCTATTTTGAGTGACATACAATATCACTACCTATTTTTACTATGAGTATTATGAGGTTACTATAATTAAAGCATAATAAACACCCATGAACAGGTGATCACAGTTCATGCTCCTTTGACTCTCAGAGTCAGTTACTGATAGCCATACTCATGATGTTACAAAGTAATTAGACCTAAATGATAAGAAAATGCAAGCTCCTGAAACCAGCATTACTTTTACGTGATCAAAGCAAATATCTCTCTTCATGCTTTAATCTGATGTAGTTGCAATAATGCTAATGCCAGCATTAGGCATCATCCTAAGATGCTACTTGAGTCCTACCTGAGATGATTTCATCCTCACCCAGACTGGGGAGTTGGTGCTGGGTTGCAGAGAAGTCCCTAAGTAATGTACTCTTCATATCTGACATTTGAGCAGAGAGAAGGAATCCCATCTGGGTTCAAAAGAAACAGGGAAGGCAGGACACCAGGACAGGGAATGAAACCTAGAGCTGGAAACTGAACTCAAGCAGGAAATATCTCAGACTGGAAGAACATACACTGCTCCATCTACCCTCATAGCTACTGGGAAACTCACAGATCATGTGGTAACTCAGTCTCTGGAGGATGGTAGACACCACTCCTTCTCCTATATTTTCCCACCCTTCCTAGAAAGATGCCATCAGGTTTATCAACTTCTATCCCCTCAAAATTCCTTCCAAAGGAGAGAAGTACATTCCTCCCCAACAAATGCTTTGGAGGAGAGAGCGTGTGTGAGGAACCCAACCACCATCATTTATTGAGTACCCATTAAACACTGGGTGCTTGCTTTACATTCATTTTCTTATTTATTCTTCACAGCAACTTTATATGGTAGGCACTATAATTATTCCTATTTAACAGACCAATCCTTCTCAGGCTCAAAGTAGTATAATTTAGAAAGCAGTATGCCAGAACTCTCTAATTTTCATTACAATGTTTTATCTATAATCTTCTCATTTTATTATTCTCATTTGGTATAAACCTTTACATCTTCATTTCTGAACCACTAGACTTGCTGCCTACCTGGTGTCTTATCCTCCAGAGTCTATGTCCAATTCATTCTGCAGTGTCATATTAGCATGCACACACATGTGCACGTGCACACACACACAAACACACACACACAGCCCCTCAAGCATAAATGAGCCAGTCTAGAGTCCTCACCACTGCAAGGGGATGGAGTAGACAATAATAAACACTTTTCTGGCTTCACAGAAAAAAGTAGAATTGTGAACACTTTAATAGTCATGCTTCTTTCATATTTTCAGTGACATTTTCAGGTTTTTTTTTAAAGATGTATTTGGGTGTATTTAATCTTTAGAAGCCATTGACCAGAACACTGTCAAATATTAGAGTAAATAAAATCTACTGACTATGATTCTGATATAATGAAACACATGAGTGACGTTTCCAACTGCAAAGGCAGCTTGAAGCATTATTTTGACTTGGCATCACTGAGTGACATTTGGCCCAAGGAGGCCATAGTTCTCGGCCACTTGATGGTCATTTGCACAAGGCTGATTGTTTCATAGCGCCATTAGTACTCTATGGCAATGGAGTCATAGTTGGATTAACACTTGATAAGCAGCAAAGATGAGCTAAAAAAAAAAAAGGTCTCTTACACTAAGTGAACCGCAATTAAAAAAATAAGATCCATAGCAAAATTGCGTACAGGTCAGAAAAAAAATGTGACAAAGAAAATTCTAATGAGCCTTTGCAAAAAGACCAAAAAGGAATATATCTTGTCTCAAATTTGACTTTCACTTAGAGCTTTGCAAATCCTAGAACCATATGTATTATCTATATAAAATGTTGATGGGTTACCCACCCTAAAACTAATATGAATCATATATATATAAGTATGCAGTTGTCAACAAGTGCATGCTCTCAGATAATTACTTAATGGGGTTATCTTGTCTACCTTTCCGGTGGTTGGGACATCTCTGAGGGTAAGGATCATGGTTCCTGACCACTCTCTATAAGCCTCTGGCTTTGAGTCTTTGAAAATAATTATTTGAAATACATCAATAGTTTGATTTGACTTCTGCTAAGATCCATCTTCTTTGATTTCTCTTAACCACCATGGCACCTGCCAAATAGAAACCCCTCTCCCCATCCTTGGTTTGAGAGATGCTACACTCTCTTCCCCTGTCTCTGACTGCCCTTCTTCTGCCTCCTACCCTTTCTATAGTTTTAAAGAGGCAGTGGTCCTAGGTATGTGGCCAGAGTCTTCTTTCTGTCTTCTCCCTCAGTATCTCAATTACTCCTTTTGCTTCAATGGGCACCTCCAGGCAAATGACTCTGAAATCTAGTACTTCAGCCCCAAGTCTCCTCCAGCTTGAGATTTCCTGACTACCTGCTGAACATTTGCAGCCGCCGCCAAGTTCAGTTCAACAATACTAAACTGGCCTTGCACTCCTCACAATTCCCATTCTTACTTCTCTATTTCTAGCAATGGTCCATTATTGTCTCTCTTACCAAGGTCTGAAACTTCAGTGTCATGTTTTATTTAACTCTCTCTCTGTCTCAGGGTCCTTTCCCACTCACTAGTATATCTAATCATTGCCTAAGTTTTATGGGGTTTTTTCCTTCATTAGAAAAACTCTTGGGGGAGGGACTTCCCTGGTGGTCTAGCGGGTAAGACTCCATGCTCCCAATGCAGGGGACCCAGGTTCAATCCCTGGTCGGGGAACTAAGATCCCACATGCATGCCACAACTAAGAAGCCCACAGGCCACAACTAAAAGAAGTCCGCATGCTGCAACTAAAAGATCCTGCATGCCACAAGGAAGATCCCACGTGCCACAACTAAGACCCAGCACAGCCAAAATAAACAAATAAAAATAAATGATATAAATAAAATAAATACTAAAAAAAAACCTCTTGGGGGAATTCCCTGGCGGTCCAGTGGTTAGGGCTCCGTGCTTCCACTGCAGGGGGCATGGGTTCGATCCTTGGTCAGGGAACTAAGATCCCCCATACTGTGCATGGCGCGGCCAACAAAACAAAACAAAAAACTCTTGGGAGGGAGAGGGAAAAACTGAAGATGCTGGAGACAAAAAAAAAAAAAAGTCAAAGGAGGAGACGAGAAGGAGGGGATCAAGGATTTGGAGGGAAGTATTAGTCTTAAACAAGAAGGGCAATGCTTAAGATCAGAGAACATAAATAAACAAAGACAAGTATAGGTATGAATAAGTGTATGGGGGTATGTGGGAAAAGAATGAGTACTGAAGGACAACATACATTGTAGCCTAGGAAGAGAATGGTTATGAAGAATTAAGGACATGGGAATTTCAGGATGAAATAATTAATAGCATATTTTGACACAAAGATGCCAAGGAACATGAAGAATGATAGAGGATCACTAGATTTGCAAAACCATCCATTGGTGTCATACAGGAGTGTATTTTTAGGAGAATGGTGATGATAGAAGCCTGATTATAAGGGTGAAAAAAGAAAAGAGATATAAAGACAAAGGGATATAAATAACAGGAAAACAAAACAAAACTCCGGAATTCCCTGGCAGTCCAGTGGTTAGGACTTGGCACTTTCACTACTGTGGCCCAGGTTCAATCCCTGATCAGGGAACTAAAATCTAAGATCTCGCAAGCTGCTCAGCCAAAGACAAAAACAAAAAAACTCTTGCCTCCATTCCTTCTTTTTTTAAATTATTTTTCACTCCTACTGTCATTATCCTACTTCAGCCATTCAGCCCCAAACTTCTGGGTAATTGGGGTTATTGTAATTTCCTCCTGGTTGGTATCCTTCTCTCTTCTCTCTTTGCTACCAAATAAAATTTCCACAGAGCATCACTTCAGTAGTATCCTTCCCCTGATCAATAAGCTTCAACAACAGTATTTCATAGTTTAGATGAGGGTTCCTCCTCAAATTTCAGTGTGCACATGAATCACCTGGGGCTCTTTCTAAAATGCAGATTGAGATTCAACTGGTCTGGAGTGAGGCCTGAGACTGCATTTCTAGGTCCCAGGTGATGTGGCTGCTCCTGGTCCATGGACCACATGTTGAAGGTTTGTGACCTTGGTCATGTCCAAGTTACATTCTCCTCATCTATCACATGGGAAGGCTAATAGCTAATAACAGGTCACGCTGCCCTCACCTTTGTCCCATTCAGTCTATTCTCAATAAAGCAGAACGATTTTATTATATGTAAGTCTGATCATGTCACTCCTCTGATCAAGATTCCAATGCCTTCCTTCTCAGGCAAAAAGAAAGTCCTCACAATGGCCTGCAAGGCCTACATGATCTCACCCACCCTTTGCCCACCTGACTGCATCTCCCTGCACTCTCCTTCTTACTCACTCTATTCCAGCCACACTGCTTTTCTTGTTTTTAGAACACAAGCTCCTTCCTCTAGGCTTTTGCTCTCATCTTTTCTTCTGCCTAGAATGCTTTTCCTCCAGACAGTTGGACAGCTTGATCCTTCACTTCCTTTAAGCTTGGACTCAAAGGTCATTCTCTCACTGATATCTTCCTCAGCCCACTATCTAAAACTGCAAACATCTCTCCTTCATCACCATTTCCTCACATCCCCTTCCTTGCTCTATTTTTCTAAGCAACATTTATCCATATCTAGTATACCAAATATTTTCCCTATATAATGTAAGCTCCAGAAAGGTACTGATTCTAGTCTGCTTCATTTAACTATTCATAGATTTCTGTTTCTTTTAGTTGATTCCCCAACACCTAGAAAACTGCCTGGAACATAATAGGTATATTAATAAATATTTGTTAATTGAATGAGGAATTAATGTATGAATGATAGTATCCACTTCTAGGATTATTATGAGGATAAATAAGATAACACACATAAAGCATTTAACACAGTACTTGACCAATTTCACAGAAACAGAATAAAATGGTTGCCAGGTACTGGGGAGGGAGAGGAAAATGGGTGATATAGATTAAATGGGCATACATTTTCAGTTCTGAGAAGTATGAGGATCTAATGTACAGCATGGTGACTACAGTTATTAATATGATATTATGTATCTAAAACTTGCTGAGGGTAGATCTTAACTATTCTCACCACACACACAAAAGAGTTACCTATGTTAACTATATGAGGTGTTATAGTTAACTATATGTTAACTACCTTGATAATCATTCTACAATATATATGTATACCAAATCATGATGTTGTACACTTTAAATACATACAATTATACTTGTCAATTATTCCTCAGTAAAGTTTAAAAAATACAGTGCTTGAAATATAGAACCATAATTCTTTGATTCTAACTCAATTGTCCATCAACAGTAAAATGGAAAAATAAATCGTGATAAATTCATACAGTGGAATTCTTTGAAGCCATGAAAATAAACAGCTACATGTAATAGTATGGATAAATCTAAGTAACATAATGCTGAGTAAAAGAAGCCAACAAATAAGGAAATAACATATATTTGTGTGTATGTTTGTTTAACGATGGGCAAAAACTAATCTGGAGTGGTAGAATTTTTTTTTTTTTTTCCTGCTGGGCCATGCGGCTTGCAGGATTCTCACTTCCTCAACCAGGGACTGAACCCAGGCCATGGCAGTGAAAGCCTGGAATCCTAAACACTAGCCCACCAGGGTACTCCCTGGAGTGATAGAATTTAAAATATTAGTTACCTTTGATGGTGGGACAAGAATGACCGAAGATGCATAAAGTAGGCATCTGAGGTGCTGATTATGTTTTATTTCTTGATCTGTGTGGTGCTTACACAGCTGTATTTACTGTGTAAGAATTCAGTGAGTTCCACATTTATGTGTGCACTCTCTGTATGTTACATTTCAATAAAAACATTTCCTTTAAAAAAGAGAAAATAGGGCTTCCCTGGTGGCGCAGTGGTTGAGAGTCCGCCTGCCGATGCAGGGGAAACGGGTTCGTGCCCCGGTCTGGGAAGATCCCACATGCCGCGGAGCGGCTGGGCCCGTGAGCCATGGCCGCTGAGTCTGCGCGTCCGGAGCCTGTGCTCCGCAACGGGAGAGGCCACAACAGTGAGAGGCCCACATACCGCAAAAAAAATAATAATAATAAAAATAAAAAAATAAAAAATAAAAAAGAGAAAATAGTCTTTAGACTAGGAAATGCAAAGCAAAATTAAGCTAAGAGAAATTAATCAAAATTTCATGTAATAAAGTCTAGACCATCAGTCTTCTCTTTACTTGCCAATCAGAGCACACTCAGTCAGCATTTTCCTTCCAGACAGGAGGTTAGAAGATTCTTCCCTGGGAACTCTGACTAGTTGGAAGAGACGACCTAAAAGTATTAATATTAGGAGTTCCTCAAAATAAGGCATAGCTGGACCACTGTCTAATGAAGGTGCCAGTTGACAGCCTTCACACATGCACAGAGCACGTAATAAGCTTTTTACTATTCAAATGTTAAATATGAACACATAGCTAAGGGCTACTGGATATTTAAAAAAATATTTAATAGGAGTAAAAGGAGAAAAAATTTTCAGAAAAGAAATCATTCCTACACTTACCGAGTTAGGATCATATTACATCCATGAACAAGAATAGGATTGTTATTTTGAAGGGAATAGTCTGAGAACAAGCAAAAGTTCTTAAAAATTAAAAGTATGGTAGGAGAAATAAAAAACTCTACAGAATGGCTGGAAGATAAAATTGAAAAAAATCTTCCAGGAAGTAGGACAAAAAGACAATGATATAAAAAATAGGATGCAAA
This sequence comes from Mesoplodon bidens, assembly GCF_964165515.1. Lineage (NCBI taxonomy): Eukaryota > Metazoa > Chordata > Mammalia > Artiodactyla > Ziphiidae > Mesoplodon > Mesoplodon bidens. The sequence goes on from NC_138162.1 coordinate 83,903,274, forward strand.
AGCTAAGAAAATTAATAGACCAGTTTGAGAAGTCCAAGATAGACAGAAGAGAAAATCCAGAGTCAAGGATATTATCAAAGAATAGATTTTTTTAATTACCTAAAATACAAGAACCTAAATTTCCAGACTGAATGAGCACCTAACACAAAGAATGAAATGAGAGTCAAACTGTGAAATTCTACAACAGTGGCAACAAATAAAAACTTTTACAAGCTTTCAACAGAAAAATGTCACACAAAAACTGATGAATCAGGACTTCCCTGGTGGTGCAGTGGTTAAGAATCTGCCTGCCAATGCAGGGGACATGGGTTCCCACATGCCATGGAGCAACTAAGCCCATGCGCCACAGCTACTGCCTAGAGCCCTAGCGCTGCAACTACTGAAGCCCGTGTGCTCTAGGGCCCGTGTGCTGCAACTACTGAGCCTGCGTGCTGCAGCTACTGAAGCCCGAGTGCCCAGAGCCCATGCTCTGCAACAAGAGAAGCCACCACAGTGAGAAGCCCACACACCTCTACGAAGAGTAGCCCCCACTGGCTGCAACTACGACCCAACGCAGCCAAAAAAAGAAAAAAAAAAAAAAAAAGATGAATCAGAAGAACATTGGGGGAATTCCCTGGCAGTCCAGTGATTAGGACTCAGAACTTTCACTGCCATGGCCTGGGTTCAATCCTTGGTCTGGGAACTAAGATCCCCACAAGCTGTGCTGTGTGGCAAAAAAAAGAAAAAGAAAAAAAAAGAAAGAAAAGAAGAAGTTGGGAAGTCTAACTCCAAGGCTGGTGCAACTGTCCAAGGATCTTAGACCACCATAACCCTTCAATATTTCTGCTGTGCACCCTTTAGTATGTGATTTCTGACTTCATTGTTACAAGATGGCTGCTGCCTAACCACATAAAAGACATATGACTATGTTAATTAACAAAGGATAAAATTTAAGAGCAATCCCTAATAAAATATCTATTTGAGTTTTCTAGGTATGATATTTTTAAAATCTACATAGAGATCATTTTCTCTTTTCTTCTCCATGTTTGGCTGATTAAATTCGTTTCTGAACCATTAGCTAGAATCTCCAGAAAATTTTTTAAATAAAATAGTGATAATGGACATTATTTGCTGTTCTTAATTTTTCAGTAATTCACTGTTTTTATTTCATTTTCTTACTGCATTTGTAGGACTGCCAAAACAATGTTGAATAATGAGGATAGTAGTGTACCTTTTTATATTGTCTTGATTTTACTAAAAAAATGCTTCAGCATTTTATTACTCAGCATGATATTTATCACTTTTAAGGAGTTTTCTTTTATTTGTGTTTTATTTAGAATAATGCCTAAAAGGTTCTGAGAGGGAAAAAGTGAGACTTAAGAATATTATAGCCAGTCAAGCTTTGTTGAAATGTAAAGGCAATGGGCACACAATGTCCACCATGCAAGGGCTGAAGGACTATAGAAATTGAGCACTCTTCTTGAAAAAATTCCTTAATTATAAATTCAAGACTATCAAAAATGAAAAATTTTATACCAGCCAAGATGTAATACAAATATAAGAATAGGGCATAGGCACTCTTGAATAAGCAAAGCAACACATATAAAAATAAACTTTAAAGAAAAACTATACAGCAATGAAATCAGCCAACCAGGAGATAACTTTTTTTAATCCTCTAGAATGAATGGGGTATGGTAAAAAATATGTTAACAAGTATCTATGGCAATTATGTATAGAACTAAAAGTAACTAAACATGGAATTATGATTACAGAGGGACAATAAATGTTTTTAAGCTGACAAAGTAAAAATAATGTAAGTAACAAAAGTTAGAAGAAGGGAAATAGAAAAAAATATGAGAATATTAATTTCCTTGTCTTTTAGTAAAGAAAATCAATCAATATGATCTAAAATTGAGGGAATTCCCTGGGGGTCCAGTGGTTGGGACTCTGCTCTTCCACTGCAAGGGGCCTGAGTTCTATCCCTGGTTGGGGAACTAGGATTCCGCAAGTGGCATGGTGAGGCCAAAAATAAATAAATAAATAAATAAATAAATAAAATTGAAACGTAGGTCATGTAGAATTCTTCATGATCTTTCCTTTCTAACTTTTGATAATTCTTTATTTGCTAAAATATTTAGAGGTGAAGAAACATTTACCTGATGTTTAGCAATTTCTTCTGTCTTACATTAAATTCAAGTAAAACTGCATGTAATACTTTTCATGGTGCCATTTTATAAACCTACTTCTGTCTATCTTTTCTATACTCACCAATGTATTTCCATCCATCAATTCCTCTATCCAGCAAGAGGTGCTAGATATGACTATTACTTAGTGTTGTCAAACATTACTTCTAAGTGATAATGGTGGCATTTTACATTCTTCTTTGCATTTACCTGCATTGCTTAAATTCCTATGAGTATACTTCATTTTAATAAAGTTAAAGCCATTAAATTTTAAAATACTTGGGAATTTCAAGAACATAGAAAGGTCACAAAAGAAGAGTGTGTTAACAGATGTAGAGAACAAATGTATGGATACCAAGGGGGGAAAGTGGGGAGTTGAATTGGGAGATTGGGATTGACATATATACACTACTATGTATAAAATAGATTACTAATGTGCTACTGTATAGCACAGGGAACTCTACTCAGTGCTCTGTGGTGACCTAAATGAGAAGGAAATCCAAAAAAGAGGGGATATATGTATACGTATAGCTGATTCACTTTGCTGTATGGCAGAAAGTAACACAACATTGTAAAGCCACTATACTCTAATAAAAATTAATTTAAAAAAAAGAAGAGTGTTAAAACAACTCAAGTGTTCTAAAAACAACGTGAATTTGAAAAAAATTAAATGTATATTCAGCCATGTCCCTGAATTTCTTTGATTAAATAAAGCAATAATGGTGAATTCAAATATATATATAAGAAAAATCAAGCTAAAACCATGATTGTCTCTGGAAACAGGATTTGGATTTTTTCTGTATCTTCATGCCTTCATAAATTTCCAAAATGAGCACATATTACTTATATAGTCAGAAAAAGAATATATGTTTTTTAAAGATAGATTTATCATTTATAGATGATGGATTTAGCTATGTACAGTTAGAGAGTCATGTACTGGGTTAACGTCTTTGCCTGCAAGACTTTACAGCTGCTTGTTTAACAATGAAACACAGTGATCAAATGATGCCTGTAAAGCTTAGAGTTAGAATTCTATTAGACGTCATTGAATATACCCACACTTTTGCACCTGCAGTTTTACAAGCTCAAGTTAGAAAACCTGTCATATTAGAAAAATAAAAATCTTCTCAAATTTTAATAAGCATTATAAAATTATATAATAATGCCCTTTGTAATTCTAACTACCATCTTTCATCTAAAGGTCAAGCCAGTATATTTTAAAGAGATGATTAAAAATATTGAGCTACTTATATGAAAAGCAATACTATTTTTAAAAGTCCAGGTGTTCAAAAGACTCATTAAGCCTTAGAAATACCCAAATAAAATATTCAGGAGTAATAATGATTACAACATCACTCTATCTTGCACTAAAAAACAAAACCAAACCAGAAGAGGCACACAAAAACCAGAATTAGCTTATTGTAAGAAAAAAAGAACAACATTTATATCTATTCAATCTATTCTAATAGATTAGAGGGGGATATCTATTTTTATCTTTTTGTACATTACCATTTTAATATATTGTTAGATTTATTTGTGAATATTTTCTAGAGGGTTTTTGTGTTTAGCTTCATGAGGGGTACTGATCTATCGATTTTTTTTTTTGTAATTATTTGTCTGGATTTGGTAGCAGGGTAATGCTGGCCTCATAAAATGAATTGGAAAGTGTCTCTCCTCTTTTTTTTTTTCTGAAAGAGATTATACTATTTCTTCCTTAACTGTCTGGTAGATTCCCCAGTGAAACCATGTTAAGTCTGGAGTTTTAAAGAATTAACTAGGAGTTTAATTTTTTTAAATAGATATAGGACTATTCAGGTTACCTATTTTCTCTTGACTGAGCCTGGTAGATTATGCTTTTGAATAACTTTGTCCATTTCATCAAATTTGTGAAACTTACAGGAATAAAGTTGTTCATAATATCTGAGACTACGATGACACAAATAAATTATGTGTTTTGATACATACAGGTCACAGAAGCTCTGCTAATTTCTTTTAATCTTTTTTCTCCTTGTTTTTCAGACTGGAGAATCTCTATTGATTTATCTTCAAGTTCACTGATTCTTTCCCCTGTCATCTCTATTCTGCTCCTTAGCATATTTACTGAATCTTCTATTTCAGTTATCTTATTTTTCTCTTCTAAAATGTACATTTCTTTCTTCTCTTACCATTTATATTTCTCTTCTGAGAAATTCTATATTTTCATTAAGTTCATTTTCTTTATGGAACACAGTTTTTTGTTTGTTTTTTTTTTTTTTTTTTTTTGCTATACGCGGGCCTCTCACTGTTGTGGCCCCTCCCGTTGCAGAGCACAGGCTCCGTATGCACAGGCTCAGCGGCCATGGCTCACGGGCCCAGCCGCTCCGCGGCATGTGGGATCTTCCCGGACCGGGGCACGAACCCATTTCCCCTGCATCGGCAGGCGGACTCTCAACCACTGAGCCACCAGGGAAGCCCTGGAACACAGTTTTAATAGCTGCTTTAAAAGCATTGAAAATTTGGAGGGAGGGATCAAGATGGCAGAGTAGGAGAACGTGGACCTTACCTCCCCCCAGGAACACATCAAATATATATCTATATGTGTAACAGTTATCACTGAAAACTAACTTCAAATTGGCAGAAAAACTCCTGTACAACCAGGACTGTAAGAAAAATACACATATAATCAGGTACTAGGGGAAGAAAAGTGATTGGTTTGACACCTGTGTCCCTGGGAGGGGACTCAAAGAAAAAGGAAAATTACATGGGCAGATACCCTCGCTGATGAGTGAGTGGTTTGAGCCAGATTTGGGGCCCCAATTCTGGGGTTCTATGTGAAGGAGACAGCTGCCTGGACTAGTTTGAGGACCACTGAGACAAACAGAAAGGCTCTGGGAGGACTGGACTCTGATTTGGGGAGCATGTGTGCACTGGCTTGCTCATGAGGCAGAGCACACAGAGGTCTGCTCTAGCGGCTGCCGGTTTTCCCATTACCACATCGTTGTGTGCCCTAGCCCAAGCTAAGTGAACACTCCAGCCTCATTCACTCCATGCCACGGCACAGCACTGGATCTGAGGTGCCCACAACCGGGGAAAATACTCAACTATGGGACACAGAGGTGACCTGGTCCCAGGGTGGAGCCTGAGTAGGGTGGCGGCAGCCACTGTTGGTGCTTACTCAGGCAGAACCTCAGAAGACAGATCTCTGACGGTGGCTGCTCTACCACAGCTGACTTCCTGATACATGCTGAGAGTCCATGGGCCCTGCCAGCCATGTGGAGTCGGTCTACAATGGTGCAGTGCTCAGCTGTGAGGGACAAAGGGGACTTGCACCCAAGGCTGCATCTGAGCAGAGCCACAGATGCCTGCACAGGCAGTACATCAGACCTCTGTCTGCACATGGGCCACACTTGCACTCCCCTCTGAGGCAAGGGCTCCAGCGTAGGAAGGGGTAAAAATCACACTTAAAAGGAACAGAGTCAGCTTGGGCCCAACCCTCAAGGCTGCAGCAACTTGGGATCAGACCCTGCTCCCAACAGGGTGATGACAGCCACCGAGCAGAAAGGAAGTCCTTCCTCACAGCTGGCACCAGCTCTAGCCCCTCCATCTCTAGCCCCACAACCTACCAAGGTGATACCTGCCAAGAAACCCTGAGGACAGACATGACTTGCATCCATGTCAAACTCAGCTCTTCCACCAAAGGCACTTGACAAATATAGTCTGCACAGGGATACTCCCACATAAGAACATTCCTTCAAGACCATAAAAGGTAACTACTTCACCTAAGTTCTTAGAGGCAGAGAAAGTTAAGCAAAATGAAAAGTCAGGGGAACTACTCTCAATTGGAAAAACAAGAGAAAACACCTCTTGTTTTCTCATAAATAATGAAACAGAAATAAATAATTTACCAGATAAAGAATTCAAAACATTGGTAATAAAGATGTTAACTGAATTAGGGGGAAAAATCAATGCAAAAAGTGAATATTTTAACAAAGAACTAGAAAATATAAAAAAGACCCAATCAGAAATGAATAATTAAATAGCTGAAACACATTAGAAGGAATGAATAGCAGACTAAGAGATATAGAAGAACACATAAGTGATCTGGAAGATACAATAATGGAAATCACCCAATCACAACAGAAAAAAGAAAAACAAATTTTAAAAATGAAAGCAATCAAAGATATCTCTGAGATAACATTAAGTATATCAACATTCACATTATAGGGGTCCTAGAAGAAGAAGAGAGAGAAAAAGGGATCAAAAATTTATTTGAAGAAATTATGGCTGAAAACTTCCCAAACCTGAAGAAGGAAACAGAAATCCAGGTCCAGGAAGCACAGAGGATCTCAAATATTAACCCAAACAACCCACACCAAGACATATCATAATTAAAATGGCAAAAATGAAAGATAAAGAGAATTCTAAAGGCTGCAGGAGAAAAACAAAGAGCTATATACAAGGGAATCCCCATAAGGATATCAGTTGATTTCTCTGCAGAAACTTCACAGGCCAGAAGGGATGGCATGATATATGCAAACTGCTCAACGGTACAACCCTGCAACCTAGGATACTCTACCCAGGAAGATTATCATTTAGAATAGAAGGAGAGATAAAGAACTTCTCTGACAACCAAAAACTAAAAGAGTTCATCAATACTAACCCTACTCCAAAGTAAATGTTGAAGGGTCTTCTCTAAGGGGAAAAGAAGAAGAATCTATGAAATAGGGAAAATCCCATCAGGAAAAGCAAATATATAGTAAGGTCTGAGGATCGACTACTTAATTAAACCAGTATGTAGATTAAAAGACAAAAAATTTAAAAAGCAACTACAACTACAATTAAGGGATAAGCATGAAGATGTAAAATATGACATCAAAAACACAAAATGTGAGAGAGGGGGGTAAAAAATGTATAAATCTTTTAGAATGTGTTTGAACTTAAATGACTACCAGTTTAAAACAAGTAGACATAATTATAGGTCAACATATATGAACCACATGGTAAATCACAAATCAAAAACCTACAGTAGAAAAAGAAAAGTAAAAAGAAAGGAACACAGCACTCTACTGAAGAAAATCACCAACCACTAAGGAGGAAACAAAAAGAAAATTGAACAGATAAGAACTACAAAAACGGGACTTCCGGGTAAGATGGCGGAAGAGTAAGACGCGGAGATCACCCTCCTCCCCACGGATACACCAGAAATACAGCTACACGTGGAACAACTCCTACAGAACACATACTGAACGCTGGCAGAAGACCCCAGACCTCCCAAAAGGCAAGAAACTCCCCACATACCTGGGTAGGGCAAAGCGGAGAGATACCCACACAGAGGATCGGTGCCGAGCGGCACTCACCAGCCCGAGAGGCTTGTCTGCTCGCCCGCCGGGGCGCACAGCGCTGGAAGCTGAGGCTCGGGCTTCGGTCAGAGCGCAGGGAGAGGACTGGGGCTGGCGGCGAGAACTCAGCCTGAAGGGGGCTAATGTGCCACAGTTAGCCGGGAGGGAGTCCGGGAAAACTCTGGAGCTGCCGAAGAGGCAAGAGACTTTTTCTTCCCTCTTGGTTTCCTGGTGCGCGAGGACAGGGGATTAAGAGCGCTGCTTAAAGGGGCTCCACAGACGGGCGCGAGTCGCGACAAAAAGCGCGGAGCCCAGTGACGGGCGTGGGACGCTGGGGCTGCTGCTGCCGCCGCCAAGAAGCCTGTGTGCGAGCGCAGGTCACTGCCCACACCGCCCTTCCGGGAGCCTGTGCAGCCCGCCACTGCCGGGGTCCTGGGATCCAGGGGCGGCTTCCCTGGGAGAACGCACGGCGCGCCTCGGGCTGCTGCAACGTCACGCCGACCTCTGCCGCTGCAGGCTCGCCCCGCACTCCGTGCCCCTCCCTCCCGCCCGGCCTGAGTGAGCCAGAGTCCCCGAAGAGGCTGCTCCTTTAACCCTGTCCTGTCTGAGCGAAGAACAGACGCCCTACGGCGACCTACACGCAGAGGCGGGGCCAAATCCAAAGCTGAGACCCAGGAGCTGTGAGAACAAAGAAGAGAAAGGGAAACCTCTCCCAGCAGCCTCAGAAGCAGCGGATTAAATCTCCACAATCAACTTGATGTACCCTGCATCTGTGGAATACATGAATAGACAACAAATCATCCCAAATTGAGGAGCCAGGAGTCAGTGCTGTGCCTCTGAGGTGGGAGAGCCAACTTCAGGACACTGGTCCACAAGACACCTCCCAGCTCCACATAATATCAAACGGCGAAAATCTTCCAGAGATCTCCATCTCAACACCAGCACCCACCTTCACTCAACAACCAGCAAGCTACAGTGCTGGACACCCTATGCCAAACAACTAGCAAGACAGGAACATAACGCCACCCATTAGCAGAGAGTTGGCCTAAAATCATAAAAAGTCCACAGACACCCCAAAAGACACCACCAGACGTGGACCTGCCCACCAGAAAGACAAGATCCAGCCTCACCCACCAGAACACAGGCACTAGTCCCCTCCACCAGGAAGCCTACACAACCCACTAAACCAACCTTAGCCACTGGGGACAGACACCAAAAACAACGGGAACTACAAACCTGCAGCCTGCAAAAAGGAGACCCCAAACACAGTAAGAGAAGCAACATGAGAAGACAGAAAAACACACAGCAAGAGAAGGAGCAAGATAAAAACCCACCAGACCTAACAAATGAAGAGGTAATAGGCAGTCTACCTGAAAAAGAATTCAGAATAATGATGGTAAAGATGATCCAAGATTCTATTTCCCAGATCCAAAATCTTGGAAATAGAATAGACAAAATGCAAGAAACAGTTAACAAGGACCTAGAAGAACTAAAGATGAATCAAGCATCGATTAAAAACACAATACATGAAATAAAAAATACTCTAGATGGGATCAATAGCAGAATAACTGAGGCAGAAGAACGGATAAGTGAGGTGGAAGATAAAATAGTGGAAATAACTGCTGCAGAGCAAAATAAAGAAAAAAGAATGAAAAGAACAGAGAACAGTCTCAGAGACCTCTGGGACAACATTAAACGCACCAACATTCGAATTATAGGGGTTCCAGAAGAAGAAGAGAAAAAGAAAGGGACTGAGAAAATATTTGAAGAGATTATAGTTGAAAAGTTCCCTAATATGGGAAAGGAAATAGTTAATCAAGTCCAGGAGGCACAGAGAGTCCCATACAGAATAAATCCAAGGAGAAATACGCCAAGACACATATTAATCAAACTGTCAAAAATTAAACACAAAGAAATCATATTAAAAGCAGCAAGGGAAAAACAACAAATAACACACAAGGGAATCCCCATCAGGTTAACAGCTGATCTCTCAGCAGAAACTCTACAAGCCAGAAGGGAGTGGCAGGACATAATTAAAGTGATGAAGGAGAAAAACCTGCAACCAAGATTACTCTACCCAGCAAGGATCTCATTCAGATTTGATGGAGAAATTAAAACGTTTACAGACAAGCAAAAGCTGAGAGAGTTCAGCACCACCAAACCAGCTTTACAACAAATGCTAAAGGAACTTCTCTAAGCAAGAAACACAACAGAAGGAAAAGACCTACAATAACGAACCCAAAACAATTAAGAAAATGGGAATAGGAACATACATATTGATAATTACCTTAAATGTAAATGGACTAAATGCTCCCACCAAAAGATACAGATTGGCTGAATGGATACAAAAACAAGACCCATATATATGCTGTCTACAAGAGACCCACTTAAGACCTAGAGACACATACAGACTGAAAGTAAGGGGATGGAAAAAGATATTCCATGCAAATGGAAACCAATAGAAAGCTGGAGTAGCAATTCTCATATCAGACAAAATAGACTTTAAAATAAAGACTACTAGAAGAGACAAAGAAGGACACTACATAATGATCAAGGGATCGATCCAAGAAGAAGATATAACAATTGTAAATATTTATGCACCCAACATAGGAGCACCTCAATACATAAGGCAAATACTAACAGCCATAAAAGGGGAAATCGACAGTAACACACTCATAGTAGGGGACTTTAACACCCCACTTTCACCAATGGACAGATCTTCCAAAATGAAAATAAATAAGGAAACACAAGCTTTAAATGATACATTAAACAAGATGGACTTAATTGATATTTATAGGACATTCCATCCAAAAACAACAGAATACACATTTTTCTCAAGTGCTCATGGAACATTCTCCAGGATAGATCATATCTTGGGTCACAAATCAAGCCTTGGTAAATTTAAGAAAATTGAAATTGTATCAAGTATCTTTTCCGACCACAATGCTATGAGACTAGACATCAATTACAGGAAAAGAGCTGTAAAAAATACAAACACATGGAGGCTAAACAATACACTACTCAATAACGAAGTGATCACTGAAGAAATCAAAGAGGAAATTAAAAAATACCTAGAAACAAATGACAATGGAGACACGACGACCCAAAACCTATGGGATGCAGCAAAAGAAGTTCTAAGAGGGAAGTTTATAGCAATACAATCCCACCTTAAGAAACAGGAAACATCTCGAATAAACAACCTAACCTTGCACCTAAAGCAATTAGAGAAAGAAGAACAAAAACATCCCAAAGTTAGCAGAAGGAAAGAAATCATAAAAATCAGATCAGAAATAAATGAAAAAGAAATGAAGGAAACGATAGCAAAGATCAATAAAACTAAAAGCTGGTTCTTTGAGAAGATAAACAAAATTGATAAACCATTAGCCAGACTCATCAAGAAAAAAAGGGAGAAGACTCAAATCAATAGAATTAGAAATGAAAAAGGAGAAGTAACAACTGACACTGCAGAAATACAAAAGATCATGAGAGATTACTACAAGCAACTCTATGCCAATAAAATGGACAACCTGGAAGAAATGGACAAATTCTTAGAAATGCACAACCTACCAAGACTGAATCAGGTAGAAATAGAAAATATGAACAGACCAATCACAAGCACTGAAATTGAAACTGTGATTAAAAATCTTCCAACAAACAAAAGCCCAGGACCAGATGGCTTCACAGGCGAATTCTATCAAGCATTTAGAGAAGAGCTAACACTTATCCTTCTGAAACTCTTCCAAAATATAGCAGAGGGAGGAACACTCCCAAACTCATTCTACGAGGCCACCATCACCTTAATACCAAAACCAGACAAGGATGTCACAAAGAAAGAAAACTACAGGCCAATATCACTGATGAACATAGATGCAAAAATCCTCAACAAAATACTAGCAAACAGAATCCAACAGCACATTAAAAGGATCATACACCATGATCAAGTGGGGTTTATCCCAGGAATGCAAGGATTCTTCAATATATGCAAATCAATCAACGTGATACACCATATTAACAAATTGAAGGAGAAAAACCATATGATCATCTCAATAGATGCAGAGAAAGCTTTCGACAAAATTCAACACTATTTATGATAAAAACCCTGCAGAAAGTAGGCATAGAGGGAACTTTCCTCAACATAATAAAGGCCATATATGACAAACCCACAGCCAGCATCGTCCTCAATGGTGAAAAACTGAAACCATTTCCACTAAGATCAGGAACAAGACAAGGTTGCCCACTCTCACCACTCTTATTCAACCTAGTTTTGGAAGTTTTAGCCACAGCAATCAGAGAAGAAAAGGAAATAAAAGGAATCCAAATTGGAAAAGAAGAAGTAAAGCTGTCACTGTTTGCAGATGACATGATACTATACATAGAGAATCCTAAAGATGCTACCAGAAAACTACTAGAGTTAATCAATGAATTTGGTAAAGTTGCCGGATACAAAATTAATGCATAGAAATCTCTGGCATTCCTATATACTAATGATGAAAAATCTGAAAGTGAAATCAAGGAAACACTCCCATTTACCATTGCAACAAAAAGAATAAAATATCTAGGAATAAACCTACCTAAGGAGACAAAAGACCTGTATGCAGAAAATTATAAGACACTGATGAAAGAAATTAAAGATGATACAAATAGATGGAGAGATGTACCATGTTCTTGGATTGGAAGAATCAACATTGTGAAAATGACTCTACTACCCAAAGCAATCTACAGATTCAATGCAATCCCTATCGAACTACCACTGGCATTTTTCACAGAACTAGAACAAAAAATTTCACAATTTGTATGGAAACACAAAAGACCCCGAATAGCCAAAGCAATCTTGAGAACGAAAAATGGAGCTGGAGGAATCAGGCTCCCTGACTTCAGACTATACTACAAAGCTACAGTAATCAAGACAGTATGGTACTGGCACAAAAACAGAAAGATAGATCAATGGAACAGGATAGAAAGCCCAGAGTTAAACCCACGGACATACGGTCACCTTACCTTTGATAAAGGAGGCAGGAATGTACAGTGGAGAAAGGACAGTCTCTTCAATAAGTGGTGCTGGGAAAACTGGATAGGGACATGTAGAAGTATGAGATTAGATCACTCCCTAACACCATACACAAAAATAAGCTCAAAATGGATTAAAGACCTAAATGTAAGGCCAGACACTATCAAACTCTTAGAGGAAAACATAGGCAGAACACTCTATGACATAAATCACAGCAAGATCCTTTTTGACCCACCTCCTAGAGAAATGGAAATAAAGACAAAAATAAACACATGGGACCTAATGAAACTTAAAAGCTTCTGCACAGCAAAGGAAACCATAAACAAGACCAAAAGACAACCCTCAGAATGGGAGAAAATATTTGCAAATGAAGCAACGGACAAAGGATTAATCTCCAAAATTTATAAGCAGCTCATGCAGCTCAATAACAAAAAAACAAACAACCCAATCCAAAAATGGGCAGAAGACCTAAATAGACATTTCTCCACAGAAGATATACAGACTGCCAACAAACACATGAAAGGATGCTCAACATCTTTACTCATTAGAGAAATACAAATCAAAACTACAATGAGATATCATCTCACACCAGTCAGAATGGCCATCATCAAAAAATCTAGAAACAATAAATGCTGGAGAGGGTGTGGAAAAAAGGGAACACTCTTGCACTGCTGGTGGGAATGTGAATTGGTACAGCCACTATGGAGAACGGTATGGAGGTTCCTTAAAAAACTACAAATAGAACTACCATATGACCCAGCAATCCCACTACTGGGCATATACCCTGAGAAAACCATAATTCAAAAAGAGACATGTACCAAAATGTTCATAGCAGCCCTATTTACAATAGCCCGGAGATGGAAACAACCTAAGTGTCCATCATCGGATGAATGGATAAAGAAGATGTGGCACATATATACAATGGAATATTACTCAGCCGTAAAAAGAAATGAAATTGAGCTATTTGTAATGAGGTGGATAGACCTAGAGTCTGTCATACAGAGTGAAGTAAGTCAGAAAGAGAAAGACAAATACTGTATGCTAACACATATATATGGAATTTAAGAAAAAAAATGTCATGAAGAACATAGGGGTAAGACAGGAATAAAGACACAGACCTACTAGAGCATGGACTTGAGGATATGGGGAGGGGGAAGGGTAAGCTGTGACAAAGTGAAAGAGCGGCATGGACATATATACACTACCAAACGTAAGGTAGATAGCTAGTGGGAAGCAGCCGCATAGCACAGGGAGGTCAGCTCGGTGCTTTGTGACCGCCTGGAGGGGTGGGATAGGGAGGGTGGGAGGGAGACGCAAAAGGGAGGGGATATGGAAACATATGTATATTTATAACTGATTAAATTTGTTATGAAAAAAAAAACTACAAAAACAACCAGAAAACAAATAAAATGGCAATAAGTACATATTTATCAATAATAGCTTTAAATGTCAATGGACTAAATGCTTGAATCAAAAGACATGGGGAGGCTGACTGGATTTTTAAAAAGACTCTTCAATATGCTGCCTACAAGAGAATCACTTTGAGGCTAAAGACACATAGACTGAAAGTAAGAGGACAGAAAAAGATATTTCATGCAAATGGAAATGAGAAGAAAGTGGGGGTAGCAATAATTATATCAGACAAAAGAAACTTTAAAAGAAGGGCATAATATAATGATCAATACAAAAAGAGGATATTACACTCATTAACGCATATGAATCCAATAAAGGAGTGCTTAAATATATAAAGCAAACATTAACAGACAGAAAAGGAAAACTGACAACTATATAATAATATTAGGGGACTTTAACACTCTACTTACATCAATGGACAGATTAGCCAAATAGAAAACAGTGGTCTTAAATGACACAATAGACCAGTTGGACTTAACAGACAGCTACAGGACATTACATCCAAAAACAGCAGAATACACATTGTTTTCAAGTGCACATGGAATGTTCTCCAGGAGAAATCAAATGGTAGACAAAAGTCTCAACAAATTTAAGAGGATAGAAATTATATCAAACATTTTTTCTGAACACAACAGTATGAAACTAGAAATCAGTTACATAAAAAGACATGGGAAAAGAACAAACACATGGAAACTAAACGACATGCTACTAAAAACCCAATGCTTAATGAAGAACTCAAAGAGGATATCAGAAAATACCTCCAGACAAATGAAAATGGAAACACAACACTACAAATCTATGTGATACAGCAAAAGCAGTTCTAAGAGAGAAGTTTATAGTGATGCAGGCCTTCTCCAAGAAACAAGAAAAATCTCAAATAAAAAACATAACCTACCATCTAAAGAAATTAGAAAAGGAAGGAAAAGCAAAGCCCGAAGTCAGCAGAAGCTAGGAAATAATAAAGATCAGAGAAGTAAATAAAATAGAGATCCCAAAAAACAATAGAAAATATCAATGAAACCAAGAGCTGGTCTTTGAAAAGATAAACAAAACTGATAAACCTTTAGCCAGGCTCACCAAGAAGAAAAGAGAGAGGAACAAATAAACAAAATAAGAAATGAAAGAGGAGGAATTACAACCAATACCACAGAGATACAAAGAATCATAAGAGGATACTACCATCAGTTATATGCCAACAAATTAGACAGCCTAGAAGAAATGGATATATTTCTAGAAACATACAACCTGCCAAGACTAAATCAAGAAGAAACAGACAATCTGAACTGCTTGATCACTAGTAGTGAAATTGAGCTTGTAATTAAAAAACTTCCAGCAAACAAAATTCCAGGGTTCAACAGCTTCACAGAGGAATTCTACCAAATATAAAAAGAAGAACTAATACATATCCTTCTCAAACTAAACCAAAAAAAAAAAAATTGAAGAGGATGGAACACTCTCAAATTCATTCTATGAGGCCACCATTACCCTGATACCACAACCAGACAATGACACTACAAAAAAGGAAAATCACAGGATCATATTTTGATGAATATAAACAAAAAATACTCAACAAAATACTAGCAAACCAAATCCAACAAAAAGGATCACACCATGATCAAATGGGATTTATTCCAGGGATGCAAGGATGGTTCAATATCTGCAAATCAATCAATGTGATGCACCACATTAACAAAAGAAAGGATAAAAACCACATGATCATCTCACTAGACACAAAAAAAGCATGTGACAAAATTCAACATCCTCTCATGATAAAAACTCTCATCAAAGTGGATACAGAGGGAATATATCTCAACATAATAAAGACCATTTATGAAAAACCCCAGCTAACATTATACTCAATGGTGAAAAGCTGAAATCCTTTCCTCTAAAATCAGGAACAAGACAGCAACATACACTCTCTCCACTTTTATTTAACATAGTATTGGAAGTCCTAGCCACAGCAATCAGACAAGAAAAAGAAATGAAAGGCAACCAAATTGGAAGGGAAGAAGAAAAACTGTTTTCATTCCAGTATTATTAGAACTAATAAATGAGTTCAGCAAAGCTGCAGGATACAAGATTAATATACAGAAATACGTTGCTTTTCTTTTTTTTTTATTTTTTTTTTTATTTTTATTTTTTTTTGCGGTACGCGGGCTTCTCACTGTTGTGGCCTCTCCCGTTGCGGCGCACAGGCTCCGGACGCGCAGGCTCAGCGGCCATGGCTCACGGGCGCAGCCGCTCCGCGGCATGTGGGATCCTCCCAGACTGGGGCACGAACCCGTGTCCCCTGCATCGGCAGGCAGACTCTCAACCACTTGCGCCACCAGGGAAGCCCGCTTTTCTTTTTTTTTTAATTAATTCATTTATTTGTTTTTGGTACGTTGGGTCCTCATTGCTATGCGTGGGCCTTCTCTACTCTTCATTGATGTGTGTGCACCTCTCACCATGGTGGCCTCTCCCTCCGTGGAGCATGGGCTCTAGGCACGTATGGGCTCAGCAGTCACAGCCTGTGGGCTCCAGAGAGCAGGCCCAGCAGCCAGGGTGCACGGGCTCAGCCACTCCGCAGCATGCGGGATCCTCCCGGATCAGGGATCGAACCCGCGTCCCCCACACTGGCAGGCAGACCTTCAACCACTGCCCCACCAGGGAAGTCCCTATGTTGCTTTTCTACACACGAATAACTATGAACTATCAAATGAACTATCAGAAAGAGACAGCAGAAAAAATTCTATTTAAAATTGTTTATCAAAAGAATAAAATAACTAGGAATGAACTTAACCAAGGAGGTGAAAAACCTATACTCTGAAAACTATAAGACACTGATGGAGAAAACTGAAGATGATACAAACAAATGGAAATGTATGCCATGTTCATAGACTGGAAAAATTAATATTGTTAATGGCTATCATCCAAAAGTCTACAAATAATAAATATTGGAGAGGATGTGGAGAAAAGGGAACACTTATCCACTGTTGATGGGAATGTAAATTAGTGCAGGCACTATGGAAAACAATACAGAAGTTCCTCAAAAAATTAAAAATAGAACTACCATATGATCCAGCAGTTCCACTCCTGGGAATATATCCAGAAAAAACAATAACACTAATTCAAAAATATACATGCACCCCAGTGTTCATACCAGCACTATTTACAATAGTCAAGACATGGAAGCAACCTAAGTATCCATTAACAGACAAATGGATAAAGAAGATGCAGTACATATATGCAGTGGAATATTACTCAGGTATAAAAAAAGAATGAAATTTTGCTATTTGGAGCAATGTGGATGGACATAGAGCATATTATGCTTAGTGAAATAAGTCAGACAGAGAAAGAAAAATACTTTGTATTATCACTTATATGTGGAATCTAAAAAATAATACAAACGAATATATATATCAAAACAGAAACAGACTCACAGATATTGAAAACAAACTAGTGGTTACCAGAGGGGAAAGGGAAGTGGGGAGGGGAAAATTAGGGGTATGGGATTAAAAGATGCAAACTACTGTGTATAAAATAGATAAGCAACAAGGCTATATTGTATAACATAGGGAATTATAGCTATTATCTTTTAATAATTTTTAATGGAGTATAATCTATTAAAATACTGAATCATTATGCTGTACACCTGAAACTAATATTGATTGTAAATCAACTATATTTCAATACAAAAATAACTTTCTTAATTCTAACATCTGTCTCATCTTGGAATTGGCATCTGTTGATTACCTTTCCCTGTAAATTGATCACATTTTCTTGATTGTTTGCATATCCTGAATATTATGTTGTGAGATTCTGGGACTTTTTAAAATCCTCTAGAGGATGTTGATTTTTTTTTAAAAGCAGGCACTTAGCCCAGTTAGGCTCAGACCATAAATTCTGTCTCTTCTGTGGGTACAGCTCTAAGGTCAGTTCAGTTTTCAAAGTCCTGGCTATGCTGCTATGTGCCGGTCCCATGCATGCACTGCTCAGACATCAGTGAAGAAATTGGGCAGAAGTTCATACTGTTGTTTAGTTCTCAAAGCCTTTGCTATATAGCTTTCAATCTGTGCCATGCATGTGTACCTTAGGGATGAGCCCAGGATTAGTGTCAGTTTATATACAGAATTATGGGATCACTTACCCAGCTCTCTCATCTCCAGAATTCTCTCTCCTGCTCAAAGCAGCTCCCTTTCCTGGTCTTCTACCCAAAAAGTGAAGCTTCTCTCAGAATTTGGGCTGCCCATGCTGCCACTGCAGTTCTGCTGGGTGTTCACTCTTGGTTCAAAGCTGGGGAAGAGTAAGAAATAAAACCAGAAAACTTAATGCTGTATGAATTGCTTTGCCAAATTTGACTTCTGTTTCCAACCCAGTAATGCTTTCATTTAGTTTTCAGAGACCACAGGTGTGTTTTAGCTAGTTTTTAGTTGTAATTAGTGGGAAAGAGAGAGTGTACTGAGTTTACTCCACCTGATCAACTCTTAAAGTCCTAATTTTTTTATTTTTCTATATCATTAAAAACTCTTAATAACACTATTTTATGATTTCATTATCTTCTATTACACATATTTAAATTATCCATCTGTTCTCTTTAAAGCTATTTTTTGTTTATTGCTAATATTTTGCTATTACAAATAAAACTACAAATAATAAGTGTGCATCTAATTTTCTGATTATTTCTTTAGGATAATTTTTAGATATAGAATTACCAGTTCAAATTATAATAAGGCTCTTAAAGCATATCATCAAATTGCTCTTCAGAAAGGTGTTACTAAAACTAAAGCATTATCTCCAACTTTTGCCAATTTATATAGAAAAATATTATAGTATCTTGTTTTAAATTTAGGACCACAATTGATTAGAAATGTTTATTTTTTATACTCATGTATATTTTTTTCTTTTGTATTTTTTGTAGTTTAATGCATGTCCATTACTCATTTATTAGAATCATAGTTTTATAATAAATTTGTATGAATTCTATATATAAATAAAGAAGAAATTACATGTCTACCTGCCCACTAGTGCAAAAATAAAAACAACAGAACAAATCAGAAATTCATGAGATTTTTACTTACAGGGGTAAATGACAAAGTAGGAAAAATAGGGGAGTGAGAGTGGGGTAAAATATTTAGGGGGAATGACTTCTCTGATGATACATTTTTGTATAGTTCTGACTTGCAGAACTATGTGAATGTTTCACAAACTTATAAACTTAAAAGAACATAGATGGAAAGTCAAAACAAAATAGAAACAACTGAATCCAAGTGTATTACAAATAACTAACATAGCCACTTTGAAGAGAGGGATGGGAAAATAGAATCAAATGAAGTAACTTTGGGAAACAATATTTTAATTGCATATCCAAAGAATAAAGACAAAAAGAAAAGTGTATACAAATACTTTGCTCTAATTAGCCACCTACTTATTACACAAGTACGGGTTAGCAGTTTACAAACTATGTTATATGTATTTGAGGACTGAGTAAATAAATATACTGTGGATAAAAAGCCCCATTTTCTCACAGTTGGAGAAAGGAGTTACAAATAAGGAAAGGTGGGAAGATAAAATGAACCCTGTTATGTTTATCAGTATGAATTCAAGTGTTTTTAAATATTTTTAAATGTTTTAAAAATCCGCTTAAAAATATGTATAGGAATTCCCTGGCGGTCCAGTGGCTAGGACTACATGGTTGCACTGCAGGGGGCATGGGCTCGATCCCTGGTGGGGAACTAAGATCCCACAAGTCGCACAGCCGAAAATAAAAATAAATAATTAAAATATGTATATACAGATATAGACACAATGTACAGATACATATAGATATACATTAGTTGTATACACAAAATATATTTTATTGTTCTGTCACCTGAGAGGACCTAGAAGCAATGATACCCAATACCAATGAGCAGATCTTGCACTGAGCTCTTCATTTCTAAATACCATTCTCTAATAAAGGAATCAGGGCTTTTTGGAGAAATAATTTCAGGACTAGGGTAGAGAAATTACAAGAGAAACATCTGTGCCAAACATCTTGTGTGAGAAGCTAAGGAAGTGTTAAAAAGTGATGGGGTCTGTATTAGCTGTCTATTGCTGCATAATAAATTGCCACCAAACTAAGCAGCCTAGAAAAACAGAACAAAATTTATCAATTTATTAACTCACCTCTAAATGTCGAAGTCCAGCTTGACATGTAACGTTCTCTGTTGAGAGTATCATTAAGCTGAAATCAAGGTATCAGCCAGGCTATGTTCCTTCTGAAGGTTCTGGGCAAGAATCCACTTCCAAGTTCATTCAGGATGTTGGCTGAGTTGATCCTTGAGGTTGTAGGACTGGGGTCCCATTTTCTTTCTGGGTTGCCACCAGGACTTAGGCCCTCAGCCTCTGGTGGTTGCTCTCAGGTTCTTGTCACATGGGCTCCCTCCATCTTCAAAGCCAGAGGAAAATTACTCTCATATTGAATCCCTCCTACACTTTGTATCTCTCTGACTTCCTCTCTCTCTGGCCTCTCCACCCATATTTAAAGGGCATGTATGATTAGATCAGGCCCACCAACTCATCTCCCTATCTTAAGGTCAACTGGTTTGAGACCTTAATTATATTTGCAAAGGTATTCCAGTAGTACCTAAAGTAGTGTTTGATCAAATAACTGGATGTTAACAACAGGGTCTGGGAATCTTGGGGCCCATCTCTGCCTATCACAGGGTCATATCATTAGAATACAACAATCAACAAATATAAGGTGTTATGGTATTACTGTTTAGGTCTGTGGACTCCAGATAATTCAACAGCTGAAATTCTTGAAAACTGATCTTCCTAGAGTGTTTTCCTCAATCAACTTCAGGTATTGAGAGATCACTAATAGTTATCTATCTATCTATCCATCTACCTATCTGAAAGACAGTGAATACATGCATTTCAAGTACTGTTAAAGAAGAGAGGTATGTATTTAGTGCCCACTATGGTTTCCCCACAGCCACCATATCATTTTCCCCCAACTCTGCTCCTC
The DNA here is from genome assembly GCF_964165515.1 of Mesoplodon bidens. Classification (NCBI taxonomy): domain Eukaryota; kingdom Metazoa; phylum Chordata; class Mammalia; order Artiodactyla; family Ziphiidae; genus Mesoplodon; species Mesoplodon bidens. Next base: position 83,924,166 of record NC_138162.1, read on the forward strand.
TGAGGGAAGTATTAGTGTCCCCATTTTCTGAGGACACCAAGGCTCAAACTGTTTACTGAGTAACAGAGTTGCCATAGCTGGCACTGATTTCCATCCAGAGACCTTGTAAATGCAAAAGTGCACTGCCAATATTAACCAGTACTCACACAATAAATAATAAAATACATTTAAAAAGGGGAAGGCACAAGAGCCAACTTGAAGGGACTTCCAATGGCTAAACCTAGGATTTGTGCAAGAAAATAATGATAGTAACAGATTATAACTCATAGAATAAAATATATACTCATTAGTCTATATTGATATAAACTGAATATAGAAATGAGGATGAAAGGAAAGCTCTTCCTTTACAGTAGAATTCCAATAAATAAATATACTAGGGATGATGGAACTAGAAAATTACCATTTGACAGATACCAGAGAAATAAGTATTTCAGGCAAGAATCATCAACGTTCTAAAATTTGTGGGCAGAATGAGAAATTTATATAGTTTCGAAGTATCTTTCCAAAAGATAATTATTAATTACAAAGGAGAAAATTGTAAATTTACAAGAGAGAAACCTGGCAGATACCCCCTTGACCAAGTAATCAGTTACAATCACCAATAAAGAGACAAACTGACATCCCAGGCCTCCTGGTATGATGCACTGAGGTTACATCACTTCTATGGAGTTCTTATTAAAAATGCATAATTATGGGAAGTAACAGACAAACAGAAATTGAGTGCCATCTGATAAAATAACCAGAATACTTGCCAAAAAGTATCAAGATCATGAAAGGCAAAGAAATTCTGAGGAATTGTTTAAAGAGGACTAAGCAGGTACAACTAAATATATGACATGGATTGAATCTTGAGGCAGAAAAGGGATGTTAATAAGACAATGGTGAAATCTGAATCTTCCTTTTTTTTAGGTTTTTGACATATATTCTTTAAAAGAGTAGTCTGAAGTCACTCTTTCCATGTCCTCATCAAAGTATAATAGAATTATATTGATGCTAATTTCCTCATTTCATAATCATACTGTGATAATGTAAGATATTACAATAGGGAATCTGGGTGAAGGGCATACAAGTTAAAAAAAAAAAAAAGAAAAACCTACTTTTTAATTTCCATCTCTATTTATCCACAATGCAATTTTGCCAAGTTACCTGAGGCTTACTAAATTGACAACTTTTTAAAGGACAAAATTATTTCAAATCTCTCTCTGTATATATACGTATATATATACACACACACACCCTGCATGTGTATATTATACATATTTAACATATATGAATGTTTACATTGTACTTATATATACACCTACATTAAAATATTAAATCTTTTAACATATTAAGAGCAAGTGTTTTCCCTGAATCTTTACCTTCTTTGTTTTTGTTTTATTTATTTATTTATTTTTGGCTGCGTTGGGTCTTCGTTGCTGTGCACAGGCTTTCTCTAGTTGCGGCGAGTGGGGGCTACTCTTCATTGCAGTGTGCAGGCTTCTCACTGCAGTGGCTTCTATTGTTGCAGAGCTCAGGCTCTAGGCCGTGGGCTTCAGTAGTTGCAGCACATGGGCTCAGCAGTTATGATTCGCAGGCTCTAGAGCGCAGGCTTAGTAGTTATGGCACACAGGCTTAGTTGCTCCGTGGCATGTGGGATCTTCCCGGACCAGGGATCGAAATCCATGTCCCCTGCATTGGCAGGCAGATTCTTAACCACTGTGCCACCAGGGAAGTCCTACCTTATGGTTTTGGTGTTTTTTGACATATGCTTGAAAAAGTCATCCAAGCTACTCTTTGGATCTCCTTCACTCAGACACTGCAATGTGGTGTCCGATGAAACTTCTTGTCAAAGTAACCACCTCCTACTGTTCATTTGGGGGACATGTCTTAGTCCTTACGTTACTATACAATAAATATAATAAAGTTAGCACATTTCCAATGTTTTACTACTGGATCTCTGTAACAAAACTTTTCTATATGCATCTTCAGGAAATGGTCTAAAATTGCTGGCATGACCCTCCCATCAACAAATAGGAACACCCATTCATTCGTTCATGCAATATTTATTGACTATGTGGCAGGCACTGTTCAGACACTAGGAAGAGCAGTGCAAAAAAACAGATACCTTCCAAAAATAAAAAATGGACACCTTCCTACCCTCAGGTCAAAGAGAAAGGAGGAAGAAAGTTTATCCTTTCCACAGTACTTTTAACTGCTTCTTCCCACCTGCCTGCTTTCTTTGCTATTTCTTCAATCCCAACTCTTAAACTTCTAGTAGCAATTTAAAGTGGAATGAAGTGCAACTATAGGAAGCACATTCATTCCAATTATGTTTTTTGTACCCATAAGATCATTACGAGAATTAAACATGATGATGCAGGTACTTAGTATACTGCTTGACAATAAACATAGTCTGAGGTAGATACCATTTATTTGTTTCTCATTTTACCAGTGAGGCATCTGGAGCTTAGAGATGAAAAATAACTTGCTTAATGTTACACAGGTAGAAAGTGGCAGGCCAAGACTTTGAACTGACTTCAAACCCTTAATTATACAGTTTGTCTTCTGTTCTAGAATATTCTTATTAATGTCAACCCATACTTAGATCCTACAGTACACACAAAACATTGGTGGTTCTCTCTCTCTCTCATTGGCATTTATCATCTTTCCTAAATTTTGGATCTAATGTCATTAACAACAACAAAAAATATACAAGCAAGATGAGTTAGTCAATTACAAAGCCAACATTCTGAATGCAATACAAAAATTACTAAGTTATTAGTAACTTAGTTACTAATATAACTTAAACACAAATTGCTTACTTTATTTAACAATAAAACAGTAATAATGACACAATAATTCAGTTGTAACAAAGCCATCAACAGAGCAAAATAAAAACAAAGCTAACTAAGGAGGCAGTGCTTCAGCTCAAGTTAGTTATCTCTTTTAAACAGGAAAAACAATCATTAGTCTAGTGGTTCTTGAACTGGCCTGCTCATTTGAGGAATGGGAGGAAGGAAGATTGGTGCTTAAAAAAATAGCTACATCCAAAGCCCAGCTCAGAACAATCATATGAGAAGAGTGGGGCCCATCTGAAGTGTTGTCAGTGTTGACAAGTACAAGTCTAAAATAATAAGCAATAAACAGCATACCCTCAAAGCAATTCAAAACCAAGAAATTAAAAAAAGAAAAGAAAAATATGATAAATTTCTTTCCTTTTATCCTGGGACAAGGGGGAAGGAAGCACCTACTCATTTCTCTTTGTTCTTTATCCATCTTTGATTGCCCAAAGTCAAGTTTAACAAACATTAAATATTGGAAGTTATGCAAACATCCTATCCAAATTAAAATGTTCACTACTGTACATTTAGAAAGCTCTTTTAAAACAATACCAGGTTTCAGAAAGAATCCCCCACATTTTAAGTTTGCATAGATGTTTAAGTCAGCTATTTGTTCAATGAAGAAGAGTCGATGAAATGCATTAGAAAGCATTTTATTAATAAGTTATTATAAAACAATATTCATTTCGTGTACCACAAATTAACTTTTTGGTGCAACAAGAGGAATATCTGAATGTTTCCCATCTATTTCTAAAACTGTCACAATTCCTTTTTATAAGACTGATATCTTCAAATTTAGAACCTAAACATAAATTTTTCTTAAGAATGCATACATAAAATACTTCTCCTATAGCTGCACTATATCCTTGACAAATCCCTATCGGGAGGTATAGTAGTGACTGCAGGCATTTATCTTTAAAACAACTTTTTCTCATTTTTCAGGTTTGGGAATGATATCACATCAAGTATGGAAAATAACTTTTTTCCTTAAGAATACATAAATTCACTTAGAGATGTCTCCTCAAATTCAGAAAAACCCATTTCTTCAGCTCCTTCTGTCAGGACTCCATATCGATCTCAACAATTTCATTCTTGTCCTGAAGTGTTGTTTCTGTCAGGTTGTCTTCACTTACATCTTCAATGTCTGCCAGATCAATAGGTGGTAAAGGATTCCTCCAGTACTGGAAGGTGTTATACTGCCAAAATTCTTCATCGAGCTTTAGTGAAAAGAAGAGAGAGATTAAAGTACATCAGTGGTCTAGAAAAAGTTAAGTTTTTTCATGAAACAAATTTTTTTCTGCTTTAAAAGCAAACTCACGTTAAGATTTTGCAGTCTTTAACTTTGCATCTTCAACAAATATATATTTTTAATTCTGCCTAATCAAAGTACTTCATGGACTCAGTCAAATCTGTGCATTTTCATATTCATGAACTGGTGAAATTATTTCCTGTGAGTAGTTTAAATTTAAAAGAATTTCCTCCAAGAGCTTCTCTTCCCAGAATTTTCTTCCATTTTTCAACCAAAAAATAATGTCTGAAGATGGTCTTAAATTTTTTTACCTTTCAGTGAGGAAAACAATTTATTTAAAAAACACATGCACACATCTTAAAATTTACTTTTGGTCTTTTTCCTGATGTTTGGTATTTTAAGGGATTGACTTGACGTAGGCTAAAATATTTTGACAACCTTCTAAAAAGCATTAGAATAAAAACATGGTAAATAACAAGAAAATCTTAAACTGATCATTTTATTAAAGATACCATTTTGTACAAGACATGACTCAAGATACCAAAACTGATAAATCCAAGTGAATGCTGGCCCCTTCAAAATTCAACAGCTTACTGTAAAAGGCTATAAAATTGTTTCAAGTAACTATGAAGTTGATATTCCAACTTCACTTCATTCCATATTCAACTTCAAAACTGGCACAAAATTAAAATACTTTGTGCAAAGGAATTGGCATTGCAATTACATATAGGCTTCCAAAGTGACCATTTTGAAGGTTAACACCTTTCCCAGATGGATATCTACATATCTATATTTAGTCTACTAAGTTGTGTTTGTACTTTAGGTTCATACTTGCTACAGCAGCACTAACCAACAGAAATATAATGAAAGCCACATATGTAATTTAAAATTTTCTAGTAACTTCAGTTAAAAAAGTAAAAAGAAGCAGGTGAAATTAATCTTAAAATTTTACTTGACCTAACAAAGCCAAAATACTATCATTTCAACATGCAGTCAATATTCTTAAAAATTAATGAGATATTTTACATTCTTTTTGTCTAACTAGAAGTTTTCAAAATCTGCCAGGTATTTTACACTTCCAGCACTATTCAGACTAGCCCCATTTCAATGCTCAATAGCCACATGTGGCTAGTTACTTAAATGGGGAGCACAGGTCTTCTCAATAATAAGTTTATTCAATGCCTTAGACACTAAGGCTTAGAGCATTAAGAGTCTCTTTGGAATTCCTTAACACTGGGATAAAAATGTAATAACTCAAAGGATGCCAAGAAAACCTTCATTTTAATAAGTAAATAGGGTTAAAAACAAGGACCTATTTCTCTGCCTTTTGGAAAGAAAAACTATTGTTCAAATGATCTACTTATAAAAACAACCCAGAAAAGATCCTTAATGAGGTCAGTATAACCTAGTAGCTAAGAGCACAGACTTTGCCACCAGACAGACCTGGGCTTGCATGATAACTCCTCCACCCATTAACTCTGATCTTGACCTAGGTCTCTTTCATCATTGGTAAAAAGCAGAAAGGCTCTTGTGCAAATTACAGTTTAGCACTATAAATGCCCAATATAGCTAGTTATTATATCCCAAGAAGACTACGAACCAATATCACTATGAACCAAAATCACATTTCTGCTTCCTTTCTATTTAAAGTATTTAACAGTAAGGGTCAGCACCGACAGAGTACTCAATCTGCATAAAGTGACACTAAAGTGACACTAACATGAGAAAATAAATGAATATTTATTGAAGTAATACCTGGTTTTATTTTAGTTCTCCGGTTAAAAAAACACCTGAAACAACTCATATATTCTGAGGTTCTAGGACAGAAAAATGGGTACCACGATTCTGCCTAGATTGCATCCTCAATATAGAAAGGACATATTTGAGGAAATTCTTCCCAAATGAGATCCCAAGGGTAAGGGTAGGGACTTAAGCTCTATTCTGAGCAAAATAGGAACCAGGAAGACATTTGCTGCATGAAGTGAAAAAGCTTTTTAACTTCTACATGGTTTTGCTATATCCTATTTTCCCTTGGCTGTAAGACCCTTAAAACAAAAACCATGCATCTTTGGTGGCAGGAAAGAAAGAGGGAAGCTGGAGAAAATTAAGTTTGCACAAAGAAGCAGCTCAAGGAACAGAACAAAAGAAAGGAACATGAGGGTAACTGGGCTTTTGCCAAAAGAGAACAGGGGACTAGTCTTGATGAAGAAGGAACCCCTAGAGGCAAGCTTGTTCCCTGTCACAGGCTTGTAGTGACTACAAGCAGCAGAGAGCTGTCAGATGTGGTCACTGCTGTGGAAGAAGACACAGGTGTGTCTAGATTCTAAGCAAATGTCTGTGTCAGTTTACTAAAAAATTCCTTTGCTTACCTGCCATTTCCATGTCCCTCTTATCAATTTGTGGCATACTGCAGTCAGTATATTCTGGTATGAAAGACAAGCCTAAGTATGGGCCCGGCACCAAAAATGGTCAAGTTTTCAAACTACACAGTACTTATCTCCATACCAAATAGGTCTGGATGACTGTCACTCTGGATTTTTGTTTTTTCAGGTCTTGCACATTGGTGTGACATGATTTAATTGGAAATTCTAATTCTTTATTCTACTTTCAAAACATAAGTGCTATCTAAAAGCAGTCTGAAGAAAAAAAAATCTAAATAAGGATCATGTTTTCTAAATTCCAAGAAAACTGGGGGTAGAAACATTTACAATTTATAGTTTCATCCAGAAATGCTCATCATAATAATTATATCTAAAGGATAATTTCTCATGACCACAGAAAAAGATCTTTCCCGACTACTGTATCTTATTGGCAAGGTGTTTGATAAATTCTGCATAAGATACTTTAGACAATGGAAAAATGTGGGGTGGATGCTATGATGGAGTAGTTGAAGAGAATTTGGTGAAGTCTGGTCTCTACATTTGGCTCTTCCCAAAGCTCCTGGTTCAACCCAGAACTGCCAAACTGCAGCTTGAATTCCAAAGGTTAGACCAACGCTGCCCAATAAATACAAAATGCCAGCCACAAACGTAATTCGAAATTTTCTGATGGCCATATTAAAAAAGTAAAAGAAATAAGTGAAATGAATTTTAATATATTCAATCCAATATCTCCATATTATTTCAACGTGTATTCAATATACAATTTTTTGAGATCTTCGAAATCTAGTGTGTATTTTACTTTGAGAGCATCTCAATTTGGACTAGTCCCATTTTAGGTGCTGTGTCACATAGTTAGTGGCTGCCACACTGACTAGCACAGATCTAGACAGATCTTATGTGCAGAGACAAGGCAGGCTCATTTCCCAAGGAACAGGAACTCTCCAAAGATCCTCATACAGACGGCGGATCTTAAGAACCAAATTAATTCTCAACAACGATCCTTTCTCATAGGTTCCGATTTAACACTGCCTTTTCCCAATATACGGAGGCCCTTCCTCTCAACCAAAAGAGCTGTACCATGCCTAAAGGATGTTCAACTGGTGGCTACCACATTCGTCACCCTCTTTAGAAAGAAATCGATCACGAATTCCAGAAAAAAAAAAATCATCGTTAAACCAAGGAAGACGCAATACATCTTTCTCTGACGTTTGTCGTTGAGCTTAACTTATTGCGGTTACACGGTCAACGTCTTCCCCAAGTTCTACAGTCTGTCATTACCCACGCCCCCGCTTCCCTCTGGGACAGCACAGATGCTGAAGGTCCAAGGCCACGTCTACTACCTCACCCAACGAACAGTCTGTCTCCCCCTAGTTTAGCTTAGTGCTCTCAGCTCGTCGGACTCTCCCAAATCGCTGCCAAAGGTGGGCTCTGGGGCCCCTGGTGTGCTGCCTGGGGCGGGGGGTCGGTGTTCATTCTTGTGACGAGGATCCCGGCTTTTCATCTTTTGGGGCGTCGTGACGAACACGAGTCTAGAGAGGAACGATCGGTTCCTTCCCGGGACGCGCAGTGCCCGGGAAAGTATGACCCTTTTCCCCCTCACCCCGGGCCCCGCCTCCCGTCCCCCGCCGGAGCGCCCAGCCCACCGCCAGACCCTACCTGGCGCGGGGCGGCCCCCCAGTCTCCCCGCAGGGACTCTGCGTGCTCCGCCCCGTCGTCGCCACCGCCCCTCGGGGGCCGAACGCCCCGGGGCTCCTCCCCCGGCCCGCGGGGCCGCACGGGCGGCTGCAGCAGCGGCGGCTCGCCAGTCTCCAGGCCGCGGCCCTCACGCTCTGCGCCGTCCGGAGCGCCAGTGTCCCCGCCGTCGCGGCGCTTGCTGGGCGAAACCAAAGGCTCAGTCATACCCCCTGCGTCAATTTTACGCTTTCGGGGCAGCTCCGGGACGCCGAGGGGCTGCTCGGGATGCGAGGCTCCCGGCGGCGGGATCCGGAGCGGTGGCCGCGGCGGCTCCTCAGGAAAGTCGCAGAGCAGGAGCCGCTTCCAAGGCACGTGGAACGTCAGGGGCTCGGCCGCACGCCGCTTGGCCATGGGCCCCGAAGGCTCGGGCGGAGCCCGCCGGGCGCGGGAGGCCGAGCGCCGATAGCTGTGGGGGCGGAGGGCGAGGGCGGAGCGCGCAGCACGCTAGGAAGGGCGAGGACCGAGTCCGGGCGAGGCTGCGGCTGGAAGGTGCAGAGGGCGGAGGGGGCGGGGCGGCCGGTGTGGCCCAGCCCGCGCACGCTGCCCTCGCGACCGCCGAGGTAAGGCCGGACGCTGAGGAGCAACCACGAAGCGGCTGAGATTCGAACCTGCGCACAAATGTGCGCGCGCGCACTCGCACCGGCGAGGCGGAGCCTTTGGTTGGTGGAGGCTCGCGGGGCGAACTCCCGAGCGCCCCTGCGGCCGGAAGTGCGCGTCCCGGGGCGAGGCGGGAAGGCCGCGGCGGGTTTATTAAAGGCCGATTGGCGGTGTCCTCGGAGGGCGTGATTTTTCCTCAGGGGCGGGGAGAGGGGTGTGCAAATACCGAGCTTAAAGTGTATATGTTAATATTCCCTTCCTTGAGTCAGTGGCCGTCGGGACGTCCCCAGGAGTTTAAAACAGAGAATTATACAAATTTAATAAATCAGTGTTAACAGGCTTTAGCGCTACGTTAAATGATTACTCAAGACAGACTGCTGAACGGGGGTCGGGGCTGAGGGAAATAGATAAAGCCACCATGCAAAAACAAAACAAGAGAAAACAAACCAACGAGTGTGTTTTGCAGTGGCTGTTGTGGAAAGTGAAGTAGGCACCACATTCCTTGATCTTTTGAATAAAAATTCACTGATGAAGTTGCAGAGAAGGTGCGTCGCTCATCTAAGGGCTAATCCTGGAGCACAGTCCTCTCCCAACTGAAACCTAAAATCGTTTGACTCTTAAATTACGTGGGAAGTGCACAGAATTCCCTCCTTGCTCTGCGCGGTGATCAAAAGTGAGATTCCAAGACCTTTGTTATATCAAACTTGTGTGTGTTGTCAAAGAAAATGAGGAGACGATAACAACATATAAGGTATTTACCTTATATTTTAATAGTTAATAAAGACAGTAACCAAGTAAAGAAGAAGGTAAGGAAGAAAATTATATATAAGTGCTTTGAAGGGAGAAACTACTATGATCTTCTAGAGGAAAAGAGTGCAAGGAAGATAACTGTCCTCTAACTGGTTGGTACTACCTATATATTACCCACAGCCCTATACCTCAAGGCTGTTGTGAGAAGATAAGGCAACCAGTTGTTTATTAATAAGCACAAATATAATAAGTAGGGTAATAAACAGTAGCTTTTGTTTGATCGTTCCATTTCCTCTTGTTTTGTTTTCCTCTCATCCCCGCGTCCCCCTCCCCTCTGGCAACCACCCGTTTGTTCTGTGTATCTATGACTACTTCTCTTAGGTTTGCTCACTTGTTTTTTAGATTCCATATATAAGTAAAATGATACAATATTTGTCTTTCTCTGACTTACTTCACTTTGCATATCCTCTAGGGCCATCCATATTGTTGCAGATGGCAAGATTTCATTCTTTTTCATAGCTGAGTAATTTTCCATTTTATTGATATTTTATATATATATATATATATATGGATATATCACAATTTGTTTATCCATTCACTGATGATGGACATGCAGGTTGCTTTCAGTTTGGGGCTATTACAGATAAAGCTGCTGAGAACATGTGTATGGACATAGGCTTTTTTTCTCTTGGGTGAATAAATACCTAGGAGTGGAAAGGCTGGATCACATAGTGTATATTTAACTTATTAGCAAACTGCCAAACTGGTTTCCAAAGTGGCTGTACCATGCTACATTGCCACGAGCAGTGTATGAGAGTTCTAGCTCCTACATATTCTCTCCAACAGTTGGTTTAGTTAGACTTTAATGTTAGTCTTTCTAAATAAGTATCTCATGTATCCCACTGTAGTTTATCCCTTTGCATTCCCCTAATGACTAATGATGTTGAGCATCTTCTAAGTGCTTACTTGCTATCTGTATATCGTCTTCGGTAAAATGTTTAAATTTTGCCCAATTTTATTTTATTTTATTTTTGCCCAATTTTACTTTATTTTTGCCTAATTTTAAAAGTGGGTCATTTGCTTTCTTATTTTTCTTCATATTTTTATGCATGTAATCATATTTCATTCATTTGTATTAAGTATAGTATTCCATTATATGAATCCACTTCATTGTTGATAAACGTTTCAGTTTTTTCAGATTTTTGCAGTTACAAATAGTGTGCTATGAGCATGCTTGTTCATAATTTCTAAGGCACAGGTGCAAGAATGTCTCTACAGAGTGGAATTACTGAGTTGTAGAATATATTTAACTTCACCTGGACTAGGTAGTGCCAAAGCTTCCCAAAGTGCTTTTTACCAGTTTATCATTCTAGTAGAGGACAAGAGATGCCTTTTTGTCACATCCTCACCAGTAAACTGAGTATGGTCTTACCGGAGCAGTGTGATATGGTATCTCATTGTGGCCTCGGTTTGTATTTCCCCAGTGAAATTGGACATCTTTTTATATGGTTTATGGACCATTCCTGGAGCAATAATCCTGGCTCTTTACTCTGCATGGTGTCTTGTTGAACAAGTTCTAAACTTAAATGTGGTCTAAATTATCAATCTTTTGTCTAGTTTATGCTTCTTTTTTGTCTTGTTTAAGGCATTGACCCTTTCACCACCACCTCTGCCTCAAGACCACCCTGCCTAATCCCATTCTCTGCTTGGCCCAACTTGGATCTCTAGCTTTTTGAAAAAGGATTGTTAAATTCTTTGCCCTTTAAAAAAATTGGTTTAGTTGGTTTTTTTCTGATTTGGAAGAGCTTCTTTTATATTCTAGAAAGCAATGTTCTTATGGGTAGTAGGTGTTGTAAATATTATAAATAATTCCTCCCAATTTGTGTCTTGTATTTTTACTCTGTGATACCTTAATTTTAATGTAGTCAAGTTTATCAATGTTTTCTTTTCTGGTTTACACATATTACATCTTGTTTAAGAAGTCCTTTCCTGTCCCAGTTCTAGACATTTTATGGTTTTATATTTTTGCTTCCACATTTAAATCTTTCATCCATGTGGAATTGATTTGTGTGTTTTTAAGGTGTGAAAAAAGACTCAAGTTCATTCTCCTTCCCTGTATGGAATAACTAGTTTTCTTAACACCGTATATTGAATAGTTGTCCTTTTTTCACTGTTATGCAGTACTTGCTTTGTCACAAGTCAAGTTTTCATAAATACACACAACTTTGGGGGAGCTCTCTATTCAGTTAGATTGGTCTATTTGCTATCTTGGGCCAATTCAACAGTGTCTTAATTACCATAGCTTTGTAATAAATCCTTGATATCTTTAGAGCAATCCTCCACATCTTGTTCTTCAGGAATATCTTGACTCTACTAGGCCCTTTGCTCTTCCATGTACAGTCATCTTGTAGCATTACATTACCCTTTGGAATCATAATTGCACTGAAACTATAGATCAATTTGGAGAGAACTGTCATCTTTACAATAGGGAGCCCATTTCCTTTTCAATGATATTTTATAGCCTCAAATTGTTTAGGTCTTTTAAAAAGTCTCTCAATAAAGTTTTACAATTCTCACTGCAAGGAGCTTATGTATCTTTTGTTAAGTTTATTCCTAGGCACTTTATAGTTTTTGTAAATAGTTCTTCCCCCCACACCATACCTTTTTTTTCTCCAACATTTTAAGTTATTACTCAGGAGTTGTTACTCCTGTGCTGTCTTTAAAAAATTAGTTTACTCCAAGTTTTATATAGTACCAGATTCATTGCTTCAAGGAATTTGTCCATTTCATTCCAGCTGTCAAATTTGTTGGCATAATATTTTCTATTTTCTGTTTCCTTGATTTCTACTTAATTGGGGTTTACTTTGTTCTTCTTTCTCTAGGTTCTTTTGATTTAACCTCTAGCATCATTGATTTTAGCCTTTCTTCTTTTCTAATATAAACATTTAAAGCTATAAATTTCTCTGTAGCACTTCTTTATCTGCAGCCGCCCAAATTTTGCTGTTATATTTTCATTATCTTTCAGTTTGAAATACTAATTTCCCTGATTTCTTTTTTGACCTATGGATGATTTCAATGTGTTAATTTTTCAAATATCTGAGATTTCCCTAAATATCCTTTTCTTATTGATTTCTAGTTTAATTTCATTCCCCTTTAATTCATACTCTGTGTAATTTTAATCCTTTTAAACTTATTGAGATTTTATGACCCAGTATGTGAATTATCATGGTGCAGGTACCACGTGCTCCTGAAAAGAATATATATTCTGCATGTATTGGGCACCATGCTGTCACGTAAGTAAATGTCACTTAGGTAAAGGTGATTAATAATGTTTTTTAGATCTTATATGTCTTTACTGATTTTTTTTGTCTAATAGTTCTATTAATTGCCAAGAAAGGAGTGTTAAAAATCTCCATCTATGATGGTGATTTTTTTGTTTCTCCCTTAAGTTCCATCAATTTTTGTCTATGTATTTTGAAGCTCTGTTATTAGGTACACACATATTATGATTGTCATGTCTCTGATGTACATCCATCTAGTATAGTTGTTCCAGCCCTCCTATGCTTACCATTTGCATAGTATATCTTTCTTTTCCATCCATTTACTTTCAGCTTGTCTGTGTCTTTACATTTAACGTATCTCTTGCAGACAACTTACATAGCTGGATCTTGCTTTTCTGGCATTCTGACAATTTCTGAATTTTAATTGGAATGTTTAGTCCTTTAACATTTGATATAAATTATTGATATGGCTATATTTAGGTCTGCTGTTGTGCTATTTATTTTGTTTGTTCCCTTTCTTTTCTGGCTCTGTACCTCCTTTCCTTTTTTTTTTTTTTTTTAAATATTTACTTATTTGGCTGCACCAGATCTTAGTTGTGGCACGTGGGATCTTTAGTTGCAGCACGTGGGCTCTCTTAGTTGCAGCATGTGGGATCTATTTCCCTTACCAGGGATTGAACTCGGGCCCCCAGCATTGGGAATGCAGAGTCTTAACCACTGGACCACCAGAGAAGTCCCTTTCCTTACTTCTTTTGGATTAACTGAATATTGTTTTGAATTTCATTTTAATTTAATTCTTAACATTTAACTATATCTCTTTGCATTAATTTTTAGAGATTGCTCTAAGGATTGCAGTATACATCTTTAACTTTTTAGTCTATATGAAGTTAACACAGTACCACTTCATGAAAAGCAGAAATCTTGAAACCCTTCTTTCTCACCCCTGCCCTGTCCCAGAAGCACTTTTATACTGACCCAGTAGGATATTCTACCTATCCTATAATTTCGTTAGAAGCACTGACTTCTTTCCCCAATTCTTCTTGTGGAAAATAACCCAGAACTCATCATTAGTAACAACAAAGCAACAAAGAAGTTTTCTTAATGTATTCTTGGTAAAGAAGACTCTCATGAATTTATTCTGCTTATCTTTAAACTTGCCTGTTTCAGACTGATTGAATGAAGCCTCACAGCAGTTTAGTGTAGGGAAGTGGTTTAAAAATTTTTAGCAACTACGTATTTGCCAGACCTTTTACATATCTCATTTAAGCCTAAAAACTGCAGCAGATGCTATTACCAATTTAACAGATAAACCTCACCCCTGAGCATCAAGATCCCTGTCAACTTCTCAATGCGTCCAGACTTGACCACCGTACTTAAAATCGCAACTCACTTGGCACTACCCATGTTAAGATTCCCCTTGCCTTTTTTTCCCCCACAGCACTTTACACCTTCCAATCTATTATATAATTCACTTGTTATTCTTATTATCTCCCTCTCTAGAAAGTAAGCTCCTTGAGGGTAGGGTTCTTTGTGTTTTTTTCACAAAGATATATATATTCAAGCACTTAGAACAGCACCTGGCATGTATTAGTAGCTCTTTACATATTGTTGAATGAATGACTGTTCTTCATTTTACCTGGGTGTTTCACAGGCGTCTCATACTCCACCCTCCAGTATTCCCTATGAGCCATCGTTCATCCAACCAGGTACTCATATCAGAAATACTCCTGTGCCCCTTCACAATCTTATGTTCACTCATTAATTTATTCTTTGAACAAATATTTTGAGTATCTGCTATAACTGGGCAAAATTCTAGACACTAGAGTTTCAGCAATAAACAAAGCTAAAATCCCTATCCCTTGACTCTCCCACCGAAGCTTTGTATGGAGGAATTAGACAATAAACAAGTACATCTGTCATATGCTGAGGAAAAAAATAAAGCAGGGTAAGAAGGATAGGGAGGGTTTATATAAGGTGAGCAAGAAGGATCTCTCTGATAAGGAGACTTAAGCAGAGACCTGAGGAAAATGAAGGGACAAGTTGTATATATATATGGGGAGTGATTGTAGGCAGAGGCAATGGCAAATACAAATGTCCTAGAGCAAGAGCATACCTAGCATGAGCGTGGGACAGCAAAAAAGCCAGTGTGGCCTTTTTTCTCTGTTTTGTTTTGCATAGTTGCTATATCTGCTGTTAATCCTATACATTTTTTCATCCCAGACAATGTACCTTTCAACTCTAGAAGCTCAATGTGGGTTTTATATGTCTCTACATAACTTTTTGAACATATGGAATACAGTTATGCTATCTTATTATTTTTTTTAATATTTATTTATTAATTTGGCTGCACCAGGTCTTAGTTGTGGCATGTGGGATCTTTTAGTTGTGGCATGTGGGGTCTTTAGTTGTGGCATGGGGGATCTTTAGTTATGGCCTGTGGGATCTAGTTCCCTGACTAGGGATTGAACCTGGGCCCCTTTGCATGGGTCCACGGAGTCTTAGCCACTGGACGACCAAGGAAGTCCCCAATTATGCTATTCTAATGTTCTCTGCTAATTTTTGGTTCTGGGCTGGTTTCAATTGATTGATTTTTCTCCTCTTTATTGCTGGTGTTTTCTTCTTTCTCTGCACACATGGTAATTTTTGATTGGATACCAGATGTTATGAGTTTTATTTTGTTGGGTGCCTTTTTTTCCCTCTGGCTCGGGTATCTAGTTATCTCACACACATGCACTGATCAGTACTCTACAGATTACTCCAAGGGCACTGTCCTCAGATCTCCCATGTTCTCTCTGTGTGCAACTCTTTCCTCTCAGGAACTCTGTCCTACACAAGGTAACAACAGCTCACTGCCGGTGGAATCTGAAGCCTGTGATGCTGTGCGATAACACAAACAAGACTCAAACCCAACTCAAGTTCTTCTAAGATTGACTCAACCTCCCATGCCTGCCTGAGAGGCATATATGTACACCCAGGCATAAATACTGTTTACCTCAGGTTCTGTTTTTTTCTACACAGTAAGTGGAATTCAATATTATGAGACTTAGGGAAAAAAAAGGAAAAAAAAAAAAAAAGGCCTTGTTAGCAGATGAAGCAATTAATGGAACTAGACTCAGAGTTGACCCAGATATTGGGATTATCAGTTAGGGACTAAAATATCTATAATATATTAAAGGATACAGTAAAGAAAAAAAAAGGTGGACAACATGCACTGATACACAGGGAATTTCAGCAGAGATGAAAACTACAAAAAGATAAGTGGAAATGCTAGAAATATTAGAGATAAAATTTCTTTCAACAGTTTCATTAGTACAATGGACAAAGATGAGGAAAGACTCAAGGAACTTGAAGATAGGTAAAAAGAAACTATTCAGTTTGAAACACACGGAAAAAAATTTTTTTAAAGTGTAAAAAACAAAACAAAAACTAAGAAACCACCAAAAACAGAGCATCCAGCAGTTGTGGGACAATGACAAGACAATCTGATGTACATGTAATAGAAGCCCCAGAAGCAAGAAGCAAGAGACAGCAGGGCAGAAGAAATATTTGCAGAGATAACGGCAAAGAACATTACAGAAATAGTAACAAAATATCAAACCATAGATCCAACAAATGGGGCCCAATGGGTCAGCCTGCTGCTGGTCAGCCTCAGTGCCAGCTACGTAAAACCAAAAGCAGATGTGGTCAGTCTTCAGAGGCCAGAACTCAGAACAGTCCTCACGACTCTGGCCAATCCTCCACTTAATGAACCTCACTACATTTTTCCTAACTTTTGGGTCTGGTCTGCCAGGTGAGAGCCTACAGACTGGCAGATTAAAGACAGCTCTCTTTGGCCCTTAAACTTACACAAATTGCTCAGCTTCCCTCGTAGCTAAAAGAATATTAAAATTAGATACTTATATTGACAAAATATGGAAAGCTTAGCAATATCTAGTACTGGCCAGGAACAGATGCAAAGTTATTCTCAAACGCTGGATGGAATGTAAATTCCATCTTGAAAGGCAACTTGACTGAAAGTGCACATACACACCCAATGATCCCACTTCCAAACAGCTACTGAAGAGAAATAAACATATATATGAGGCATGTACTACTAGCATGTTTGTGAAAATGAGGGTAACCCTCCATTAAATTTTACTTGCGCCCTCTGTCCCATTACCTACTATTATATTTCTTTACACTTCCCAACAAGCTTTTGGAATCTATACTTATACCTGTCATCTTTGATTTTTTCCCATAAGGTTGCACTGAAACTTTTTTCAAAGGGTCACCATAAATATTAAAAATAATGTCCTGTTACCAATCTTCATCTTTTTTTATCACTATACATCTTTTTCTATCACTATACAATAGTCAACACAGATTGAAATCACATTTACTTGTCCACCATGTGCTTTCACATATTCACATACAGGTATACCTCAGAGACATTGCAGACTCGGTTCCCGACCATTGCAATAAAGCTAATATCAGAATAAAGTGAGTCACACAAATATTCTGGTTTCCCAGGACATCTGAAAGTTATGTTTATACTGTCGTTTATTAAGTGTGAAGTAGCATTGTCTTAAAAAAAATGTACATACCTTAATTTAAAAATACCTATTGCTGGGCTTCCCTGGTGGCGCAGTGGTTGAGAGTCCGCCTGCCGATGCAGGGGACACGGGTTCGTGCCCCGGTCCGGGAAGATCCCACATGCCACGGAGCGGCTGGGCCCGTGAGCCATGGCCGCTGAACCTGCGCGTCTGGAGCCTGTGCTCCGCAACAGGAGAGGCCACAACAGTGAGAGGCCCGCGTACTGAAAAAAAAAAAAAAAAAAAAAAAAAAACCTATTGCTAAAAATGCTACCATCATCTGAACCTTCAGCAAGTCATAATCTCTTTGCAATGGTAACATCAAAGATCACTGTTCACAGATGACCATAACAAATACAATAATGGAAAAGTTTGAAATATTGCAAGAATTACCAAAATGTGACACAAAGACATGAAATGAGCAAATACTGTTGGAAAAATGGTGCCGACAGACTTGCTCAACACAAGGGTTATCACAAACCTTCGATTTGTAAAAAATGCACTATTTGCAAAGTGCAATAAAATGAGGTACGCCTGTATAATATTTCACAGATAGCACATATGACCTCATAAAAACCCACTGAAATAGGTGGTATCAATCCTGTCTTATAGATGAAGAAACAAACTCGGAGCACCTTGCCCAAGATCACAAATAATAATTCAGGAAAAGTATCTAAGTGCAAGTTAAGTGCTCATCCTACTAATGGCTGGTCCTGGAATTTTCTTCTACTGGTTCCTTTACAATTCTTGGTTGATTATTTAACAAACCAAAGACCAAGATTAATTAGTATAAGGCCCAGCATACTCGGAAACCAAATAATCATATTAGAAGCATATAAAAATAGGCTAATCCAAGGGTTCAAAAGTATTATGTGTTCAATTAACATTCCCATGTCTATGGTTATGAGTAATTTAGATGGAAACAACCAAGCAAATATTGTTTCATAGCAATTGGCAGACTTTAATATTCAAGAAAAATTAATCCCATCATACACATTAAAAATATAGGAAATTTCATGCAGACATGAAGCTTCCGATTCAGCCTTTGTGGCAACTTTTAGAATGAGAGTTACATATAAATACAGTGCATTTTACAGTTCCCAAACTTCATAATTTTATACTGTGATTTATACAGCTTCTCTTTATATTTTACATATCCCATCTTGCTCACTTGATTAATATACCCTAGCCTGCACTGCTTCAGATTATGGAAATTTAAAAAAAAACAACAACAAAAGCAAGCACAATGACCTATCTCCTCCCACTTGATGAAAATGAATGACAACATTTGTGTATAGAGTTATTTAAGAAAAATGTTTTAAACTTTAAGGCTTATACACTTTAGTAGCTATTTCTACACATAAGAAATACAAAATTAAATCCTCCAGTGACACCTCTATTATTGATTGATACCACAATTTTCAAGTTTAGAATATATTAACTACAAAAGCTATAAGAAAAAGAGTGATGCAAATTTGTGAAGTACGTTTAAAAAACAGTATTCATAATATGAGGGAGAAATTAGAAACAAATGAAATAACTGATTTCAGAATTAACTAAAATATAAGCTATAATTTAGAAATATAAGTAACATTATTAAAGAATAAAACTTGATAGCAAAAATTTTAAGTAATAATGCCAACCCATTGGTGTCAACCTGTTTTTCCCTCTATGAGAAAACCAAGATCATTTGTTTTGATACAAGTTGTAAAAAAGTGAATATTAATCAGTGAATAAAAAGCATTTCTAAATTACAAACAGCATGATTCCTTTCCTTTCAATGGCTTTTTAAAAATACTTATGCTCCTCTTAAGTTTCTTTCTTTAAAAGAAAATAATAAATTTGGGGGCTTTTTCCCCTTGCAATTAATTTCAAGTTCCTCCATGTGGTAGGTAAGGAGAATTCCCACTAAATGAATATCTGCCAAGTATTGAGGAACACAAAAAAGAGAAACAGTTTTTCAGAAACACTCAACAGGTTACATACACGTGTCCATAACCTGACAAATCAAATTAACTTCACGGAATCCTTCACTGCATCATGGGCATAAAGGCCACAGGAGCTCCTGTAGTGTATGCAGAAAAGGTCCTACTGGTAAGATGCCAAATCGCGTAGTGACTCCCCCGCACCTAACTGACAGTAAAGGTCTAAAGATTTCTAAGTAAGTTTTCCTATGAAAACATGACATTTATGCTACCAGCACATTATTGAGATTAAGTCTATCTATCCAAATTGCCACAGAGGTCACTTAATATCATCACAATCATCTGTGAAAAAATTCAATATTACTTCCTTTTCTCCAAGAAAAGGTTAAATTAGTCATCTCTACTTATCAAGCTACTGGAAAACAGGACAATAAGCATTAAAAAAATACAAAGGAAAACTCCCTCCAATAAAGATCCGCTAGAGGTAGAAATTTAAAGCAGCATATATACTGTTTTAGCTACAGCTATCAGGGAACAAAATTGGTATTAATCTGAAATTATATTAATGGCTGCTTCTTACAATATTAAAGACACAGACCATGGGCAGTAATTTATCCCTAAATTTCATAATCAAAATTTCTCCACATTAATACTATCATGACAGTTTTTACTAGTATGTAATTGTTTTAACGGAAAAAAAAGTGCTTGCTTTTGTAATTGATGTAACCTAAAGAAAAGACATTATTGTAAACATCTCACTGATAAACTCTGTATTCATTTATAGTTTGAAATCATACATTTCAAATGGGCAGATTTTATTCTTATGTCCCCAGTTTCTGAGCAGTACCTTTAATAAAGGCTTTTGTGCCTCACTTAGAATGTTGAGATCTCATACATTTCAGAGTGATCCATGATGAGTATGCTTTCAAAAAGCGTTCAATTTAGTGTGGCCAAAAGACTTAATTTCTCAGTTATTTAAAATGCATTTTACTGGCCTGTGATCCTATGAATTCAGCATTTCATAAAAATGAAATGTTTGATGCTAACTATAAATTCAGCTGAGCTAGAAAATAAAATCAAATAATCTGAATGATAAAAGAATAGATGCACTTTTTTTTTTTTTTTTTTTGGCGGTACGCGGGCCTCTCACTGTTGTGGCCTCTCCCATTGCGGAGCACAGGCTCTGGACGCACAGGCTCAGCGGCCACGGCTCACAGGCCCAGCCGCTCCGCAGCATGTGGGATCTTCCCAGACTGGGACACGAACCCGTGGACCCTGCATTGGCAGGCGGACTCTCAACCACTGCGCCACCAGGGAAGCCCCTAGATGCACGTTTTATGTATAGATTCCTTAGGTCCAAAGTAAACAAAATTCCCAGTTTCAGATGTTGAAAGTGACAGAGGATCCTTAGACTCTTTTAAAAATAACATGTGCAATGTATACAAAAGAACAAAAAAAGGAGATTATTATCGACTTCAATACTATTAGTTATTCATATGGCAGACTTGCAATGGACAGCTTCATGAAGACACTGGAGATAAAGTTTTTTCTACTGAAAGATAATTCTGGGCTTCAAGGAAAATGTATATTTGAAGACACTGGAGATAAAGTTTTTTCAACTGAAAGATAATTCTGGGCTTCAAGGAAAATGTATACTTGAAGACATTTCCTCCATTTTTACTTGTGTAGTACAAATATGCATGGCATAGTATGTTTCTGAAAAAGCAATAGACATATTAAGAAAATAGACGATATTTCTTAATTTTGTTAGGAATAAGAAGGCACCACTGACTTGAGGTTGTGTCCTGTCATTGTGATAGTTGACTTTGAGTTGTTTATTTCAGCATCTGCTATTATTAAACTTTTTTCCTTGTGATACCACTTGAGATTGTGTCCTGTCATTGTAATAGTTGACTCTGAGTTGTTTATTTCAGCATCTGCTATTATTAAACTTTTTTCCTTGTGATACCACCTGAGACCATTATTGTGGTTTACGGACCACAAACAAGACACATTCATAGTAGTACTTCATCATGGAGAGATCATTCACAGTATATGTTGACAAGACAGATTCTTTTTCCACCTGAAATGCAAACAATAATCATAATGATGATGATGATGACAACCATGGTGCTATTTTAAACATATTCTGTATATTAATTCATTTATTACACAAAAGTACCCCCTAAGATTGGCACTATTAGTAATCCCACTTTACCAACAACAGTTTTGCTCAAGGTCACACCACTAATAAGTGGTGGAACTGGAATTCACACTCAAGAAGTCTAATTCCAGAGCTTGAACTCTAAACTACTGTAATATGTTGCTTTTTTTATCTTTAAGAACAAACCTTTTACTTTTTAAATGAATCAAATGCTTCTAAATAAACATACAACTAAAACACAATAGTCAAAGTATCATGAAACCTTATAATCACATGATAAGGAAAGACTGAACAGTACAAAAGTACATACAGTAAACAATATCCCTCTTACACCTGCCCTCCCACCCTGTCTACCTGGTACTTTTCAGTCTACAAAGGCCAATATTATAATGGTCAGCTACCACTTATTGAAAGGTGATTACACCAGAGATTACAGTTTTCCATTTACATATATATTAACTAAAATCCTTATAGTTCTAAAAGCTAAGTATTATTATCTTCACTTTATGGGTGAGAAAACAAAGAGGTTAAGAGGTAAAGCCAGTAACTGCCATAACATCAGCATTCCTGTTTAAGTGCTTTGGAAGTTAAATTTTGGCAATACTTCATTCCATCCTTACCTCTACCTGGAATCCATACTGCAGGACAACGTTTTTTATATCCTCATAGCTCAATTCTATGGAAAGTTCATTTGCCAAATTTTCAAAGTGGTATAGCAGAGGACCTATGGTTTAAAGATACTATGAATGAACTACTTAAATATAAACATGCACTAGTAGCCGTTTAAACTGAACTCCAAGTTGAGAAATAAGTTGGATAGAGGATGAAACGTAAAAAGGAGAGGTAAAGAACCATTACATTTGTCAAGGACAAGTATCCAGACCACTGAAACTTTGGCCAAGTAACTGCCATTTGAGTGCTGGGCCTACATTCATGGGGAGCGAGACCCTCTGGTATAACCGCCTTACACTGTGATTCTCCACATCATGGGCCTTACACCTGTAACTCTTAAGGTCCTGAAGGAGTAGCTGAATCACAGAATACCAAGTCCCCAAAATGCAAGGGTATACTGTAATTATAATTCCATAAGTAAATGCAAAACTGCAGTTACAAACTGAGTATCGCGTGAAAACAGAGAAGAGTCCTCAAGCCAGACTGGGAAGGAAAAATGTGGGGGTAAGGGGGGTTGGAGAGTTATAGGCTGGGCTTCCTAGAAGGAAAAGGTGATACGAGAGCTGGCTTTTTTTTTTTTCCCCTTCTTTTTTTGGCAGCACCTCGTGGCTTGCAGGATCTTAGTTCCCTGACCAGGGATTGAACCCGGGCTACCGCAGTGAAAGCACTGAGTCCTAACCACTTGACCGCCTTGTGCTGGCTTTTTAAGTGCACAGCTCATATCCCAGCTCTAACACCAACTAATTGTGTGCCTATGAACAAGTCACTAACTCTGCCCCATCTGTAACATGACTTTAACATGAGATAACACACCTGGCATATAGTAGGCACTAAGTTCATCAAAGCTATTACAACTTCTTAAAATAACATTCCCCCTTTACTATTCTCTCACTCCAGATATCCAAGGAACTATCACCTGACTCAAACCAAATTTTCCAATCTTTTAGTCTCACATTTTGCCCAATCTATCAGCTTTATCCAGGTAACATTATCATTCCAAAGTTATACTAAAGGATTAATCTAGACAATCGTCTCTGCACCTTTCACTGGGTTAATTATAAATCCTGAGACCAACTCACCACCCACACCCCATCCCCACTGCTCATACCATGTGCTAATAATCACAAGAGATAAAAGTAACAAACAAGACAAAGTTTCTACTCCCAAACTGCTCACCACTCTGTGGAACATACTTACTTAGGGTTAAAAGGTTTTTCTTCTTCTCTTTTTTACTGTACATAAACCACTAGAAAAAAAAAAAACTATAATTTATATATTAGTGCTCTTTTCAAAAGATAACAATGACTCCCCACCAAACTACTCACTCTATCAAGCTTCAATTCCTTTTAGCTGGATTAGTACTAGTAAAAAGGAAAGATGCTACCATTTACTGAGCACCTGTTGTATCCAAGATCATCCCAAAGCTTTTGAAGCCTTTTATTAAAGAACGCAAAGCCTCATAGCAAAGTCTTTCCAGCTCTAAAGCATATACTGTTCTTTCTCTATTATTTTAAGAACCTCCAACAATATTGTTTTATTATATCTACATAAACACATTCCTAGGCCAGATTTTACTTCTACTTATGCTTTATTCCATTACAAGCTATATGTCTTAAGTTTCTTTTGAATCCACCATAATGCCCAGCATAGCACTGAATGTACAGTTAAGCATCTGTAACTTTACCACCCAAAGACAGCCATTATAATTGTGCTGTATTTTTCAGTCTCCTATCACAAATGGTACTTCAACAAATAGCTCTATGTGTATTTCAGATTCTTCCTTACAAAGACATACCTTGAAGTGAAATTTCCAGGTCAAAGAGAATAAACAGGGCTTCCCTGGGGGCGCAGCAGTTAAGAATCCGCCTGCCAATGCAGGGGACACGGTTCGATCCCTAGTCTGGGAAGATCCCACATGCCGCAGAGCAACTAAGACCATGCGCCACAACTACTGAGCTTGCACTCTAGAGTTCGTGAGCCACAACTACTGAGCCTGTGTGCCACAACTACTGAAGCCCACGCGCCTAGAGCCCGTGCTCTGAAACAAGAGAGGCCACCACAATGAGAAGCCTGTGCACTGCAACGAAGAGTAGCCCCCGCTCACCGCAACTAGAGAAAGCCCACGCTTAGCAAGGAAGACCCAACGCAGCCAAAACTAAATCTATTAAATAAATAAATAAAATAAAACAAAGAGAATAAACATTTTTACTGACTTGATTCAAACTGCCAAAATGCTTTCCAAAGGAGATATAACAGTTTTCACTCACAATTGCAATGGTAAGTACTTGTTTTAACACCTTACTTAGGAAGTGGTGGGAATGCAATGGTACAGTCATTCTGGAAAACTGGTTGGCAGTTTCTTGTAAAGTTTTGCATACATGCACCACATATGACCCAGTAATTCCACCAGTAGGTACTTATCCAAGAGAAATGAAAACTTGTGGCTACAAAATTTGTACTCAAGTGTTTATAGCAACTTTATTCATAATCATAATAATTTGGGAACAACCCATATGTCCATCAACCAATGAAAGAATAAACAGAATGTAGTATATCCATACAATGAAATATTACTCAGCAAAAAAGAAAAAAGCTATTGGTATATGCAACAAAACGGATGAATTTCAAAAGCATTATGTTAAGCGAAGAAAGCCAGACATAAAAAGCAACCTATTGTATGATTCTATTTATATGGTATTCTGGAAAAGGGAGAACTATAGTAACATAAAACAGAGAACTGCCAGGTTATTAAGGATGAGAGAACTGACTACAAAGGGGCACAAGAGACTTTTGGGAAAGATAGAAATGTTCCCTATCTTGACAGAGGTAACAGTTACATGATTATCCAGCTTTCAAAATGCATCAAACTGTACACTTAAAAAAAAAAAGGGTGATCTGTTCCGGGTAAGATGGCGGAAGAGTAAGACGCGGAGATCACCCTCCTCCCCACGGATACACCAGAAATACAGCTACACGTGGAACAACTCCTACAGAACACCTACGGAACGCTGGCAGAAGACCCCAGACCTCCCAAAAGGCAAGAAACTCCCCACATACCTGGGTAGGGCAAAGTGGAGAGATCCCCGCACAGAGGATCGGTGCCGAGCGGCACTCACCAGCCCGAGAGGCTTGTCTGCTCGCCCGCCGGGGCGCGCAGCGCTGGAAGCTGAGGCTCGGGCTTCGGTCAGAGCGCAGGGAGAGGACTGGGGCTGGCGGCGAGAACTCAGCCTGAAGGGGGCTAATGTGCCACAGCTAGCCGGGAAGGAGTCCGGGAAAACTCTGGAGCTGCCGAAGAGGCAAGAGACCTTTTCTTCCCTCTTGGTTTCCTGGTGCGCAAGGACAGGGGATTAAGAGCGCTGCTTAAAGGAGCCCCACAGAGGGCGCGAGTCGCGGCTGAAAGCGCGGAGCGCAGTGACGGGCGTGGGACGCTGGGGCTGCTGCTGCCGCCGCCAAGTAGCCTGTGTGCGAGCGCAGGTCACTGTCCACACCGCCCTTCCGGGAGCCTGTGCAGCCCGCCACTGCCGGGGTCCCGGGATCCAGGGGCGGCTTCCCTGGGTGAACGCACGGCGCGCCTCGTGCTGGTGCAACGTCACGCCGGCCTCTGCCGCTGCAGGCTGGCCCCGCACTCCGGGCCCCTCCCTCCCGCCCGGCCTGAGTGAGCCAGAGTCCCCGAAGAGGCTGCTCCTTTAACCCTGTCCTGTCTGAGCGAAGAACAGACGCCCTACGGCGACCTACACGCAGAGGCGGGGCCAAATCCAAAGCTGAGACCCAGGAGCTGTGAGAACAAAGAAGAGAAAGGGAAACCTCTCCCAGCAGCCTCAGAAGCAGCGGATTAAATCTCCACAATCAACTTGATGTACCCTGCATCTGTGGAATACATGAATAGACAACAAATCATCCCAAATTGAGGAGCCAGGAGTCAGTGCTGTGCCTCTGAGGTGGGAGAGCCAACTTCAGGACACTGGTCCACAAGACACCTCCCAGCTCCACATAATATCAAACGGCGAAAATCTTCCAGAGATCTCCATCTCAACACCAGCACCCAGCTTCACTCAACGACCAGCAAGCTACAGTGCTGGACACCCTATGCCAAACAACTAGCAAGACAGGAACATAACGCCACCCATTAGCAGAGAGGTGGCCTAAAATCATAAAAAGTCCGCAGACACCCCAAAACACAGCACCAGACGTGGACCTGCCCACCAGAAAGACAAGATCCAGCCTCATCCACCAGAACACAGGCACTAGTCCCCTCCACCAGGAAGCCTACACAACCCACTAAACCAACCTTAGCCACTGGGGACAGACACCAAAAACAACGGGAACTACGAACCTACAGCCTGCAAAAAGGAGACCCCAAACACAGTAACATAAGCAAAATGAGAAGACAGAAAAACACACAGCAGGAGAAGGAGCAAGATAAAAACCCACCAGACCTAACAAATGAAGAGGTAATAGGCAGTCTACCTGAAAAAGAATTCAGAATAATGATGGTAAAGATGATCCAAGATTCTATTTCCAAGATACAAAATCTTGGAAATAGAATAAACAAAATGCAAGAAACAGTTAACAAGGACCTAGAAGAACTAAAGATGAATCAAGCATCGATTAAAAACACAATAAATGAAAAATACTCTAGATGGGATCAATAGCAGAATAACTGAGGCAGAAGAAAGGATAAGTGAGGTGGAAGATAAAATAGTGGAAATAACTGCTGCAGAGCAAAATAAAGAAAAAAGAATGAAAAGAACAGAGGACAGTCTCAGAGACCTCTGGGACAACATTAAATGCACCAACATTCGAATTATAGGGGTTCCAGAAGAAGAAGAGAAAAAGAAAGGGACTGAGAAAATATTTGAAGAGATTATAGTTGAAAACTTCCCTAATATGGGAAAGGAAATAGTTAATCAAGTCCAGGAGGCACAGAGAGTCCCATACAGAATAAATCCAAGGAGAAATACGCCAAGACACATATTAATCAAACTGTCAAAAATTAAACACAAAGAAATCATATTAAAAGCAGCAAGGCAAAAACAACAAATAACACACAAGGGAATCCCCATCAGGATAACAGCTGATCTCTCAGCAGAAACTCTACAAGCCAGAAGGGAGTGGCAGGACATAATTAAAGTGATGAAGGAGAAAAACCTGCAACCAAGATTACTCTACCCAGCAAGGATCTCATTCAGATTTGATGGAGAAATTAAAACGTTTACAGACAAGCAAAAGCTGAGAGAGTTCAACACCACCAAACCAGCTTTACAACAAATGCTAAAGGAACTTCTCTAAGCAAGAAACACAGCAGAAGGAAAAGACCTACAATAACGAACCCAAAACAATTAAGAAAATGGGAACAGGAACATACATATTGATAATTACCTTAAATGTAAATGGACTAAATGCTCCCACCAAAAGACACAGATTGGCTGAATGGATACAAAAACAAGACCCATATATATGCTGTCTACAAGAGACCCACTTAAGACCTAGAGACACATACAGACTGAAAGTAAGGGGATGGAAAAAGATATTCCATGCAAATGGAAACCAATAGAAAGCTGGAGTAGCAATTCTCATATCAGGCAAAATAGACTTTAAAATAAAGACTACTAGAAGAGACAAAGAAGGACACTACATAAGGATCAAGGGATCGATCCAAGAAGAAGATATAACAATTGTAAATATTTATGCACCCAACATAGGAGCACCTCAATACATAAGGCAAATACTAACAGCCATAAAAGGAGAAATCGACAGTAACACACTCATAGTAGGGGACTTTAACACCCCACTTTCACCAATGGACAGATCATCCAAAATGAAAATAAATAAGGAAACACAAGCTTTAAATGATACATTAAACAAGATGGACTTAATTGATATTTATAGGACATTCCATCCAAAAACAACAGAATACACATTTTTCTCAAGTGCTCATGGAACATTCTCCAGGATAGATCATATCTTGGGTCACAAATCAAGCCTTGGTAAATTTAAGAAAATTGAAATTGTATCAAGTATCTTTTCCGACCACAATGCTATGAGACTAGATATCAATTACAGGAAAAGAGCTGTAAAAAATACAAACACATGGAGGCTAAACAGTACACTACTTAATAACGAAGCAATCACTGAAGAAATCAAAGAGGAAATTAAAAAATACCTAGAAACAAATGACAATGGAGACACGACGACCCAAAACCTATGGGATGCAGCAAAAGCAGTTCTAAGAGGGAAGTTTATAGCAATACAATCCCACCTTAAGAAACAGGAAACATCTCGAATAAACAACCTAACCTTGCACCTAAAGCAATTAGAGAAAGAAGAACAGAAACATCCCAAGTTAGCAGAAGGAAAGAAATCATAAAAATCAGATCAGAAATAAATGAAAAAGAAATGAAGGAAACGATAGCAAAGATCAATAAAACTAAAAGCTGGTTCTTTGAGAAGATAAACAAAATTGATAAACCATTAGCCAGACTCATCAAGAAAAAAAGGGAGAAGACTCAAATCAATAGAATTAGAAATGAAAAAGGAGAAGTAACAACTGACACTGCAGAAATACAAAAGATCATGAGAGATTACTACAAGCAACTCTATGCCAATAAAATGGACAACCTGCAAGAAATGGACAAATTCTTAGAAATGCACAACCTGCCAAGACTGAATCAGGAAGAAATAGAAAATATGAACAGACCAATCACAAGCACTGAAATTGAAACTGTGATTAAAAATCTTCCAACAAACAAAAGCCCAGGACCAGATGGCTTCACAGGCGAATTCTATCAAGCATTTAGAGAAGAGCTAACACCTATCCTTCTCAAACTCTACCAAAATATAGCAGAGGGAGGAACACTCCCAAACTCATTCTACGAGGCCACCATCACCTTGATACCAAAACCAGGCAAGGATATCACAAAGAAAGAAAACTACAGGTCAATATCACTGATGAACATAGATGCAAAAATCCTCAACAAAATACTAGCAAACAGAATCCAACAACACATTAAAAGGATCATACACTATGATCAAGTGGGTTTTCTCCCAGGAATGCAAGGATTCTTCAATATATGCAAATCAATCAACGTGATACACCATATTAACAAATTGAAGGAGTAAAACCATATGATCATCTCAATAGATGCAGAGAAAGCTTTTGACAAAATTCAACACCCATTTATGATAAAAACCCTCCAGAAAGTAGGCATAGAGTGAACTTTTCTCAACATAATAAAGGCCATATATGACAAACCCACAGCCAACATTGCCCTCAATGGTGAAAACCTGAAACCATTTCCACTAAGATCAGGAACAAGACAAGGTTGCCCACTCTCACCACTATTATTCAACACAGTTTTGGAAGTTTTAGCCACAGCAATCAGGGAGGAAAAAGAATTTAAAGGAATCCAAACAGGAAAAGAAGAAGGAAAGCTGTCACTGTTTGCAGTTGACATGATACTATACATAGAGAATCCTAAAGATGCTACCAGAAAACTACTAGAGCTAATCAATGAATTTGGTAAAGTTGCAGGATACAAAATTAATGCACAGAAATCTCTGGCATTCCTATATACTAATGATGAAAAATCTGAAAGTGAAATCAAGGAAACACTCCCATTTACCATTGCAACAAAAAGAATAAAATATCTAGGAATAAACCTACCTAAGGAGACAAAAGACCTGTATGCAGAAAATTATAAGACACTGATGAAAGAAATTAAAGATGATACAAATAGATGGAGAGATGTACCATGTTCTTGGATTGGAAGAATCAACATTGTGAAAATGACTCTACTACCCAAAGCAATCTACAGATTCAATGCAATCCCTATCAAACTACCACTGGCATTTTTCACAGAACTAGAACAAAAAATTTCACAATTTGTATGGAAACACAAAAGACCCCGAATAGCCAAAGCAATCTTGAGAACGAAAAATGGAGCTGGAGGAATCAAGCTCCCTGACTTCAGACTATACTACAAAGCTACAGTAATCAAGACAGTATGGTACTGGCACAAAAACAGAAAGATAGATCAATGGAACAGGATAGAAAGCCCAGAGATAAACCCACGGACATATGGTCACCTTATCTTTGATAAAGGAGGCAGGAATGTACAGTGGAGAAAGGACAGTCTCTTCAATAAGTGGTGCTGGGAAAACTGGATAGGGACATGTAGAAGTATGAGATTAGATCACTCCCTAGCACCATACACAAAAATAAGCTCAAAATGGATTAAAGACCTAAATGTAAGACCAGACACTATCAAACTCTTAGAGGAAAACATAGGCAGAACACTCTATGACATACATCACAGCAAGATCCTTTTTGACCCACCTCCTAGAGAAATGGAAATAAAAACTAAAATAAACACATGGGACCTAATGAAACTTAAAAGCTTCTGCACAGCAAAGGAAACCATAAAGAAGACCAAAAGACAACCCTCAGAATGGGAGAAAATATTTGCAAATGAAGCAACGGACAAAGGATTAATCTCCAAAATTTATAAGCAGCTCATGCAGCTCAATAACAAAAAAACAAACAACCCAATCCAAAAATGGGCAGAAGACCTAAATAGACATTTCTCCACAGAAGATATACAGACTGCCAACAAACACATGAAAGGATGCTCAACATCTTTACTCATTAGAGAAATACAAATCAAAACTACAATGAGATATCATCTCACACCAGTCAGAATGGCCATCATCAAAAAATCTAGAAACAATAAATGCTGGAGAGGGTGTGGAAAAAAGGGAACCCTCTTGCACTGCTGGTGGGAATGTGAATTGGTACAGCCGCTATGGAGAACGGTATGGAGGTTCCTTAAAAAACTACAAATAGAACTACCATATGACCCAGCAATCCCACTACTGGGCATATACCCTGAGAAAACCATAATTCAAAAAGAGACATGTACCAAAATGTTCATAGCAGCCCTATTTACAATAGCCTGGAGATGGAAACAACCTAAGTGTCCATCATCGGATGAATGGGTAAAGAAGATGTGGCACATATATACAATGGAATATTACTCAGCCATAAAAAGAAATGAAATTGAGCTATTTGTAATGAGGTGGATGGACCTAGAGCCTGTCATACAGAGTGAAGTAAGTCAGAAAGAGAAAGACAAATACTGTATGCTGACACATATATATGGAATTTAAGAAAAAAAATGTCATGAAGAACATAGGGGTAAGACAGGAATAAAGACACAGACCTACTAGAGAATGGACTTGAGGATATGGGGAGGGGGAAGGGTAAGCTGTGACAAAGTGAAAGAGCGGCATGGACATATATACACTACCAAACGTAAGGCAGATAGCTAGTGGGAAGCAGCCGCATAGCACAGGGAGATCAGCTCGGTGCTTTGTGACTGCCTGGAGGGGTGGGATAGGGAGGGTGGGAGGGAGACGCAAAAGGGAGGGGATATGGGAACATATGTATATGTATAACTGTTTAAATTTGTTATAAAGCAAAAAATAAAAATAAAAAATAAAGATTAAAAAAAAGAATATCTATCTATCTATATATATATATGTATAACTGAATCACTTTGCTGTACACCTGAACCTAACACAACATTGTAAGTCAACAATATTTCAATAAAAATTTTTAAAATAAAAAAAAAGGGTGAATTTATTATATGTCAACTATACCCCTCCCAAATCTAACTTAAAAAGAAAAAACACAATAAGTATTTTTATTAAACTAAGTATTTGCTAATTTGGCAAGAGGAAAATGATAGGCCAGACATGATTTCATCTGCATTTCCTTGAGGCTGAGCAGTTTTTCACATTTATTACCTGGTCGCTCATTCTTTAAGTGAATGTTTACCAAGCACCTAGCAAATACCTGGCACTGGATATATAAAGATGAATAAAACACTGCCACAGTCCTCAAGGAGTTCTTTATTTTCTCAATTTGTGTGTCTCTTCACATTTTTTAATGGAAATAACAGAAGAAGCAAAGAAATATTTTTTTCCTTGACCATAAGTATAAAGCAAGCTCAATAAGAGAAAGCTAAAATAACATGTAATATGATAAAAATAAAATCAAACCCATGAGTAATCCTAACTCACAGATAACCACTTGAAAACTTAATGTATCTCCTTGCAGTCTTTCCTGGATGCATTAGCATGAGATATTATGTATATAGTTTTGCATCTTCATTAGGAACATTTCCCTATTTTATTGATTATTTCTGGAGAATGGTTTTACTATGTGGCTATCCCATGACCATCCATTCCATTACTGTTAGAAATGTAGGTTCAGTCTAAGTTTTCGCTCAGTGAGTATGTCCATTAATTGGTCTTTACTCTTCACCCATATCTAATTATTTCGCTCTGACAGACTTCTACAAGTGTAATTAACCTAACACATGTACGTAATACTGAATGCAATTATGTAATAGGTTAGATGGCAAGGCAAATATCTGAGGCTTTGTGGGCCACATACAATCTCAATCACACATTCTTATTTGTGTGTCCCCCTACCCCAACCCTTTAAAAAATGTAAAAAATACTCTTAGCTGGTGGGCCATAAATAGGCGGCTGGCCAAATTTGGCCTGTGGGTGATAGTTTGCCAAGCCCTGACCAGTGTATGAATTGTTAAGATTTTATCATAATCAAATTGTTTTCTTCCTGAATAAAGTTTTATTACTATACTCCCACTAGCAGTACATAAGTACACCTTATCTCACTGTACCTTATCTAAACATCAAGCAAAAAATTTTTAAATCTACCCAATATGATACGTGAAAAATGGCATCTCATGTATATTTATTTGATTAGCAATGAAGGTGAACATTTTTCCCCCTGTATACAGGTCATTTACATTTACTCCTTTATAACTTATACATTTATGTTGTCTGTCTATTTCACTTCTGAGTAGGTTTCTCTTAAAGACTTTTACTTTTTTTTCCCTTTCCAATTTTTTTCTAATTAAAAAAATAGAGCTCATTGCAAAAATACAGAAATATATAAAGGAACTGCTGCTTCCTGTAAAGGCAGGTTAGGTTATTCAGACCAATGCTTCTACTGAAAACAACTAAAATTGGCATATATAATTTATTTTTTTTAATCTTAAAAATAAAGAATACATGGCAAGTTTCTAAGAAACTACCAGGAGCCCAGAGGATTAACCAGAGGTAAAACTAGATACCATTTTTTTTACCCTGAGGGTATTTGACTATCCATATGAAATGGACCTGCACTTAACAAACTCTTTTGGCCAGGGTGATAAAAAGACAAAACTGTGAGCCTACCCAAGGTAGGTCTGACAGATCACCCAACATTATATTTGGAATCGTACAGGCTATCTTCTTCTTCTTTTTTTAAAAAAATTTTTTAAACATCTTTATTGGAGTAGAATTGCTTTACAATGCTGTGTTAGTTTCTGCTGTATAACAAAGTGAGTCAGCTATACACATATATATCCCCATATCCCCTCCCTCTAGCGTCTCCCTCCCACCCTCCCTATCCCATCCCTCTAGCTGGTCACAAAGCACCGAACTGATCTCCCTGTGCTATGTGGCTGCTTCCCACTAGCTATCTATTTTACGTTTGGTAGTGTATATATGTCCATGCCACTCTCTCACTTTGTCTTATGGGCTATCTTTAAGGTAAGAAATAAGTAAACTGAATTCTATCCTTTAACCTGGGGGTGGGGGGAAAGGGGGTTGCAAGAAAAGCTGACCTAGTGCTTACTAAACAAGGGGGAAAAAAGAGAAAAAATAATTTTGGAGAGATATTGTAAATCATGCTTTAACCCTAGGGTAGATTTTCAGCCTAATTTTACATAACATGAGTGGTCCAATGAACCTCAACTCCAGGTTTTAGTTTAATATTTAATTTTAATTTAATTTAGAATTTAATATTCTGTTGTTTTTCTGATAATATTCCAATCATCTCCCAAAAGCTAATGCACATTCCTTTGGAGAAAAAAACCCTTTAATGTAGGTCTCCAGAAATCTCCAAAAGTGACTTCTCAAGGGCAATGAGCAATAAATAAATGGTTAAGGTCCACAGCCCAGGGAAACAAAGAACTATAAGCAAAAACCAGCAGGAACAGGAGAAAGCAGAGACTGACCTGCAAAGACTTGAGATATTACAATTATTGGACAAAATATGCTCAGTATTTTCAAAGAAATAAAAAGACTATCTTGAAAATATATTCAGAGAATAGAAGATCCTTAAATGACATAGCAGACCAAAACACACAAACAAACAAACAAAACCCACCTAATAGAAATAAAATAGATATTAGACACAGTGAAAGAGAGAATTTGTGAATGGGACGACAGGTCAGAATAAATTATCCAGAATGCAAAACAGAGAGACAAAAAAATTGCAAGTAAAGAGAAGTGAAAGCTAGAGTGAGAAGGTCTAAAATATATTTGATTGCATTTCCAGGAGAGAAAAAGAATGAGGGAGAGAAGATTTATGAAATAATAGAAATAATACATGTTATTACTTATTTTGATGCTATGCTTGCCTCATATTGGCAAGTGGAGACCCCTTTTTAAGCTAAGATTTTTCAGAACTGATGAAAAAATTTACAGACTCAGGTAGCCCAATAAACTGTATAGTCTTTGTTTTTGTTTTTGTTTTGCGGTACGCGAGCCTCTCACTGTTGTGGCCTCTCCTGTTGCGGAGCACAGGCTCCGGACGCGCAGGTTCAGCAGCCATGGCCCACGGGCCCAGCCGCTCCGCGGCATGTGGGATCTTCCCGGACCAGGGCACGAACCCGTGTCCCCTGCATCGGCAGGCAGACTCTCAACCACTGTGCCACCAGGGAAGCCCAACTGCATAGTTTTTAAAAAGAAAAAATTACAACTAGATATAATATTGAACCTGAAAAAACTACAAAGTGAAAAATCTTAAAAACAAAACCGATTACTTAAAGGAGCAACAGTTAAAATAGCTAAAGTCTCAACAGAAGCTAGAAGCCACTGGAATGATATCTTCCATGTATTGAAAGCTATATGCCAACCTTGTACTCTATACCTAGTGTTGCTTGGGAACTAAAAGTACCAGCATAAACTCATGATCTATAAACATGAACTGTGTCTACAGACATAGAAGGGTACAAACATATACTTCTAAAAAGGCCTAGAAGCAATACCATCACAGTGGTAGAATCCAGATTTTCATTTCTACATACCATTCCCCACTAAAAGGAACCAGGAATCCTTGGAAAATGACTGACTTCAGGGATCTCAGGCAGAAAAAGTATAAGATGAGCCTGGTATACCTGGTTATGCCAGAAAGGAGGTGCTCAGAAAATGACAGGGATATTTCAAAAGGACACAGGAGCCAGCTTGAAGGAGATCCCATTTACCAAATCTGGGATAAGTTGATTTAAACCATTTATATCCTTAAGGTTCTAAAAGTTCCAGTTAAGAGACAGAGATTATTAGATTGGATAGTGAAAGAAAATTTAACTGTATGCTGTATATAAGAGATACATCTAAAACATAAAGATACAGAAAGGAGGGGTTTTTCTGGTGGTGCAGTGGTTGAGAGTCCGCCTGCCAATGCAGGGGACACGGGTTCGTGCCCCGGTCCGGGAGGATCCCACATGCCGTGGAGCGGCTGGGCCCGTGAGCCATGGCCACTGGGCCTGCACATCCAGAGCCTGTGCTCCACAATGGGAGAGGCCACAACAGTGAGAGGCCCACGTACCGCAAAAAAAAAAAAAAAAAAAAAAGATACAGAAAGGATTTAAGAGAAAAAGATCCACCATACGATTATTAAAAGCTAGTGTAGGACTTCCTTGGTGGTGCAGTGGTTAAGAATCCACCTGCCAATGCAGGGGACATGGGTTCGAGCTCTGGTCCAGGAAGATGCCACATGCCACGGAGCAACTAAGCCTGTGCACTGCAACTACTGAGCCTGCACTGTAGAGCCCGCGAACCACAACTACTGAGCCTACGTGCCAAAATTACTGAAGGCCGCACACCTCTAGCCTTCCTCCACAACGAGAAGCCACCGCAATGAGAAGCCCGCGCACTGCAACGAAGAGTAGCCCCCGCTCGCCACAACTAGAGAAAGCCTGCGCGCAGCAACGAAGACCCAATGCAGCCAAAAATAAATTAATTACCAAAAAAAAAAAAAAAAAAGCTCATGTAGCTATACTGACATGCCCATTTAAAGAAACATGGCTTGCATCTGTGCAAAACAGACAGCTGGCACTCAAACCCCAGCAAAAAGTTTTATAGGCAGGGTAGGGAGGTGTTGGGGGTAGGAGTAGGGTGAACTGGTGGTCACTGCCTGCTCATTTTCCAATGCAGACTTTTAATTAATCCTCTTCTTTTCTGTCCTACATTTTACACTCACTCTCTACTAGGCCATGCTTTCATAAATTCTGCTCCTTTTCCATTCACTTTTTCCAGGGAATTAAACTTCTGGTCTCCTGCCTGAGCATGGACTGGAAGGGGGCATAAGGTAGGCATCTTGGCTACATAGAGGTCAACTGTTTCCTAAATATAGATTTTCAACTTATGTTGTTTTCATTTAGTGCCTCATTTTCCAGGGTTATTCCAGGTCAACTGGCTCTATTCACGTTGGTTTCTTTGCACAACTTATCCACTTACCCCATCTTCTGAAATACTGTTACATTCTTTTGTCCCCTGATGACATCCCTGCCATTATTTGTTCATGTGTTTTATACCTTTTTATAAACTGTAACAAGATCTCAGTGAGGAGATAATGTATGTGTTCAATCATCCACCTTTTATAGGAAATCGTTCATGTTTTTAAAAATTCTGTAGGTTTACAGTGCTTTCAAATCTGATAGGCTCCATTTCTCATTACGCTTTACAAAGACCTCCTTTGGTACTTTAACCTGTTTATTCTTCCAGATGAAGTTAGATTCAATTTGCTAATTGCCTGCCCTCCACTATCCAACTATAAATGTATCAGTGCATGGGCACAGACATGCACACCTACACCCCCCCTTTTAAAAATAAATTCCATATAAATGCATTTAAGGGGTACTGATCACCATGAAAAACTGAAAAACAGTTGCACAGGATGCACAGGCATTCTTCTGCATTTTGCCAGATCAGAGCCTTTCCCAAAGGACATATGCATAAGAGTTCCCTTGAAAAGCTCACTAGTTTTCCCGAACCTAAGAAACATTAAAGTGAATACCTTAAATACCCCTTAAAGCATTTTCTAAATTAATAATATTCCCAACTCTAATCTCATATAATGTCGCAAATTTTTCATTACAATTTAACTTCCAATGTAACTTTTTGGTATTCCAGAATGGCTAGCAGTTACCTCTCCCATTACATATGAATATGTTGACATTCTGGTCTATGTAAGCATGATTAGGGTGAAACTGTCCCCGAGGGGCTGGGGACACACTCTCAGTTTACAGGTAAAACTGATTTTCCAAATCCACATGGCTGAAGCCGAAACCATAGGAATGTTATGAATTTACCAATATAAATGCCATTTTATTAAGTCCCTTGGCAGCAAACTTCTGTGGCATCTTAACATTACTTTGATCCTGATTTCAAATTCTGAAACAATACATCCATTCATACACATAACAGTTGCTAAATATTCACTCCAAGTGAGGAAGAGGCATTAGATTCCTGCCCTCATCAAGCTTAAAGACTAGTAGTGGGGGCTTCCCTGGTGGCACAGCGGTTGAGAGTCCGCCTGCCAATGCAGGGGACACGGGTTCGTGCCCGGGTCCGGGAAGATCCCACATGCCACGGAGCGGCTGAGCCCGTGAACCATGGCCGCTGAGCCTGCGCGTCCGGAGTCTGTGCTCTACAACGGGAGAGGCCACAACAGTGAGAGGCCCGCGTACCGCCAAAAAAAAAAAAAAGACTAGTAGGGGAAACAAAAAGATGACTATACCACAATGTGTTAAATGCTACTGACAGATTCTGTGATGATATAAAAGAGAAATACAGGATATTTAACCCAAACTGAAAGGATCTCCTGAGCTGAGTGTTAAAGAGCACATAGGGAAGAGTCAAATGAAAACAGAGAAGAAAAAGAAAGGGCTTTCTAGGCCAGAGGACTAGCACTTGAGGTCAGGACAGGAGCAGCTAAAAAAAATGAAGCTGAGACACAAGACAGAAGAAAGATCACAAAGGGCACAACACATCCAGAAGAGTTTAGGTTACCAACGAAGTTAGACTTTAATGCAGGGAGTCTGACAGGGATAGATTTGCACACTGGGAAGATCACTCTGGTGGTAAATGGAGAAACTGAAAGAGGTGCAGAGGGTTGAAGATAACTTGAAAGCAGGGATACTCTTAAGAAAACTACTGCATTAATCCAGGCAAGCAATGATGAGGGCCTGGACTAGGGCATTAGCACAAGGCTAGAGCAATGGTTTTTGATCAAGGGTAGTTTTGCATTTTTGGCTGTCACAACTGGGGAAGTACTACTGGAATCTAATAGGTACAAGCCAGGGATGCTGTCAACCATCCTACAGTATACAGGACAAACTCCCAACCCACAAATGACTGCACAGTCAGAATAATGCTAAGTTATAGACTGACCCAGCACAAGCCTGCAGAGGTAGCTGATTAGGCATTCAAGGGGTTGGATGGGGGGTGTCAGCCTGTCTCTGCCGTATATAAGCTCCACAACCTTTCTGCTAGTTATTTAACCCAAGATTCAGTTTCTTCAATTATAAAATAGCAATAATCCCATTTCAACATAGGGTTGTTTTGAGACTAAACAAGGTATTTTTAAGGGGCTAACATAATGCCTAACCCAGAGGGAGCAAATACCCAGTAGGTAATGTTATCTGTCAATCATTCCTCAGGAAAAAGAATACTTTTCTTTTAAGGAAAACCCAAGGTTAGAGATATTTGCTTCATATCATAGCTACAGTTTACAGCTGCTCTCATCTTTCCTATGGACTTCTAAAGAGAAGTCTGGAAAAGACTTACTATTACCTGTAGGCTTAGTCCTACTGGCTAAGTCTCTGGTAAAGTCAAATCATTAAAGAGAGCACATAATAGAACCCACCAACAAAACTACACCAATACTAAAGACACCAAGGACTCAAACAATGTTTATCTGACTTTTATGTAATATAGTCTTCCTTAGTATGGATTATATATCCTACTAAAAAAGACAAGTATATTTACCTTGATTATCATTATTCTCCCTTTATTTTAAAGGAAGAGCATAAAATTGGCAATTTCCCTTAGACTCTGGATGGGAAGGACCACGTCATACTCATTATTTGATTTCTAGCCGTGGCAATAGGATGCACTAAAAAGGTTTTTGCATAAATTAAATTATATTTCTACCCTTTCTTAAACTCAAGGTAATCACATAAGTTATCATACCTACTCTTTTCCTAGTATGTGTATGTACTGGGGAGGAGGTTTCCATGGGAGAGATTAAGTGCTTTCCCTCAAATGTTTCATTACAGAAATAAAAAAAGAACACTTCCTTCTTAAAGGAAGCACTGTCTCCATGGAATGGAGGGTGGGGAAGATGAGGGAACGATTATAATCAAGTTAATAGTTAGTACCTCTTTGAAATTACGACTGCTGTGAGACTGACCTAGTATGAATATACAAATTTGGGGGGTTCTACTGCTTTTGGAGGAACTAACTATGATTGGAGGAGCTGTACCACTAACTAGAATGCAGTCTAAAGGAAACTGCAGAAGTTTTAAAACATGTATGACATAATTACAACTTCTGTGAACATTTAGTACTGTGAAGTTACCAAATGCAGAACAGCTCTAAGTACTCAGATGAATGTGTAAATTCTAATAAATACTGAGGAACTTACCTAGGTTTATCCAAATTCCACCTGGTTTGAGTATTTTCCATATTGTGTCAATATAATCAATTACATTGTGAGCTGTGTCTATGAAGAAACAGGTAGCAATACAGTCCCAGGTACCTATTCAAGGAAAATCAAATTACTATATGTTATATTATTTTGCCTTTCTTTTAATGAATTCCTTAAAGGTACCAGTTACCTCTTTACAGACTATGAATATTTCATATAACTGCAGGGGTATAGAAGCTAAACTCTTCCAATCAACTACTATAATCAAGGCTACCAAATAATCATTTATGAGATACTTTGTAATTCATAAAAGCTTTTATTACTAATTTGATAAGGTAATCAATTTGGAAATCATTTTTGATAACCTATATCACTATACCCTTACCAGATAATATTTATAAGAGTTTTGTTTATAATCTTTTCAACTTCTAGCCTTCATTTAAAATCAGTTAAGATGAAATGATATTTGAATTTTAAGTTGTGATTTAAACCAGTGTTAGCTACCAATTCCGGAAGGTTTCAAAAAGACTTCATGCATTTGCTGCCAATTGAGAAATGAATGGCATCAAAATACATAAGCATCCACCAGTACTTGGGAGAACTGCCAGTTGAAAAGGGGGATGGGGACAGTCAGCAGCAGTGGGTGGGAACCCAGCAGAGAACTCTGTTTGCCTTCTGGAGGCTGTGGCCTGGCACAGAGACAGAAGAGACTGCATTGAAGGTGGCTGTCTGTACAAATAAGGCACTTGATCCAACTGCGGATTACCTTCACCATCTCCTCTTTCAAACCTGCTCCAGAAGAAAGTCACTTTTACTTGACAAAGCAATGTTTTCCATTATTTCACTCCTATTTTGAGACCCTGCTCCCTAACTTACCCCCAGCACCTAACACCTTCTATCTCCCTCCTTCTACCTTCAGAGTGCAGGTTTTCACAAGGTCAGCGTTCAGGGAAAAATAAACAAAAACTTGACTATCTTGTTCCTCTCCCACTCTAATCTCTCCAAGGCCTCCCAATTCTCTCAGAACACAATTCAAAGTCTTCGCTGTGGCCTACGAGTCAGCCTCACCAAACCCACTCCAACCTGATCTCCCATCATTTGCCCACTGCTTATCACACCCCAGCCAAACTCACCTTCTTACTCTTCTTGAGCAGAACAAGCGTCCTTCCCACCCCCTAATCTTCTTTCCTTTGCCATTCCCTCTGCAACACTTGCCCCCACGTATCTGAATGGCTTGCTTCTTCATTCCTTTGAGGTTCTCTGCTCAATCTTTCTTCTTAAGTTCCCCTTTTAGAAAGACCTTCCCTGGGAATTCTATATAAACCAGCAGTCTCTCCCCAGTCACTCATTATCCCCTTTACCCTGCCTTATTTTTTCTTCCTCACAATATTAATTTGTTATCGCCTCTCTCTCCGAACTAGAATATGGGTTCCCTGTGCACAGGGGCTTTGTTTTGCTCACTGCTCTCTTTGCAATGCCTGCTACTTAGCAGGTACTCAACAAATACCTGTTAAATGAATGAACCTGCTGACCCCTCAGCCTTCTATTTTTCTTCTTCCTTTTATTGCCAATCCCTCTCTCCTCTTTCCCCATTATCATCTCCCTTTCTCTAATGCCTAGCTCAAATTTCTTCAACATTTTGCCAGGCTGAAGTCCAAACTTCATAGCCTGCTTATAAAGGTCATCCACAATCTGGAACCAACCTACTTCTCTAGCCGTATCTGCCATTAAATCCCCAAATGTTCTTTTTCCTTCCAGTAAGGCTATTCTACCATCCCCGATTACCTTACTCATTCATATCTTTGTACCTCTGAATGCCATTCCTCCCTATCCTTCAAGTCACAGCCTCTCCACAAAGAGCTCACTTCTCACACTAACCTACTTCCATCTTTATTGTATTCATTACTCAACCTTTGTTTACATGTTGTCTTATATTAATAGACCCAACATTCTAAATTTCTTAATTGTGGGATCTCATACTTCTTTATATTTCACATCACTGCCTTATACATAACTTTGAAAATATTCTAAATTGTCATTGAAGTATACCTTATATTCTATTGTCAAAATGAATGACCACAACTTTGGCTTAGTATAAAATTAGCTCATTAAATTTAGAATAAAGCATGTGATCTTTGGACTTACTGCATTCTGAGTATATCTCCTGAAAATCTCCTGCTGTCATAGAAAAGTTAGAACCGGGAGGAAGACTGTGGGGGTCAACATCAGGGAAAAAGATGGGTCGAATCTGATCAGCTGACCTCCGGTTATTGCTAAACTGATGAATCCAGGGATAAAGCTTATATTTATTAATTTCAGAACATCTGCAAAATATGAGCATAAAATTCAGTGTTAACTAAATATTTTACCAGGGAAATCTACTTTAAACACTAAAATATAATCTGTTTGATTGAAGATTTACTTATATAATTAACACTTAAAAAGTGTTACCACTACACTCCACCCAATTATCTGAAACTCCACATAGGCATGTAGATGAGTAACCAATCACGGATTAAAACACAGAAACAAAATTAAGGTAAATTAAGATATATAAATGTGCTATTTTCATTCAAATTTTTAAAAATATATCACTGAACTCAAGCTCAAGTAAAAAAGTCTAAGTATTTTTTTCAAAAAAGGTATGGGTTTTGTTTGTTACCTAATTATTTTAATTATTTTGTACAACACTCTCCTTTTTACCTTCTCACTATCCCCTAACTCACACTGCTACCAAGTCAACACATTATTTAAACAAGGCAGCTATTTATTTTTTCTCTAACACACCTCTTCTGGCTTTGAAAACTCTTTTCCACTACTTTCCAAATGAGGCCACAGAAGTTCTGCGAGATCTTTCCAACTCAGATATGTGAGCCATTTATAAGAATTTGACTAAGAAAAAAATTATGATTGCTACATTATAATCTTACTCCACTAAAGAAACAAAGGGGTAAATAAGTTTAAGGAACAATAAGAAAATACTCCTTCCAGGACAATACTTAGCCCAAAATTCTGCAGAGAAATCATCTCAGCTTCATGGAGTACCCAATCACTTTTTAAAATATCACTTACCCATCCCGTTCAACATTCTGTTAACTAGGCAACTAATTAAAGTAGTAATTGTATAAGCAATTTAATTTTAATAAGAAACATTTATGATATATACCATATTTAACCACTACGTACTTATCTTCAAATTCAGAATTCTGCAAAAATAGGTAAGTCAATCTGATTCTGAGAAATTACTATTTCCAGCAAAAAGTAAATTAAATACCTGTTGAGTACAAAGTTGGAAGAAAAGAGCATAAAAAAACTCCATTCATTTCCTTGACAAGCATAACCTAGCATAGCTATTTCCCAGGCCAGTCTTCCTAGTCCAGCACCAGGTACCAGAATATTTACTTTAGAAGGATCCCTGAAATGAAATAAGGCAATTATGTCCAACCCCTCAAAGAAAAGGGGGAAAAAAATAGACAAAATCCATATTAACAACTAAAAACTTAAGATATTTAGTAAGAATAAGCTCACTCAAGACTCTGACTTCTTAAATTTGAGAAATACTTGTAAATATCAGTGAGAAATAAGGATATAAAGAATTATCAAATGTTCAGTTGTTATTTTAGGGTTTTATCCCCAAAGTATTATTTTTAAGAAGAAAAAGGAGTCGCCTTATATCCAAGACTTATGAAGACACTCATATTCCTAGTAGCTATCAACTAACTGGGAAGACAAATTATTCCAAAATGATCCCTATACATACAAAGAGACTGAACAAAATTATTTTAGCATATGAGACAGTAAAACAAGACATAACTTTATTTCTGAATTCTACATGTAATACAATGGTTTATGTAACCAAATTAAGTACAAGCAGATTTTAATGTGTCAGGTCTCTCCTTAAAATCTTATATATTTCAATTGGCAAAAGAATCTGGAGCTGGGATATTCTCATGGGGAAAATGGGGAACTGCCTTCTAATTGAGCATATATGATGGCAAACGTATCACACCAAACCAGAGGTTCACAATCAAACTGTTCTCCACTTATTAGCATCACTCTACCATCACAAATTTCCTTTACTGTAACATCTGTCATTCTATTTTCAGACCACTGAAAAGCCTTAGCAAAGCAAAGACTTTTCTCAGTACTTCTGGCAAATCAACATAAGCCTAAGGAAACTAAAATGTGTTCTTGTGAAAAACCAGAGAAAAATGTGTATAATCAGCTGTCATTGTGTCAATTAAAAAGGAATTTCATTATTGTCTGTATTCCCCAAATTTAGCTCATAAGTCAAATCCAATTTCCAAGTCTACTCCCATGAACAATTCTTTTTTATCTTTAAACTGTATGGGCTTTAAGTTTGATGTGCTCCAAATGGCAACAGGACTTTTTACTAGTAGCCCGTATGATAACCTTTAGCATTTCCCATTTTGAAATAAAAACAAACAAATAGAACTATGGGGCTTCTGAAAATTCAGTCTACAAATACAGTAACAAGGGAATTTGCCCA
Source organism: Mesoplodon bidens (assembly GCF_964165515.1). Lineage (NCBI taxonomy): Eukaryota > Metazoa > Chordata > Mammalia > Artiodactyla > Ziphiidae > Mesoplodon > Mesoplodon bidens. Next base: position 83,968,610 of record NC_138162.1, read on the forward strand.
GGGTCCTTCAATCTTAAGTATCTATATATGGAACATGTATTTGTATAAAAATCGCAACAAAGTCTATTTAGTCTGTTTTACTGCTGAATTTTATATATACAATAAGGCATAAAATGAAATTTGTTAAAAATGATTTCTGACAGGGCTTCCCTGGTGGCGCACTGGTTGCGAGTCCACCTGCCGATGCAGGGGACACAGGTTCGTGCCCCGGTCCGGGAAGATCCCACATGCCGCGGAGCAGCTGGGCCCGTGAGCCATGGCTGCTGAGCCTGCGCGTCCGGAGCCTGTGCTCCGCAACGGGAGAGGCCACAACAGTGAGAGGCCCACGTACCTCAAAAAAAAAAAAAAAAAAAAAAAAGATTTCTGACAAACAGGCTTATTATGATTAGTAAGATATTCTTTAATACTTGACATGGACAAACTAATACCAAGGTGCCTTATAATAGTTTTCACTAAAATAAAATAGAATGTTTCCTTTTCATTCCAGATTATATGCAATATGTTTGTATGTGCGAACACTAATTTTTAATAAAGAGAATGGGTACATCCTCTCATTCTGTTCAGGCCTACCTATATCAGTTATCTAACATGAACATATATACTTTTAATACTAGAATCTGAAAAACTCCTAGCTGTAAGACTATATGCTAGCCCTTGTATAAAGGACCAGCCACTGTCATTTTCTACTCCCCACCAGACCCACCAAAACACTTACCCTCCAGAACTACTACCTCTTTTCTTTTCCCAGTTCCCATTTGCCCAGTCAAAAACATGTGTTTTTTTTTTACAAGTGGTTGTTTTCAGCTTAGATTTTTTTAAAAAAAATCAAGGTAGTGCAACAGAAAGTAAAAGGATCTGGAAGTAAATTCAAAGAGTATTTAAACCTTTATAAAAACAATCACTAATAATCAATTTCTGAATGGCTCATAATCCGAGTAAAAGATTACCATGCAGAAATTAGAAATCATGCCAAACTTAAGGGAAAGTTGTGTTAATAACTGTACTAATATTTATTTTGTTCACTTAAAGAAAGTTAACTTTATGATAGCTATTACCAAATACTTCCAAACTGATCAGGCCTATAGAACTCTTTATCCCTACCTTGTGGCAGAAAGTTTCTATATAAAACCGCTATTGAAAGGCTGTAATACGCAAGAGGGAGGAGATATGGGAACATATGTATATGTATAACTGATTCATTTTGTTATAAAGCAGAAACTAACCATTGTTAAGCAATTATACTCCAATAAAGATGTTAAAAAAAAAAAGGCTGTCATAAAGCCACGGAATACAGAATACATCAAGCCTTACCTTAAGAGTTAGTAGAGATTACTATAGATCTATCAAGAGTTAGTAGAGATTACTATAGATCAATTATTTGTATTACAGAAAAAAAAAGATTTTAGTGGGAATATTAAAGGAGACACATTAAAACAAATTCTCTAAGAACTGAAAAAATGATCAAGAATCAAGCACTGAATGGGAGAATTTTCCCCCAAATCTTTGTTCTTAGCTAGATTTTTTTTTCCCCCAATTGGGTCTTCATATAAGGGATATTAACAGCATACAAGAAAGTCTCTCTAAACACAATGTGTATAAAACTAAGGCACTCTAAAAGGCATTTTCTAGTATAAGTTCTTATAAAGTCAAGGGCATTTCTACTCTGTGGAGAATAAGAGACATATAAATCTAAGTATAGACCTTAATGGTGAACTGACTTTAAACTTAGAAAACCAGGAATAGAGCCATATGATTAATATGTGCCTCAGTAATCAAATGTTGCCTGCTTGAGATTCTCAGCAAAAAATTGGCAAGCAAACAAGTTTATGTAGTTATTAAGGCCCAACTATGGAGAAGCAGTATATTCACTACAAATTTAACACCTCTGATAATAGTGGGAAAATCTTCAATGGTTTTCCAGACAAGCCAAGAATGAAGACGACAGAGAACCCCTGTGTGTCTGAAGAGGCCGTGGATCATGTTTGCACCAACCTTTGTGCTCCAACTATTTTACCAGCAGGAAATGTTGTTCTTGAAAGAAGTTTCCTTTATTGTACACAGAATGATTTTTGCATAGCAGCTGCAAATCAGCAAATTCCAACACACAAAATTGTGGCTACTAAATACTTAAAATGTGGTTAGTTCTAATTGAGATGTGTTTCAAGTATAAAATAAATACCAGATTTCAAAGACTTAGTATAAAAAAGGAATGTAAAATATCTCATTAATAATCTTGTATACTGATTATATGTTAATAATTTTAGATATACTGGGTTATTAAAGTATATTATTAATTTCACCTGTTTCCATTTACACTTCTGATGTGACTACAAGAAAATTTAAAGTAACACAGGCAATTTGCATTGTATTTCTGTTGAACAGTGCTGGTCCATACAGAGAAATCATAACAACACAATTCTGAGCAAAAAAAAAACAATTGTGAAATGACACCACAAACCATTATATGATCTTTTAAAACACACAGAACACAATGTGTTGTTTATGTACATGTATATAGACACGTAGCTAATGTAGGAAGGTAAGATTAGAGTAACAAATTTATATTAGTTGTTATCTCTGGAAAGAGAGAAGAATGTGCTCTGTATGGTTTGCAGGGCAGTTTCAAGTGTATCTGTAATGTTTCTTTTAAAAAATATAGAAAAAAGAGATCTGAAGCTACTATGGCAAAATGTCAAGGTTTAACAGAGTTGGATGTTGAAACACTTTTTATTCAGACTAGAAAATGGTTTAGAAATCAGAATTAGTGTCTAGCCTCTTCAAAAATATGGTCCCAACTTACTTATCTACTCCCAATAAAGAACTCCATATATCAGCAAGACAACTTCTCATCCATTTCAGAAAACACTTTCTCACCTTAATCTTTAGAGCTCCTATAGAAACTGAGCTTAAATTATCACCGAAACTATAAAGTCTTTCTTTTTCCAAATATCCCAGGCAAAGCTTTAAGTCACTTCTCAATGCTTTCAGTACTTCATTCATCTCTCTGTTATAGTTTATATACCTAGTTCATCACTTCACTTCTTTCATTTAATACGGGGGTCAGCAACTATGACACACTAGCCAATCACCTGTATTTGCAAATAAGGTTTTATTAGAACACAGCCATGTCCAGTCATTTATGTATTGGCTATGGTTGCATTCCCATGACAAGAGAGCTAAATAGTCAGTCCCCAGAGACCACATTGCCTTTAAAATCTAAAATATTTTCTAGCTGGCTCTTTAAGAAAAAGTTTACCAATCCTGATCTAATGTATCTTGAACTTCTTTCCCAATCAGCGCACAGAGCTTTCTTAATCTGTTTTATGACTGAATAAGTAGTCCATTGTAAGACTGTATAATAATGTATCAAAATTTGCTAATTAAGGACAACTAGATTGTTTCCAATCTCTTGTTATTATAACATTAAAACTAATATCCTTGGCATAAATAGTTTCCCTCATGTACCTCTGTGGATAGCTTTCCCAAAACTGAACTGCAAGGATCAAAAGATATGCATTTGAATTTCGTTAAAATTACCAAGTTGCCCTCCATAAAATTTTACTAATTTATTCTTCCATCAGCCACATGTTTCCTCACACCTTCAGTAAGTTATGTAACTTTTAAATCTTTACAATATAATGGATGAAAATGGCATCTTAGTGTGGTTTTTACATTTGCATTTTTGCATGAGATTAAGCATCCTGTATTTCTTTTTCTGTTTACTATTTACACTATTTTTCTACTAGATTATAGTCTTGAATTGTTTTTCCACTGAGTTATTACTCTAGATTTGTAAGCACTTGAAATCCTGGAATGTAGGTGCTTGACATCTTGAGTTGAAAGAAATCTGAAATATATATCTGTCTGTGGTCTAAGAGGACTTTCTGGATAGAAAAAAGAGACTATTTTCAGTCTCTAAACTACTTTGGCATTATTTGGCAATCTCCATTTGCTCTTTTAAAATGGTTTCTTACAGTTAAAAATAATCCTTTTAAAATGTGTAAATCTTAACAGTTACTATCTCTGATAGATTAAACAATACGATTTTTTAAAAAATCCTTTTATAAATTATAACTTACATTCTTTATTTCAATCTAAGTGAAAAATGCTTCTTTAAAGCTCAGCATATTTTTTCCTAAGGGTCAACTATATAAAAGAAAAAACATATTCAATATAGTCAGTAGTACATCATTGGCTTCTTGAAGTGTTAGACATATACTGAAATGCAAAGGCATAATAGATTTACCACCCACAAACAAAATATCACTTCAAATTCTTCTAAAATAGAATGGGTTAACAAAATTAAGCTCTAAAAAGTACAGTCCAGAAATTTTCAGGATTCATAAGAGAATATGATTCTACATGGTTGTGATTTCCCATTTCAAATAGGACTCGTACCTAAGAATCTCTCCTTAGCAACTATAAACTTTATAGCACTAAATTCTTGAGCTAATAACTACTGAAGTGTTTGGCATTCAGCACAATTAAAACAGCATTTCCTTAATTTAAAAGTAGACCCCAATATAGATGTTAATCTGTGGCTTCAAAGCTGCTTGTACTTGTAAACTCAGACACTTAAAAATTCTAAACAGGAACAAATTTGACAAACTGATAAGACAAATATGCTTTCATAGGAAAAAGTATTTTAATGATCACAAGTACAGTTAATTTATGCATATTTAGGTATATTGTTTTTTGCAGACAGCTCAGTTAGAAAAGGCCTATATTGAAATTTCAAAAAGAAAAGAACACAATCCAAAGGCTAGCTGACATAAATATAAGTCAAATTCAGTCTGAGTGTAAAAATATAAAATTCTCACGCACTTGCTGTGGCACAAACAGAATCCTAAAAATTTATCTGAGACCCAAACTTAACCAGGATTTACCTAGAGTCAACCTGGATTCTGAAGGGCTATAATTATGTCCCTTTTCCAGGACTCGGAGTTTACTTTTTATGGCAAAGTTATAACTTTAATATGGATAAAGACTTTGTTGTATTTTATTAGGTTTATTTTTTACGTTTTTTTTAATAGCTCATCTTATCTATTATAAGGAAACCAATCTAAGTTTAACAAGCAAAACAAATGACATAGGAAGAAACATGTAAATTTTCCATTGGGTACCAGAATGCCAAAAATAAAGTTTGATATTTTGGTGCACTTCATTTAAAGTTCAAATATCAATGTCCACTTTTATAACATTGATTACTTTTAGGGAAGGGAAATGGGTAACTAGATAGGAAACTTTATATCCTTTGAAACCTTTAAAATTTTGAACCCTGCAAAATGTTTTACCTATTCAGAAATTTTTTTCAATTATTTACTTATTTTAAAGAAACATTAAGAGTTAATTCATCCTTTTCTCACCAGTCTACATTGTATCTGCCAACAGTAATAATAATAATAATAACAACAACAATAACAGGGACTTCCCTGGTGGTCCTTCCAATGCAAGAGACGAGGGTTTGATCCCTGGTTGGGGAACTAAGATCCCACATACCGCGAGGCAACTAAGCCCACGCACCGCAACTACTGTGCCCACGCGCCACAACTAGAGAGGCCACACGCCACAACTACTGAGCCTGCGTGCCACAATGAAAGATCCCACGTGCTGCAACTAAGACCCAATGCAGCCAAAAATACATAAATAAATTTTAAAATAAAAATAATAACAATAACAGATAAATAATAGTAAAATAATACTTGTGCTAGTTCAGTAAGTACCTTTAACAATGACATGCCTTTTTAGTACAGCTAACATTGTTACGCTGACTGGATACCATGGTAATATACATGATTCAATGATCACTGAGTATGAACGAAATCATGTTTAAAGTGCTAGAAATTATGCTGACTTAAGCATTTGACATTCGGCCTTCCAAGAATACCCAAACTTGTATACTCCAACAGTAAAAAGTCTTATCTCATAACCTACTTTTCAGAAACAAAGATATTTTGAATTTTGAGAAATACCTGGATTTTATGTTTACAAAAGCTATCAAGGGGCTTCCCTGGTGGCGCAGTGGTTGAGAGTACGCCTGCCGATGCAGGGGATACGGGTTCGTGCCCCGGTCCGGGAAGATCCCACATGCCGCGGAGCGGCTGGGCCCGTGAGCCATGGCCGCTGAGCTTGCACGTCTGGAGCCTCTGCTCCGCAACGGGAGAGGCCACAACAGTGAGAGGCTCGCATACCACAAAAAAAAAAAAAAAAAAAAGCTATCGAACTATATTATCCATTATTTTACAAATAGTATATACATTGAGAGAGTGCACCAACTAGGAACTTTAAGAATATATTTTTGGAAGCAGCAATATTTATAAAAGTTCCTAAAACTGAAAACATATATTTATAAAAAGTATGAAAAATAAGGAAATAATGAGACTAGATTATAACTCTAATAGTTGTAGAATATTTAAGGTAAGACTATCGATAAAAATTAACAAAAAAACTTGTAACATTTATTAAAGTAAAGGTAGGCTTTAAGAAGAGAAGAGAAAAAAAAAAGGAAAAAAAAAAAAGAAGAGAAGAAAATTAATAGAACAAAGGAAAAAAACATGATCATTTCATCTGACACAGAAAAGGTATTTGACAAAAGGCAACATTCTTTCATGACAAAAACTCTCAGGACAATAGGAATACAGGGAAAATTCCTCAATATAAAAAAGGGTATTTATGAAAAACCCAGAGCTAACATCGTAATCAATGGTGAAAGACTGAAATCTTTCCCTCTAAGACCAGAATACTATATATGGATGCCCCCTTTCACCACTGCTATGTATTGTTATGTACTTCCAGAGCTATTTAAATGTGAAAGGAAGAGGTAAAAACTATATTCACAGATGAGATGCTCCTATATGTAGAAAAACACAAAGAATCCAGAAGAAAGCTACTAGAGCTAATAAACAAATTAAGCAAAGTTGCAGAGTACAAGATGAACACATTAAAAAGTTAGTTGTTTCTATACATCAGCAATGAACAATCAGAAAAGGAAATTAAGAAAACAATTCCATTTACAATAGCATCTAAAAGAATTTAAAACTTAGGAATAAATCTAAACAAGGAGGTGTTACATTGAAACTTGTACACTGAAAACTAAAAAACAAAGCTTAATGATATTAAAGAACACCTAAATAAATGGAAAGACATCCTGTATTCATGGATAGGAAGATTTAACATTATTAAGATATCAACACACCAAAAACAATCTACCTATTCAACACACTCCCTAACAATATTCCAATAGCCTCTTTCACAGAAATGGAAAAACTGACTCTGAAATTCATATGGAATTGCAAGGAGCCCCAAATAGCCAAAACAATCTTGAAAAAGAACAAAATGTACAAATCACACTTCCTGACTTCAAAAATTGCAAAGCTACAGAAATTTAAATAGTATGGTACTGGCAAAGGGCAGACACATAGACCAATGGAATAGAATAGAGAGTCCAGAAATAAACCATCACATATGGTCAATTGATTTTCAAGGACAGTGCCAAGACAATTCAATGGGGGGGAAAGACAGTCTTTTTAACAAATGGTGCTGGGAAAACTGGATATTCACATGTAAAAGAATGAAGTCAGACCCTTACCTGATACCATATGCAAAAATTAACTCAAAATGGACCAAAGACCTAAGCTTAAGAACTAAAATTATAAAACTCTTAGAAGAGAAGATTGGGGAAAATCTTCATGACACTGGACTTGGCAATGATTTAATGGATATGGTATGAAAAGCACAGGTAACAAAAGAAAAAAACTGATAAACTGGATTTCAAATTATAAAATTTTGTACATCAAAAGACACTATCAAGAAAGTAAAAACAGCCTACAGAACGGGAGAAAATATTTGCAAATCATGTATTTAACAATGGATTAACACATGCAAAAAAAGAAAAAGACTCAAATCTTATCACACAATCTTATCTATGAAAATCATCTTCAATCCAGACATAATAAAGTATAAAAATGCATTAACAAAGCCTATGGACAATAAAAATGTAAATTAAAAGCTTGTCAAGTGAGTACTATATATGTCAAGCATTTGAAATCTGAAATCTGAAGTATCTGTAGTTGAATATTTGAAATCTGCCTAGCTTTGAAGCCTAAGAATAAACTTCTTTCTAGAAAAAACATGTCACTAAAAAACTTCTTTCTAAATCGTATCTGCAGAGCATACACAAAAAGGCAGTGAATTATTACCGACTCTACATCTGAATCTTGTGCATTAAATATCTGGACATGCAGAAATAAGCAGTCGTCTTTTTTTTTCTTTTTTAAGTCTGACAACATGGCTGAAATAATGATAAATTCAATTGTGGGGCGTCCAAAGTTACTCGCTTACTGAGATATTTCTGGGTCTCACACCCACAACACTATACACTTGACTGAAGAAATATTTATAGAATTGAACATCAGTAGTGTCATGACTTCATCAACAATGGAATAAAAATTATGAAAGTTTTAAGTGATTAAAAAAAATCAAAAGTATACAACGAATCTATTATCCCTTCAACTGTGTGTTCAGAACATAATTACAGCACAGCATGCCAAAAAACTACTGGTCACAAGCAGAAATACATTGGATAATTTTCATACTTACTAAGCTAAAGACAATCTACATGGCACACAGACATAAAAGTATTCAAACAAGGTGGATCGGCATCCATTACATGTTAAAGGCTCACTAAATAAAACAGATATTTTAAAGTCTTTCAATGGGCTTATCAACAGACTGGCATAATAAAGAATCAGTGAAGTTCAAGTAAAGTCAATAGAAATTATCCAAACTAAAATATTAAACGAGTTAACAGGGAGGGGCAATGTAGAAAAAGAGCCACCTGAAACCTGAGAGACAATAGCAAACAGTTTAATATATATGTAACTGACATCCCTAAGAGAAAGAAATAGAGAAAAAGGTAGGAGAAACATGTGAAGAGATAAGAGTAAAGAATTATTGATTCGGTGATATATATCTACTCAAACCCCCAAAAGCAAAGCCAACCTCAAGTGGGAGAAACACAAAGAAAACCACATCTAGTCACACAGCTGACAAAGGTGGGGAATGGGGTGAAGAGAAGGGCGAGTAACTGTTTAATGGGTATGGGATTTATTCTGGGTTGATGAAAATGTTTTAGAAGTATACAGAGATGATGGATGCACAATACTGTGAATGTACTTAATGCCACTGAATTGTTTCCTTTAACATGGTTACTCTTGGGGCTTCCCTAGTGGCGCAGTGGTTAAGGATCTGCCTGCCAATGCAGGGGACACGGGTTTGAGCCCTGGTCCGGGAAGATCCCACACGCCACGGAGCAACTAAGCCTGTGCGCCACAACTACTGAGCCTGTGCTCTAGAGCCCAAGAGCCACAACTACTGAAGGCCTCATGCCACAACTACTGAGCCCCCACACCTAGAACCTGTGCTCTGCAACAAGAGAAGCCACTGCAATGAGAAGCCTGTACACCGCAAGGAAGAGTGGCCCCTGCTCACCGCAACTAGAGAAAGCCTGCACGCAACAAAGACCCAACGCAGCCAAAAATAAATAAATTAAATAAATAAGTTAAAAATAAATAAATAAATAAAACTAAGCCAAGATACAATTTCCCATCTATTAGATTGGCAAAAGTTCAAAAGCTTAATAATACAATATATTTGGCAAGGCTGTGAGTAAACAGGCACATTCATATATTGCTGGTAGAAGGCAAAACAATACAACCCTTATAGTGATACGTGGCAATAATTGTGGCAGACAGACTCTAAAGTGGACCCCACCTCCTGGTGTTCACGCCTTTTTATAATTCCTTCCTTTGAGTGTGCCCCGGACCTATGACTTGCTTCTAACCAACAGATGTCACTCTTGTGATTGTGTTACATTAGAAAAGACTCCACTGAGTCTTCTATAATGAAACAGAGCCTGCTGGCTCCAGAGACTTTCCTTGCTGGCTTGATGAAGTTAAGTAGCTATTTGTGAAAGCCCACAAGACAAGGGACTCTGAGAGGTCTCCAGGAGCTAAGGTAGGCTTCTAGCCCTTAGTCAACTAGAGCCAGGGCCTACAACCACAATGAAACAAATTCTGCCAACAACCTGAGTGAGCTTGGAAGTCAATGCTTCTACAGCCAAGCCTCTAGATGAGAACACAGCCCAGCAGACATCTTGATTACAGCCTTATAAGATCCTATACAGAGAACTCAGTGAAGCCATGTGCAGACTTTTGACCCAAGGAAACTATGAAATAATAAATATGTGTTGTTTTAAGCAGTTAAATTTATGGTATTTTGTTGCACAGCAACCAATATACATTTACCTTTCAGATGCAGCAATCCCACATCTAAGAATTTACACTAAAGATACATCTCCAAAAATACAAAAATATACGTGCACAAGGTTATTAACTGTAGCATTATAATTGCAAGATACTGTCAGCTACTTTACTTAAATAACCAAATATAAGAGACTGGTTGAAGTATTCTGAAACTGTTTAAAAGAAAAAAAAAGATTGAGTAAGATTTCCATGAACTGATACAGAGCTAATCGAGGATTAAGTGGAAAAAGGAAAGTGCAAAATAAAATATATAGTATTCTCCCTTTTGTGTATGAAAAAGGGGGTACTTAAAAAGAAAAAAATACTTATCTTCTTACTTCCATAAAAAAAGACCAGGGGCTTCCCCGGTGGCGCAGTGGTTGAGAGTCTGCCTGCCAATGCAGGGGACATGGGTTCGAGCCCTGGTCCGGGAAGATCCCACACGTTGCCGAGCAACTAAGCCTGTGCACCACAACTACTGAGCCTGTGCTCCAGAGCCCATGAGCCACAACTACTGAGCCTGCGTGCCACAACTACTGAAGCCCGCGTGCCTAGAGCCCATGCTCTGCAACAAGAGGAGCCACCACAGTGAGAACCCCGCGCACCGCAACCAAGAATAGTTGCTCACAGCAACTAGAGAAAGCCCACGCAAAGCAATGAAGACCCAATGCAGCCAAAAATAAAATAAATTTATAAATAAATAAATGTTATTTAAAAAACCAGAAAAACACAAGAAGGATACATGAGAAATTAATAATATTGATAACCTACATGGCAGAGTGAGGGTGAGATGGAGTATGGAAAAAACAAGGGAAGGAATGACATTTTTTCTGAATATCACTTTTTTGTATAGTTTTGTTGAGATGATTAGTCCACAAATCAAAAAAATAAAAAATCAACAAGAATGGGGTAGGGGGCAGGGACACACAACCCTAAAACTGAAAGAAAGCAGAAACAAATAAACCTAAGTATACTGAATTTCACATAAAAAATATAACCACGGTGAGATTGCGAAGGCTGAAGGGGAGCTAATTTGAGTAAACTGTGAAGAATATTTTTATTAAAAACCCTTAATTTAGGGGGAAAAATAATTAATTGCTAGCAAATCCTGAACTTTTTGGGTAGTTCTGTTTTTCCTACAGTATGGAGGTAGCAATTCTGAAACAATTTTGTGTGTACTGTAGGACTGACTGAATGAGCAAATATACTGATGTTGTCCGAAGCCAGGGTTTTCACTGTGGAAAAAGACAGACAGATTTAAAGAATGGGGGAAGCCAAGGGAGGAACCCAATGGGGTTGGAATAGAATTGAAGATATCAGTATGAACTCATTATTTCTTGTGTTTGGTGTGTGTGTGTGTTCTGTCCACTGAAAGGCCCATAAGCAATGACATCTTAGGAAGAGTGAACATGCCTAGTGCCAGATCTTGGTTTCAACCCACCATTCCACATTAAAGGAACCAGGTCCTTGGAAAAACACTCAATTTCAGGACTGAAGTAGTGAAGATACAAGATGGGACTGAAATATCTTACGTCAGAAAGTAAGGAAGTGCTCAAAAAAATGACTGAGGCATGCCATGGCAAAAGGCCATAGGCACCAACTGACTGAACTCCTGCTGGCCAAACCTGAGAAGATTTGAAAAAGAAAAAAAACAAAAAACAAAAAACGGTAATGGATTATAACCGATTGAATAAAATAGGAACCATGAGTCTTTCCTGTAATAGATAGTTAGAGCAGAATGCTGACTGATAATTGTAGTTAGAAAATCACCATTCCACAACCATCATAGCACAGATTAGTTCATGTAATTCAATGGATGACTATTCTAGGAGGCAGAAGGTTTGAGAAGGAGCAGGATATTAATTGCATGGTGTCAAAGTGTCTCCTCAGAAATTGCTTATTGGTTGCCAGAAGAGAAACAGTAGACTTCCCTGGTGGCTCAGTGGTTGAGAATCGCCTGCCAATACAGGGGACACAAGTTTGAGCCCTGGTCCGGGAAGATCCCACATGCCACGGAGCAACTAAGCCTGTGCGCCACAACTACTGAGCCTGCGCTCTAGAGCCCATGAGCCACAACTACTGAAGCCTGTGTGCCTAGAGCCCATGCTCTGCAACGAGAGAAGCCACCGCAATGAGAAGCCCGCACACCACAACGAAGAGTAGCCCCCGCTCGCCGCAACTAGAGAAAGCCCGTGCTCAGCAACGAAGACCCAAGGCGGTGAAATAATTAATTAATTTTTTTTTTTAAAAGAAGAGAAACAGTAACTAAACAGTGGGCAAACCAAATAACATCTTGATTAGAATCATCAATGATGGGCTAACAGACTTTGCATGTCTCTGAAGGTGATATCCTGAAAAGGATACAACATCAATTACCTATTATTTTGAGAGGACATATAACCTAGATCTAATCATGAAGAAACATCAGACAATGTCAAACTGAGGAAGAGTCTATAAAATAACTTACTTGTATTCTTCAAAAATGTTAATGTCATGAAAGTCAAAAAAAGGCCTAGGAACTGTTCCAGATTAAAGACATTAGAATTAAACATAACACAATATCCTGGATTGGATCCTAGACTGTACAGAAAAATAAGTCTCATAAAGGACATTATTAGGATAATTTATGAAACTTAAATATAGACCATTGATTAGAAAGCAGTAATCAAGTTTAAATTTCCTCAATCTGGTAACTGCACTGTATGCTTATGTAAGAGAGTATCATTATTCTTAAGAAAAAAAACCTCAAGTATTAAGCAGTGAAAAAGCATGATATATGGAAACTGATCTCTCAAATAGTTTAAATAATAATCGTGTATATGTACGGCTATAGACTAACACATAAAGGGGGGAAGGAGGAAGGAAGGGAAATAGGAAAGGAAATAAAAAAGCAAATGTACAATGCTAAGAATTGGTGAATTTAGGTAAAAAAAAATATGGGAGCTCTTTGTACAATTCATACAATTTATCTGTAATTTTCAAGTTATTTCAAAATAAAAAGTTTTCAAACAAGAGAGGGAGAGAAGGGACACACACATATGTACGGAAATTTCTGGATGGATACATCCAAACTTAAAGATGTCAATCAATGAGGAGGGGAAGAAGATGAGGAAAAGGAGCATCTCTCTCTACAATGATCCTTTTAAACAATAGACTGAACTCCATCCAGTGGTTCTCTTTAAATATATAGCCTGTAAGTCAGGTTCCTAACCTGGGATCCATGGACCAAAGAGGTCTACAGACAGAATTCACTGTACCTATAAGAGGGTGGAAAAAAATTACATTTTCATTTCATTAACCTTTAACTGATTATTTTTTTGTCAATTATGAATGTAGACAAAAACAATAGTAGTTTTAGGAGTACCTGTAACTGTATCACCAATAGAAATCATATATATTTTCACTTCACATTAGCTGTTGAGATTCTCAAAATAACATATACCGTTCAGTTATTTTCAAAGTAACACTTCCTGCAAGACTTTTATTTAATGTGATACATGATAAAAAGCAGGTTACATAACATTTGCTTTTTAAGTATTTTCATAAGTATATTTCAAAATAACTGGTTTCTTTGTAATCCTATGTATGTTATTCACTTATGTTATTATGAAAAAGAAAATTATGAGCTTCAGACTGCTCAAGGTTTTCATGGCATAAAAAAGTTAAGAATCTCTTCTCTGAGCTATAGATCCCTCACTTGTTTACAAATATGCCATAATGAGGAAAATTAAAATAGTTTGCAGCTTTTTGCTCTGCTATAAAGCAAATTATAAAAAAAATGTCGCTGATAATGAACATTCAATCTAATCTTCTCATAATGTAATTTCTAGATAGAGTAACTTCCCATAGTGCTAGAGCAATAATTATTCAAAACACTAACTGCAATCTCACAAAGTACCCAAGAACAAATATAACAGCATACACCCACACATGAAAAAATACAGGCACACAGCAACTTGTAAAAATGAATCAACACTGTGAAATGTCTCTTAGAGAAACTCAGTGCTTACGTATCTTAAAGAAACTGGTTAAAAACAAGATACTATTTACCATCTCTCTTTTGGAAAATTTTTTAAAATTTCTTTAATGATTGGCTGGTAGCAGGCATCCCTTTCTGCTTTCCCAGTTTCACTCCAGTCTCTCACAAACTGTTTCAATGTGGATTTTAACTTATCCATGTCAAATGTAGATGCTGGCATAATCTTTCCATTCTCCTGTTTAAAAAACAGAAATCAATTAGTTTCTCAAAAAGTAATCAATCTTGAATATGATTAAATAAACATGCTACTAAGGGGCTTTATAGATGGTTTAGAGGGTAAGTCACTAGCCTTTCAACTCGACCTGGGTTCAAGTGCAGCTTGAGATTCTAAATGAAAAGAGTTTGGTGGTCTCATTTCTACCCTCAATACAGTATGGTCCATTAATCATGACACCACCATATAATTAAGCAGTCTTTACTCAGGAGAGGACCAGAACTGAGCTGCTATGGACACCAAACATTCTCTCCATCTAAGAGAGGAAAGAAAGTCCCTCCAGGTCATTGATGGGGCAGCATGGAAAGGCTCACACTGGAGTGGCCCAACTGTATCTATCCTGTGGATACAAAAACAGGACTTCAGTTTCTATTACTTCCTGTCCCTTGACATTTATAAGTGAAAATAATCTTTTAGAGTAAAAGATCAACATCAATAGATGCAAGATTCTGAAGATAATGTTTAGCAAGGGAAATTAATTTCACACAGCTAGGAAAGTTGTTGATAAAAATGTAAGTCACTAACTCCATATGCCACAATAGGCGGAACACTATGTGAAAAGTGTATCAAAATGCCCACAATTTTCTTAGTACTTTTAGGGGAAAAAAAATCAGTGAACAAATCCAGTTTCTGGAATACTGTTCTATTAAGCCTAATAAAATGACTGGACATACAAGTGAAAACATTCTCTAAGTAGAGCCAATGACTCTTTCATTTCATAAAAATGAAATCCAGGAAGATACAGATCTCAAAATATAGAAGTCAAACGCTAAAATAAAAACAAATAGAACAAACTTGCACATACATCTTCTCCATATTCTTTATTTTCAAACATATGTATGCAATCATTCACAATGGTGAGTAGTATTTCTTGATTATGATCAACGCATTTCCGGATCTTGTCCAAGTGAAGAAGAAACTGCGGAAGTAGTTTCTGCTGATTAGCTGGGAGTGATCGAAATTGTCTTTCCGTTCGGTGCACTCGCTCATGCATACTGGTGCTAAAACATAAAAGGTGTTGTTTAAATTGGCAAAGAATTCTCACCAGAAGCCAATCTTATTTTAAGTTTGTCTTCCTGTGCAATTATTTCCTTATAATGTTGGAGACTGTCCAGCCATTTTCAATCTTTCGGTTTCTTAAAGGATATCGATTTACGAAGTTTTGTATATTTTCATCTTATTACAAACTCTCTAAGCAACCAAACAAAAGACAAATAGTTAAAACACCTGCACCAATTAGAAGGGAGAAAAAAGGAAACGTAAAGAAGATTAATGCACATGTTTATTTTTATGATTTCAATTTCCAAAATTAAAATTTTCAGCAAAACAGCTTTGATTTTAGAAATTTTAGATTTCTCCATCAAGTAGCAGAATGCTGCTCTGAAATTACTTTAGAATATATACAAAATGTGTTTTGAAATTATTAAGAGCCAACCAAGTTGAATTTTTTTAAATATTGTAAAAGATCTTATATACTACAAAAGTAGTAAACAAATGAAAAACTGAAATTCTATAGCTTTTTGCATGACGATATTCACACTTTGTATTCCAAAAGTTTCCAGATAACTCTAAAGGTCATTTTGAGGACTTTTTTTCAAAATAAAACCTAAAAAGAACACCTTTTTTTTTTTTTGAGGTACGTGGGCCTCTCACTGTTGTGGCCTCTCCCGTTGCGGAGCACAGGCTCAGGACGCGCAGGCTCAGCGGCCATGGCTCACGGGCCCAGCCGCTCTGCGGCATGTGGGATCTTCCCCGACCGGGGCACAAACCCGTATCCCCTGCATCGGCAGGCGTACTCTCAACCACTGCGCCACCAGGGAAGCCCAAGAACACCATTTTTTAAAGTTAAATATTATACTCAAAATGAAATGTCATTTTACATCTATCAGATGGGCAAAATTTTAAAGCCTGACTATATGAAATATTGGTAAAAGTGCGGAAGATTTAGAATATTTATATACTGATTGATGGTGGGTGCATAAATTAGTACAACCACTTCAGAAAATTTAGCATTACCTAGTAAAGCTTAATATGCAGACTCCCTATGACCAAGCAATCATACACCTAGACACATACTCAAGAAACTCTTGCAAATGGGCACATGACACATGAATAAGTCTCATCACAGCACTGTAATAAATAACAAGCAAAAAATCTGGAAACAACCCAAAAAGTCTATCACCAGTAGACTGAACGAAGAAAATACAGTATAGTTATACACAGAATACAGTTACACACAATACATAAATAAATACATACATAAATTTACATAAATAAATAAATACAGCTACACACAATAATATGGATAAAACTCAGAAACAAAACATTTGTTGACAAAAGCAAGTTGCAGAAAAATACATAATGTACAATTCCATCTTATATAAAAATAAGCAATATATTGTAGGGACTAAACATATGTAGAGAAACTACAAGGAAAGTAAGGAAACGAAAATGCAGGAAAATGATGTCCTATGATGGGAAAAGGATAAGATAATGTTCTTTTTGTAAACTGGGTGGTAGGTGTTCACTACATCATTCTTTACATTTTACATATACAAATAAACAAATACATAAGTGCATATGCTTCTTTTAAATGTCCTTTAGCATTTACTCAATATTAAATGGAAATGAAAAATATTCTTTTTCATTTGGTTGCCTAAGTCTATTTATCCAAATAATTCTGTCATTTTATCATATGTCAAATTACTGTATAATTTCTGAACAGTCAAATTTAAAGAGGTTCTGAAGAAACTTGACAAAACTGAAGCAAAAACCTGGTCACATTTTTAGAAGATTGTGTGTGGTGGTATTCTGGGGGTGGCTAGGGATAATGTGAAACCAAGTAGGCAGTGGCTGCACTAATGTTTGCTTTTTTTCCCCCCTGGAGACAGTACAACAGTGAGCTCTGGAGTGTAACAGATCCAGATTGAAACCCAGGTTGTGCTACCTATTCGCTATGTGACCCTTGGCAAGTTACTTCCTTTCCCTGTGGCTCAACTGTTTCATATACCAAAACAAGGAAATACATAACAATGATGATGATGATGACAGAAGCTATGATTTATTGAGATTTAATAAATGTCAGGCACTAAATCAAGTCACTTAAAATGAATTATTCTGAAAAATCTCCATAAAACCCCACGAGGTAGACACCATTATACTCCTCTGCCTACTTAATGGATTTCATTGAAAGTGTAACAAAATAAAGCACACAACACACTTAGCCCAGTGCCTAAATCATAGTCAATGCTCAAATATAGGAGGTATATCTAATTTATATAACTAATGTGTACACAGTGAAAGTATGAAAAATGAAGAAAAGTAAAAGTATTCAGGAGGAAAAAAGTTCCTAATAATTCCTGTTCTAGAGGCAACCACTTCTAACTTTCTGGCATATTTCTCTGTTTTATTGTTGTTAAGACAAAGTCATCTAACACCTTTCTAGTCAAAATGCGGTACAGACCACAGCAGATCACTTGGAAGTGGTTAGGAATGGAGAATCTCTGGCGCCATGCAAGACCTACTGAAATGTAGTCTGCCTTTTAACAAGATCACCAAATGCTTCACATGCACATTAAAGTTTTAGAAACACTTGTAATTCTTCATCCTTATCGAAAGAATTTTCCCAGGTCAGAAAAAAAGTTCTCAAATGACTATATGACAAATGACTATAAGGGCTGCTCATCATCATCCCATCTTAGGCAACCAAAATTTACTTAGCTATTTCCCAAACATTGGGCATCTAGATACTTTCACTTGTCTATACAGTGAAATTTTGTGTTCAAAATCTGTCTACATTTTAGAAAAAAAGAAAAAAAATACCACAAATTCCCAAAAGAATTACCAGATCAGAAAGATAAGTATTTTTAAAGCTCTTGATACAAACTGATTTTCAGAAAGATTTTACCAATTTACATTCCTATCAGTAGAGTATGACACTAACTACTTAAAGTGGGCAAACAGCAGAGTTGCAACAGTTTACAATTTACTGTCAACAGGTTAAATAGTCTCACAGTAATCCTTTCCTAGAATTCCTGGGCACTGGATACCCCACCAACTCCCTCTCACCACGCCTCAAAACTCAGCATTTCCAAACTGAACTAAGCACACGTCCCACCAAAAAAACTTGCACATCTTCCTATACGGCTGATGTTGATGAATGGTACACCACACATCCACTCAAGTCAGAAATTAATGAGTCAGCCTAAAATGCCTCTTCTCATAGCACACACAATCAAGCAGCCTGAAACCCTTTTGATTCTACTTCATAAAACTATCTACATATTCTCCCTCCTCCAATGCTTTACCTCGGGCCCTCACTATGTCTCCCAAAGATAAACTGAGAGGCCTGCTACCTAAATATGCTTTCCCCAACCTAACCCCCTCCCACCTCCAATCAGATAAATTCTTCTAAAATACAAAACTCATCTTTGTCACTATTTAAACTCCATATTTCAGCATATGTAAAAAGCAATCAATAAATGTTTATGCTCCCTCGGCACCACTTCTGGTTCTCCTTGGAGACTACTTATTTCCATAAGTGCAGGGGAGTTGAGTAAGTTATGGATTGGTCAGAAAAGCCAATCCATATAAAAGTTCTGTTAATTCCATATAAAAGTGATGTAATGGGGCTTCCCTGGTGGCGCAGTGGTTAAGGAGTCCGCTGGCCAGTGCAGGGGACACGGGTTTGATCCCTGGTCCGGTAAGATCCCACATGCCGCGAAGCAATTAAGACCGTGTGCCACAACTACTGAGCCTGCGCTCTAGAGCCTGCGAGACACAACTACTGAGCCGGCGTGCAACCACTGAAGCCCTCGCACCTAGAGCCCATGCTCTGCAATAAGAGAAGCCACCGCAATGAGAAGCCTGTGCATCGCAATGAAGGGTAGCCCTCGCTCACCGCACCCAGAGAAAGACGGCACGCAGCAAGGAAGACCCAATGAAGCCAAAAACAACAACAAAAAACCAAACCAAAACAAAAAACAACAAAGAAAGTGATGTAACTACACAGAGCAGGATGAGATGCAGCATATCCCTTAACCCTCTGTTACTTAATGGTATGCAAAGCTGTCCATAACACACATCTACATACTCTCTTGAAATAAGTGAGGTCTTATCAAAGTTGAAAAGAGTCCAATCCTTACTATACTATTAAAACTGGGGCTAATTTCACTATTCTGTAAATGCTTACATTATCAATGTGTTTTAAGACAGTGGTGGGCAAGTTATGACCTCCTGGCTACTTGTCTGTTTTTGTGAAGAGTTCTAGTGGAACACAGCTGTACTCATTCCTTCGCATACTGCCTGTGGTTGCTTTCACAGAAGCATACAGTTGAACAGTTTTAACAGAGACCACCTAGCTCTCAGAGCTTGAAATGTTCATTGCCTGGCTCTTTAAAGAAAGTTTGCCAACCTTGATTTAAAGGAATGTTTTACAACCTTCAGACTCTCCTTGGTTCTGAACTCAGTCAGCATGAAGAGGCTACATCCTTGGGCACCTAAGAGGAGAACAGAGTCAGCAGCCATATTTCCTCAAGGGTATCCCTACCTTCAGCTCTCTCTAGAAGGCTGATCTCAGCAGTGACCCCAACTCTGACTCAAAGTGGGTCCAGTGCTGGATCTAGCCAAGGGCTAAGGTCATAGACCCATTCCTCTGCACCTGTTGAACTATTCTAGAATTCCAAACACGGAAGCATACCTTTTCAGAGGAGAGTCTGTCTCAATCCATTTAAAATATTTATTAAATGCCCAAGGTTAAAACTGTCTTACTAGTACCACTGCTTACTAATGCAGGGTAAATTTTTAGGTAATGACTTTGGATTTCAGGCCAGACTCTACCACAATTTGGTTGTATAACCCTAGGCAAGGTGCCCACCTCTTTATATCCCCTCACCTGTAAAAATGAGCTCTACATCTCAGTTTTTAAGATCTCACCTAACTGCTATTTCTAAAAGTAGGACATTTCTGAAGACGTTTGATATTTCAAATGTAGTATTTCCTCTGTGAGTAGGTATCTCCATTCATAACAAGAGCAGTATTTTAAGGCTAACGTTTTTTGCTATTCAGTACAATGCTATAATCATTTTTACCTCAGTCAGAATATGTCATCTAAGCAAAATCTGCAGAAAGTACAGAACTGGAAGCCACTGGAAAGAGAAATTTTGTTTTGAATTTTGAATTTTATTTTTTTTTACAGCACGTTCTTATTAGTTATCCATTTTATACATGTTAATGTATACATGTCATCCCAATCTCCCAATTCATCCCCCCACCACCACTCCCCACTGCTGCTTTCCCCCCTTGGTGTCCATACGTTTGTTCTCTGCATCTGTGTCTCTATTTCTGCCCTGCAAACCGGTTCATCTGTACCATTTTTCTAGGTTCCACATATATGCGTTAATATATGATATTTGTTTTTCTCTTGGAAAGAGAAAATATTAATCAAAAGATATTTCTTGCCTTATGACCTTTATCTAAATCTCCTATATATTGACAAAAAGGCAGTGAGTAGTAAAACCAAACTGTCTGAAATTTGGAAGTATCTGCTAAAGGTCTAGAATAGAATTGTCCATAAGAACTTACTACAATGATGGAAAGGCTTACATCTGCACTGTCCAGTACAGCAGACAATAGCCACATGTGGCTACTGAGCACCTGAAATGTAGCTAGTGAGACTGAGGAAAGGAATTTTTAATTTTATTAAATTTTAAGTAATTTAAGCTTAAATGCAGCCAGATGTGATTAGTGGCTATGGTATTGGACAGTACAGGTCTAGAAGATTATAAAATGTTGGAATGTAATAATCCAGTGTTTTCTGCTACACAATCCTTCCCATACCCCTAAACATATTTTTAATTGTATACTATTTTCAGTACAAGGATTTCAATTTTTTCATTAAGAGAGTACATGCAAATAAAAAGGATTGTTGTTAAAAATGAAATTTTCCTCAGTCCCACACTGAACTTGTAAAGAAGAGGGAGGAGAGTATAGGAAATTGTATCACAACCACCAGAACATGCACACAGTGCCCTTTTCTATATTGCCACACTTAGGTCCTAGTTTCAGGTCAAAACCCCCTGCCCTCCCCCACAAAAAGGCCCAGCTGATACCCAATCATAAATATCAATTCTAAATTAGTCCCAATATATTAGAACTGCGTACAAACACACATTTTAACTGAGTCCACAATAGTCCCAAGACATTTCCCAGTATTCTTTCTACATTTTTCAACAGCAAAATATACCAGACTTCTCTGCAGCTAACACTCCTGGCTATCTAACGTCAGCTTCTTCCCCTCGCTGTATGGTTCTTCCAGACACAATACTTGTAACAAGTTCAATGCTCCAGTTGTCTGCCTTCCTTACTCCGCTGATACTAAATCAAATCCCCATGTTACTAATTCCCTTTTGAGCTCCATAAGTAATGCAATCCATGCCTCCTATACCCGAGTTTAATTAGTAAATTATTTCATCAAAATCTCTCAACTTCAAAAATTCATGTCACAAATTTAATCAGAGTCTAAAGTAACTTTAAGCTTTCATTAAGCAAGTTTTAAAATTCAGAATAGTAACAAACTAGTTTAACCATCAGTCACAAATTGACAAACTATTTGGGAATGACAAATGTACTTCTTTGCTACTACTTGTCTTATTTGTTAAAAATAGAGCTCCAACAACATGGCAAGCACTGGCAACATAAAAACAAATAAGGCTCAGTCCTGCCCTTGAGAAGGTCAGTCAAGCAATATTTTAAAATTTGCGGGCTTCCCTGGTGGCGCAGTGGTTGAGAGTCCGCCTGCCAATGCAGGAGACACGGGTTCGTGCCCCGGTCCGGGAAGATCCCACATGCCGTGGAGCGGCTGGGCCCGTGAGCCATGGCCGCTGAGCCTGTGCTCCGCAATGGGAGAGGCCACAACAGTGAGAGGCCCGCATACCGCAAAAAAAAAAAAAAAAAAAAATTGCATAAAGCACAGCAGGAGCCCATCTAAGGGAACAGTTTTACTTCGGTAGGAGGTCACATCTATCTGATTCCAACTGCAGACTCAGAACATCGCCGTCGGTGTACTCATCTCTCACACGAATAAAAGTGCTTTCTTTACCTGAAAATCCAATTGTTTTAAGTCCCTTTCAGATCTTGGAATTATAATTTTGTGACTAAGCTACTTTACGATTTATCTACAAGAAAAATGAAAGTTAGGAAGTTTAAAAGTCCTACCACTGTGCCCAACCCACAGTGAGAATTCGATAAATATTTGCAGGAAAAAAAATCATAAAAGCGGCTCCTACAGTGCTTTCCGTCATTTCCCCCTTAAAAACCCGCAAATTTTAGAACATCCGGACCATCTCCGACCTTAATTTCACCCACCAGTTAAAGGCACTGAGCAGCATCATTCACTAGCTCAGCACAAAAGTGCTGTGCTTTCGCAGCGCCAAGGGCGGGGTGGGGGGGTGAGGGGCGGAAATCTTAATGCTGCACTCACAAGAACTGACAACAGTTTGAGAAAAAACATCCTACGGCATCCCACGTGTAGGTGAACTTGGGCTCTCTGTCTGTTCAGTTTGCAGGACAGCGACAATACATACAAATCATGCCCAGCACTGGACGATTTTACTGCCACCATCTTCTATCTGAAATTCTTACAGCACTTTTCCGGTCACCCTCACCGGCCTCAAAGCCAAACCTTTAACGAGGGATGAAAGGCAAGAGGGCTAATCTGATCCAGAGATCAGAAGACAAGAGGCTGAGCAACAGACGGCGCGGCAGACACGCGGGAGTGCAGGGCCGGGAGGGGCTAAGGTGGTGCGAGATGACTCGGGGGCGCGGAGGTCATCTCAGGCGGCCCGGTTCCGACGCCCCGGAGGCGTGGCGACCGGAGGGCGAGCGCGGCGTGCGCCACGGTGCGGACGGGTCAGCCGCAAGCATCGGGCGCGCCGACGGGCTGAGCAGGGGTCCGCCACGGGCTCCTTACCCGTAGTAGCGGAAGGCATTAATGATCTTCCAGAAGTGCTCGCGCTCGAGCCTCTCCTCCTCTTCCTCTGTGCTGCGCGTGGCCGCCGCCGCCGAAACCGCCGCGGCGGAGCCCAAACGCCCGGCAGAGAACTGCACTTCCACCTCCTCGCTCCCGCCGCCTCCTCCGCGGCTCCCGCCGCCTCCCCCGCAGCCCTCGGGCAGCTGAGAGACTGGCGGCGGAGGGCGCCGCCGTCGCTGCATCGCCGCCGCGGCCCTCGGCCTGGCTCGCCTGCGTCTCGCCGCGACTGAAAGCGTGGTGGCGGCTGCTCGGCCCTCCTCTAGACGGCGCCCGCCGTGGACATGCCCCCAGCTCGCGGCGCGCCCCGCCCCCGCCGCCCTCAGGCCTCCATCAGCGCCGGGATCCGCCAGGTCTTCCGAGCACCCGGAACGACCGCGCTTGCGCATTCGAGAGTACGACGAAGGGCCGCAGCCACCTGCGCTCATTTGCTGCCGGCCTTTGGCGACGGCGCGCTGATGTCACGACAACGCGTGAAGTAGGCGGGGGCAAGGGCCAGATGGGTGGGGCGAAGGAGGAGATTCCTGGCAGGTTGGGGATGGCACCTGCGAGCCGCCGCGTGGTTCGGGCTTGAGAGCCGGTGAGTGCTGGGTGGTGGAACAGGCCACTGAACTAAGGCTAACACATTAGCAAAGGAGAAATGCAGAAAAAAAGTTCAGCTTTGATGAATTTAATCGGAACTTTTATTTCAGAAAGTCTAGAAGGAAGGTCTTGCATTCGCCCTAAGTTGTTTTAATGAATTTCTTAAGTGAATTTCTATTTTTAATTGCATAAATGTAGAGGGACACTGTCATCTTTTCAGTGTTTAGGGGCCAGCAAAAGCCTTAACCCAAGCCCTGGACTGGTCATGGCAGCAGATAGGGAAACATTCAGGAACCTAACTCTGGCTAGTACTCGCACTTTGAAAGACCACCAAAGCGCAAAGGAGCCGTAACGCGGTGCAGCACTAACATCAAACGGTGGCCCATAGCAATGTCAGACTTAACCACTAACTCTCATTTACCTGCGTTCATTTTCCGCCCCATTTCTCTCTGGGCTCGTGGATAAAACCGCTGCCCTACCTGCATTTGATGTTATTCTTAGAAAATAACTCGTTTCACTCAATTTAATCTACCATCCAGCAAACTAGTCTTTCAAAATAATGGTAAAAGAAGATTGTTTTATTCAGGAGAATTAAACTTGCTCAGGGACCACGGATTCTATTAAAAAGATAAAATCATATTGAAAATGAAGTGGCTCTCTGATCGCGCGGCGGGCCTTCAGGATGGCGCCGAAGAAAGACAAGAAGCCTAAGAAGTCAACCTGGAAGTTTAATTTGGACCTTACTCATCCAGAAGAAGATGGAATTTTTGATTCTGGAAATTTTGAACAGTTTCTACGGGAGAAGGTTAAAGTGAATGGAAAAACTGGAAATCTTGGGAATGTTGTTCACATTGAACGCTTCATGAATAAAATCAGTTGTTTCTGAGAAACAGTTCTCTAAAAGGTATTTGAAATACCTTACCAAGAAGTACCTTAAAAAGAACAGTCTTCGTGATTGGCTTCGTGTGGTTGCATCTGACAAGGAGATTTACGAACTTCGTTACTTCCAGATTAGTCAAGATGAAGATGGATCCGAGTCTGAGGACTAGATGAAGCCATCCCTTGTAGGGCTTTGCTTGCTAATAAAACAAATGAAGTATACAAGAGAGACATCTTGAAATGGACCTTTAGTTTATCAGTGAATAAAAAACATTACTCTGGGGCTTCCCTGGTGGCACAGTGGTTAAGCATCCACCTGCCAATGCAGGGGACACAGGTTCGAGCCCTAGTCCAGGAAGATCCCACATACCGCGGAGCAACTAAGCCCGTGTGCCACAACTACTGAGGCTGCGCTCTAGAGCCCGCAACCCACAGCTACTGAGCCCGTGTGCCACAACTACTGAAACCCGCGCACCTAGAGCCCGTGCTCCACAACAGGAGAAGCCACCACAATGAGAAGCCCGCGCACCGCAAGGAAGAGCGGCCCCCACTCGCTTGCTGCAACTAGAGAAAGCCCACGCACAGCAACAAAGACCCAACACAGCCAAAAATAAATAAATAAATAAATTTATTTTAAAAACAAAAAAACATTACTCTGTATGTTAAGCATTCATCTCTTATTTAAGTGTATGCTGTTTATATGGTGCTGGCTTTCCTTTAATACTTTTTTTTTAAATTTTTATCGGAGTATAGTTGATTTACAATGTTGTGTTAGTTCCGAGTGTATAGCAAAGTGAATCAGTTATACACATATGCACTCCTTTTTTTTTAAGATTCTTTTCCCATATAGGCCATTACAGAATGTTGAGTAGAGTTCCTTCCCTGTGCTATAGAGCAGGTTCTTATTAGTTATCTATTTTATATGTAGTAGTGTGTACATGTCAGTCCCAGTCTCCCAATTTATCCCTCCCCCCCGTATCCCCTGGTAACCATAAGTTTGTTTTCTACATTGTGACTCTACTTCTGTTTTGTAAATAAGTTCATTTGTACTCCCTTGTTTTTTAAAAAATACTTTCTGTAAGCAGTATTTAAATAGCCTATAGTTAGTGGAATTTCTTTCAGGATTTCTAAAATGTACTGCTTTTACAAATGTCCTTGAGTTAAAGTATATAGTGAAAAAATGAAGCACAATTTTGGGTATAACTTTATATAATAAAATATTTAAATTCTCAAAAAAATGAAGTGGCTTCATTTTCATAATTTAAATTAATAATTGAAATAAAGGCAATGCTAAAAAAAAAGTACTGTGGTTATTCTGTGTTAATGTTACATTTTAATACAATGTTTTTATAAAGTGTAAAGTTATTTATTTTTTGAATAGTAATGCAGTAATACATGGTTCAAAATTCAAAAGGAAAATGCAAAGGGTTACAAATGTAAAGTTTCTTTACCCTGTCCCTAACCGCCAATATCCCTGTCCCAGACACAATATATCAATTCCCTGCCTATTCTTCCAACTTTTCTATCCAGTACCTTTTTTCTTAGAGTCTGGTGTTTGGAAGTTATGGATAAATTCTCATAATATTAACTGTTACCAATGCTGTTTTCATATGCACACACAAATTATACATGTCATAATTTGTGACATATATCATGCTAACATTTAATATTTTATATTTTAATTGTTTTTCCCTATTGTATCACCTTATTTGTTCCTTACCTCAACTCTGTGAAGTAAGTCTTGTTATATTCCTTTAAGAAATGAAGACAGACTCAGCAAAATTGTCTTACCGGGGACACATAAATAGCAGAGCTAAAGTACATTTATTCACTCATTCTTTCCAGCAAATGTGTTGGTTGCCTCCTATGTCTCTTGCACTGAGCTAAAGGCAGCTAGAAGCTAGTGGAAACATGGACTTCTCATTTTCACTTTGCCAGTTAGTAAGTGTGACCTGTTTTAAAAAGTTATTTGAGGTGTCGACTGTATTGTTTCTAAAATGGATGTAATATTACCCTTCCTACAGGGCCATTGGGAGAAATAAATGAGATAAAGAGAAAGAAACGCCTAGTATATCAGCTTAATAAATGTTTTCTCTTCAGAATACATTTTTGACCTTGTTTTAAAACACTTTTCTTAAGACTTCCTCTTCCTAACTTCTTTGCAATGAGTTTCTCCTATAGAAATCTTCCCAAATAATAGATCCCTTTGGGCTGAAAGTTTGGGAATGTTTTCATCCCAAGGTCAATTAACCTCCAAGAATTAATAACCAAAACATACTAAGCATCCCTTAGTTTTCCCAGTCCTACCAACAAAGTTACGCCTTCATTATTCTCAAGGTTGTTTCATAATGAATAAATGTTTATAAATAAAGGCTTAGAAATCAGCAGGCCTATTCACCTGTTAATCATAAGTATATTTCTATTCGCCTCATGTTCCCCAAGTGGATATCTCACTGGAAGTTGGCACTTAAATATTATGTTGGTTTACCTTTTAACCAGTTGCTTTCCCTACTATACTCTTAAGTTCTTTGAGGGCGAGATGCATATATTGATCTGCTTTGCTCAAGACCATATCCCCAACATCCAGCACAGTGTCTGGCATGTGAAGATTTTCTAAAACCAGTTTATGGATTGAGTACAAGAACTTACAAGTGCCAGGCACTGTGCTAAACACTACATACATCATTGCCTTTAACTTAGTACTTAAAATAGTATCGTCATTCCTGGTTTGTTTTTTTTTAACAGATGAAACCACTGTAATTTAAAGACTTTAAGTAATGCTATCAAAGCATACAGCTCCTACATGGTAAAGCCCAGATTTGAAAGCAAGTGGACAAAGCCCAAAATACTATTAACTACTGGATCTGCTGCCTCTACTGAAGTTGATCTTGTTTATTCTTACATCAGTTTCATGAAGTCCTTTTACTTCTGGAAACCTTGCAAATAATTGTTATTTACAGCATTTGACCTTCTAGGTGGGCGAGAAATTTACTTATTTACATATTTACTTATGAAAAGCAAAAATTTACATATTTACTTATGAAAAGCAAGACACTAGATTGCTCAAGAAATATGTTTATGGAGATAAACTATTTCTTACTCTTTATGTTTAAATATCTTGTTTTTATATCAACAAAGATTCAAATTGCTATTGATCTAAGCTCCTCATGGAAAAAGGGGACAGCAGCTAGGGACTTCCTCAGCTTAATATCAGGGTCCCCTTATAATCATCATCATTCTGGGGTTTACAGTTTTTCTTCTTGGAACCCCTCTATTAAGGCTACTCTTTATGAGTAATGTCTGTGACTGAGAACTAGCTAGTTTTGCCTTTGTATTCTTTGTTCTAATACCTGGATTTAGGCTAAGAGTACCATAATTTGTCTTTAAATAACGACCATACTCTCCACTGTGGAACTAAAGATATGACTCCTGTAATGATCTCTTTTTCCCTTTAGAGAATCTTTATATTCTTAATCACAGGAGCCACTTCCAGTTGCAATCTTTGTGTACATATTATTTTAATGCTCTCAATAGTTATTCTCAAACTTGGGAAAATAAGTCATAGATTATTTACCATACTGCTAGGAGTCACTACTTCTTTCCAGAAGCACTAAAGTAGCCCTGCAAATAAGTTTTCCCATCCTCTAAGCTCTAAATCATTTTTTTGTTGCTGTTGGGAAACATTTCAAGTTAAAAGAATAATTTGAACTGACATTATTCCATGCTTCCCTGTCCAGAAATCCAGGGCCAACCGACCCTACTGGCATACCCGTGCATGTTTAGGGTACCGGTCAAGCAAATGTACACCCACCAAAAATTTAAGAAGAGTAACATATCTATTACTTCCCCCCGCCCCCAAAAAAGTGTCAGAGTAGTCATTGTGGAGGAAAACCAAAATTTGTACTTCCTTACACTTATTTTACAGATTATTTTGTTGCTGGTGGTTTAAATTACCTATGGTGGTGAAGATGGGAGTACCGCAATATTTTCAGGCAAAAGGCCTACAAAAGTCATCTAAAAGACCTGCTAGTACCAAGAATTTGTGCTTTGTCTGAGCACCTCCTACAAGTAAGAAAGACACTTTCTACTTCCTTCTTCTCTGCAGAGGCAGTCTCTAAGATCTTGTCCTGGTTTCTGTCTGCCCCTGGCACCTATCTGCCCCTTACGTTTTCTGAAATTATCAGTATTAATAAGGCATGATATTGGGCTAATCTGTGTGAATTAGCAGTCACTATTGTACCTCATCCTGACTCCTGGCTCTCCCTTTAAAAATCCTATCAGTCACTTGGAGGTTTCCCATCTATCTAACCTTTAATGAGCTATAGCTGTGGTCTACATTTGCTGCTCAAAGGTGTGGACCCTATTCCAGCACCATGGACAAATCCTGGGAGCTTCTTAGAAGTGTAGTATTTCAGGCCTCACCTACTAAATTTGCATTTAAACAATACCCCCAGGTGTTTGATAGGTACGTTAAAATTTGAAAAGCACTGCTTTAGAAACAACACAGAACATATACATATGAATCCCTTTACTGATGATAGATACATGTCTCATAGTATCTTTCTCTCTGAGAGCCTATATTAGGTAGACTGCTCTCAGTGATAGGAACAGAACACCCAACTAAAACTAGCTTAAATAATAAGGACATTTACTATCTAAAAAAACATGAAGTTCCAAGCTACATCAGCTCCAGATTATCAACCCAGTCCTTTCCATCCTTGGGCTCTGCTATTTTCAGCATGCTAGCTTAATCCCTCACAATCGTAAGATGGCTGCCACAGTTCAAGGCATCACACCCAGATACAACAAAGTCAGCAAAGAAAGCTTGTTTCCTCCTATATGTGTCTCTTTTCTTCAG
The DNA here is from genome assembly GCF_964165515.1 of Mesoplodon bidens. Lineage (NCBI taxonomy): Eukaryota > Metazoa > Chordata > Mammalia > Artiodactyla > Ziphiidae > Mesoplodon > Mesoplodon bidens. The sequence continues at coordinate 83,998,508 of NC_138162.1, forward strand.
TAGGAACACTTTTCCTGGAAGCCACCCAGCAGACTTCCCATAGTGCTTCACATACCCATTTCTAAACTAACAGTAGACAAAAGATATAGAATTACCTGGACAGGCTTAGACTAATTAATATCATCTCTTCATAATCCTGAAATACAATCAGAATTTCTTTTTTTTTTTTTTTTTTTTTTGCGGTACGTGGGCCTCTCACTGTTGTGGCCTCTCCCGTTGTGGAGCACAGGCTCCGGATGCACAGGCTCAGCGGCCATGGCTCACGGGCCCAGCAGCTCCGCGGCATGTGGGATATCCCCGGACCGGGGCGCAAACCCGTGTCCCCTGCATCGGCAGGCGGACCCTCAACCACTGTGCCACCAGGGAAGCCCATAATCAGAATTTTTATTTTGGCCTAAACCTATCAGGCCTCTCTTATCAAGAAGAAAACTAAACACTCTAAGCTAGGTGGGGATGGGGGGAGTTTGCTGCTAGGAAGGCAAATAACAGTACCTTTATCTTCACGTTTAAACAGAAAAAAGAAATAAAGTAGGAGTGACAGAAATCCTCTCAAAGAACAAATCCTCTCTGATTTAATATATACCCACACTATAAGCATAACTAACTTAATATGTATGTATAATTAAGGTTTGGCTTTAGTTTCTTTTATTGTACTCTATGCTCTATGCCAAATGAATCCTGGTATGTACTTTACTTGCTAATAAATAGGTTAACATAAAAATTATTTGGGGCAGGGCTTGGCCAAGGTCAAGAATCTGGTCTATTGCAACACTTCCTAACTTATCTGCTAGCCTCCAGTTTTCCCTCACATATGTGAGTGCCCCAGGTATATGAGAGACTTCAATGGATTATTTTCTCAATAAATAGTTTTCTTTTCCAAAAGTGAATCGAGTAGGGACTTCCCTCGTGGTCCAGTGGTTAAGAATCCGCCTTCCAATTCAGGGGACGCAGGTTCAATCCCTGGTTGGAGAACTAAGATCCCACATGCTGCAGGGCAACTAAACCTGTGCACCACAACTACTGAGTACACAAGCCACAACTAGAGAGCCCACGTGCCACAACTACATAGCCCACACACTCTGGAGCCCGCGCGCCGCAAGGAAAGATCCCGCATGCCGCAACTAAGACCTGATGCAACCAAAAATAAGTAAATAAATATATATATATATATTTTAAAGTGAATTGATTATGTTGCTCTTCTGATTCAAATCCCGCAGTGACATTCCACTGCCTATTGAATAAAGTCTAAGTTCTTTAACATAACATATAACATATAACATCCTTCCCAGTGGGCCACAGGTAATCTTTCCAGTTATGTCCTATAAGTCCCCACCCATCCCCTCACCTTATCACCCACAAAGAATAACTCCTTCCCCTATGATCTCAGAGCTCTCCTTCCTCTGTTACTGAGTGCCTCACACTCCTTTGTAATTAGTTGCTAAAATATCTGGTTCCCCAGCAGAATATGAGCTCATTTATCTTCTTCACTTTGCATGACTGAATTTTCTAATTTTTCTACAAACTTTTATACCAAAAGTTTTATATCAGCATTTTACTAAAAGTGTGCCTTAATAAAAAATATGTTGTAAACAAGCTTGTAATATTTTGGATGGACATAAAAAATCTTGGTGGGAGGAGGCATCAGGCTGCAGAAGGAAGTATCTGTGGTGGATGTGATGTCCATGTTCAGATTTAATGTCTTTTCAGAGAGAGAGAAAAAAAAAAGCCTTTTTACCTTCAGCCAAAGGCAGAATAAGAGTATGATGTCATATGGCAGAAAACTGAAGTTCTAAAGATAGAAGAATTTCTTTTGCAGAATTAGAACCATCCAATAGATGAAGATGAAGAAATAAAAACTTAGAAGCTGGAATCATGGCTAGGGAAGTGGCAGAATTCCATTATCTTAATAAAATCTCCAGAAAAATCAGTGTTTTTTGGTGGGAGGTAATGTTTCTTTCCCGCTCTTGACCTGTCCATCTATGAAAAGGGAGTTCAGTCGAGCAATACCCCTTGACTTTCTCTACTCCTCTGCCTGGGGAAGGTGGGGTGTCTCATCTGGTTGGAACGTTTGGGAGGAATAAACTGGGCGTGCTCAACCCAGCTCCGGGCCGTATTTATTTTGCCCCTCTTGGGAGTAAACTTGCTTATAGTAAGCACAATTTCTTCTCTGTTACTCATGCCATAAAATCCTTCCCAGCTGGAAAAGTTGTCCTGGTCCAATACTGCTATGACTATATGAGTAAGTCTAATTCCGAATGGAGTTAGGAGGCCCATTTGACTCTCGTGTAAAGATATATTCTCCAAGGTAGGCTTTATCAGTAAAAGAGGGGATATTTGGACTACCATCTGCCTCTGCTTTGTCTTATTGCTTAATTGTTCTGAATCCAGGTGGGAAAGAGGGGAGTGCAGTAACTATATTTTCTTATTTTCTGTATTCTTTTTTTTTTTTAAGTTTTATTATGGAAAATTTCTAACATGTATAAAGTACTGAGAATAGCAATGAGGACTACCATACAGCTTCAACAGTCATCACTCATGGCCAATCTTGTTTCCTTTGTACCTCCCACTCTCCATTATTCTGAAGCAAATTCTAGATATCGCATTATTTCGCCCCTAAACATGTAGGCACGCACCTCTAAAACAAAAGAATGGGGACCAAGACATTTGGTGTCTGTGCCTAGCTCAGTGGGTGGCAGTCCTCTGTGTCTTCATTTCTGCAATTTGTAAAATACAATTTATAGGTGGCTGCAATGAAATTTTTTGTTTTTTAAGTAACCACAATCAAAAAGGACGGCTAAATCCTCCCAAGTCTCCAGGAGGGAAGCTCACCCCATAAATCCAGGCTGGCAAAGCCCAAGGCACCACTCAGGAACAATTCCCTTCAAGGTGGGGATCCCAGGCACTGCCCATGGTCCCTGGCCATCTAGGGTGCAGTGGGTCCTCATCCTCCCCTTATTTTCCATATTCTTGATGCTCTGCCACCTGGGCCTCACTGACTGGGGAGAGACTGCTCCTCTCAGGGCTAGATAATTGTCCAATAGCTAACAAATCCCCTGAACCTTTCATATACAAACTGACCAATCCAGAACCCACATCCGTCCTTCAACCACCTTCTTTATCAAACTCTCACACACCAAGTCAATATTCCCCTGCCCTAATCAACCCAGCACCAGGTACTAGATAACTGGAGACAGTCCCTACATCCCAGAGCCTGCTGAAATTATTCAGACTAGCCAATCCTAAACATGCTTACTCTGCCTTGCCTTTACTGTGGAAACCACAATAAACGCTTTTGCCCACGCTTTCCCCTTGACCACCCCCATCTCCTGATTGATCCTGGTGCTTCCCTGTATGGCCCTATGTGGTGAAGCATGCCCCTCTCCTTGAAGATGGTAAGTAAAAACTATCTTGTCAATGGCATCTGTCTCCGGATCTCCTGGTCTCACCATACCTGAATAATAATAAAACATATATTTTAAAATGGGGAGCTGTTATTGGGCTCCTCCAAAGGCCCCAAAAGATATCTTCAGGAGGTGGTACAAAATGTGTCTTTATAACACACTCATTGATATCATTTCCCCTTCTTTCTTGCCATATTTGTTTTTAAATCAGTAAGGTGGGAACAGAATTACCCAAAGAGCTAGGCCCTGATTAGTAACAGTTTGCCCAGTTTTCATTTATTCTTGAGATTCTAACTACAGATTTCTAAAGAAAAGTAACATATCCAATAGTTTATCAGTCAATCTGCATCTTAAGTGTAAAAAATTCTTAAGTGTTGTGAACATAAGAGAAATGTAACTCATGGTCCAAGCGTTCAAGAAGGTTATGGTACAGTGGGGAAGTAAAACTAGGAAATATTAAACAATTGAGATGATTTAGTGTTAAAGCAGTAGATTAAGTAAGGTATAATGGGAGTTAAGGAAAGGGAAGAACGGTTTGAAAGTAGCATGAGAGCTACATCTTAAAGGGTAAACTTAACTTGAAGAGGCAAAGAGGTGGGAGTATTCTTTGCAAGCCAATTCAAATTGGTTTAAGTCAAAACGGAAAAAAAAATTATTGTTTCTTATTACCAAAGAGATCAGTCATATGTAGATCGAGAAGCTCAATTATATCATCAGGAATCTGTCAGTTGCTGTTTCTTGGCTTTGTCGAGCACTACTTTTTCTAAAAGTTCCTGCTGAAGGTTCAGGCAAGGCTTACATTGGGCCAGCTTGGGTCATATGTTTTTTTTGTTTATTTTTTTAATAAAGTTATTTATTTATTTATTTATGGCTGAGTTGGATCTTTGTTGCTGCGCGCGGGCTTTCTCTAGTTGCAGCGAGCTGGGGCTACTCTTTGTTGCGGTGCGCAGGCTTCTCATTGCAGAGGCTTCTCTTGTTGAGGAGCACGGGCTCTAGGCACGTGGGCTTCAGTAGTTGTGGCTCACGGGCTCTAGAGCACAGGCTCAGTAGTTGTGGCACACAGACTCAGTAGTTGTGGTGCACAGGCTTAGTTGCTCTGCGGCATGTGGGATCTTCCCGGACCAGGGCTCGAACCCATGTTCCCTTCATTAGCAGGCAGATTCTTAACCACTGCACCACCAGGGAAGCCCTGGGTCATATATTCTTTATTGAACTGATTGCTGTGACCAAGGGGTCATGGTCCTCTGATTAGCCGGGCTTGGGTCACATGTTCACCCTAGAGCTGGCTGTGGAGTCAGCCACATGCAAACCTTTGGACCAAAGGTAAGGGTTTGATGATTCCCAAAGGAAATTCTGAACGATGTTACCAAAAGGTAAGATCAGTTCTGGACAGGAGAGTATAACAATCTTCGGCGTGGTGGGGGAATAACAGCATGAGCAGGGTGGAAAGGAAAGCAAAGACCCGTCTGACTATAATCCATATTAAGAAACAGAGGAAAATTTTGATAATTCAGGTGGCATAAAATTATTAGAACCTTTAAAAGTCAGACTGAAGAGATTGAATGACTCACTAAGCAGTGGAGATTCATTTTAGATTCTGAAGCAATAGAGTGATATGGTAAAAACAATATTACAGAACAATTAATCAGACAAGAGCCAGTAGCTAAACTGTTGTCAGGAAGACCAGATGAGGAGATTGTTCAAATAATCCTGAAAGGACATGATAAAGATTTATGCTAGACAGTAATAGTGAAAGGAAGAGATTAAGGTAAATCTAGATATTACTTTCCAAGGAAGAAAAGACTAAATTGAATACAGGGATGAAGAGAAGAATCAGAGGGGATGACAAAGGTTGTAGCTAGAGTTATAAAACTATTGCTAATAGAAATTTATAAGGAGAGTGGGTTTCCCTTTCTCCCAATGCCCCCGCCTGTTCTCTTAGCCTACAATTTCTTTCAGTAGCCTGGATATAGGCTGCTGAAGGGTCTAAGTACTGAAAGATTATGGTACCTAACTCCACCATCATATGTGATTCCATATAAAAATATTAAATGGTAAAATAAGCATAAGAAGTCCAACGGTCATGATTTGTCGAATGATGGTTTTTTTTACAATCACAAAATTTTCTCATTAGAAATTTACTGGTGACCTAAATGGGAATGAAATCCAAAAAACGTGATACATGTATACATATAGCTGATTCACTTTGCTGTACAGTAGAAACACACAACATTGTAAAGCAACTATACTCCAATAAAATTTTTTTAATTAAATTAAAAATAAAAGAAATTTACTTATTGATACCCTAATTCACATTTAGTTTATATAATCCAGCACTACTTGTTAGTAATTATGTACTTATTTTCACCCTCATCTTGAAAACACAAATTTTTAGACTTTTTTTTTTTTAAAGCAACTTTTAACAGTGCCCTAATACAGCTGAAATACTTCCCCCCCACCAAAGGAAATGAAAACAGGGTATCGAAGAGATATCTGCATTCCCATGTTCATAGCATCATTATTCACAATTGCCAAGACATACAAACAACCTAAGTGTCCTTCAACAGATGAATGGATAAAGAAGATGTGGTACACAAATACATATAAATAAGAATTCTGAAATTCTTATTTATAACTGTCAGCTGTTTAAAAAATAAAAGCTTATTTATATAATCTTAGTAATTAGGACTATTCAGTTGGGGGTACTAATTATACATAAGCAGAGGGAAGAGAAAAGAGGGAAGAGGAAAGATGAAAAGTTCATGAGGTAAAGCTATCTCTTGATGGGGGATGGGACTCACATTAGCATTCAGGCAAAGAGATTCATCTTCCCTTCTAGCTTCCCTTCTCTGGTCACTAGATCAGAGGATGGATTCCTCGTTTTAGGAAGCTAGAGAGATTCAATGATTTGGTGGATAGAATACAGAGACTGTGAGAATTACCGAAGGAGTAAAGTGTAGACTGGAGAAAGAAACCTAAGTAACGGCTCCTAATTTAAAAACTTGATTACTGGATTGATGGAGCATGCAATTGGAGTCATACTTGAATGTCTTGTCACTAACCTTCCACTGCTACAAATTTTAGACATTTTCTCTAAGTAACTAATATTTAAATAATGAATAAAAATAAATTTAAATAATAACAAATATTTAATGAACACACATTCTGTGCCAGATTACTATGTTAAATGTAAAGCATTTGCATGGGTTAAAAATTTAATCTCCACAGCAAATTTATAAAGTAAATTGATCATTATCATTATCTCTACTTTATGAACAAGGTGACTAAGCCTCAACATAGATAATAATTTGCTTGAGGTCACAGAGCTAGATTTGATTCTGCTCTATGTGATGGACACTAAGCCCTGGTTTTCACTGCCACATTATACTCTCTTCCAAATAAATAATCTCTTAAATTTCTTATAGCTGGGTGACAATGCTCAGGCCTGAAAAACCAAGATTGTTATTGCTAAAGGAGGGGCAGTGGGAAATTGGGAGGCTTTCTCTGCCACATTCAATAAATCAGCACAGTTTTTCCTCTACTGTTGGAACAGATCACTGTTTCTTCAGCTGAGCACCAGATGAAGTAACTGGCTTGCATTTAGGGGGTGTATTTTCTAAAGAGTGAACCACATTTAGCATTGTGGGATGCTCATACTATATGTGTATGTGAGGCACTAGTGGGAGATCGTATAAATTCATGTGTTATCCCATGGTACCTGCCAAACGTACATTCATTTTCTGTCTTTCTGCCTCTCTTTCTCCCTTTCCTCCTTCCAGCTATCCCTCTCTCCCTCTCTACTAAACTTCTATAGTTAATTGGAATTTGTTGTAATAGCATATGATTTTTCTTCTGGTCTCTTTTTCTTTTTTTTAATATTTATTTATTTGGTTGCACCGGGTCTTAGTTGTGGCACATGGGCTCCTTAGTTGTGGCAGGCAGGCTCCTTAGTTGTGGCTCACCGGCTCCTTAGTTGTGGCATGAACTCTTAGTTGCAGCATGCATGTGGGATCTAGTTCCCTGACCAGGGATCGAACCCCGGCCCCCTGCATTGGGAGCATGCAGTCTTAACCACTGCGCCACCAGGGAAGTCCCCCTGGTCTCTCTCTTTTTTTTTTTTTTTTTTTGCGGTACGCGGGCCTCTCACTGTTGTGGCCTCTCCCGTTGAGGAGCACAGGCTCCAGACATGCAGGCTAAGTGGCCATGGCTCACGGGCCCAGCCGCTCCGCGGCATGTGGGATCTTCCCGGACCAGGGCACGAACCCATGTCCCCTGTATCAGCAGACGGACTCTCAACCAATGCGCCACCAGAGAAGCCCTCTGGTCTCTTTTTTATCTACCTTTTGAAATAATTTTTCACTTTGTAAAAGTTACAAGAGTGGTACAGAGAGTTTTCGTATTCTCTCCACCCAGCTTCCTCTCATGTTAACATCTTGCTTAATCATAGTACAATGATCAAAACTAAGAAGTTGGTACGGTAGCATTAACTACAGAATTTATATGAATTTAATCAGTTTTTCCACTTACGTCCTTCCACTGGTCCAGAATCCAATCCAGGATGTAGCATTGCATTTACTCATCATGCCTCCTTTGTCTTCTCCAGTTTGTCACAGCTCCTCAGTCTTTCTTTTCCTTTCATGATCTTGACACTTTGGAAAAGTACTGATCATTTGTTTTGTAAAATGGCCCTCAACTGGGCTTATCTCATGTTTAGATTGAGGCTCTGCATTTTTGGCAAGAATACCGCAGATGTGATGAGCCCTTCCCAGTGCACCATGTTGGGGAGTACATGATGTAAGTGGCATGTTTTTAATCAAAGGAGTGGCCTGATAAAATCTACAGCTTTGAAAGATAACTCTGACAGTGAGGTGCAGAGTAAACAGGAGTGAAGGAAGGTTGTTGTCAAGATACCAATTAAGGGGTGGTTGTAATAGACTAGGCAGGGCATGAAGGTAGTCTGAACAAAGGCTGTGGCTGTAGGGATGGGGGTGAAAGTCTGAATATGAGATTCCCAAAGTAAAATGAATAGGATTTGGGGAGTTGTTTCCATGAGTGAAATGAGGTGAGAGAGGAACTGAGGATAATTACTAGGATATTAGGATATCAGGTAGATGGTTGACTCCATTATCAATTGGTGGCCAAGATCTTTGTAATTCAGATCCCCTAATAAGATTTACAAAAAAAATAATATGCTGGTGTGTGGCTGTAATAAGAGGTTATTTGCATGTTTGTGACAAAAAGATACAGAAAGAGGGGAAGAAAGAGATCTTGGGCCATTTATTTACTCCTGTTTTCAAGTTTCAGGTTTGGAAATTCAGCGTCTTTGCTCTGTATCTATGAGTGAGAGAGAAGTCAGCATCTCATCACAGCCCTCATTTTCACTGGGTAAAAGGGACTTTTCATACATACTTGACAAATATTTGTGGAATAGTGCATGAAAGAGTTAGTATGTCTGAGTCAGGGGCAAGGGAGACAACAGAATGTGATGGAAGCCACTGCAAATTGTCTCATGGCCAGAAGTATTTCAAATAAACTAGCTCTGGTCTTAACCTGGAACAGTGAAGCCAAGATGGAAATTCAAGATGAAAGCAGTGAAGTTTAACCTTTCTTGCTCATTTCTATGTTAGAGATAGAAGAGAGGAAGAAACCTTGGATTTTCCTAGTGTTGGAGCTTCCACTGACCTAAAAGCTGACCTCACAGTGTATCATGGAGCGAAGAAGGGAGTTTAGCTGATTTGAAGCCAATGGATTATAATTACATGTTAAACATTCATACGTCCCAATAAAACAGAGGTTTTTAACTGGGCTGCACATAAGGTTTTTAACTGGGCTGCATATAAGGTTTATCTGCAGAGCTTTAAAAAACTACAGATGCCCAAGACCCATCCCAAATGATTCTGGTACAGAAGCCATATTATTCAGAATTTCTTTGACTGAAAGCAGCAAAAAATCAACTCAAATCAGCCTCAGCCACAATTTGGAGTGAGTTGTGAATTATTATCTATGCTGCATAACAAATTAACCAACTCAAACCTTAGCAGCTTAAAACACACCTTTTACAGTTTATGTTGATCAGGATTTGGGGGGTGGCCTAGCTGGGGGTTCTGCCTCAGGGTCTTCCACGAAGTTGAAATCAAGGTGTCAATTGGGCTTCAGTCATCCAAAGGCTTGACTGGGGTTGGAGAACCCACTTCCAAGGTGGCTCCGTTACATGGCTGGCAAACCATTTTGCCACACAGGTTTTTTGCACAGGGCTGCTTGAGTCTTCTCACAATTTATTGCCTGGTTTTCCCCAGATCAAGCAATCCGAGAGAACAAGGCTGAAGCAGCTTGATACGATTTTATGGCTCGGATGAAGGTGTCTTTGAGTAGGAGGAGGGGGATCATCACAGGTGGGATGTCTATTGCCGCAAAGGCTGAGGACCATCCTAGAGCAAACATACTATATGTTCCAACACACCCATTCATTGTTTATAGGGTGAAAATGATTAAAATGAGTATCAAGGGAAGGCTTGAAGGGGAAAGTATAATAATTTTAAAAACCTCAAGGGTTATGACTCACCTCTAACTGTGGAAATAGACTTAGATCTGTCTTAATAAGCCTTTAACATTTGCAGATCCCTTTAGAGTTTCTCGGATGATTTCATAACATCTTATTTGATCTTAAGAACAATGTTAGGTTTGTAGGCTGGCGTCAGGAAGATTGGGACTGAAAGACAGAGCTAATAATAGTGAACACCCACCAGATGCCAGGCATTTGACTAGATACTTCATATTCATAAACTTTTTAACCAAATGCCATGAGGTCAATATTAGTAATTTCAATTTTGAGGGAGGCTTAGCTTCCTTGGGCTCAGAGAAGTTAAATGACATGCCCATAGCTGAGCATTGGAGCCAGAAGGAGAACACAGATTTTCCTTCTCACAGTCCTACATGCTTTCCACTTGGCTGCTTCCCTTTCCAGCATAACAACCACTGCTGCTACTTTCTCCACATGCTACATCCTTGACTTAACCTTCATCTTATGGTACCATGGGACTCCCCAAAAGACAGAGGACTCAATAATTGCAGGCCGGTGCAGGGGGGGTGGTGGTGGGATGAATTGGGAGATTGGGATTGACATATATACACTAATATGTATAAAATGGATAATTAATAAGAACCTGCTGTATAAAAGAATAAATAAAATAAAATTCAAAAAAAAATTGCAGGCCCAGACTTATAGTACCCTAAGAATGGTGTTTTTTTGGTTTTGTTCTGCCTTGTTATTTTGGTGACCACTTCATTACAAGCCTATTGGAATGAAAAAAGAAAGGCAGAGAGAAAATATATTGAACAAGTAAAGATACCTAGTTTGCAGTTTATACTGAAAAAATCCAATTCTCTAGGAATGTCTACCTTTGTTTGATTTTTATTAAAAATCTGTCTCCAAAGCAGACAACTTGAGTGGCCACAAATAACATCTTGGCATCTCATTTTCCTTTGTTGTCAAGTTGGGTAATATTTCTTAAGGTTGGCCTAACTTTCATGGGTGTGGAAGGATAGGTGGCATGAAAGATAAGATGTACTTTGTGTTCCTACATGTGTTTGAGTGAAAGAAATGATTTTCAAGAGGTAAACATCATCTCTATTACTAACGGCCTCAAAGTTCTAACTGTTCTTCTAACTTATAAATATGCAATTACACCTCCATGTTGTTTGTGGCTTACTAAAAGCAATGTGCAATAGTATTACATGAGATAATCCAAAATAGATGTCAAGTCTCCCACCAAATAAATCTGCTATTTTTAGCAGCTGTAGGCTAGCTAGGCAATATGTCCTCCATCCAATATTGTCAGGGTAATCATAGCACCTTTTCCGAGCTCTGTACAACCTTTGCTTCAGTAAGGACCACATCAAAACAGAGATCTGGAGGTTCTCTCCTCTTACATATCCTGTATATCCTGGCTTACAGGATACTAAGCCAGTCATATCTTCAATGAAGTTTTATCCCTTAACCCCCTCATTCCAGTCCTACCAGTCGGGTACTCAAGCATTCCTGTTATTATGGCAGAGTATAATAATTAAGAGCATGAAATTGGAAATCAAATTTGGATTTGGCTCTGCCACTACTTGTACGGCCTTGAGCAAGTTATTTTACCTCTTTGTGCCTCAGTTCCTTCATCTGAAAAATAATACTATCTTCTAGTAGGATTTAATGAGTATTAAATGAGATAATATTAGGGAGTTTAGAATGATGCCAGGTATATGGTAAGCACTCTACAGCTGATACCTATTTTTATCATTGCATGTATTTTTCATGAAGCTAGGTTACCTCCTAAAAATTTGAAGACTCAGGCAACTGATTGTTTAACCAGTGGGTCAAATAAACATTTATATGCTGCCTACTGTAAATAGTATTATTGAACTAGACAGAGAAGACATGAAGATCAGCATAGACCTAAACAAAGTAGCTTTAAGTGTTGATGTCATGAATCCCTGATGCCTTTCTGCCTTATTCTACCACATCCCCCATTTTTAAAACAGGGAAAGGGACAAAAAGTGATTACCAGGGGAAGCAAGTTCCAGCAGAGTCTCCTGCTGGGTCTTTTACAGGCTTGGGGGAGAAAGGGGGGTGGGTAGAGAGGGAGAAGGTGCATAGCAACTCACTCACAAAGATAAGCTCAATAAGTGTGTTGAACATGGAGTCTTGAGTTGAGTTGCTACAGATTCCAGGTCTCTGTCAGCCTCCTATTTTGTTGACATCTGTGATATTATAATAAAGTGAGCACAGAATGGTCCAAAGTTAGAAGGCTACTCTGATTGGTTCTTGGATTTTTAACTATGAAGGCCTTTCATAGTGTATAAATGGGGTGGCCAAGAACTGCAAAGGTATAGTTGCAAGCTAAGCACAATGACAACAGCAAGCCGAGTCCCAGAGTTTCAGGACTAGCCTCATAATACAGAGTAGCTCGGTGATTCACTATTTGGGGTCATAAAGTCTTGGGTTCCAAACCTGGTTCCAACAAATGTTAGCAGTGTGACTCTGGGTAGTTACTTTATCTTTCAAAGCCTCAGATTTATACAGTTGTCATGAGAATTAAAGTAATGTATGTAAGGTACTGTCAAAACATACTTCCCAAAAAGTTAAAAACATGACTCTCATACAAATATAAAGTGAGCATGCGTCAAAGATTCATTTCACATGTTAATGAGAGAACTGACAAGATGGTTTAAAGAAAACTGGAGAGAGCAAAGTATTTACAGTGGCTAAAGAAAAAGGCTTGAAAAAGCTGGCTAATTTAGATACAAGACTGTTTAATGTACAGGGCAATAAAACTGTAACTTCTGGGGTTGTCTTCGTTACCAGATAAATAATTTGCATCTCTAGCGAACAAATTTCATTTTCATGACAATCAGTTGTTCCCAAGTGGGGGTAATTTCTTTTTCCAGGGGACATTTGGCAATGGCTGAAGACATTTTTGGTTGTTATAGCTGGGGGGTGAGGGTGTGTGTGAGTGCTGCTGGCATCTAGCGGGTAGAGAACAGGCATGGTCCTAAACATCCTTCAACATACAGGACATCCCTCCCCCCCGCAAAAAAGAATTTTCCAGCCCCCAATCCCCATAGTGCTGAGGTTGAGAAACCCTGTGTATCAATTTCTACAAGTTAACATCTACTCTTATGAAATTTAAAATATCCTAATCAAGAGAAAATAGCGAGTCAAACAAAGATACACACTCCCAGAGAACTGGCTAAGGTAGGTTGGCTAGAAAATGCTTAGATAACTCTGAAAGGGCATGCAGTAGCCCTTTTGCCTATTTCCCGGTTTTGGAAAGTTTTCTTGACAATACTTGACACGATACCTGAAACATGGTAGGTGTTCAGTAAAGGTTAGTTATTTCTATAAATTTATAGGCCACTAGATAGAAGTCCAAATGCCCATACAGTAAAATAAATACCATACTTTTACAGAAGCATCGTCATTGTTGGAAATTTTTTTCCTGTTGGATTTTTTCATCATGGTCACTTTGAAGTTTTAAGGAAGTCCTCCAATATAACCTTCAGACTAACAGATGATAGATCTATTAAAAAAGACAAATCATGTTTAAAAAATTTCCTGAAAGCCTCATTCAAAAAACTAAGCCCCTCCTCCTGCATGAAAAACTTATTGTCAAATTGAGAATATCCAAGATATCCTTAGGAAATTCATTTAAAGTCTGCTATAGAAAGGATAGTAAGGTAAAGATCATAGAATTGCAGACCGTGGCCCTTTTTATTGGCCAAAATGTGTATGTGTGATTTTTGGTTTTTTTTTGACATTTTAAAAATTGAAGCATAATTGACGTACAATAGTATATTAGATTCAGGTGTACAACATAGTGATTTAATATTTATATACATTACAAAATGGTAACCACAATAAACCTAGTTACCATCTGTTACCATACAAATTTATTACAATATTATTGACTGTATTCCTTATGCCATACATTACAAAGGTAAAAAAAGAAAAAAAAGCAGCCACGCAATTGCCCAAATTTGTCTTGTATAAATCAGTTGAATAGTATATCCAGTGGTTGTATCTATCAGTCTGAGTCCAAAGGAAGAGGTTTTATTCCCCCCCCACCCCTTCCCCCCTTATTAATGACAGCCAGATCTTGTTGGAGAAGGCACTGCCATGGCTCACTGAGTGTCAAGGAAGCAGCTGTGGTGAAATGCTGGCAAAACTTGCTGGAAATCTATCCCCTGGAATTTTGGGGAAATCCACCCTCTAGGGTGCCATGGAAAAGCTGTTCCCCAGTAGGTGTCTCACCAGAGACACTCTGCTGCATTGCCAACCCACAGGAACCTAAAAGCAAAATCCTTTTCCTGCAACGGCTCTCCAGTGCCCTCTATTGACAATGCTTAACATTGTTCCACTTGGCAAAGGAAAACTAGAAGGCCCAGATTCATTTTCACAGAAAAAGCAAAAACGGAGAATTTGGAGCTAAGAGTGAATAAAATCAGTAACTGATGCAAGAGTTATTCTGTAATATTTTTAGGAGCTGACAATATTGATAATTTCAGTCTGGTAGTGTCTGAATAACAGCCAGTTTGGGTCCTCCTGGGCCTGCAAGGTGCTTATTTGCCCACTATAGAGCAGTAATTCCTCCTGGGCCCTGAGTAGGCAATATCGACATCACCTGGGAACTTGTTAGAAATGCAGATTCTAGCACCCTACCCCAAACTAACTGAACCAGAAACTCTGGGGTTGGGGACCAGCAATCTCTGTTTTAATAAACCCTGCAAAGGATTCTGGTGCATGCTAAGATTTGAGAACCACTGTTATAACAGTAAGTTCTAGGAACTTGCTGTGCAGACACAGAAAGGAGAGTCAATAAGGATTTATTTGTACAAGTTTTAGTCTCTATTTATTTATTTATTTATTTAGGCTGCTTTGGGTCTTCGTTGCTGTGCGGGCTTTCTCTAGTTGCAGCAAGGGGGGGCTACTTCTTGTTGCGGTGCACAGGCTTCTCATTGCAGTGGCTTCTCTTTGCTGTGGAGCATGGGCTCTAGGCACGTGGGCTTCAGTAGTTGTGGCACATGGGCTTAGTTGCTCCGCAGCATGTGGGATCTTCCTGGACCAGGGGTTGAACCCGTGTCCCCTGCACTGGCAGGCAGATTCTTTTTTTTTTTTTTTTTTTTTTTTTTGCGGTACGCGGGCCTCTCGCTGTTGTGGCCTCTCCCGTTGCGGAGCACAGGCTCCGGGCGTGCAGGCTCAGTGGCCATGGCTCACGGGCCCAGCAGCTCCGCGGCATGTGGGATCTTCCCGGACTGGGGCACGAACCCGCGTCCCCTGCATCGGCAGGCAGACTCTCAACCACTGCGCCACCAGGGAAGCCCCGGCAGGCAGATTCTTAACCACTGCACCACCAGGGACATCCTTAGTCTCAATTTTTAATCTTGAAGAAGACAACCGAACTTCTCTGGGATCTGGAAGCTAGCACGGAAAATAATATTTTAATCTCTACTTTTACATTGATGATGTGTTTCTGGACTCGTGGACATGAATGCATCAGCTATGCTCACTTTGGTAAGAAACTCTGTTTTTGATGTTCTCTTATCTGCAGGTCATGCTGCCTTGATGCGGGCCCCAAAGCTGCTATTGCAATTTTCATCTGTTTCTGTGTGTACACAGAAGTGGAGAGTAATGCTCATTCTACATTTTCCATACCCTTGCTTTTCCCTAGGTCTCCACCATGCCTGCAGTTACTGGAAGAACAGCTAGAGCCACAAACCTAAGGTCAGCATAGCAGACAGTGGCATGGAGCTCACATTAGCTCATCACTGCTCCTTGCCCCTCAGATAACCTCATGAGTTGGCTTGCCTCCTTGACAAAGCTCCAATAGCCCAAAACAGAAAGGTTCATTTTCCTGACACAGCCTTTGCCTTTACAATTTGCTCCCTTCGAAGGAAAGATGGTGAGATGTATGCTAGCAAGATATTTTTCTGCCGCTTTTTGCTTTAAAATGAAAAATATATGTGTGCATGTTTGTGTGGTGTAGGGATTATGTCTTGGCCCTGGTCCTGCCAATAACTAGCTGCATGGGGTTGGGCAGGTCACCAACTCTGGCTCTAATTTCCACACATAAATATAGAGCATTAGACAAGCTGATACTGCTCCAACATTTTATGATTCTATGCAGTACCACAAGCGTATTCTTAAAAGGTAACTTGGTGGGCTTGAATCTCACCCTTTACTGTAACAGTCCGTGCATGAGGCCCTCTTCTAAATTCCCTCCTCTGGGTTTAACATTAAGCACAATGAAACCTTCCTACAGCAAATTCATCCTAAAGGGATTGAGGTTATTTATACATAGAAAGTGAAGTCTTCAGCAGATTTGCTCCTTTTCAATAAATAAAGAGCATGTGTCTTTCTAAACAGATATCTATCCCATTAACTGCTTTGATAAGAGTAACTAAATGTGAAAGCACACACTGGAAATGAAGCACTAGTATTCTTTATTTCAAATTCCTGATTTGTTTCTCACTCATAGTAGTAAGCAAAAATGTTTACTTCTTCCCAAAATGATTTGAACGTTTACATTTTTAATGTTTGTTAAAGTTTTTTTTTTTTCTCAAGATAAAGAGTCTTTCTCTGACCTGTTTTCACATGCTAAAATGGGGGAAATGACCATCAAGTATGATGCTTCTCAATCAACAATTGCCCTCTGTGGGGGATGGTATTTCAGAAATTCTTGGAAAAAATAAAGTTTGAAAAGTCATATCTAGACTTTTACACTAAAAAAAAATAATAATCCTCTTGGTTTTTTTTTTTTTTTTTTTTTTTTTTTTTGCCATACGCGGCCTCTCACTGTTGTGGCCTCTCCCGTTGCGGAGCACAGGCTCCAGACGCGCAGGCTCAGCGGCCATGGCTCACGGGCCCAGCCGCTCCGCAGCATGTGGGATCTTCCCAGACCAGGGCACGAACCAGCGTCCCCTGCATCGGCAGGCAGACTCTCAACCACTGCACCACCAGGGAAGCCCGATCCCCTTGTTTTGATAACACAAATTACATCTATCTAAGCTTGCAAAAATCAGAGCCAGAAAAAAGCAGAAAAAAGTTTGTGGTAATACTTGCTGTTGCTTACCTATTTTCTCCTCCTTCCTTAGTAAAAGCTTTTTCTTCCCCGTGGCAACATCCCCAGGCAATGAAACACAATGAGCTCAAACCTCTCAGAACGCCTCTTCCCAGCCTCTCTTTCAGTGAGAAGTGGCCATGGAGGGAGTTCTGGCTGTTGGGGTCACTGCTGGGTGATTCTGGAAGGCCTGCGGCTGGCTGTGCGTCCTCTACCCAACTTCCTGCCTTTATAATTGACACTGTGCTGTGAGTTTCTGCTGCCTTCCTGTGACCTCCTGGGGTAGCTCCACAGCCAAGGATGAAAGACCCTGGCTTTTCCATAACACTTTCAAGTTGCTAAATATCAGAAAAACAGGTCTTCAATATGTAATATTGGGGACTTACCCTAAAAAGTTATTTATAGTTTATCTGAAATTCAAATTTAACTGTATGCCCTCTAATTTTCTTTTTGTTTTTTTCCCCCCTAAATCTGACAACTCTAACCCTAACCCTAACTCTAACTCTAACCCATAATTCTTGGTTATGTAAAAATAATAAACCCCAATAAGCTACTATTAGTCAAGTAACATGTTGCTTGCATGTGAACTCATTCCTGACATAGTAGTAATTTATAACAAGTACCCAACATTTATTGTGTTCATTATGTGCCAGACACTGTGCTAGTTAGCAGGGGTGTGTTTGTAATTAAGTCACAGAGGTAGGTCCTGCCTTCAAGCAGCTTGCAGTCTAGCTGGAGAGACAGCCACTAAATGAGTGATTCTGTAAGCAGCAGCATAACTACAATTGTGATTAACGCTTTGAAGGAAAAGTAGAACTTTGAGAGCACCTATGAGGGTGGGGCAAGGAGGAGGGAATCCTCTGAGAAGCAGCATCTTCTGAGAGAGGAGGAGGAGTTAGCAGACTAATTGGAGGGAAGGGTTGCAGAAGTTTGCTCTAAGTATCTCGGGAGCAGCACGTGAGCCCGCTGTGAAGCAGGAAGGGTCCTGGTAATTTTGAAAAGAGGAGGTCCCAATGGCTGAACAGCAGTGAGTCGAGTGACTGGAAATGAGGGTAGAGAGGCACTCATAAACTAGATCAGGGAGTGTCTTGGGGGCCATATGAAGGATTGGGAACTTTATCCTTACTTTCCACTAAACCCACACTAAGCACTGTTGATATCCCCTTCTTATAGAGAGGAAGTATAGATTTTCAATGGTTTGATCAAAGACATATAGCTATTAAAAGGAAGAACTGTAATTTGAGCCCAGATTTTTTTTTTTTTCAGTGTGTGTGACCGAAAAACCCCCTAGTCATCCCTGAGTGTAAGCTAGTTACAAATTTCTAAGTTCTGAGTGCTGATCAGATGAGTCTGTAGAGAATGTTTAAAGTTAATGTAAGAATATATTTTATATTTGTAAGGACTGAGAGGGTGTGAGCAATCTATCTACTATTAATAAATAACAAGTTGATCACTAATTTAAATTCCAGCATTGAATGAGGCCTCAAAAAAATGATACGATTATACAGATCTCCTATTGTGTTTTTCAATGAAAGCTCCCCTGTATTACTTATCACTGAAGTAACTGTAACTTATTTCTGTTATTTTAGACCAATGGTTTGACAAAAACAAAATAAAACATGCACATAAAAAACCTTATTTGTAACGAAGTCTCAACATAAGTGACACAAATGATTCAGTGGCTTCAGACACATATAAAAAACAGTAACAGCGGCAACAAGGACAAAGCACAAAAAAGGGCTTCCCTGGTGGCGCAGTGGTTGAGAGTCCGCCTGCCGATGCAGGGGACACGGGTTCATGCCCCAGTCCGGGAGGATCCCACATGCGCAGAGAGGCTGGGCCCGTGAGCCATGGCCGCTGAGCCTGCGCGTCCGGAGCCTGTGCTCTGCAACAGGAGAGGCCACAACAGTGAGAGGCCCGCGTACCGCAAACAAAACAAAACAAACAAACAAAAAAACACAAAAAAGATACTGTTGCAAATTGTTGGTTTATTCAATATGATTACCAATATGACTACTCCTGGTAATCCCATTATTTGCAGGAGGTGGGCATTGGTATGGGATGGTAACCAATATTTTTAAAAAATTAAAAATAGAAAAATATCAAGAGTACATTGTATGTGAGGTAAATATTTTATAATTCTTGATATGATACATGCAACACATATAGATACATACACACAAACACACACATCAATAGATTACATATATACTGGATTGTGATCTATATCTTATTCCTTACTCCGGGTCCCATTCAGAAGAGTTTGACAATCACTGGTCTAGAGAAACTGACTCACTCTTTGGGGGCTATGCTATATCTTGCACTTCCTGGAGTAAGAACAAAGTTAAGGTAAATTCCTGTCCATTGTCATGGATAACTACTTACTTTTCCATGTATTAAGGAAATCATGTGTGATAGAACAAACAGAGAAACAAATAAACAAAACAACAGGCTGTCATCGTACTGAAGTACACATTGTATCTTGGTTAACGTTCTTGCATAGATTCCTTTGAATTTCCTAATTCACTCCAGGAAGGATTCAGTGCATTCCAACTTTACGCTGTCACTTGCAAACCTGGGGAATAATTATAAATAGAAAAGAAATTAATGGAGAATTCCAATTGTCATTTCACACTAACATCTAAGGATGTTAAGATTACAGGGGTTCTGGGGCAAGAAATGGTGGTTTTCTGTAAAGAACTAAATAGAGTCCAAGTCTCATTCATTTAATCCTTGTGTTAGATTTAAGCCTATTTTCAGCTATCAGATATCTAATATGATTTGCAATTGGTATAATAATCCTTGACTTCAAGGAATGAAATAATTTGAGAACTAGAAGAATAACACAAAAGGTGGCTGGTACAGTAGAATTCTTGTTTTGGAATGTTATCCTTGGTTCGAGGAAAGAAGTATTCTTACCTTCAATGTTTATTTTTTTAATATTTTTTATTTTTTTAAAGTAAGGAAGCCTTGCTGAATACTTAGTGACTTTGGCTTAGAAACTCAGTGATAAGCCTACCGCATTCTTATTACACATCTCATGCTGGAAAAGCACACCTATTTTAGGATACTATTTAATCTTTGAAGCATGTAAAATATAAAAATGATGATACTCTTTGACCAAGCAAGTGCTACTTCTGAAAAATCTTAATATAATTCAAGAAGAAGAAAACCAGTAATCTGTGCAGATATTTTTATCGCATGTTATTTGCCAATGTAAAAAGCTTTCTAACAACACAAAATATCCAACAATTGGGAAATGGTTCAATAATTTTATTAATTTGGATATTATACTTTATAATTATACTACTATTACTTTATAACTGGAAACTATTTTAAATTCAATATAGAAAAATATCCCAAATTCATTTTATTAAATTTTTATTTTACAATGTTTGTTCCTTTGATTTGACATCTTTCTTCCATAGCAAGATGTCACTGTCAGGTCTTATAATTTACTTTTAACGAGCAAAACAGAACTCAGCCTTGAATCCTTCAACTGGGAGAACTATTTAGTTTTATTCAGTTTCATTACATAATGGACTCTATAAAGCTTATTAAATATTAAATACTAATTTAAAAACAAAAGTAAGCATGGCAATTAACTATGTAAACCATGTAACCATATAAAAGACTGATGTGAATAGCAAAAACGTTGGATATGTACTTATCAAAATGTTAACAGTGATGATTGGTGGGAATATAGGTGATTATTTTCTCCCTAAAAGATTAAAATTAAAAAAAATATATTATGTTTTTATAATGAGATGAAAACAAACATTTTATTTAAAGGGAGTTTGAATGTTCCTGGTAGCTAGAGCTGCCTTGTCATAGGGAGAATAGGTAATGATTAAATTTTGCCTCAAAGTCTGGATTTAAATAAGGATTAAACATATTACTTTATAAACTTACTCTCCTGGGTTATTTGTTTCATTACTAATTAAATTCAATCTTTGCTGTTTGCCTTTCATTATTATTACTTAATCACAATTATGATTCTATATGCTTAGAATAGAAAATTAGTTAAAGAGTTTATGAGATGCTATCAAAAGCTTGAGGTGTAGTCGACTGAAACATTTGAAAGGTCTCCTGGCTAGCTCAGACCCATACTGAGGGTTAAACCAGGCTATGCTGAGGATCCCTCCAGGCTGGCTTTGGCAGGTACTGTGGTTGGAAGAACTGGGAAATGTGATGTATTATATAAATAATGCAGTAACTTATTTACACAACTGGAAAAAATGAACATAGATCTTGGAGGTAGGAAAAGCTGATCTTCTTTGGATTTTACGTCTTTTCTAACATTTTGCTATTACTTTTTTCTTTTTAAGCTTTATGCAATATCTTGAACACAAGCAAGATAGCCTTACAAAGGAATACTTCCTTACAAACCTCTAGGGTGTAGGCAAGGAAAGAGGAGGGTGTCACACACATGGAAATGTACTTTGCTGTGGGCTTTCAGCCCATCAAAACATGCCAGCTATTCTTGGGCCTTGGACCAGATGGCACAAGCTGGCACTTGGTATGGAATTAGGTGCAATTTGCCTGAGCTACACGATCAAGGCTCCTTCATTTTTTAAATAAATAAATTTATTTAGTTAGTTAGTTGCGGCGAGTGGGGGCTACTCTTCATTGCAGTGCATGGGCTTCTCATTGCGGTGGCTTTTCTTGTTGCGCAGCACAGGTCCTAGGCACGCGGGCTTCAGCAGTTGTGGCACGAGGGCTCTAGACCGCAGGCTCAGTTGCGGCTCAGGGGCTTAGTTGCAGCTCAGGGGCTTAGTTGCGGCTCAGGGGCTTAGTTGCTCCGCGGCATGTGGGATCTTCCCAGACCAGGGGTCGAACCCATGACCCCTGAATTGGCAGGCGGATTCTTAACCACTGTGCTATCAGGCAAGTTCCAAGGCTCCTTTACTTTTATCAGCAGGTGGATCATAAGGGCAAACTTCAGTGTATCCACTTATGCTGGCGCCTGAGCTTCATTATGGGAGGCCTATCAGAGTAACAGATGGCAGAGGTGAGCAGGCATACCTGAGCAGGCAAGGATTTTTTGTTTTTTAAACATCTTTATTGGAGTATAATTGCTTTACAGTGGTGTGTTAGTTTCTGCTTTATAACAAAGTGAATCAGCTCCTGGCAAGGATTTTAAGTTCCACTTAAAGGAAGAAATTTTAATATGGTCCTGAAATTTCTTTAAATAGGTTCATGTCTACATGAAGGGCTGATCCTGAAATTGGGAGTGTGTCAGGATCAATGAGCTGCCTGGCTGGGCTTAGACTGCTAGTCAGATAGGAATTTACTGAGGGCATAGGAGATCTAATTCTTATTGAGAGATTTTGAGATTTGGACTGGGGGATTTGTTTCTCACCAAAAGAGCATGTAATATTCTTCACTGCCAAAGTGACACACACTGTCATCTCTTGAGCCGGCTGATGACTGCATTTTGTATGTTAGCCATGAAAACCCTTTTAGTTCAAACAGTTCCAATGAAACAGCTAGATCTATAGTTTTGTTTTCCCAGCACACTTTGTCATCCTTCTTCTTCTGGTTTCTACCTCCTGCCCTGCTTTCCCTTGGGGAATTTCTCCCCTTAAGTCAGGAGGTCTTACGAGGGGTACTCAATTACAAGATGAGTACATGATCCAGTCCTAGCCATTCAGAATAAACCATCTCCCCAGGCATAGTGACTGGTTTAGCAAAAGTCATGTGACCCAAGCAGGACCAATCAAAATCTTTCCTGGGACTTTTCTGCTGGGCTAAAATGGAAAACTGCTTTAAAAAATGTCCAAAATAAAGAATTTTAAACACATGCAAAACTAGTGAGAATAATATATAGACCCCCTGTACTCAACACCCAGCTTCAACATTTATCAACTCACAGACAATCTTGAAAAAGAATAAACTGTCTTTTTACTGGGGCTGTTGGACCTAGGAGGATGGTGTTGCCAAAAGACATCATATCTGTCAGTGGAGAGAGACTGACTTCAAAATATACCCAAACAGAAAATGAAACTGAGGCAAAACCATGAGGACCTCATTTGAGCTCCTTAATACAGCTGAGCCTGAAGCCACTGCCACTCCTGTACTTTCTTTCTGCTTAAGCCAGATTTAAGATTTCTGTCACTTGCAAAATGTATTGTCTGATATGAAAACCTTGAAGAAACACTCAGTAAGTAATTTTTAAAATTTTTTGTTTATTTTGGGAAATAGAATTTATGAAAAATCTTTAGGAGGAATAAATGAGAAAGGGAACTTTATACATATTAAAAGAAGATCACCAGCATTTTAACTTCACTAGGCTCAAAGGATAATTTCAGTCCTATTGAAATAACAGCCATCTACTAAAAATTTTAAACTAAATAACATAAATATCATTAAGAGATATAACAAAGGGTGAATATTTTCACCCTTAAAAAAAAACTCACAAAGTAATCAAGTCCCTAAACCCATTCAGAGTGTCTGATTCTGTACTATCTTCAAAGCAATGCATGAATAGATACAATCACTCCTACATTAGCTGCCTGGTATACCATTCTTGGGTATGTAATGAACTATTTCTCCTGGCTGCTCCTTCACAATCCACTTTGATTGGACAATACTTACACTTTTGCTTTGCTAGTTCTTGTATTAGGTCTTCATACACTTGTGAAAAGAGGTCCTCTTCAGATTTTGTTCCATCTAGGTAAACTGAGAAGGGGAAAAGAGAGCAGTTTAAATGCTAGCAGGCTTATTAATACAGGATGCTTACTCTGGCACTTGGCATCTCTTGAGAACACCAATAGGTTTAACCAAAGAACCCAGGAACATAACTTAAAAAGAAATAAATAGCCATTAAAGAGAGAAATATATCACAGCCAGGTACAACGGGTAAGAAATTGTGACTTATTGCAGAGAAAATTCAAACTAGCTGATGTGAAAATTAAAAAAGAAAGAAACAGAGTTAAGTGGCGCTGTGCATATGGCACTTTAGGAGTACTGAAGAGGTCCCTTCTCAAAACAATCATTTATGGAATTCCCTGGCAGTCCACTGGTTAGGACTCCAGGTTCAATCCTGGTCCGGGAACTAAGCTCCCACAAGCTGCACAGCATGGCAAAAAAAAAAAAAAAAAAAGGAAAGAAAGAAAGAAAAAGAAATCACTTAAGGGAGTAGTTCTTGAACTTACTTATACATCAGGATCACCTGTGAAGCTTCTTAAACCATGGAGGGGTCTGAGTTCACATGTGTACTGAATCTGAATTCTCCAGGCCCATGAGATATATATTTTTAACAAAACTGGCATAGTCAGTTTGGGATAAAAAGTAGAACTTATGTAGGTTAAAGGAAAGAAAGGGCCTTCTAGTCAGAAAACTGCAGAGGTAGGGAGGTAGGAGGAACTTTGTCTGTTAAGGAAAAGATGCTCAGTTTGGAAAGGCTAGAATGTGGGGAGGCAGGAACAGTATAGAGATGAGATTTTAGAGCTGTGCCTTAGTCTTTAGTGGCCTTGAGGTCTGGCTGTTTGGATTTTATACTGAAGGGCTGGAGAATCTTTGAACGTATTTAAGCAAGGTAGGAGCATGGTTGGATTTGCATTTTAGATGGAGAGAGAGAGAGAGGGGTAGTAAGAAGACATCCCTGCAACCAATGGTCCATGTTGGAAGTGGTGTGGCCAGAATGTCACGAGAGGCTCTGTGGATGGGGAAGAGGGGTTGAACTGGACTGAAGAAGGGACCATAATAGCCGCCAGATCATGGGAAGGCCCTGTGTGCTTTCTGTAGCTACCAAAGAGGCCACAAGGCTTCTCACAATATGCGCAACTCCTTTTATTCTGAAAAGATACATCAGTTTTGATTGCTCTACCCCATCCAAAACCCTTCTCTCTCCAGCCTCCTGCATCTTCTCCATGTGGTACTCTATATTTCAAGGATCCGTTCTTGGCCCAGGCCCATAGATCCAGCTATTTATTTCTAAATCACTGCTTTAAGTCCCTCAGGCATCTCAGCTTCATTACGTGCAAAACAGACTCGCATTCCTCCTTGCAAATCTGAGACTCCTTCACTTTTTCCTGTTTTCTGAAATAACGCCTGCCAATTCCTGAGCTGTTGTCCTTGCCACCTCAATTGCCTGCACCCTCCATGTCTATCCTATCACGCAGTTCTTCTGAGTACATATGTCCAATATTGCACCCTCTACATCTACCCTTCACATAGCCAGAGGGATCTTACTAAAACAAAAATTTTATATTTACCATATCCTTGTATAAAGCCTCTCTGTAGAGGGCGTCCCACTTTCCTTAGGATAATGACCTAAGTCCTTAACTGGTCTATGGCCTTGCAGGGTTTGGACCCTTCCTGTATCAGCAACATCACCTCTTGCCTTGGCTTTCTCTACCACAACCTTCCTTCTGGTGCCCCCTGGTCTCTTCATGCACCATACCCACTATCTGGGGTGACCTTCTATCTCCCCAAGTTACCTCCCTTTGTCTAGTTAAATCTATCATCTGGTTTAAATGTGGCTTCCTCAAGGAAGCCTCCCCGGATTGCTGAGACTTGGGCGGTCCCCCTGAAGCTCAGTGTCACAGAACTCAGCACAGCTAAAAAGGATAATCTTGTGCATCATCCATTTAACATCCATTTTCCTGATAGAATGCTGGTTCATAAGAGTAGAAACTGAGTCTGACTTATTTCCCTTGATATCACCAGGGCAGTGCCTTGTACATGGAAGGCATTCAGTCAATATTTGCTGAATGAATGACCATCTAGAAGTTGACAAACTTTCACAAGAGCCATAGAGAGAGAAACAGAAGGCAGGAGAGCCAGTATGGAAAAGGGGGAGCCCAGAGTGTTCTAGCTTAAAGTGTCCTTTTATAATCTAATACATGAGAAAAATGCCTTCTAAAGTCCTTTCTTTTGTGTACTTTGAGGCAATGACAAGTAAAAAGACTTCCGTGGAGGGAAAAAAAGGCACTTACCGATCTCCCATGAGACGTTCTCCATTTCTTTTCTGTGCTTTAGATACATGGGCCACACGTGGCCCTCAAAGTACCCTGGGGTGTCTGGAGGCTCGTAGATCCTTGTACTATCAAAATACGTAGGAAACTTTACGTTGACATAAACACAATTGATAAAGTAAAATAATGGTCAGGACAACGGGGAAATCACTCAGAGACTGAGTCTGAACAGGATTAAGACTACACTTTTTAGACTCAATGCCAGTTACAAAGACAACACCCAATGGATTTAGTCCCCTGATCTAAAACATGAACTCTAATTCACTCACTACCATTCATATTATTTTCCTCCCTCTAGTGATTTATAAAAGAATTGAGAGACAAATATTAATGTAAATAATGAAAGAGATACTGATATGTTGTAGTAAGCTTTAAACTAATCGGTGTTCTCTGTGGCTGTAGCAGAATACAGGCCCCCTAATTTAAAACCAAAATCAACATGGGATTGCTTCATATGAAGATTTAGGAAAGATGAGCCAAAGAGCTTGTTGTACAAGAGCCTTTTCTTAGAAAAGTAATTTGCATTACTCCATGTGGGTGACCATTTATGGAAAAAGGTCTTGCTCTTTGTATGAAGAATTGAGGCTACTCTTGCTTGAAAAATGACATATACACATTGCTCAATAATGCTGTTTCCTTGTTTTTCCTAAAGTTTGTCTTTTGAATTACAATCCACAAAGGCAATTTCAAAACTTACCTCCTCCTCTTCTTACATTCTTCATAAGGAATGGTCAGAAAATAGCTTCTATTCCATATAGTGTCAAGGGGCCTAAATTAACAGCATATTTAGTGCACAAAATTTTTTCCCCATTCATTCAGAGTCAATATTAGAGTGGGGAATGCTTACTTATAATTATAGAGAAGGAAACCTTCGATAATTAAGATGGGAATTTCCTCAGTGTTTCCCTTGTCTCTTGATGCCAGAGGGTGTGCTGCGCTTTCCATCCAGCAGGAAATGGCGGACATCATTTCCTCCATGTTAAGTGCTTCAAGCACTTCAAACAAACACACAAAAATATGAAATCAATACAACAAAAGTTTTATGCTGTGGCTTTTTATGATGAGTATAGCCAGTGGTCTATAAATATATAAAATAACACTATTTTATTTACCCTTCAAAACACCTAATTAGGGACTTTCCTGGTGGTCCAGTGGTTAAGAATCTGCCTTCCAATGCAGGGGACACGGGTTCGATCCCTGGTCTGGGAACTAAGATCCCACATGCTGTGGGGCAACTGAGTCTGAGCACTCTAGAGCCTGCGCACCACAACCAGAGAGCTCACGTGCCACAACTACTGAGTCCGCATGCTCTAACTAGAGAGGAGCCCGCATGCCACAACTAGAGAGAAGCCCACACACCACAATGCAGAGCCTGTGCACCACAACTAAGAGCCTGTGTGCCGCAGCTAAGACTAAAAAAACACCTAATTAACAAATATTTTAGACAAAAAATATAAACTCTAATATTGATAAAGTGGTATGCTTGATATATTTTCATTCTGGAAAATTTTATTTATCTATTTATTTATTTTTGGCTGCATTGGGTCTTTGTTGCTGCACGTGGGCATTCTCTAGTTGCTGCAAGCGGGACTACTCTGTTGCAGTGCGTGGGCATCTCATCGCAGTGGCTTCTGTTGTTGCGGAGCACGGGCTCTAGGCGTGCGGGCTTCAGTAGTTGTGGCTCTTGGGCTCTAGAGCGCAGGCTCAGTAGTTGTGGCGCACAGGCTTAGTTGCACTGCAGCATGTGGGATCTTCCCGGACCAGGGCTCAAACCTGTGTCCCCTGCATTGGCAGGTGGATTCCTAACCACTGTGCCACCAGGAAACTCCTGGAAAATTTTAAACATATACAAAAGTAGAGCATAGAGTACAATGAACTCCCATGTCCCCATTACCAGCTTTGACAATTATAAACTCATTGCTTTATTTATAACTTCTATTCCCCCTTGACTATATAAAAGTTTAACATTTTTGGATGACAAAATATTTATAAATTAGTTTGAAAGATATGACACACTGGTGAAAATACCTGCAATGTATTTGGCAAAGAATGGATATCTTTAATATATAAAGAGCTCTTACAGATAAATAAGAGGAGGAAAATCATTAAAATAATTTACAAAGGATACATGTATGTCACATTCAAATTCTAAAATGTGCATACTTTTAGAGTTTACAGTTGTTAATGCTAGAAAAGTACCCTATAACAGTGATTCTCAAAGCATGCTATCTACACTAGCAGCATCAGCAGCATCTGAGAACTTATTAGAAATGCAAATTCTCAGCCCCACTCCAGAATGACTGAACTGAGCCATGTGGTCTTAAAGGTTTTTTAGTGGAAGGTTTTTAAATTATGAATTAATTCATTTAAAAGATATAGAGCTATTAAGATTTTCTCTTTTTTTCTGGTGTTTGTTTTGGTTAATTTGAATTTGGTAAGACTGTCAATTTCATTTAAGTTTTCAAATTTATTTGCATAAAATTCTTCATAATATCATCTTTTTTTTTTTTTTTTTTGCGGTACGCAGGCCTCTCACTGTTGTGGCCTCTCCCGTTGCGGAGCACAGGCTCCGGACGCGCAGGCTCAGCAGCCATGGCTCACGGGCCCAGCTGCTCCGTGGCATGTGGGATCTTCCCGGACCTGGGCACGAACCCGTGTCCCCTGCATCGGCAGGCGGACTCTCAACCACTGTGCCACCAGGGAAGCCCTATCCTCATCTTTTTAATGTTTGTAGGATTTGTAGTGATATTAACTTTTTGGTTTTGAAATATGTAATTTGTGCCTTCTCTATTTTTTTAATTGATCAGTCTTATTTAATTTTTTTGAGGATCACTCAGATTCTTCAATCTGTAGGTTTATGTCTTATGCCAAATTTGAGATGTTTTACATCATTACTTATTTGAATACTTTTTCAGCACCACACTCCTCCTCTCCTTCTGAGCTTCCAATGATATAAATGTTAGATCTTTCATTATTGTCCCACATTTCTGCTCTTTTTTTTTTTTTGGCTGCTTTGTGTCTTCATTGCTGCACGAGGGCTTTCTCTGGTTGCGGCGAGTGGGGGCTACTATTTGTTGTGGTACACAGGATTCTTATTGTGGTAGCTTCTCTTGTTGCAGAGCACAGGCTCTAGGCACATGGGCTTCAGTAGTTGCAGCACACAGGCTCAGTAGTTGCGGCATGCAGGCCCTAGAGAACGTGGGCTTCAGTAGTTGTGGTACATGGGCTCAGTAGTTGCAGTGTGAGGGTTCAAGGGCATGTGGGCTTCAGTAGTTGTGACGTGTGGGCTCAATAGTTGTGGTTCACAGGCTCTAGAGAGCAGGCTCAGTAGTTGTGGTGCACGGACTTAGCTGCTCTGTGGCATGTGGGACCTTCCCAGACCAGGGATTGAACCCTTGTAACCTGCACTGGCAGGTGGATTCTTAACCACTGCACCACCAGGGAAGTCCCTCTGTTCATTTCATTTCAGTCTACTTTCTCTTGCTTGTTCAGATTGAATAATTTCTATTGTTCTGTCTTGAAGTTCACTGATTCTTTCCTCTGTCATATTTATACTGTTGTTACACCCATCCAGTGAGTTTTAAAATTTCAATTATTGTATCAGTTTTCAGTTCTAAAATTTCTATTTGGTTCTCTTTCACATCTTCTCTTTCTTTGTTGAGGCTTTCTAATTTTTTACTTGATTCAAGAATGGTCACAAATGCTCACTGAAGCCTTTTTATGAATACTGCTTTAAAATCCTTGTCAGAATTCCAGCATCTGTGTCATCACAGTATTAGTGTCTAATTGTCTTTTCTCATTCAAGTTGAAAGTTGCCTGGTTCTTAATATGACAAATGATTTTTAGTCTCATCCTGGAAATTTTGGGTACCATGCTATGAGGCTCTGGATCCTATTTAATCTTTATTTTTGCAGGCAGTGTTCCTGTTTAGGTGTAGTGTGCAGGTCCAGGTGGGGTGGATGTTCAGCTGCCTGCTGGGCCTCACCAATACTGAGGTGGGGGGTGACTGTGGGGGGAAAAGAGGAAAGCATGCGGGTGTGGCTTCATTACAGCTCAGTGAGGATAGAAGTTCAGCTCTCAAGTGGGTCCTGCTGCGAGTAGTTGACACTGCCTGGTTAAGGAAAGTGGAGTGCCAACTAGCACCACCTCACACTGCCTTATTCGGTCTCTTTGCTGCCAGGTAGGTGTGGAAGTTCAGCTCCGTTCGGCACCACTGATATGATCCCTATGACGATGTGGAAAGCCAACTCACCATACCTTGCTGGTGCTGATGGGTCCAAAAGTCTAGCCCTCCACTGGGCCCTGCTAACACCATGATGGGAAGTTGGTTTTTTCCTTTTGTTTGCCTACAGTAAGGTGGATATTATCAAAATAATTTTCTATTCTGTTAGGCCACCCTTTTTCTAGTCCTTTGACTATAGGGAACAGGTTTCTTGGGAATTTTGGGTTGTACCTATTGATGGTTCCATGTTGTACACTTCTCCATCACCAGTCACCCCCTTCCAGATATATGAGACAGATAAAAAACAAAAAACAAACAGGAAACTCACAGCTATGTCATTCCTCAAGATCCAAAGTCCCCAGTCAGTCTTCTCTCTTGATCTTTCAGAGTCTTTCCTTTTTGTTGTATTCCATCCGTGGTTTTTAGTTATAAGAGGGAGGAATAGCAAGGAATGGGGCCAAGCCATCTTGGCTGGAACCAGAAGTACCATCAGTTTTAATGTATTTCCACTATCATTCAGTTAAAAATATTTTCTAATTTTCATTGTGATTTATTCTGTGACCCATGGGATATACAGAAGTGTTTTGCTTCAGATAAAATGTGATAATGTCTGGAATTTGTTTCAAAATAATATAGAAGGAGCAGGTGGGTGAGGGTATAGATGAAATATAATTGGCCAAGAGTTCATCATTTTAAAATCAGGATGGTGAATTCATGAGAGTTCATTATACTTTTCTGTCTTTCTTTGTATATATTTAAAATTTTGCATAAGAAAAAGTTTTTAAGAATCAGACAAAAGGTACTGATTAATTTTCAAACACTTGGGAATTTACTATTTACTCTTTTGCTATTGATTTCTAATTCAGTTCTCTGTGATTAGAAGATATCTCTATATTACTTCAATACCTTGAAATGTATTAGGACTTGTTCCATGTCCTTGTGTATGCCTTCCATTTTGGTTAACGTTCCATGCGTTCTTGAGGAAAAAAATGTGTATTCTGCTGTTGTTGGGTACATGTTCTATATATGTTAGTTTGGTCAAGTTTGTTGTGTTGTTCAAATCTGTTAGACTCACAATTTTTGTCAGTTTGTTCCATAAGTTACTGAGAAAATTGTATTAAGGTCTCCCACAATACTTATAGATTTGTCTATTTGTCCACTTAGTTTTGTCAGTTTTTGCTTAATGTATTTTGAGGTCATTATTATTAAGTGCATACAAATTTTAGACTGTTTTATATTCCAGTTGAATTGATTCACTGAGCTCTCTTTATCTCTAGTAATACTCTTTGCTTTAAATTTTACTGTGTCTGATATTAGTACAGTTATACTAATTTTCTTTCAGTAGATATTTGCATGGTATATCTTGTTCTAGCCTTTTAATATTTACTTTTCTATATCCTAATGCTTAAATATATCTCTTATAAGGAGCTTATAGTTGGCTTTCTAAAAAAATCCAGTCTGACAACTTTTGAGTATTTCATTTTAGTTAATTTAACTTTATATAGCTACTGATGTTTGATTTAAGCTATCATTTTACTATCATCTTCTATTTTTCCACCATCCTTTGATATTTTAGTTCTGATTTTTACTTCTTTTGCATTTATCAGCTATATATATATATATATATATATATATATATTTTTTTTTTTTTTTTTTTTTTTTTTTTTTTGCGGTACATGGGCCTCTCACTGTTGTGGCCTCTCCCGTTGCGGAGCACAGGCTCCGG
This sequence comes from Mesoplodon bidens, assembly GCF_964165515.1. Classification (NCBI taxonomy): domain Eukaryota; kingdom Metazoa; phylum Chordata; class Mammalia; order Artiodactyla; family Ziphiidae; genus Mesoplodon; species Mesoplodon bidens. Next base: position 84,030,439 of record NC_138162.1, read on the forward strand.
ACGCGCAGGCTCAGCGGCCATGGCTCACAGGCCCAGCCGCTCCACGGCATGTGGGATCTTCCCGGACCGGGGCATGAACCCGTGTTCCCTGCATCGGCAGGCGGACTCTCAACCACTGCGCCACCAGGGAAACCCCTATCAGCTATATTTTAATGATTCTACCTACTTACAAATGTGATAGCTATATACTTTAATACTATTGTTATTGTTTTAAAAAATATTTATTTATTTGCGGCAGGAGTGCTCCTTAGTTGTGGCAGGTGAGCTCCTTAGTTGTGGCGTGCAAACTCTTAGTTGAGGCATGCATGTGGGATCTATTTCCCTGAGCAGGGAACGAACCTGGGCCCCCTGCGCTGGGAGTGCGGGGTCTTAACCATTGTGCCACCAGGGAAGTACTGATAGCTATATACTTTAAAACTATTGTTTTGGTAGTTATCACAAAGATTTCAACATTACCTTGACTTACCTTAAATTTGTACATTTACCTAAAAGTGCAGATTTCTCCTTAAGATAGATTCCTGGAAGTGGGACACCTGAACACATGGCATGAATATTTTACCATCTTTGGGACACGTGCTCAACCTCCTTTCCAGAAAAGGTTGTACCAATTTATATTCCCATCTATAAGTTTTTGTTTTATTGGGCCTATGCCATTACTAATTATTAATCTTTTAAAAATCTGTTGGGCTTCCCTGGTGGCGCAGTGGTTGAGAGTCCGCCTGCCAATGCAGGGGACATGGGTTTGTGCCCCAGTCCAGGAGGATCCCACATGCTGCGGAGCAGCTGGGCCCGTGAGCCATGGCCACTGAGCCTGCGCGTCCGGAGCCTGTGCTCCACAACGGGAGAGGCCACAGCAGTGAGAGGCCCGCGTACTGCAAAAAAACAAAAAAATCTGTTTATTAGGTAAGTGAGGAAAAAATAAGTTATAATTCTTTGACTACTTTTCTTTTTTAAATTAAAAAAAAAATTTGGCCACACTGTGCAGTATGTGGGATCTTAGTTCCCCAACCAGGGATCAAACCCGGGCCCTTGCAGTGAAAGCTCCAAGTCCTAATCGCTGGACCGCCAGAGAATTTCCTTGACTACTTTTGAGGTTGACTTTTTTTTTTTTGGTGGTGGTATGCGGGCCTCTTACTGTTGTGGCCTCTCCCATTGCGGAGCACAGGCTCCGGACGCGCAGGCCCAGCGGCCATGGCTCACGGGCCCAGCCGCTCCACAGCATGTGGGATCCTCCTGGACTGGGGCACGAACCCGTGTCCCCCGCATTGGCAGGCGGACTCGCAACCACTGCGCCACCAGGGAAGCCTGAGGTTGACTTTTTATTGTACATTTATTAATCATATAACCTTTTGCTTCTGTGAATAATTATTCACATCATTGGACATTTTTCAATTGGGATATTAGTGTTTTTCTTATCAGTTTGTAAGAACTTATTTAGATTAGGAACAATTCTTCGTCAATTGTTGAAAACAGTTTTTCCTTGTTTAGCTCTTACTTTGTAATAATCTTCCTTAATAATCTTTAGAAAAGGGGGAGAGAAGAAAAAAATATCTTGGCTGCAGCTCAAGACACAAGAATAGATAGCCAGTCAAGGATTTTGCCTCCCTTAAAACTATCATGTTTCTGTAAAAACTGATTACACAACATTCTTCCTCCAAGGTTATCAAAGTTAAAAATAAAGAACAAATTTTATGGCTCTTTAAGAGATCTCTCTCTATTGCTAGTTTGCGTAAGCACTCAATGATCATCTTGTTAATTATAAATGTTGATAAGACCATAAATATAGTTTACTAGTATGACATTCCTTTACAGGCCTATATAGATGTTTTTCTGATGGACTTTACTCCGCTGGCTTCAAAGCAGTGTTAGACTGGGCAAGAGGGTAAAGTGAATCCATCTAAAAAATATTCACTATTTTTTTGAGCAGTGAAAAGACTCAGTACCTTGGTCACTGAGAGAGTAAGCTCAGAAGATAGATAGCCCTAAAGTTCACTACAAGCAAGAGGAGTAGACTAACAGAGACCCACCTTACCCCACCTTCAAAAGAAAAATTTATTTTCCAATGTTTTCAGTTTTAACTGTAAAAGTAGGGAAAAGGTTTCATTTATTTAAATAGCTGAACCTAAATCAGAAACCCTTACAAAAGCATGCTAAAGTACAGCAACATAATTTAAACTTATTTTGAGACTCTCTTCAGAGATAGCAAAGTTATTTGGGTTTGAAAAAGGAAACAAACATTATTGCATAATGTTTTGTAAGCTCATCTACTTACCATCATACTGAAGAAATCCATTTTCATCTGTCTCTATCTCAGACTTTGGCTGGAAAAATAATAAAGTACCCATAAAAACTGTGCAGTGCAGAAATAATACAATCATAGAATGAAGAGTTGATAAACCTTTATTTTAACAAATGCTTTGGATGGTGAGGATAAATAAAATAAAAGATTAGCTCCCATAAGTGTGCCATCTAGTGGAGAACTAACACTACTGCATCGAGCCTCCCTTCACTACAAAAGCACAATCACTCAGCAAACGCTTTTGGATGTAATTCAATTAACTTTGCTACTATGACTTCTTTTGGTTAAATAAATTATCTGAGAAGTTTTATAGATACCTTGAAGAAATTATCCTGAGATATGATACTGCAGTTTGGAAGGCGTTTCTGCAAATTCTTAGCCAGTGTTGTCTTCCCACCATTTGTCACACTGAACAGCAACAAAAAAAGAAAACAAAGAAAGAAAATACCAAGAAGGAAGATGCATTAAAAGAACATAAAACATTTAAAATTGATCTTAGAAAATGGATATTTAAAACAATATGTAATACCTAAGAAAAAATTATTTCTTTCATAGATAGGACTTTGTTGGCAAAAATCATAGGCTCAAGCAGGTCGGATGCAATAAATGATAAGAAATAAGCTGGAAAGGATGGAGCAGAAAGGTAACTAATATTGGGCAAGTGAACTGCGTAATACTAAGACTTAAATTACAGCTATTGCATTGGAAGCAAAAGAATTTTTTGTCTATGCTGAAACATTCACAAGGTTCACATGCCACACAGAGAATATGAGTAGCACACTTTAGTGCAAGTATATAAAACTGCACGTGATCACTGTGATTTTGCTTCAATGCACAGTGAAGAAAAATGGAGGAGTGGCTTATTACAAGCCCACCTATCATGACTTTTCATCTCCTTTGGAATGCCTCCTTTTCCCCAATCTCTCTCCACTTTGGCGCTGGTTGGGAGGTCCATTGTAGCTTATCACATCCTGTCAGTTACTTGTCCCCTCTGGCTGGACTGTGACATCAAGGAGAATGGCGACCCTGACAAACTCCTCTGTGTATGTATCTAGTTTTCCAGTACCCAGAACCACGCATAGTTGGGGGGGAAGCACTTCTCCAGTCAGTCACCCAAAGAGTTTTTAAAACCTGGGGCTTATGTACTTCCAAAGAGTCTATGGACAGATTCCGGGTCTTTGTGAACTTGAAAGATATTATATCTTTATTTTCAATAAATTCTAACAGAATTTTGGTATTCCCTTTAATTAAAATATAAGTCACAAGCAACAGTATTATTAATAGTACCTGTGGCTTTTTCACCAACAGAAATCACAGACAGGTATTTTCATATCATGTTGCACTTGGGGCAGACATCTTGAAGTACCATTGACACTCTATTACTTGAAATTTACAGCAGCTTTTAGACTCACCACAGGACACCATTATTTAGTGAGTTAACAAAGAAGCATGTGTATCATAATGCTACAAATTTGCTTTTAAAAATATTTTTATAACTATATTATTATAATAACTGGTTTCCTTTGTATTTCTGTATTTTATTTTGTGCATTTAAAACCACTACTCGGAAAAAGCAAGACTTCATCATACCACCAAATGTCTACAGCACAAAAAACTTCTGACTGCACATGAATTGTGCTTATTCTGAGGTAAGATGAATTGCAGTATGTTTATAATCTAGAAAGGGGAGAGGAACTAATACTTATTCATCAAAATTGTTTATTGGATATAATTCAATTATTAGCTAAATATCTTACACCTACAAAAGTATTAATAGAAGAAACTTGATTCACACTTTTTTATGGTTTTTTTTTTTTTCTGTTTAACCTTAGATCACACAATTGGGTAGGATATGGGCAATCTCCTTAAAAATGGAAAAGTGGGTGGGTATTACCCTATGCATTGAGAAAATACTGTTATGAGAATTTTTTTCCCCCTTTACTGAAAATGTCTGTAATCCATGTTGAATGCCCATAGTTCGATTATTGAATTTTGGTTTAAAATACGTAGTAAACAGGGATAACTTTATTACAGTATGAGCAACCTGGCTAGAAAATGTATCATTTTCTAGACTTACCTCTTTAGTTAAGATCATGCAATTGAACCAACAGTAATTAGATCCCTTCTCACTGACTTAGCTAGAGCCAATGAGAAATAAGCACCCCATTTTTGTAGACTTGGTAGAGATGGACCAGCTAGAAGGCAGTCCAGGTCAGAAAGATGAGGGAGGGGTAAAAGTATGTAACAAGTCTGAGACTAGGACCTGTAACTAGACTGTCACCATCCAGGTCAGGTGACACCTTAAGAGTCAACCCTTCTCCTTCAGCATGCTCATACCCACCATGCACCAGCAGGCTCACAGCTTCATGCATGTGCTCTCCAACCCTGGGGCCAGAGTGTCCAGAGAGGAGCATGTTCTATCCTGGGGTCTAGGGAAGGAAATGGGGGACTCCTTGGGCTCACTTGCTCCTTTGTTCATAACACCCAAATACATGCACAACTTCTAGTCCATTTGTTTTTTATGTGACAGGTGAAAAGAGAGGTCACTGTATTTGGAACATGGCATTTGGGAAGGGAGAAGTTAAAAAGGCTGTCTGTAATTACTCCAACAAGTGGAGAATCCATTCTGCAATCCATTCGCCCAAGGTAGATAATAATTTTCCCAATGTCCAGTTGAGGAAACTAAGGGTTGAAAAGCTGTATTCTCATAAAACTTGCTCAAGGTAACAACTAGCAAGTAATGGAGATGAGATACAAAGTCCAACTCTAACACCCATGGAGTTTACATTTTTTAACATTAAGGAACTTTGCGAGAATCTGATGAAAGTTATAAAATCTTTCCCCAGAAAAATGAACATCTTCACGCATGCATTAAGTTTTCAGGAGGTTCATGGATGCCACTTGAATCCTCCAGAACCTTTACTATTCCTTGCAGTCTCAACTGAATATTTAGTTCATAGGGCAGCAAGTGGTAAGTACATGAGAGAGATACGGCACAGTGAGTTTGGAGGAAGGAAGGCAGGAACTGCAGCTGAGTCTGGCAGGGGCTTTGCACAAGCAGCAGCACTAAAATGAAATCCTGGCACTTGCTGAGGAAGAGACAGTGAAGAGAGGCTTTCTGAGGAAGTTATGGAACCAAATGCACGTGGCACGAAAGCATGACACAGGTTTCTAGACAGAGGGCATCATACTGGAATATTGAGATGAGGGGAATTTATTCACACACGTGCAGAATAGAAGTCAGATTGGATTCTGTAGTGGACCTGGTAGTGGCCTCCCCAGGTTCCACCCCTGTTTTCAAGGTCTGGTTGGGATTGACTCCGCTTTCAACTCCAGAGCAGGGCCCCAATGGCCTAAACCAATCAAGGCAATCCCCTCACTTTTGCCACAGTAACTGTGGCTATGTGACCCAGGTGGTCCTGTCAAAGACCCTCGACCTAGGGGAAGCAAAGCACTTTTTCCCCCTAGTGACAGGCTAAGAAGAAGCATGAGGTCCCAGGAGCTGCTAGTAGTCCCTTGCGACCAAAAAATGGAGCCAAAAGGAGGAAGACACAGAGAAGAGGCAGCGAGAAATGGAGTCTTTGGTGACACCACTAAGCTCCTGTATCAAATCCTTCCTGTACCCTGCCTATCTGCCCACCCCTGAAGCTAATACATTTTATTATTTTTGGATGGTCCTCATATATCAGGAAATTTAGACTGCATTTTAAATAACTGGGAACCACTGAATATTGTTCATCAGGTGAGAGAAAATTTAAAAATTCTGTATGAAGATTAAACTGGTAGAGGTATGCAGGGAAGCTTGAGGAGGAGATTGGAATTAGGGAATGAGGGCTTGAACTAGGATGGTGGCAGTGAGTGTGGAAAGGAAAGGATGGATGAGAAGCAACGCAGAGAAAAACTGAACTTGGTTCTGATTAGATGGGAGCAAGTCAAGGCAGAGTTCTGGCATTTAATTCATTCAGTGTTACTTCTAATTGATTACTTACTGTAGCTATGTAATGCAATAATATGATGATCTCCCCCAAATTATAAACTTTCAATTTCAATAGTCTTAAATATTTCATTAACTATACGACACATAATGTGAAAGGACTCAGAAGAAAGACGAGCATAATACACTAGCAAAACAAATAATGTCCTTTTAAGTTGCTGTTGTCTTATTTGAATGCCCACTTCTTGGTACCATGGGTAGGGTGACCATAAAATTTAGGACACTTCTGAGAGGGAGAGGGGTGAATGATTAATAATCATGCCAGGGAAATAAGGACTACCTCAAGATGAAAAGTATGGGGAAAAGGGGTAGACGTGAGGTGATTCCTTATTCCACATGTCCAAAGCTGGGCATAACGGGGAAGAAATGATAGATTTTCTCCTATGTCACACTGGAGGAGCAGCCATATGGAGAACGATAAATCACCCTAAACCAACGTAGCATCTGATCAGGACTTGCCTCTGGTGTCAGCTTTAGAAAACAAACAGTAAAGCAGGTAAACTTTGTGTACTGACTCCCCTGTTTCTGTTTATAGGAAACTCGCCCATCTCCTGTTGGCATTTATATAGCCAATGCTCCACTGTTTTAAATTCAAATGTACTGTTCTCTTTTCTGGGACTCAGGAATCCTTCTCACTGCTTCTCCTTCCCCCACCACATCCACATGGAAACACCCTTTGGACATCCTGAGTATCTCGATCAGCTGTTTGTAGCAAAATTACTCACCCACCGATTCCAATGACAAATGTTTTCATAGTTAGCTTTGAAAATCACGTCTTCCTAAAAAAAAAAAATAAAAAATCGAAGGCACATCACTTAGGTGTCTAAAGAGATAAGAGTCCTAACTTACAAGGGCCAGATGAGGGGGAAAGATGTCAGTGATCTTTGGGTTACCCCCCTAGGATTATCCACATTCTGTGGGAAGGCTTCACACTATACTGGCTTCTCTCTGCCACAGTCTCCAGCTACGTGCCAACAGCTGACAGTGCTCAGGGCCTGTAAGCAAATCAAGTGAACTAAAGGGGCCCCCACGGCCAAACATACATCCTTGAGGATCTGTTTTCAAGGGCATGGCAGGTTGCTGAGCCACAAGGAACACTACAGAGTTTCATGCTCCCCTCAGGCAGGTGGCCTATCACCTGCATGACTCAGCCCAGGGATGACCCATTACCCCCAAGGCAGAGAAGTGGCAGAGATGGCTTCTCTCTCCTTCTGAAATGAGGAGACAGTCACTGCTGGCCAGAGGCAAGAGGAAGTGAATTCTCTTTAAGTATGCTATTTCCTCACCCTAGGGCCAGGGTAGACAAACTTTCAAAAATAAGCCAGTTAGTAAATCTTTGAGGCTTTACGGGCCAAGAGACAAAATCAAGATTATTATGTAGGTATTTATATAATAAGAGAGAAAACATTTCCACAAACTTTCTGATGGAGGTCAAAACATAATAATAATTCAGTACAATTTTTTTCCCCGTAATTCATGTCTACAAATGAGAAGAATAGAATTCCTTTTCTATTGGGATAACATTTCCCTTATTGGATATCAGAGTGAGTGTTCCCTAATACAAAATGGACTGCAGGTGTTCAGGCAGAGGGCCAGGTTTTATTTTTTAAAATTTTTTATTGAAAAAAATTTCTTTTAATATATATTTATTTATTATGTGGTTGCGCCAGGTCTTAGTTGTGGCATGCGGGCTCCTTAGTTGTGGCATGCATGTGGGATCTAGTTCCCTGACCAGGGATCGAACTCAGGCCCCCTGCATTGGGGGTGCAGTCTTTTTTTTTTTTAACATCTTTATTGGAATATAATTGCCTTACGATGGTGTGTTAGTTTTTGCTTTATAATAAAGCAAATCAGCTATACATATACATACATCCCCATATCTCCTCCCTCTTGTGTCTCCCTCCCATCCTCTGTATCCCACCCCTCTAGGTGGTCACAAAGCACCGAGCTGATCTCCCTGTGCTATGCGGCTGCTTCCCACTAGCTATTTTACATTTGGTAGTGTATATATGTCCATGCCACTCTCTCACTTTGTCACAGCTTACCCTTCCCCCACCCCGTGTGCTCAAGCCCATTTTTTACGTCTGCGTCTTTATTCCTGTCTTGCCCACAGCTTCTTCAGAACCTTTTTTTTTTAAGATTCCATATATATGTGTTAGCATATGGTATTTGTTTTTCTCTTTCTGACTTACTTCACTCTGTATGACAGGATCTAGGTCCATCCACCTCACTACAAATAACTTAATTTCGTTTCTTTTTATGGCTGAGTAATATTCCATTGTATATATGTGTCACATCTTCTTTATCCATTCATCTGTCGATGGACACTTAGGTTGCTTCCATGTCCTGGCTATTGTAAATAGAGCTGCAATGAACATTGTGGTACATGACTCTTTTTGAATTATGGTTTTCCCAGGGCATATGCCCAGTAGTGGGATTGCTGGGTCGTATGGTAGTTCTATTTTTAGTTTTAAAGGAATGTCCATACTGTTCTCCATAGTGGCTGTGTCAATTTACATTCCCACCAACAGTGCAGGAGGGTTCCCTTCTCTCCACACCCTCTCCAGCATTTATGGTTTGTAGATTTTTTTAAACTTATTTTTTGGCTGCGTTGGGTCTTTGTTGCTGCGCGTGGGCTTTCTCTAGTTGCGACTAGGGGGGCTACTCTTTGTTATCATGCACAGGCTTCTCTTGTTGCAGAGCACGGCCTCTAGGTACGCGGGCTCAGTAGTTGTGGCGCACAGGCTTAGTTGTTCCACAGCATGTGGGATCTTCCCGGAGGAGGGCTCGAACCCATGTCCCCTGCGTTGGCAGGTGGATTCTTAGCATTTGTATTGTTAACCACCGCACCACCAGGGAAGCCCGTTTGTAGATTTTTTGATGATGGCCATTCTGACTGGTGTGAGGTGATATCTCATTGTAGTTTTTTTTTTTTTTTACCTGGGCCTCTCACTGTTGTGGCCTCTCCCGTTGCGGAGCACAGGCTCCGGACGCGCAGGCTCAATGGCCATGGCTCACGGGCCCAGCCGCTCCGCGTCATGTGGGATCTTCCCGGACCAGGGCACGAACCCGTGTCCCCCGCATCGGCAAGCGGACCCTCAACCACTGCGCCACCAGGGAAGCCCTCATTGTAGTTTTGATTAGCATTTCTCTAATGATTAGTGATGTTGAGCATCCTTTCATGCGTTTGTTGGCAATCTATGTATCTTCTTTGGAGAAATGTCTGTTTAGGTCTTCTGCCCACTTTTGGATTGGGTTGTATGTTCATTTGATAATGAGCTGCATGAGCTGCTTGTAAATTTTGGAGATTAATCCTTTGTCAGTTGCTTCATTTGCAAATATTTTCTCCCATTCTGAGGGTTGTCTTTTCGTCTTGTTTATGGTTTCCTTTGCTGTGCAAAAGCTTTTAAGTTTCATTAGCTCCCATTTGTTTATTTTAGTTTTTATTTCCATTTCTCTAGGAGGTGGGTCAAAAAGGATCTTGCTGTGATTTGTCATAGAGTGTTCTGTCTATGTTTTCCTCTAAGAGTTTTATAGTGTCTGGCCTTACGTTTAGGTCTTTAATCCATTTTGAGTTTATTTTTGTGTATGGTGTTAGGGAGTGTGCTAGCTTCATTTTTTTAAATGTAGCTGTCCAGTTTTCCCAGCACCACTTATTGAAGAGGCTATCTTTTCTCCATTGTATATTCTTGCCTCCTTTATCAATGCTAAGGTGACCATATGTGTGTGGGTTTAACTCTGGGCATTCTATCCTGTTCCTTTGTTATATATTTCTATTTTTGTGCCAGTACCATACTGTCTTAATTACTGTAGCTCTGTAGTATAGTCTGAGGCCAGGGATTCTGATTCCTCCAGCTCCATTTTTCTTTCTCAAGATTGCTTTGGCTATTCGGGGTCTTTTGTGTTTCCATACAAATTGTGAAATTTTTTGTTCTAGTTCTGTGAAAAATGCCAGTGGTAGTTTGATAGGGTTTTGCACTGAATCAGCAGATTGCTGTGGGTAGTATAGTCATTTTCACAATGTTGATTCTTCCAACCCAAGAATATGATATGTCTCCCCATCTGCTTGTATCATCTTTAATTTCTTTCATCAGTGTCTTATAATTTTCTGCATACAGGTCTTTTGTCTCCTTAGGTAGGTTTATTCCTAGATATTTTATTCTTTTTGTTGCAATGGTAAATGGGAGTGTTTCCTTAATTTCTCTTTCAGATTTTTCATCTTTCGTATATAGGAATACAAGAGATTTCTGTGCAATAATTTTGTATCCTGCTACTTTACCAGATTCATTGATTAGCTCTAGTAGTTTTCTGGTAGCATCTTTAGAATTCTCTGTGTATAGTATCATGTCATCTGCACACAGTGACATCTTTACATCTTCTTTTCCGATTTGGATTCCTTTTATTTCTTTTTCTTCTCTGATTGCTGTGGCTAAAACTTCCAACACTATGTTGAATAATAGTGGTGAGAGTGGGCAACCTTGTCTTGTTCCTGATCTTAGTGGAAATGGTTTCAGTTATTCACCATTGAGGACAAATGTTGGCTGTGGGTTTGTCATATATGGCCTCTATTATGTTGAGGTAAGTTCCCTCTATGCCTACTTTCTGGAGAGTTTTTATCACAGATGGGTGTTGAATTTTGTCAAAAGCTTTTTCTGCACCTACTGAGATGATCATATGGTTTTTCTGCTTCAATTTGTTGATATGGTTTATCACATTGATTGATTTGCGTATATTGAAGAATCCTTGCATTCCTGGGATAGACCCCACTTGATCATGGTGTATGATCCTTTTAATGTGCTGTTGGATTCTGTTTGCTAGTATTGTGTTGAGGATTTTTGCATCTATGTTCATCAGTGATATTGGCCTGTAGTTTTCTTTCTTTGTGACATCTTTGTCTGGTGTTGGTATCAGGGTGATGGTGGCCTCGTAGAATGAGTTTGGGAGTGTTCCTCCTTCTGGTATATTTTGGAAGAGTTTGAGAAGGATAGGTGTTGGTTCTTCTCTAAATGTTTGATAGAATCTGCCTGTGAAGCCATCTGGTCCTGGGCTTTTGTTTGTTGGAAGGTTTTTAATCACAGTCTCAATTTCAGTGCTTGTGATTGGTCTATTTATATTTTCTATTTCTTCCTGGTTCACTCTTGGAAGGTTGTGCTTTTCAAACAATTCGTCCATTTCTTACAGGTTGTCCATGTTATTGGCATATAGTTGCTTGTTGTAATCTCTCATGATCCTTTGTATTTCTGCAGTGTCAGTTGCTACTTCTCGTTTTTCATTTCTAATTCTATTGATTTGGGTCTTCTCCATTTTCTTCTTGATGAGCCTGGCTAATGGTTTATCAGTTTTGTTTATCATTTCAAAGAATCAGCTTTTAGTTTTATGGATCTTTGCTATTGTTTCCTTCATTTCTTTTTCATTTATTTCTGATCTGATCTTTATGATTGCTTTCCTTCTGCTAACTCTGGGGTTTTTTGTTCTTCTTTCTCTAACTGCTTTAGGTGTAAGGTTATGTTGTTTATTTGAGATGTTTCTTGCTTGTTGAGGTAGGATTGTATTGCTCTAAACGTCCCTCTTAGAGCTGCTTTTGCTGCATCCTATAGGTTTTGGGTCATCGTGTTTTCATTGTCATTTGTTTCTAGGTATTTTTTGATTTCCCCTTTGATTTCTTCAGTGATCTCTTGGTTATTTACTTGTGTATTGTTTAGCCTCCATGTGTTTGTATTTTTTACAGATTTTTTCCTGTAATTGATATCTAGTCTCATAGCATTGTGGTTGGAAAAGATACTTGATACGATTTCAATTTTCTTAAATTTACCAAGGCTTGATTTGTGACCCAAGATATGATCTATCCTGGAGAATGGTCCATGAGCACTTGAGAAGAAAGTGTATTGTGTTCTTTTTGGATCGAATGTCCTATAAATATCAATGAAGTGCATGTTGTTTAATGTATCAGTTAAAGCTTGTGTTTCCTTATTGATTTTCAGTTTGGATGATCTGTCCATTGGTGAAAGTGGGGTGTTAAAGTCCCCTACTATGATTGTGTTACTGTCGATTTCCCCTTTTATGGCTGTTAGCATTTGCCTTATGTATTGAGGTGCTCCTATGTAGGGTGCATAAATATTTACAATTGTTATATCTGCTTCCTGGGTTGATCCCTTGATCATTATGCAGTGTCCTTCTTTGTCTCTTGCAGTAGCCTTTATTTTAAAGTCTGTTTTGTCTGATATGAGAATTGCTACTCCAGCTTTCTTTTGATTTCCATTTGCATGGAATATCTTTTTCCATCCCCTCACTTTCAGTCTGTATGTGTCCCTAGGTCTGAAGTGGGTCTCTTGTAGCCAGAATATATGCGGGTCTTGTTTTTGTATCCATTCAGCCAGTCTGTGTCTTTCGGTTGGACCATTTAATCTATTTACATTTAAGGTAGTTATCAATATGTATGCTCCTATTACCATTTTCTCAATTGTTTTGGGTAATTGCACGTATTTACCTTCTCTTGTGTTTCGTATCTTAATAAGTTCCTTTAGCATTTGTTGTAAAGCTGGTTTGGTGGTGCTGAATTCTCTCAGCTTTTGCTTGTCTGTAAAGGTTTTAATTTCTCCGTCAAATCTGAATGAGATCCTTGCTGGGTAGAGTAATCTTGGTTGTAGGTTCTTCCCTTTCATCACTTTTAATATATCTGGGGCTTCCCTGGTGGCGCAGTGGTTGAGAGTCCACCTGCCAATGCAGGGGACATGGGTTTGTGCCCCGTTCCGGGAAGATCCCACATGCCACGGAGTGGCTAGGCCCGTGAGCCATGGAAACTGAGCCTGTGCATCCAGAGCCTGTGCTCCACAACAGGAGAGGCCACACAGTGAGAGGCCCATGTACCACAGAAAAACAAACAAACAAACAAAAAACATAAATATGTGTGCCACTCCCTTCTGGCCTACAGAGTTTCTGCTGAAAGATCAGCTGCTAACCTTAAGGGGATTCCCTTGTTTGTTATTTATTGTTTTTCCTTGCTGCTTTTAATATTTTTGCTTTGTATTTAATTTTTGATAGTTTGATTAATATGTGTCTTGGCATGTTTCTCCTTGGATTTATCCTGTATGGGACTCTCTGTGCTTCCTGAACTTGATTGACTGTTTCCTTTCTCATATTAGGGAAGTTTTCAACTATAATCTCTTCAAATATTTTCTCAATCCCTTTCTTTTTCTCTTCTTCTTCTAGGACCCCTATAATTTGAATGTTGGTGCATTTAATGTTGTCCCAGAGGTCTCTGAGACTGTCCTCAATTCTTTTCATTCTTTTTTTCTTTATTCTGCTCTGTGGTAGTTATTTCCACTGTTTTATCTTCCTGGTCACTTATCCATTCTTCTGCCTCAGTTATTCTGCTATTGATTCCTTCTAGAGAATTTTAAATTTCATTCATTGTTTTGTTCATCGTTTGCTCTGTAGTTCTTCTAGGTCCTTTTTAAACGTTTCTTGTATTTTCTCCATTCTATTTCCAAGATTTTAGATCATCTTTACTATCATTACTCTGAATTCTTTTTCAGGTAGGCTGCCTATTTCCTGTTCATTTGTTTGATCTTGTGGGCTTTTACCTTGCTCCTTCATCTGCTGTGTGTTTCTCTGTCTTCTCATTTTGCTTAACTTACTGTGTTTGGGGTCTCTTTTTCGCAGGCTGCAGGTTCGTAGTTCCCATTATTTTTGGTGTCTGCACCCAGTGGCTAAAGTTGGTTCAGTGGGTTGTGTAGGCTTCCTGGTGGAGGGGACTAGTGCCTGTGTTCTGGTGGATGAGGCTGGATCTTGTCTTTGTGGTGGGCAGGACCGCATCTGGTGGTGTGTTTTAGGGTGTCTGTGACTTTATTATGATTTTAGGCAGCCTCTCTGCTAATGGGTGGGGTTGTGTTCCTGTCTTGCTCGTTGTTTGGCTTAGGGTGTCCAGCACTCTGGCTTGCTGGTCGTTGAGGGGGGCTGGGTCTTAGCGGTGAGATGGAGATCTCTGGGAGAGCTTTCGGTGTTTGATATTACGTGGAGCTGGGAGGTCTCTGGTGGACCAGTGTCCTGAACTTGGCTCTCCCACCTCAGAGGCAGAGGCCTGACACCCAGCTGGAGCACCACGACCCTGTCAGCTACACGCTCAGAAGAAAATGGAGAAAAAAAGAAAGAAAGAAAAGAAAATAAAGCTATCAAAATAAAAAATAATTATTAAAAATAAAAAAAATTTGGGCTTCCCTGGTGGCGCAGTGGTTGAGAGTCCGCCTGCCGATGCAGGGGACACGGGTTCGTGCCCCGGTCTGGGAAGATCCCACATGCCGCAGAGCGGCTAGGCCCGTGAGCCATGGCTGCTGAGCCTGCGCGTCCGGAGCCTGTGCTCTGCAAGGGGAGAGGCCACAACAGTGAGAGGCCCGCCTACCGCAAAAAAAATAAAATAAAAAAAATAAAAAATAAAAATAAAAAATTTTTAAAGTAATTAAATAAATAAAGAAAGAAAGAAGAGAGCAACCAAACCAAAAAACAAATCGACCAATGATAACAAGTGCTAAAAAGTATACTCAAACAAAGAAACAAAAAATGGACAGACAGAACCCTAGGACAAATGGTAAAAGCAAAGCTATACAGACAAAATCACATGAAGAAGCATACATATACTCACTCACAAAAAGGGAAAAAGGAAAAAATTATATATATCTATCTATATATATAAAAGGAAGAGACAACCAAATCAATAAACAAATCTACCAATGATAATAAACTCTAAATACTAAACTAAGATAAACATAAAACCAAAAGCAAATTAGATGCAGAAAGCAAACTCCAAGTCTACAGTTGCTCCCAAAGTCCACCACCTCAATTTTGGGATGATTCATTGTCTATTCAGGTATTCCAGTGATGCAGGTACATCAAGTTAATGTGGAGATTTAATCCACTGCTCCTGAGGCTGCTGAGAGAAATTTCCCTTTCTCTTCTTTGTTCGCACAGCTCCTGGCATTCAGGTTTGGATTTGGCCCTGCCTCTGCATGTAGGTCACCTGAGGGCGTCTGCTCTTCACTCAGACAGGACGGGGTTAAAGGAGCAGCTGATTCGGGGGCTCTGGCTCACTCAGGCTGGGGGGAGGGAGGGGTACAGATGGGGGGCGAGCGTGCTGCGGCAGAGGCCAGTGTGACATTGCAACAGCCTGAGGCACGCCGTGTGTTCTCCCAGGGAAGTTGTCCCTGGATCATGGGACCCTGGCAGTGGCGGGTTGCACAGGCTCCTGGGAGGGGAGGTGTGGATAGTGACCTGTGCTTGCACACAGGCTTCTTGGTGGCTGCAGCAGCAGCCTTAGCGTCTTATGCCCGTCTCTGGGGTCTGCGCTGATGCTGATAGCCATGGCTCGCACCCATCTCTGGAGCTTGTTTAGGTGGTGCTCTGAATCCCCTCTCCTTATGCACCCCGAAACAGTGGTCTCTTGCCTCTTCAACAGCTCCAGACGTTTTCCTGGACTCCCTCCCGGCTAGCTGTGGCGCACTAGCTCTCTTCAGGCTGTGTTCACGCAGCCAACCCCAGTCCTCTCCCTGGGATCTGACCCCTGAAGCTCGAGCCTCAGCTCCCAGTCCCCACCTGCCCCAGCGGAGGAGGAGACAAGCCTCTCAGGCTGGTGAGTGCTGGTTGGCACCAATCCTCCGTGCGGGAATCTCTCCGCTTTGCCCTCTGCACCCCTGCTGCTGCGCTCTCCTCCGTGGCTCCAAAGCTTCCACCCTGCCCACCCCCCCATCTCCACCAGTGAAGGGGCTTCCTAGTGTGTGGAAACTTCACAGCTCCCTCCTAGAGGTGCAGGTCCCATCCCTATTCTTTTTTCTTTTGCCCTACCCAGGTATGTGGGGAGTTTCTTGCCTTTTGGGAGGTCTGCGGTCTTCTGCCAGCATTCAGTAGGTGATCTGTAGGAGCTCTTCCACATGTAGATGTATTTTTGGTGTAATTGTGGGGAGGAAGGTTATCTCCATGTCTTACTCCTCTGCCATCTTGAAGGTCTCCGGGTGCGGAGTCTCAATCACTCCTCACCACCAGGGAAGTGGTGCCACCAGGGAAGTCCCTAGGGGGCCAGGTTTTAGCTGCAGCCCATTGCTTATTGACCCCTGGTATGGGGGGTGGAGGACAGCTTCATGCAAGGTCCCCTAAGGCTCACCAAGGCAGTCCTGTGGATATTCCAAGGACCACTGTCATCTCTTTAAGTGAAAAGATGAAGCTCAGCTGCAGGGAACCTTAGCATAGTGGTTCTAGAAGGTTGCCTCTGACTGATGCTGCTCTTTTTTCCTGACTGCTCTGGTGGGGTGACCAGGAACCTAAGCTGTGCCACCTGGGGTGTGTGGTGGCTGAGCTGGAGGCTCTCAGCCACCCTCCCAGTTCCTATCCTGTGTCCCCAGTGGGGAGGTAGTAGGGAAGAGCGTGGTGGAGGGAGGGCTGTTGTTCCTTGGCCTGTCCTCAGTTTTTTCAGAACACAGTTGGCCCTCCATGTCTGAGGGTTCCACATTTGCAGATCCAACCAACAGTGATTTGAAAGTATTTAGGGGAAACAATTTCAGAAAGTTCCAAGAAGCCAAACTTGAATTTGCTGCACCAGCAACTATTTATATAGTATTTTCATTGTATTTACAACTATTTTCATAGCATTTACATTGTATTAGGGATTACCTGTAACCTAGAAATGATTCAAAGTATGTGGGAGGACATGCATAGGTTATATGCAAATACTTTGCCATTTTATATAAAGAACTTGGGTACCTGTAGATTCTGGTATTCCTGGGTTGGAGGGTGTTGTCCAATCACCACCAACCTCCCTACTAATGAACAGCTGTATTCCAAATTGAGTGCAATTTAGTAAGGTTTGGTTCCACTTTCATTTACTAGACTACATGAGACAAGAATGTGACTGTGATAGAAATAAAATATCAAGTTGGACATCTGAGTTTCACCAGGAGCTGCATTGTTGAATATTTATCTCCATCCAAATTGCCACAGTGTATCAAGGGAACAATTACATATAGTGGGTATTGTAAAATAAATTTTTACATTGTAATTTTTCTGCTTTTGAATTATATTTTACCTTATTATTATTATTATTATTTTATTTATTTATTTATTTATTTTTGCAGCACGCAGGCTTCTCACTGTTGTGGCCTCTCCCGTTGCGGAGCACAGGCTCCAGATGCGCAGGCTCAGCGGCCATGGCTCACGGGCCCACCCGCTCCACGGCATGTGGGATCTTCCTGGACTGGGGCATGAACCCGTGTCCCCTGCATCGGCAGGCGGACTCTCAACCACTGCGCCACCAGGGAAGCCCTACCTTATTATTATTTTTAATATGTCAGTGCAAGGCTGCCAACTATCCTTTTTTGGGAAAGGAAAGGTTGCCCTTTTCCAAGCAAGATGGTAGCTTGCTTACATTTTTTGGTGCTAAATGTCCTTTCTCCTATGAAATCATGTTGGCTAGGTAGTAGTAGATTGATGTCCTCACTTGGCAAAATAAGAAAAAAAATTCATCAAAGTTTGTTATTCCTTGCTTCCACGTCACTTATTTTTGGATAATTTATCAGAGCATACATTCTCAAGCCTGGAGAAATATAGCCTTAGATATCACACAGTCCACCCCTTCATTTTGCAGAAGTTGAAACTGGCCCAGACAATGGAGTGACTTGTTCAAGATCACATGGATAGTAAATGGAAAACTAGAGAGAGTTTCCTGGTGGTCCAGTGGTTAGGACCCAGCGCTTTCACTGCTGGAGCCCCGGTTCGATCCCTGGTCAGGGAACTAAGATCCTACAAGCCGTGAGGTGTGGGCAAAAAACAAAACAGAACTAGAAACAAAACTAAACCAAGTGAGTTAACTTCTTTCCATCTTTCTAAGCTGCTAAAAAGCACTTTATTACCAAGAGCAAAGAAAGGATGTTGCATAGGTGCTGGCTTAATTGTGAGGCTCTCATGTATAATAGATGTTATTTTTATTGATGTATTATTGATGGGGTATTTTCTGTATCCACTGAATGGCAAGGACTACTAGTCTCCTGTGCTTCTTGCCACATCTATGCATAAACATGAGGATGTTGTACGGATTACATAGCATGTAAATAACAAGGAAGTGTGGCTGAAGCACTTGAAATAGGCTTGAGGTGGTTATTTGGGTGGAAAATCTAACAGTTCAGAAACTAACAGTAAGGGAGTCAAGAATCTTCTTATGACATCTCCTGGGCTCGGGAGAGAACTCCCACAGTCAAATGCCAGTTTTTACCAAAATAGGAACCCTCACTTCTATATTAGTTAGCAGTTTTAGCCTTTCCAAGACAGTGTTTGGGTAAATATTGGGCACAGTCCATTAGCAATGAACAGGTGACACTGTGGTGGGAGGTTAGGGAATTGAGAGAAGCACAAGCAAGACCTATGGCTGGGCTGAGTGGCTGGGGTGTGGGATGGGTATAGCAATTCCAGAAGCCATGTATTTCAAAACCAGTGTTGGATGCACAGGGCAGCTTCAGGTGAACTCTAAGTTCAGCCCTGGCACTGTCGATCTCCACACCATGTTCTATTATTTCACTGCCTGTTGTCCCGTTTAAGAACTATTTTAAAACCACATTTAAAAAGCTTGCACTCGAGAGGTGCCAGGCTCCAAAAATACGTAGAAGTAGACTTCAATGAATGAAACACAATCTCCTCAATGAATGAAACACAATCTCCATCCCCTACAAACTGTAAATCACTGGATGTCTCCGGAGGGACAACCATTTGGCCTTTCCAACCTCATCAATCCAGGGCATCCAATTACTAGGAGTACATACCACTGCCACTCTTGTGGGATATTTATGTACAGCTGACCCTTGAACAACTCAGGGGCTGGATATGTCAACCTCCTCACAATCAAAAATCCACGTATAACTTTACTCAGCCCTCTGTATCCACCATTCTGCATTCTCAGATTAAACCAACCTTGGATTGTGTAGTACTGCAGTATGAATTTAGTGAAAGAAATCCGAGTATAAATAAACACATGCAGCTAAAACTTGTGTTGTTTAAGGGTCAACTGTACTTTATTCTCCAAGTAAGTGCAAGGCTTTCCTCAACAGCAGAGTGAATTTGCTTAGGAGGAGGAGAACAGATGAAGATGGCAAACAGCAAATCCAAAATGAGTACTTTTAACTTTTTTATACTTTTTTTAACCCTAAGTAAAATATGTTGTTGAGTCCTTTTTTCATAACTGGTATGTGTTTACTATATTTAAATTATTTCACTACTAAATACGGTACATTTTGGATTCTAAAAGAGTGAAATGTTTCAGGACTTCTCACTCATTTATTTAATTCAATATTTTGATTATCTTCTATGTGACAGGGTAGTCTTTTTCTACTATTTTTTAAACTTTGCTCCTTTTTGGTAAATGCCAAGGCTGGCGTGTTTGAATACACAACCTTTGCCCAGTTCTCTTGGAATCACTCTGTCACTAACCCATAGTAGAAACTTCGAAGCTTCATTTTACATAGACTCTCACGTAAAGTTTTTCTTTTCAATTTTTCTTCCCCCAAACATACAAGCGATTTATCATATTGCCTGTGCTATTTTGAATTTACGCACGGTGCATTTACTGTCTGCTCCAGCCCTTACCGCTCAGTGGAAATTCAGTCGGCTAGGTCTGGGGTCGGCAAACTTGCTCTGCAAAGTGCTAGATGGTAAATGTTTTTGGCTTTGCGGCAGCTGCTCAACTCTGCTGTTAGGAAGTGAAAGCGGCCGCAGACAATACATAAGCAAATGACCGTGGCTCTGTTCTAATAAAACTTTATGGATACTGAAATTTGAATTTCATATAATTTTCACGTGCCACAAAATCTGCTTCTTTTGATTTCTTTTAAGCCTTTAAAATAAACTTGAAAACCATTCTTAGGCTGTACAATAACAGGCAGCAGGAGGGCTGCAGTTAGTCAACCTCAACGCTAGAGGAGTCAAGCTGGCTCCTCTGGCAGGGATCAACACCTGACCCTGAACTCAGTGACTTCTCCCAACCACCTGTCCGGTCTCTAGAAGGCAGACTCCCGTTTTCAGGATTATAAGGGGGCGTGAGGGCACTACACCATCACGAGTGCACGTCCTCCTTGGCAGGCCACTTATCAGCCCATTTAGGGTGGTAGGAGTCCCCAAAGGGCTTGCAAGACACAACGGGGCTCGGGCTCCAGCGCAGGAACACTTTGGAAACACCTCCAGGCCCCAAGGAGTCTGCGCGGCGGGGCGTCAGGCAGGTACTCACCGGGCGCCAGTTCGAGTGCTCCCAAGCAAAGCGGCACAGGCGATTGCCAAGCGTGCCTGTCACTAACCCGCCGCAACCCCCGAAGCTCGTTAACCGAGAGGCCCACGGCCCCTTCCCCCGTGCCCCTCCTGGGTGAGAGGTGGCGCAGGATAGAGGTGGCCAACTTAGGGCTCTGCCCCACCCTGAGCGGACGCGGGGCCCGACTCCGGCCAGCGTTGGATGGGGCGGGACTCCGGCGAGCGTGGTTGCGCGCGCGCGCTCCTGCCCAGTCCAGCCCTTTCCCGTCCAGGGCGCGCGCGGCCAGGCAGGCCCCGAGCCTGCGGCGCCCCCGTTCGGCTCCCGATGCTTCGGCCGCCGCGCGCGCCGCCGTGCGCGCCGCCCGCGCTCCTGCAGCGGCGAAGCTGGCAGCCGGGGAGCCAATTAGCGCTCGGCGAGGCAGCGGCTACTTCCTCGTCTGCCCTGCTGCGCGCTCTGGACAGCTCTGTCGGCCGCGGGGCGAGGCGGGGCGCTGCGCCGAGCTGCTCTGCCTGCCTCTGCTCGTCCGGGTGCCCAGGGTGGACGCAGGTCCTTGAAGGCGCACCACTGCAAACCAGACATAAAGAAACTCTGAGGCACCCGGAGTGTCGGCTGGAGGGGCGTTCGGTTGGCTTTTCGTGCGTGGTCTTTAGAAATCAGCCGCTCCAGGAAGAGAGATGTCGAAGCCGCCACCCAAACCGGTCAAACCAGGTAAGGAAGGTGCTCGCTGGGTCCCCTGGCCGCCGCCGTGCCCTGCGCTCCCTCTGCCACTTGGCAGGGCAGATAAGGCACGTACCCGGCCCCGAGCTTCGCTTTCGATGCCACCCACCAGGGTGGGAGTTGTTAGCGTTGCTGCGTTCGCTGCAGGGGACGGATCGTTTTGGATAGCAAGAAGCTTTTCGAGGAATTTTAAAAATTTGATTTTTAAAGAGGAGTCACCCTCGGTTTTGCAGCATTGTCATTCGCTGCAACTTTCCAGTCGACGTGATGGCTACGTCCCATTGAGATTTCCTGGAAGACAGGGCCACTGATCTCCCTTAGGAAAAAAATTAAATAAATGTCTTGAAATGGTTTTTTAGGCACTTCCTCTTTTTTTTTTTTTTTCCCCCAGTGTGTGTCGCTGTCAAGTTTTAGTTCTTGACCGGCCAAAGCGAACGGGAAGTGCGCTGCTGGTAGGGTGGGGTGGGTGAATGAGTCTCCGCAAATTGACCTCGAGATCTTGGGAAAAGCTTTTAGAAAACTGTACTCGAGCTCCTGACTAGAAGAATCTAGGCTGCCGCAGAGTAATCTCAGCTATTACTATTCGGAAGTGTCACTTTATCATGCAGTACAAGTCGTTTGCCTCCACTCCCTCAGTGAATTAGGCGAGTTAAACTGGAGAGGGTGAGCTTACTAAGTTCCTCAAGCAGCTTTCTTGGCCGATAGTCCTTGTTCATTTTTTATTCGATCCTTGGAATATTTTCTGGGACATGGAGAAAGGAAAATTTAAAAACGACTGAGGTATTTCAGTTAAACACTGTAATAAACTCTTTCGTGCATTCATTGAGTAGGTAGTTACTGAAAACGTGGGAAATGGAAGAGACGTGGCTGTTACATACTCTGAACTTTTTTCTTCCAATCTCATGCAACTTCATTCAGCATAGCACAGGCTGACATTTATCCATTTACATTGAATTTCGAAGTAACCTTGATTAGGAAGGAGTAATTTCAGTGATTAATTTTTTTCTTGATTTTTCTAAACTTTAGTCAAGCACTTCAACTTTCATGATTTTCCAGTTTTCTTCCTTTACCATCATACAGTGGTAGTTTCAAATCATTTTATTTGAAAATTATGTACATACTCACATATATGACATAGTCATTCACTGAGGACTTCAATTTTGCTGGGCTGGGCGTGACTTTGTTGGGACTTTGGCTCCACTGTGAGCAATGGTGGAGAAAGGCTAGAAGTGGGCTCTGTGCTTCTTTAGATATGCAGTCTGATGAGGAATTTGCATTTTAAGTGCGTTTGTAGGAGGCAGCAACCTTCTACACTCAGATGTAAATCAGGACCTCAAGTAACCAACAAAGAAGAGTTGTTCTTTGATAGCTCAACAGAGTACTTTATTTCAAAGAAGGTCCTGAGAAGCCGTTCATGAGGTTTTTCATCTCTAGACGTTAAGTGATGTCTGTGCTGTAGCAGGAGGGACATCGACGTGATGTTTATGTGTGTGTTTGCCCAGGTGTGGCTTAGGGATCACACGGCCATGGCTGTGAAAGCCTGGAATACTAACCAATAAGGCCACTGAGGAACTCCCTCACAAAAACTTTTTAAAAAGAGACTTTATTCTGAGTCTCGAGGTAAAGATGGGCCAAAAGATGTTGAATGAGATTTGGACTAGAATCCTCTCATTCGAAGCACGTTTGATAACCTTCCTCTGTAGTTAGAAGCCTGATGTCTGACCTTGACCAATTCTTTTAAATGGCTTATTGATTTTGGTGGTGGAAGTAAAGTGGTATAAATATTTCGCTTGTCTTGGGAAAATAAATTAGTGGGACTTTGAAGGAGCATATGTCAGTGTTTTGGGTTCTTTCATATTTACAGTAAAAACATAAAACTTCAAAGATGTCACACATATGTTGCTTATATAACACCTTTGAGAGGGAAAAGGTTTTCACCTAAAATGATCTGAAGTTTTGTATAATTTTTTCTTCTCTGAATAAATGAATTAGTTAAAGGTGAGATACGGAGTTGGCTCGAGGTGTGCACATGAATAATTTTCCTTCATAAACTTGATGCTCTGTTAATACCTGATGGCAGAATAAAGTCTGAGAAACATCTTGAAAATTCCAGAATGATGATGATGATGATGATAATAGTAATAGTTAACATTTATTTGGCCCTGAGTGTCAGGCACTGTGCCAAGTACTTTGTATGCTCCGTCTCATTTAATTGTTCTAATTTCCCTATGAGGTGGATCCTAATATCCCCATTTTATGGATGAAATAGGACTTAGTGAGGTTAAATAAACTTTGTAAGGTCTCAAAGCTAGGAAGTGGTTGGTTTGGCCTGGGAATGGAACAAAAGCCTTAACTGGAGTCTATGCATTTTGGGCAGAGAAACCTGTGAGGGTTCTTTTAGGTTGGACTGGGTTTACTTGGGCAGCCACCTTTATTAACGTATGCAGTTGTATTATTTGCATTTGCTTTGTATAGTTCCCCTCTTTAATTGGATCTGTATTAGACTATTTGACACTTAAAATTGTTTTTTAATTTAATTTAATTTAATTTTTTTTGGTATGCGGGCCTCTCACTGCTGTGGCCTCTATCGTCGCGGGGCACAGGCTCCGGACGCGCAGGCCCAGCGGCCACGACCCACGGCCCACGGGCCCAGCCGCTTGGCGACACGCGGGATCCTCCCAGACCGAGGCACGAACCCGCGTCCCCCGCATCGGCAGGCAGACTCTCAACCACTGCGCCACCAGGGAAGCCCATGTTTTTTAATTTTATATTGGAGCATAGTTGATTAACAATATTTGACACTTTTTGAGAGTAGAATAGTCTCTTGTTTCTTTGTAACTGCACAGCAACTATACTTTGTATGTGTGGCAGTTACATAAAAAGTCTTGATACATACTAAAGTCTTTGTCTAGAAGAAAGCAGGGGAGACTGTGATTGGGCATATCTTGTAGCTTCACATTAAATAGCAAAGGATGGAGGCAGTGTCCATCAACACGACTCCTGGAAGTAGTGGGGTCCCCTCCGTCTTGTGTTTTCAGCATTCCCATGGTTTGACTTCAATGGGACTAAGTGATGAGCTTTTCTGACATGCCTCTGTAAGGGAGAAAAAAACTTTTCCTCTACCCTCTTAGGTTTGATATCTAGTTACTGTGAATTAACTGAATTAAACCAACAAAAAACCAGATTAACAGGAGGAAAAGGCATACAAATTGAATTGATGTTTTTAATTTTATGTGCATAACGGCTATACAGAAAAGAGTCAAAATCCAAAGAAGTGGTTAGACTTGGACGTTTATATACCACTTTAACAAAGGGCGACACATTGTAGAGAAGTGACTAAAAGGAAAGAGGCGTTGAACTTCTCGGGGAGTAAATTGTGGGAAGGTAGAGATATGGGGAAACTAATGGAAAATAAGAGTTATTTTAGTAAGGTTGACTTATGCAGAGTCATCTCTGTGCCATCTCTATCCCTGGTGATAAGGGTTCTTCTCCTCTGTCTTTAATGGGGGACCTACAGGAGGAGGATACCTTCATGGGGAATTTATGCCTTGCTTTCAGGAAGATGGGGGAGGGCTCAGAGTTCTTCCTGTGTCTGCTTTTTCTCAATTGCCTTCAACTCAAAATAATCCTTATGCCAAAGTGGCATATTTTGGGTTGACATTTTCTGATCCCCTTCACCTCATATACTTCACGTCCAATGAAGACCATCGCCAAATTTGTCCTCACTTGCTTTATGGCCAGGGGAAGCAAAATACATGGGGGTGAGGAGAGGAGGAGAGAGAGGGGGCAGACACACCCTTTTAGTGGGCTGATGTGAGCTATTAAGTCAAAATTCTCTACTGACTTGTCATTCATACTTCAATAAAGCTGGGGAAAAAAGATTCTCTATCAGATAAATTAAAGGACTTTGGGAAAAGAGTATCAGACACCAGTATGGAGAGAGATTTCTGATTCTTACTGCATGGTACTCTATTGTATTTATTTAACCAGACCCATATTAAAATGCGCTTCGATCATTTCCACTCTTTTGTTACAACAAATAGTGTTACAACAACCTTGTTGCTTACCTGTGTGAGTATATCCACAGGACAAAGTCCTGGCAGTGGGATCGTTGTGTCAGAGGGTATGTGCATTGCCGTATTCACAGACATTTCCAAAATGCTCTCCAAAGAGGTTGTACTAATATACTTCCCTACCAAGTATGTGTGTGCGTGCCTTACACAGAAAAATTACAACGCATGTGATAGGAGATATTATCAAAGTGTGGTCAGAGGTCTAGGAAGTACAAGGCAAGGAGCTTGAGGAAGCTGAAAAGATGTCACAGAAGAGGGGAAAATTAAGCAGGGTCTTGAATGCTGAGTAAGAATTTGGTAGGCAGAAAAGAGGGAAAAGTCGTTTGACGTGAACAGAAATGAAATAACTTGACATGACGTCCTGCCCACGTTTGATTGACTGCGTAGGAGCTGAGCTTCTCTCACAGAAGCCAGGGGGATTTGGTGTGGAACTGTGAACCAGAGAAATTTGTTCTGAATTAAAGAGAAAGCCGTTTGCCTAGTGTAGCAGGTTGTGGAAAACAGTATCGCTCCACACAGAAAGCAAGCATTTGAACGTCCACATGTGAGCCATCTACTCAGGTGCTTTTATCTGTTTGTTAGAGTGTTAACAAGAGCTGGGGGTGGTAGTTTGCAGAAATGAGTTAAAGAGGGCCACAGCTTCAACTCACTTACACAGGTCACTGGTGGGACCGCTGAGGCCACCTCCTTTTTATTAGTTCTTGCCAGTTGTTTCCCACTCACTGTTTGAGTATCTGTAGAATTTTTAGAAAGTTACAAGGCAAATCTCTCAGCTTACTCTCAGGGTAAGAGTTAGGGGAGAGTTTTGTATTTGTGCATTTTGATTAGCATGTTCAACTTGTTAGCATTCCTTAGAATTTGATAAATTACCTTGGTTTTATATTCTTGGAACGAAAGAACGTACTCATTCTTTTCTTTTCTTTTCTTTTTTTTTAACCCCCCTGTGGACATGAATTTATTAGAGGAGCCAGCTCAGAGTGGGTACAAGTTGCAGGTTGAGAGGAAGGGGCAGGGGGCATGGGCAGCCCTGCCAGCCTGAAGCCAAGAAGACAGGAGGCCCGAGGGGGCACAGCCAGTAGAGCACTGAGTCAGCAGGCGAGCACACAGGCTGGTCTTCACCCTCCAAGTGTCAGGGCCGAGGGCAGAGCAGCAGCTTCGAGAGGGTGTGGAGGATGTAGGTGCCTGGCTCCAGTTGCAGCTAGGTGGGCAGGACGGTGAGGAAGCCCCCCACCCCTGGGGTCTTCAGCCACTGAGAGACAAGCTTGGGAGGGAGGGTGGTGCCACTCAGGGTTTTGGGAAGGGCACTTGGGTAAGACGGGCAAAAGGTGGAGGTGGTGGCTGCAGCAAGAGGGCAAGCCACAGAGGGGACAGTGGGATGGCGAGAGGCCGGGGGTCCCGGGGTTGGGGGGAGGGATCTGAGGGTTGCTTCCCAGTCTGGTGCTCCTGTTTCCCAGGGAACCTAAAAGCAATTTAAATTCAAATTCAGGAAGACCCTGGAGTCGGATCTAGGGTCTCTAGACCAAGTTGATTCTCTTGCTGGAGGGTCTGCCTCCAGCCTCTTAACAATGCTTTGAAAGCAGCCCTGGAGAGTCTTTCTGGCATCCCTACACTCCAGGGATTTTGGTAGGTTCTGAGAAACTCATGGGTCCTATTTCAGGATTCTCTCATCTACCAGGAAAGGCTTGATTCAACTCACTTGTATGAGACAAGGACATTACTTCCACCTGGAGGGTGTTGTGGAGTGGCTGTTGTCTTCTTGGAATTTCTTGACCCAATCCATGCTTAGGGGGAGGACCCCTCCAAATTCCAGCTCTCTGAGCATAGATGAGGGCAGCTAGAGGCTGAGAGAAGCTCCTCCAGGCTTTTGGCACAGTTGGCAGGTATCTCAAGACTCCAGATTTGGAAGATTCCACAGAGTCTCATATTTCCTTTCTTGGAAACCAGATTCTTAGGATTATCTCTAAAATGTTGCCTATCCATGTTTACAGGGTTTGGGGGCTGCTTGTTGGGCCCATTGTTTTGATGAGTCAGTGCAAGTTTGTTGACAGTAGCCCTGGGAGGACCTAAACTGGTTTTTCAGGCAAAGAAACTGGCTGGGAAACATAGCAACAGACACCATTTCCTCCAAAGTTCATTTCTGAACGGTATACCAAACCCGAGATAGTTTTCAACGTTGTTTTTCTGTTGAGGAGTAAATCATTCTCTGTTATTCGTCTGTACTCAGGTTCTAAATCTAAGACACGCAAGCAGCTGCTAACCACAACCTGGGCCTACGTTAAGCAGAGCCGTGAAGTGGGAGTCAGCTGCTTATGGTGACTGCACGCTTCCTCTTTCAGGGAGTCTGCCCCATCCATATAGGGCTGCTTCTAGTTCTTGCCTAACACCTTGCCACTCTTGAGGGCCAATTCTATACCGAAATATTGGGTCTCTAAATGGTCCCTAGGACTTGACACTGGTTTAGTAGGAGCTCTGTTCTCCATAATGGGTTCCTGCCCGTTTCCTGATTCGTGGTTGGTACTGGGTCTCTTTGATGTTTTGACATCTAACCAGGCACTCTCTTGTTAACTGGCCCTGGGATTTCTGCTGCCCTGAACCCTTGTCATTAGCTTGCTTGGACACGTGCTCCATGTTGTACGGCCCTTTGGCTAACACACCCGTGCCTTTCCAACATGCTGTGACCTTAAGATTGGCATCCATCTGTGTCTGCTCTTAGATGGATTTCCCCTGGGACACCCATCCTTCAGACCTAACCTTTGGCAGACCTGAGTGCCATAGCCAGTTGTTGTTGGAGCTCTGATTTTGGCACCTCTGGGACCAGGGCCACACTCCCAGAGAGCCTTATAATATCCCGCTCAGGACCATCCTGGTTTTCGTTGCTGACATCACCTGGGACTTGGTTTCCTCTCCTCTGAGAATAAACTCACTGCTTCACATCTGATGACTAAATTCACCTGCAGTGTTAAACCAATCATTGATTTATCAAAATCCCCTTCCCCAATGTGCTTACATTAAAAAATAAGCTAAAAGTAAGATTCCTGAGAGAGAAATTCGCTTTTCAAATGAACTAGTCTTTAGTAATAGGAATTTAAGCATAAAGGTGGGCTAATTAGGGCAGATATTCTGGGACTAGGCTGTGATCTGGAGGAGAAGGATGCAGAATATAGTCATGGGAAATGGACATTAGTTTTGGGGTGAAGTTCTGGTCCCAGTTTTTTTTTTTTTTTTCAATTAATTTGCTAGGTCACTTTGATAAGCAGTCCCTAGACTACTCTGGGCCTCAGTTTTTCGTTTGATTCTAAATCTGATTCTGAATCTCTATTGCCTTAGACTGACTTTTCAGATAATTCCCCAAATTTCTACATGATTTCATCCTGTGCTTTTTATAGAACCCCTGGACATTTTCGATAAGCCCTACCCATCTTCCTGCTACTTCCAGTGTTCAGTGCCACATGAATGCAAACATGGAGGAATTAAATACTTTTTAAAGGCAGTTCATAAATCCAGATTTCTATGAGAGAGAGAGAGAGAGAGAAGGATGGGAAGTGGGTTAGGGTGGGGACATAATGTATTCTTAATTAGGTCTGATCTGATTTCATTTAGGTCTCTGGCTACACAGGGCAGTGGAGTTTTGGGTTTTTTTTTTTTTTTGCAGCTGCCTAGAAGGCAACATTGGGATGGCTCTGTAGAAATGTGTCTGGGGTCTGCATGCACGGATTCCAGTAAGACCCTCGCAAAATGTAGCCATGATGTGGATGTTTATGTTTGGAAAATGTATAACATTAATTATAACTCAATAATATCGGCTCCATAGATTTGAGATCTAAGAATATATCTTCGGCTAGTTTTGTTTTTGTTTTTTGGGCCTGAGTTGGGTCTTCATTGCTAAGCACAGGCTTTGTCTAGTTGTGGTGAGGGGGGCCTACTCTTCGTTGTGGTGCGTGGGCTTCTTGTGGTGGCTTCTCTTGTTGCGAAGCACGGGTTCTAGGTGCGCGGGCTTCAGTAATTGTGGCATGCGGGCTCAGTAGTTGTGGCTCATAGGCTCTAGAGTGCAGGCTCAGTAGTTGTGGCACACGAGGTTACTTGCTCTATGCCATGTGGGATCTTCCTGGACCAGGGCTTGAACCCATGTCCCCTTCATTGGCAGGCCGATTCTTAACCACTGCGCTACCAGGAAAGCCCTTTGGCTAGTTTTTAGAAATTAATTCTCTGTGTAAAATACTGTTCAGAATCCCCTTTTCTCCTTGTTTTCTTTCCTGTCTTTATTGGAGGTGATAGTTTTAAGCCATGAATTCAAGTTCAGACCTCGCCGTATAGAAATTCTCACATTTCATTCCAGGAAGGAGGGTTTTCAATGCTTCTCTCTAAAAGAGGATTGACAGTCTTCCTCTAAGAGAGTGGTTCTCAGCCCACCCATCGCTCTGTCAGTTATGTAGATCTCACACAAGAAACCAACTCTTTAAAGAAAATAACATTTACATGCTTACAGGGCTTCTGATACAATGACAGTGTTAAGAACATAGAATTGTACTGATGGGAAAAAGTTTTATTGCTATAACTTTAGAACTCACACACAAAAAATTTGGTTCATAGTTAAAAATTATTATAGTGCTTTTGAGTATTAATTTTTCACTAAGCATCTTTAAGACTATAGGTAAAGAACTGCAATTTGTTAGGACAGGTGACAAGAGGAGGCAGGGTACGTCTGCATCTGGACGGTGGGTACTGAAGGAGGGCAAATTCCTAGTAATTATTACAAAAGCCTGCAATTTGGATGACCGTTGCATATTGGTGGAAAGCCACTGCCCTAGAGAGCATGGAGTTTTCCCTCTTCTGTCCCTGTGGACAGAGAGGTTATTTTCACTGTCTACCCATCCACATTGTAAACAACAAATAGTTCTGCAAGCTCAAGGGAGGGGACCAGCGGTATTCCTAGAAGTTTAAGAACAAATTCCAATGTCTCAATACTTTGCCTTCCCCCATGACCCTGTGTTAATAAAAAAGAGAAATGATCTTCTGGGCATCCATTAATGAAAGAGTTAAGAAAAAGTCCAGAGCAATTTGCAGTCTCAGGAGTAGGTGTGAAAGGTGCCTTGGCCCTTCTAGTGGCTGACGTTAGTCACTGAAAGTAAGTGTAGAACCC
Source organism: Mesoplodon bidens (assembly GCF_964165515.1). Classification (NCBI taxonomy): domain Eukaryota; kingdom Metazoa; phylum Chordata; class Mammalia; order Artiodactyla; family Ziphiidae; genus Mesoplodon; species Mesoplodon bidens. The sequence goes on from NC_138162.1 coordinate 84,060,931, forward strand.
TCAGGGATGTTATCACAGCTCCTGCCCAAGACCTCGAGTAGAAGGGAGATTTTCATAAGAACGGTCCTGTAATTACCCTATGTTAATTATAACCCCAGAAAACTAGAACTTTTTGTTTGTCTCTCTCTAGCCTTGTCCTTCTCTAGGGGGAAATCCTAAGGACTCCATTCTCTCTTCCTCTGTTCCTCCTCCCAACAGCTGATCTGGTTTGGGAGAATACCTGAGCATTTCTTGGGGTTAAGGTTCTCCCCTGACCTTTTCCAGGAGTCACTTGGTCTCTTTGGGTCTTCCCAGACCTTCCAGTTGTAGCCCCTCCTTTCCACAGGCAATCTTGACTTTCAGGACCAGATGAGTTGGGCAGAGGAACTCATCACCTAGGGCAAACCCTTGCCAGGGCTGAGTCTTCAACAATGCCAGGTCTGGCCCTGGAACGGCCGATGGGCGTAGCTACCACTAGAGGTGTCATGTCCAACGTTTCTGGGGCCACCGGGCAAGGCTCACCACTTTCATGCCAGGAACGTGACCCTTTGGAATACTTCATAAACCTTTTTTTTGTGTGTGTGGTACACGGAACTCTCACTGCTGTGGCCTCTCCCGCCGCGGGGCACAGGCTCTGGACGCGCAGGCCCAGCGGCCATGGCTCACGGGCCTTGCCGCTCTGCGGCATGTGGGATCCTCCCGGACCGGGGCATGAACCCGTGTCCCCTACATCGGCAGGCGGACTCTCAACCACTGCGCCACCAGGGAAGCCCTTCATAAACCTTTTGAAGGAGCACTGTTGTGTGACTTGAGAAAGGATGCAATTAGGGAAACAATTTCCAGTTTAAAAGCTGTTGTCTTAGTGAGTAGATGATCTTGGAAGGAATGAATGTCTTAGACATCTTGTTGGTTTCCTATAGATGGCCTCTCTGAACTCACTTTCCTGGTTTTGGTTCTGTTATAACTCTGGATAGGGACTTTTTTTAACATCTTTATTGGAGTATAATTGCTTTACAATGGTGTGTTAGTTTCTGCTTTAAAACAAAGTGAATCAGCTATACGTATACATATATCCTCATATCTCTTCCTTCTTGGGTCTCACTCCCATCCTTCCTATCCCACCCCTCTAGGTGGTCACAAAGCACCAAGCTGATCTCCCTGTGCTATGCAGCTGCTTCCCACTAGCTATCTATTTTACATTTGATAGCGTATATATGTCCATGCCACTCTCTCACTTCATCCCAGTTTACCCTTCCCCCTCCCCGTGTCCTCAAGTCCATTCTCTACATCTGCATCTGTCTTTATTCCTGTCCTGCCCCTAGGTTCTTAAGAACCTTTTTTTATTTTTTTTTAGATTCCATATATATGTGTTAGCATACGGTATTTGTTTTTCTCTTCCTGACTTACATCACTCTGTCTGACAGACTCTAGGTAACCATCCACCTCACTGCAAATAACTCAATTTAGTTTCTTTTTATGGCTGAGTAATATTCCATTGTATATATGTGCCACATCTTCTTTATCCATTCATCTGTCAGTGGACACTTAGGTTGCTTCCATGTCCTGGCTATTGTAAATAGAGCTGCAATGAACATTGTGGTACATGACTCTTTTTGAATTATGGTTTTCTCAGGGTATATGCCCAGTAGTGGGATTGCTGGGTGGTATGGTAGTTCTATTTTTAGTTTTTTAAGGAACCTCCATACTGTTCTCCATAGTGGCTGTATCAATTTACATTCCCACCAACAGTGCAAGACAGTTCCCTTCTCTCCACACCCTCTCCAGCATTTATTGTTTGTGGTGGATAGGGACTTTTTCAGAGTCTCTCATATGTGCTGCAGAAGAAAATTTTAATTCTTCTTCTGAACTGAGAGGGGCTCAGTTTCAAGGTTATTGCTTATTCTTTGCCATCTAATTAATTTTTCCTGTTGTGTTTGATAATATTTTTCACACATCCAGAGTTTGTATTACTATACAAGAGTTCTAGGATTAACTAGAAATAGTAAAATGCTCTCGCTACAGATTTGACCCCTGTGTGTCCATCCGGTAAGCATGAAGTGAGTACTTAAGCTCTGTTCTATATCTCTAGAGATTCTCTTATTCTTTTTTTAGATACAGTGTATATCTTTGTCCCTATATCAGGTTTTAAAGGGGTTCTGCTTTAAATAAAGGAAACATTTTATCATCATGTTGTCTTGCTAGCGTGTGTCTTTATAGAGGGCTAAAGCCATTTTTGTTGCTGTTTTTGCAAATTTTTATTTCCCATGTACTAATTCCCAAGGAATTAGTCATTCATGAAGTCTGAAGTTTAAGCTTGTCCACTTATTATTTGCTCAAATGAAAAAAAATCTCTTGAAATAAAATAATTTCCAAGGCCATTTTTTAATATATTCTGAGAATATTTTATTATTGCAAGGAGTGCCAGATATCTAAATCTGAAAAATTTCCATTTGGTCTCTAAACACTGGTTACACACGTTCATATCGTAAATGTAAGGATAAGTATTTTTGGTGAAAAATTTTTCATTTTTTGAGTGTGTGTGTGTGTGTGTGTGTGTTTCCTTGGTCCTGATGTGCAAAATATTTCTTAATGTGGGTATCAGAAGAATTTGAGAAATCTCTAGCCCATCTGTGCTCAGGTCCCCAGCCTAATCTCTCACCATTTCTCCTGCCAGGCTTCAGGCACATTGATCTACGTGACATTCCTAGGCCACCCTTTCTGGCCTCCAGCCCCTCTGTCTGTATACTGCTCTGTTTCCCAGGTCTGCCCTACCCTGTCGCCTGCCCCTCTTTGCCACTCCTGTCATTTTTCCAAAAACAAAGTGTATGCCTTCTCCCATACAGCCAGCACTGACCTAAGAGTTTACCCACTGTCTGTGTTGCTTACATGATTCCTGTATTCTCATTTTTGTGAGTGAGCATACTTGGCATTACAGTTGCTTGTCTTTCCACCAATTCTTTTTTTTGATAGTGAGATCAGAGAGTCAAAGAGGACAAAGGAGGGGAATTCCCTGGTGGTCCAGTGGTTAGGACTCTGTGCTCTGCTTGCTGAGGGCCCAGGTTCGATCCCTGGTTGGGGAACTAAAATCCCACAAGCTGTGCGGTGTGGCCAAAAAAAGAAAAGGACTCATGTTAATAAATACTCTGCCGATAAATAAAGTACACATAATTTTTAGGTTGTCCTTCAATAGGGCATTAAAAGAGACCATGTTTTCCTGGTTATGTATGGGATTTGTATTCTTTGTAAACAATTAAGAAAATAGAGAAGAAAATAAACATGACTCATAGTTCTACCACCCAGAGATTACATTGTGTTGTTGTTTCCTCCCAGTTTTCCTTCTGTGAATATCTTTATTTTACATAGCTGATTGTATGTATAAATTACCACCAGTGATATTATATTTACATAACATAAGCCTATCCCCCCAAAGCTAATTTTTTTAAAGGTTATGATAAATCCCTTTTTTATTATTACTGTGGTAACCTGTGTAACAACATATGTATACATTTACATGTTCATGCATTTCTTTTTTTTCTGTAATTCTATATTCATTGCTGTTATGGACTGAATGTTTATGTCCCCCCCAGAATTCATGTATTGAAGTCCTAACCCCCAATGCGATGGGGATGGGGCCTTGGGGAAGTAATTAAGGTTAGATTTGGGTCATGAGGGTGGGGCCCACATGATGGGATTAGTGTTTTTGTAAGATGAGGAAGAGAGATCTCTCTATCTGTTCCCGTACAGAGGAAAGGCCATGTGTGCACACAGTGAGAAGGCAGCCATCTGCCAGCCAGGAAGAGTGCTCTCACCAGTACCCAAATTGACCAGCATCTTGATCCTGGACTTCCTAGCCTCTAGAACTGTGAGAAGTAAATGTTTGCTGCTGAAGCACCCAGTCTATAGTATTTTGTTGAGGAAGCCTGAGCTGACAACTTAATGACAAAATGACAAAAATGACAACTTAAAAGTCTCATTGAGGGCTTCCCTGGTGGCGCAGTGGTTGAGAGTCCGCCTGCCGATGCAGGGGACATGGGTTCGTGCCCCGGTCTGGGAGGATCCCGCGTGCTGCGGAGCGGCTTGGCCCGTGAGCCATGGCCGCTGAGCCTGCGCGTCCGGAGCCTGTGCTCCGCAGTGGGAGAGGCCACAGCAGTGAGAGGCCCGCGTACTGCAAAAAAAAAAAAAAAAAGTCTCATTGAATTTTTTAATAGCCACTAAGGGATATAATATTAGATGTTATGCTTTGTTTGCTTAACAAAAGCATTTCAGTTTCTCTGTGGGGGTCTTATAAATGATAAATTATCTAACATACAGGATACATAGGGTATATATATAATATAGAATATGTATATCTAATATACAGGATATATATAATATATAGGGTTTTGATAAGGCCATCTTGCCAGTGAAGATAAAAACTCAAGGAATAAGGAATAAGGTAAAATTTTATAGTAATTAGTAAAAGCTAACACTTATGGGCACATACAACACCTCAGGAACTGCACTCAGTACTTTACATATATAAATTTGTTTAAACCCATTGAATCCCAGTGTGCCAGCATTAAAAGCTCAGATCTTTTGGAGCCACATCCAGAGTGTTTAGAGCATGAGCCCTGGAGCCAGACAGCATGGGTTTAAACCTCATCTCTGCAGCTTCCTAGCTGTGTAGACCTGGACTAGTTAACCCCTCTGACCTCAGTTACCTCAGCTGTAAAATAGTCTTAATAAAGTATTTATGTCCCAGGATTGTTTTGAGGATTAAAAGAGTTGCTGCAAGTCAGCACTTTGCATGGTGTCTGGTCCATGGTAAGTGTCCCATAAATGTGAGCTTAAATGGCTCATTCCCTTTTAGATGAGAGGTTCCAGTGTTAGGGAATTTTCTATTTCAATCTTGGATGTATGGACTCATTTCCCATAGGGCGAGGCGGAGCCCCAGACTGCTTGCGGGGCCAGTGAGAGGCAGGCCCACAGCTCCTCAGCCTGACATATGCTTCTTTGGTCTGACTTGTCCTTCACAGGAAAAGGGGGACCATGGGATAGAGGGCAGCAGACTTTTTCTGTAAAGGTACAGATAGTAAATGTTTTAGGCTTTGTGGGCCACAGATGGTCTCTGTTATAACCACTCAACCCTGCCATTGGAATGGGGAAGCAGCCTTAGAGGATACACAAATATTGGCTCCGTTCCAGAAAGCCTTTATTTATGGACACTGCAGTTTGAACTTCAGATAATTTTCATACGTCATGAAATATTTTTTCGATCCTCCCTCCTCCCCTCCCTCCCAACCATTTAAAAATGTAAAGCCATTCTTTTTTTTAAAATCTTTATTGGAGTATAATTGCTTAAAAATACTGTGTTAGTTTCTGTTGTACAACACAGTGAATCAGCCATATGCATACACATGTCCCCATTCTTAATTCTTAGCTCACAGGTTGTACAGAAACAGGCGTTGCTGTCATGAGTCAGCCCTCAGACTCATCTTGCCCTTTTGCAGAAGGTGCCGTGGCCTTTTTTCTTTAAATTCCAAGGACTGAAATAAAGAGTTTTCTTCCATTCTTCCCCCTGGTCTCCTTGTCAAACTGACTCTGGAAGCAGGGTGTCTTGAGATGAAGGGTTTTACGGGCCATTGCTCTTTTGTCTAATTTTTAACCAGTCAAGACATGGTTGGCAGTGAGCTTGTCTTTTGAAATTTTGAACCCTGCTCTTAGGGACTTCTATGTTATACCGCAGAGAAGAAATAAAAATAACCAGCAGATATGGCCCCTCAAGATGTGAAAGTAACCAAGTTTACCGAAAGGCACTGCAATGTATAAAGCAAAGGAAAAAATGGATAAGAAAGGCACACTGTTAATAAACAGAACCCTCTTGTCAGAAAACACACTGGCTACTGTTTTTAACGAGTCTGCCATTCCTGCAGCTGCAATCAAGACACGTTTCAAATTCTTTAGTGTTTTTTTTTTCCCCCTTTGGATTGCATAGGGTGGAAGCAGGGAGGAGGTGGTACTGGAGTAAGGAGAGATGAAAACATTACATTCATAGTATTTTTTGTTAGTTATAGCCTTTAAAGGTATATGCAAATAGAGTTCGTTGGATTTGATTTAATTCATCCAAGAATATAAGTATGAGGGAAGAAACTTATTCTTTTTTTTTTTTTTTTTTTTTTTTTTTTTTTAATTAGTTTCTGCTTTATAACAAAGTGAATCAGTCATACATATACATCTGTTCCCACATCCCTTCCCTCATGCATCTCCCTCCCTCCCACCCTCCCCATCCCACCCCTCCAGGCGGTCACAAAGCACCGAGCTGATCTCCCTGTGCTCTGCGGCTGCTTCCCACTATCTATCTACCTTACGTTTGGTAGTGTATATATGTCCATGCCTCTCTTTCGCTTTGTCACAGCTTACCCTTCCCCCTCCCCATATCCTCAAGTCCATTCTCAAGTAGGTCTGTGTCTTTATTCTCGTTTTGCCCCTAGGTTCTTCATGACATTTTTTTTTTAATTCCGTATATATGTGTTAGCATACGGTATTTGTCTTTCTCTTTCTGACTAACTTCACTCTGTATGACAGACTCTAGGTCTATCCACCTCATTACAAATAGCTCAGTTTCGTTGAAGAAACTTATTCTTTACATTGGAAACTCATGGACATTGCTCTACTCACATGATGATTTTCTTTGCAAGAAAAACATTTTATTTTTCAAGAGCACTGGGCTTTTGGGGACTGACAATTAGAGATCGTCACCCTGAAGCCTGCTCTGAGCTGACCACCTCATTTATGGGCGTTGGAATCCACAAAGCCCAGGGGAGCCCCGTGTTGGCCTAACAGAGCACAGCTGTTTCCTTTCACCCCAGCAATGGGAATGATGACCTTGACTCTTGGATACTACCACATAGACTCCTTATGTTTTGTTTTTGAGCAGAAAACATCCTGTTTCATCATGCTTGTTTAATAGAATAATTTAAATATGCCTCGTAGAAATAACATTAATACTTTTACTTACCCTGAGACACATTTTTTTCATACCCACAGGATATAAATTAAGATTAATACTCCCTGCATTTGCTTAGATAAATGTGAGAAATATATGTACATAGTAAATTCTTATTTTTCTATAATTTTTCCTTGTTCAAATAATTCCCTTCCTCATCTTTCTTTTTGATTGGTTATAATTATCTAAAATTGGTTATAATATCTGCCTTTGGGGATGATGGGAGAATATTATATTTTATATGCTAGCTGAATTTTGAGCTTCATAAAGTAGAAGAATTTTACCCATTCTTTAGAGTCCTGTAGCAAATTTCTAACTTGATCAGATAGTCTAGAGCAGTGGCTTTCAAACTTTTTTTGACCTTGACCTCCAATAAGAAATATATATGTTTTACTTAATGACCTGGTACATTCAAAAATACACACACACACACACACACACACACACACACACACACACACACGAGCATAGCGGTACACAGAAGTTTACCTTCCCCTCATATTTCTTCCAAAGTCTGCCATTCAGCTTTGGATGGCTGACCAAATGATGGAATGCCTACTTCAGTGTCAGTTTTGGCACACCAAGACTTGTACTTGATCAAGGATTGTAGATTGCATAGGTATCCCTTATGCCATGCCAGTGATGCAAACAAGGCATGCCATTTGGATTTACTGTTCTCTTAATATTCACTTTGAAAGATAGGTACATACTCTAAATGTAACTTAATTCAAATGTCCTCTTTGTACTTTATATATGAAAATTCTCTCAGTCAACTGAAAGTATAAATGTACATTTTTTAATTGGAGAATAAAATATTGTGATAATTAATGATGATTGTGAGGCTATGAATTTTATATGTCCAAATATTATTATATAAGTAGTAAAAATCATAGGTGTGGATTGACAGTGTTGAGAGAATACAGTCCCTAATAATTTGGGGGAAACAATTGTCTCCTTTGTGGGACTGCTTTCAATGAAATTGCATCACCAGCATTGAGCAAATCTTTAAGCCCAGGAGCTGAAGAGGAGGTAAGTCTTGACCTCAGTCAGTTTCTGTTAGAGAGGAAGGACAGATTACTAACGTGGTGGCAAAATCATCATCAGAAACAGCTACACTGGCAGAAGTAGCACCATAATATCTTGCTTTTACACAGACCTCATTTTAGAGAGAACATTTATTTAGTTTTGCAGAAGTTTTATCAGGCTGCAGTTGACAGTGCTGAGGAATTATGGTTCCTGCCCTTTTATATCAAACTTTAAATATGGGTCTACCGGGATTTTTAATAATAAAATTGTAATCATAATTAATTTTTGAATAAAATTTCAGATTTATTCTTCTTTCCCAGTAGTTCATTCTGTAAAGGCAACATTTAGCTTTGGCAAATGTTGATTTTAATATGTGGCCATTTGGCATTATGCCAAAGTGTGTATTTGGTAAATTTCTAAATTAAACATTCATTTCTGCATCCATCTGTCCAGTCCTCCTATTGAAACAAAAGTTTCACAAAGCCGTAATTATTTCTATTATTTACAGTGTACTCTGGTCTTTTCTGTTTTATTTAATATTTTTTAAAGCCACTAAATTAGTTTTACCATCTACTAATATGTCATGATCTACAGTTTAAAAATGTTGAGACTCTCTGTACTCTGGGGATAGTGACATTGTCTGGGAGGGGTCATTTTTGTATGCAATATAAGGATGGTTTTCTTCCTCAGAAATGCATTTAAGATCTCAAAGACATGTTAAGACATAAAAAATGAATTAATGCTGCTGCCAAGTAATTTTCTATAGTGGTTGTACCAGTTTACACACCTACTGGTAATGTCTGAGAATTCCAGTTGTTCCATATCCTTCTTAACACTTAGCGTTGTCAGTGTTTTTAGGTTTAACTATCATAGTGGGTGTGTAGTAGTTATCATAGCCATTTTAAATGAAGTCCATCTAAAATGTCTCATGCCTCCCAACATTTTTCAGCAGAATGTAAATGAAATAGTCGATCTGTTACTGATGACTAAGTTCTGAAGTTTTGAATAGTCATTCTTCTTGCCATTTATGGTATGTCTACCCATTGTGGTGAGCAGTCTGCCTTTAATGCTGTCATAGTGGCTCACTCTAGAAGCTTTTCCTCCACTCTTCCACCAACAGAGAATAAAGTAGATTAGAAATTGTATGTTTGAGTTTGTAAGCCCCAAGTCCTTCTACGTGCTACTTCAGGGCCTTCGTGGTGCAACAATACATATTCTTTTTGCAGACCTCAGAAACAGCAAATTCTCTTACTCGCTGCCTGTTCGAGACCCCATCCCAGATCCCCTTCCCTCTATCAGCCTCAACTGCTATGGACAAGGATTAGTATATTGAAGTCAGGGGTGAGGGGAGGTTGGGAGGTGGTAGTAGGGGAAGCAGTCAGCCTAACTCCAGAGGAAAATAGTGTTTGGCTGATGACTAGTGAACTCAGCCTTTCACTACAGGGTCTAGGTGGGATTGCAAAGAAAAGAGAAGGGGGCTTCCCTGGTGGCGCAGTGGTTGAGAGTCTGCCTGCCGATGCAGGGGACACGGGTTCGTGCCCCGGTCCGGGAAGATCCCACATGCCACGGAGCGGCTGGGCCCGTGAGCCATGGCCGCGGGGCCTGCGCTTCCGGAGCCTGTGCTCCGCAACGGGGAGAGGCCACAACAGTGAGACACCCGGATACAGCAAAAAAAAAAAAAAAAAAAGAAAAGAGAAGGGTGTGCCTGGCAAGGTGCGGAGCCAGCTGCTGTTGGTGTCATAGGAATTTGCTTATCTTGCTTATGTTAGGAGGCCAGCCCTACTGAAATCCTTAACACCATTCACATGCTAGTTCATGTTTATGAGAGTCACATAAAGCATCAGGCAAAAGATTGGGCCTGTTTCCAGTCTTAATTCAGGGTGAATTCCAGGGTGACTTCAGGTAGTTCATGCCATCTTCTCAGTTCCACTTTCTCCCTTCGTTGTATGTAACCAGACTTCTGTGAGAAAATGATCAAGATGCAGGGTATCTGAAGAAGGCATCTAATTTAGCCTCTCTGCGTATACAAGAACACAACTATTTTACGTTGTGAATCTGCCTTCATTAAATGTTTGGAATTGATCAGCGCCTGCTCTTGATGACTTATTAAGATGGTTTTTTTGTTTGTTTGTTTTTTGGATGTCTGCAAGGACAATACTATAGAAACACAGAGTACCCTGATTTTGTTCCCTTTAGTACTCTGTGTAAACCTGTGCTATAGAATATTGCACACAGTTGAATTAAATATGATGTAAAAATGATCAGTGAATTAAGTATTATTAATTACTATTCTCTTGAGAGGCTATATCCAGGGTTGAAAGTCATCTGTTTTTCTTCTTTATGCTATTCTTTCATAACCTCTGCCTGCTTCTTTGTATTCTTTCATTTCTACTTGACTCAGCTTTGAGAATGGAATAAATTAAGGCCTAGAACTTTTATAATATATGAGTTAAAAGGGACCCACAAGGGGCTAATGTCCCAACATTAATTGATAAAAAGGATCGTGTATGTGAACGTGTTTTCTACAGCATTACATAGAAAGAGTGTTCCCTCGTATAATGGCCTAGAGGGTTGCCTGATGTTCTGTTTAGTATAAATCAAGATGCAAATAAATTTCCAACTTCCTCTTAAGTTGTGAACATTTTAAGTAAGACAATCACAAAAGATACAGTTACAAAAATCAGCGGCTTAGTCACACTCCAAGTTTTCTTTTTCCAGGTTTTAAAATTTATACTGAATTTTATCTAAGCTCGTTAAGTTGACATTGGATCTTGTTTCCAAAATCATACATAGCCTGTCTCAATCCTGCCCTTCCCTCAAAGGAGCAAGAAAATTCTGTCATTATTGAGTTTGGTCATGAGTGGATGCTTGTGTAACTTCTCTTTGGAAAGTTTGAAGTAATCAAGATGGTTAATCTCTCCTCTCAGAGAGACAGGTCAGCAGAAAATATTTCTCCTGGCAGCTCCTCCTTCCATTTAATGTTTCCTTTCTTAGGCCTAAGGGTGTGGGGTAAAAAACAAACTCCAAACAAAAAAGAGTTTTCACTTTTGCTTCTAGAAGTGGCACTAGAATTCAGATCGCAAAAATAATGTTTTCTTGCAGCCGCACTAAGTAACAGGGGATTTGAGCAGCTCTTCTATATTAGGGCATTTAGAAGAAAGAATGATTCCCACCCCTGCATACCCCCAGTGAAAGTATCTTTATTGTTTTCATTGATAATAAAAGTAATACACGCTCAGTGTAATAAATTTAAGCAATGAGTGTAAAGTAGAATGTGAAGATTCCCATAATTGGTGTTTTCACTCAGGATGTTTGTGTGCTGTCAACATGAATAGATGGTACTTGGCATACTGTTCTATAACATGTTTTTTTTTTTCCACTGAATATTTTGCAGGCTTTTTGCTACATCAGTGTCTGTGGGTCTGTCTGCAGCATTCTTTTTAAATGACTTTATCATAAGGTTGAATCAGAGTTGATTTACATAGTCCCCTCTTAATGGACATCATGTCATTTCTCATTTTCTGATGTTCTAAATTTGCATCATTCAGTATGCTAGCCACCAGCCACTTGTGGCAATTTTACCTTATTCAAATTAAATAATGTGTAAAACTCAGTTCCTCAGTAGCCATATTTCAAGTGCTCAGTAGCTATATGTGAGTAGCACAGATGTAGAGCTTTTCCATCATTGCATAAAGTTGTATTGGACAGTGCTGTTCTAAACTACTGGTTTTCAGACTTTTTTTGAGTACATGTTTCCATTCCTTTATTCATCCATTCTTCATTCATTCAATAAATAATTATTAAGTGCTTCCTATGTGTCAGGCACTGTGCTAGGTACTTGGATATATCATTCATAAAACAAAACACCTACCCTCATAATGCTTAACATTCTACCAGCAAAAGGTTTTGACTACTCCCAGTAAATGTATTTATTAGTTGTATATGTATTCTATCATGCTGTTATATTTTATTTACTTTTTTTTTTTTGCGGTACGCGGGCCTCTCACCGCTGTGGCCCCTCCCGCCGCGGAGCACAGGCTCCGGACGCGCAGGCCCAGTGGCCATGGCTCACGGGCCCAGCCGCTCCGCGGCATACGGGATCCTCCTGGACCGGGGCACGAACCCGTATCCCCTGCATCGGCAGGCGGACTCCCAACCACTGCGCCACCAGGGAGGCCCTATTTACTTATTTATTAAATATTTATTTATTTATGGTTGCATCAGGTCTTAGTTGCGGCACGCAACTAAGATTATTTTCATTGCGGCACTCGCGCTCTTTGTTGCGGTGCGTGGGCTTCTCTCTAGTTGTGGCGCACGGGCCCCAGAGCTCGTGAGCTCAGTAGTTGTGGCATGCGGCATAGTTGCCCCGCGACATGTGGGATCTTAGTTCCCCGACCAGAGATAGAACCTGCATCCCCTGCACTAGAAGGTGGACCCTTAACCACTGGACTACCAGGGAAGTCCCAATCATGCTGTTATATTTAAAAACATGTTAAAATAGGGATGAAAATGAATAAGATAAAAATGTACATAATTTCTGAAGTAGTCTTCCTGTGTCCCACCTTGGGGACCACCATTCTGAATAATGCCCTTGGACTAGGTGGTCATCTCTAAAGGTTCTTCCAGTACTGAAACTGAACTGTTATCACATTTTAAGTAGGTAGTTCTTCTATTTTGATATGTGTAGGCTTTTTCCGACACTGTTTGAATTTGTTCTTATACTTATATATTTATTTAGCAAGCATTTATTAAGTTCGTACTGTATGTCAGGTAGGTGCCAGGAGATTGAACAAGTCAGGGTTCCTGCCCTCAAATGAGACAGGCCAGCAAATCAGTTATTCTGATACCAGGTGTTATGGAAATGCAGCAAAGGGACATAGAAAGAGAGAGATGGTTTGGCAGAATGGACAGCTCTCATGAACATGACTTATTTTTGGATAGTTATTGAACTCTGTTGTGGGACTTAATGGAATCACAGATTTCTCCAACAGGTACAGTTTTTCTCCCTGATATTTTCTTTTCTCTTGGAAAATATAAAATCCTAAGCCATTTATTTAAGAATATTCAACTACTGTTGATTGTCCCATTAAGTATCTCTTTATGTTAAACTCTCACCTTTCTGTTTTTAAACTTAGATCTTAGGGTTGGAGAGGTTCTACATAGGACAGAAGCTAAGTACAAAAAATTAGGTAGCTCCTGTTTTTTGAGAGGGGGAAGGTATGTGTTTATTCATACTTTCATTTAACAAATATTTAAAAAATACCTCCTATGCAGAAAAAACACTTAATTCCAAAATAATTTCTCACAGGGGCTTTTAGTTAAGGAATTCTGAAGAATATAAAGGAAAATACTGTTTACAGCAAATTTAGAAATGGAAGAATTGATCATGTGTTTTTTCTTTCCTTTCTTTCAGGGCAAGTTAAAGTGTTCAGAGCTCTTTATACGTTTGAACCCAGAACTGTAAGTATTCAGTTTTTCACTTTCAAATTGACATAAAAACCAAAAGTGATTTCATTTAGATACTTCCTCTGTCCTAAATGGTCATCAACCCTGCTTCAACCCTTCATTTGACTAAGGACAGAGTCCTCTGTGGTCCAGCCCCCTTTCTAGTCCTGCCGTCCTCTGCTCCTTCCCCTTTGTGGACCATTCCAGTCTGGATTTGGTGCACAGTATAACTCATCTCTGAACTCTTTGTAGACTCATGACTCTGCACCTCTCTAAGCTTTTTGTTTTGTTTTGTTTTGCGATACGCGGGCCTCTCACCGCTGTGGCCTCCCCAGTTGCAGAGCACAGGCTCCGGACGCGCAGGCTCAGCGGCCATGGCTCACGGGCCCAGCCGCTCCGTGGCATGTGGGATCTTCCCGGACCGGGGCACGAACCCGCGTCCCCTGCATTGGCAGGCGGACTCTCAACCACTGCGCCACCAGGGAAGCCCATAAGCTTTGATTACACACTTCCTCTTCCATAAAGACTTTCTGATCACCCCAGGGAGGAGTGGGATGTCTCTCTTGCCTCTGAACTTCTGCACTTGGCATTGCACTCCTGCTCACCAGCACAGTGTCTAGGGTGCAGAACACAGGGGTTTAGAGCTTACAGTAGCTTTTAGGACCCGCTCTGCCTCTTTTAGCAGCTGTGTGACCTGGTAAATTCAGAAATTACCTAACCTCTGTGCTTCAGTGTACTCATCTGTAAAGTGAAAATAATAATAATCTCATAGGGTTTTAGTGAGAATTAAGTGAGATTGTATAAAGCTGCTGTGACTGTTAAGGAGTCATTGTTACTATTAGAAGGAGTAGTGGTTGCTATATCCATAGACTTAACACATACTTTTTTTTTTTTTTTTTTTTTTTTTTTTTTGCGGTATGTGGGCCTCTCACTGTCGTGGCCTCTCCCGCTGCGGAGCACAGGCTCCGGACGCGCAGGCTCAGCAGCCATGGCCCACAGGCCCAGCCGCTCCGCGGCATGCGGGATCCTCCCAGACCGGGGCACGAACCCGCGTCCCCTGCATCGGCAGGCGGACTGTCAACCACTGCGCCACCAGGGAAGCCCACACATACTTTTGATTGGTTGATGTATTGATTACTTTAACTCACCTCCAGTTCTTTTCCAGGATGGATTCTCTCTACTGTTATTTATTTATTTTTGGCTGCGTCGGGTCTTCGTTGCTGCGCGAGGGCTTTCTCTAGTTGCGGTGAGCAGGGGCTACTCTTCGTTGCGGTGCACGGGCTTCTCATCACTATGGCTTCTCTTGTTTGGGAGCACGGGCTCTAGGCGCGCAGGCTTCAGTAGTTGTGGCACATGGGCTCAGTAGTTGTGGCTCGCGGGCTCTAGAGCACAGGCTCAGTAGTTGTGGCGCACGGGCTTAGTTGCTCCGTGGCATGTGGGATCTTCCTGGACCAGGGATCAAACCCATGTCCCCTGCATTGGCAGGCAGATTCTTAACCACTGCACCACCAGGGAGGTCCCTCTACTGCTTTTTAAAAGTCTTGGTTATTGTTGAATGCACAGGAGAAAATAGACATTTAATTCACTAGGTTTTTTGAATATTCCACATTTAAAATGCTATTTTTAATATCCATGGTCCCAAGGATCCTAGGCTGCAGAGCAGTGCTGCTAATTCATCCTGTGTGTGTGTGCTGGATGGTCAGTAATGGCTACCTCATGCCCTGTTGCTCCCACACTCTGCTCCTCTCCATCTCCCCTCAATACAGATGTTGAAGGGGAGGTGTCTGGCTGATCAGGTCCCAGGGGTCTTCCTGACTGCTTAAGTGCCCATGCTGTACCAGTTGTTCAGTATTTTGAATATCACCCTAGAACTAGGTTCATCTTAACATTCTTTTCTGAATGAGAATTTCTTTTGGACAAGCTCAGTTTGGTCTTTCTCCCCTGGGCCCAGTGGCCATCTTCTCTAGTGGGATGGGTGTACCCCAGTATATCCTAAACTCACCTACAAGTCATTGAGACAAAGAAGTTGGAAGGGCTGAGCTGGACTCTGTGAGACCATCGCTGACATGTACAGCACCCCAGAAATACCTGGGTCCAGTTTTTAGCTACTATACTACTCTCAGGATATAGGGACAGCAATACCCAACTCGTCTTGGTGATCCACTGGGAAGCTTGTCACTCCTGGTTCTTCCTGTCAATGCATTTCTCTCCTCTGTCGTGCATGAGGGCAAGGTAGTCCTGACACCACCCAGCCCTGTTTGGTTCTTATTTCTTACCCAACCCCCAATCCAATAAAGTGCCATATAGAGGCCTGGTAAGACTGGATAGACCAGTGTAAAGTTGCACTGATGGAGAGAGAACAGCATTTCCTGTGTGCTGGAGGTATATTGATTTCTGCAAGGAAACCAGCAGGATCCTCCTCTCTATCATGTAACATTTGCTGGACTTTTCTAGGTTTATAGCACTATATGTAGGGGAAGGAGCCCTAGGTGGGATTCCAAAAGCTGAAGTTGGAGTCCAGCCCTACCACTCACTAACTGTGTGATTTGTGGCAAGTTCTTCAACCTCTCTGAGCCTGGCTGTGAGATGGAGATTATACCCATGGACCCAGCCCTGCCTTAATGGGCTGTTGTAGGATCAAATGACATTAAGTATGCTTTGCAAGTATAAGGCACTGCTGTTGATTTTGTTGTATTGCATTATGTTGGGGTGGGGAAGAGAGAAACAACAGATATTTTCCACAGCCATTGCCTTTTATCCTGATCATGACACCATGGCAGCCAGTAATGGCTGTGCATGACCCTTCTGTATGAGAGAAAGCAGAGGTGGTGATGAAGGACAGGGACTGCAGAATCTGAATGTCACGGTTCAAGTTTAGGGTCTTCCATGTACCTGCTGTATGGCCTTGGACAAGTTTCTCATCTATAATGTGATGATAAGAATAGCGCCCACCTCACAGTGTTGCTGTGAGATTGTAAGTGTCCAGACCAGTGCCTGGCACATGATCATACTATAAAGTGCTAAATGAAAACATCTGTGGAGAATTTGATTTTTTTTTCTTTTTCTTTTTATTAATTCTCAGGGCTCCAGGTTGACAAATGTGGGAAATTTCAAAAGGACGTCACGGTCTTTCCAAAATTTTTCATAAAATATATATTTGCATAAACCAACCAAAATTAATGCCTTGAGAATTATATGTTACCAAGAATATATGGAACAGGATATACATTACCAAGTGCGTACTCATCCCTATAACATCCCAGTGGCCAACAATTTACTTGTTCTGATACCTTGTGGTTCTTCAAGGAGAGAGGAAAAGAAGAATGTGGTTAAAAACCAAAGAACAGACTAGAAATAGACAAGTGCTTACTTGATTGTGTCACTCTTTTCCCATCATGGTCCATGAATATGATGCCAGGAATTTAAAAGTCGATGCTCACTGAACATTTACATTGTGTCCTGCAAGTGGTTTCTTAATGGAAAGTGTGAATATTGGAGGTACAAATCTATCTTGGTTTTAAAATCATGAAATTACCTTGTTGTTTATATTGCCACCAGCAGTCTGAAGAATTTGGTAAACGACCTCCTCAGCTACATTAGGAAAAACCACCCCTAGCTTCTTTGGAAGAAGATATTTTAGCGGGGGTAGCATTGTGTGTCTGGGAGCTATTGATTAAAAAGAAAATAAACCTTCTACTCTCTTTTCTCAGGATGAAAAATTAGCGAGACCTTTTTTTTACGTGACTGAAATCGACTGCCCGTTGTTGCTCCCTTAGTTGAAAAACAAGTCTGATCTAATAGGTAGCTGAGGCAGGCACTGCTATTGAACAGCAGCCATTAATTTAAAACCCGAAACAGCACAAGAAGTTTTGAAATGACTGTACTTGGTGACATTTTCCAAATCATGCATTTTACCAAACCACAAAAGAAAAGAATTATTTACAAATACCATATGATTTTAAAAATTGAGGTAAAATTCACATAACACAACATTAACCATTTTTTGTATTTAAGGTGAACAATGAAGCGGCATTTAGTACAATCACAATGTTGTGCAGCTATTACCTCTGTCTAGTTCCAAAATGTTTTCACTGTCCCCAAAGAAAACTCTGTACCCATTAAACACTGACTTCCCATTCTTCCAGGCTTTATTCCTTTTTATGAGGAAGACTAATTACAGAGACTTGTGTGTGTTCTTTGTTTTTTAAGTTATGTGTTTGGTACTTTCTCAAAATGTGCCTTTTGTTTCAAGGGTGAATGATCTTATTAAGTGTGGAAATTCAGGCAAACTTGACTTTTGTGATTTTAGACATGACTCCTTCACTTCAACATAAGCACTGATGGAGGAGGATTCATTGTTAGACATAAGTGGGCAAGGTTAGCTTCTCTTCAAGACATTGAACTCTTTTGAAACTCCAAGAAACTCAGTCACTCCAAAAAAATGCTAAGATTTCACATATATTCTATTTTCTTTACTTCCTTACATCCTGCTTCATTCTCCCCACCCATTCCTTACTGTCATCTAAAGGAGAGATAGTCAGATGCTGTTCAAATTGCCAGCTAAGGCCAACCTTTCTGTTGTAAGTATGGCTACTCCATCCCACCAACTGGGATGCTATGGTGGCAGTGAGTCACCTTTCTGGCCTCTGAGAAGTGAGCCAGTTAACGGCAGGGAAGTGCTAAATTAAACAATTTGTTTCCCTAATCACTTTCTTTATCCATCACATATTGGTAGTAATATTGATCATAGATCATCAGGACATTTTAGAGAAAAATTGAGAAAAGTCTTAGAAGGCTTTACTTTTTTTCTTCCAAGTGCCTATTTCCAATAATATTAAAATGTATGTCATTGATCTACCTAGGCTCAATTAATTTTGCATAGATATGCTATATGTAAGTCTAGTCTCTGCAGATCAAAGTGTAAATTAAGAAATGCTTCAGAAAGTGCTTTTTAGAGGAACTCACATTTTTTAGTTTCATTAATCATCATTTGCTCATTTTTATATTTGAATGCATATTGCATCTAAATATTTATGAATTGTGGTTGCTTAAAGCATGATATAGCTGATATAG
Source organism: Mesoplodon bidens (assembly GCF_964165515.1). Taxonomy (NCBI): domain Eukaryota; kingdom Metazoa; phylum Chordata; class Mammalia; order Artiodactyla; family Ziphiidae; genus Mesoplodon; species Mesoplodon bidens. Next base: position 84,079,439 of record NC_138162.1, read on the forward strand.
TCTTCATTTAAATTCACGGGGAAATAGTTATAAAAATAATGGAGATCATCTTTGAAACTGTTGCAGAGTCACATTTACTGCCGTAGTCTGCAGCTGAGAGAGGAGGAGATAAACAAAAGGAAAATGAAAGAATGAAATAACTTGTTTCACTAGCATAATTTTTATTTGTGTGGAGCAGTAACTGGAATCAAATATCAAAGCCTTTAAAACAAATTTTTTTTCCAACCAGCATTATGAAACTAATATGTGCTCATGATCTTATCCTATGTAAAATTCTATGCCCTACATTCTTCACTCAGCATGACAATGTAAACATTTCCCAATATCTGAAACTTGCTCATCAGTAGACATAAATATACATATATATATATTTTGGCCACACCACACAGCTTGTAGGATCTTAGTTCCCTGACCAGGGATTGAACCTGGGCCACAGCACTGTAAGTGCTGAGCCCTAACCATTGGACCACCAGGGAACTCCCTAGACATTTTATTTACTCATACAGGCATGCTGATAAGTGTTATCTACTGATGGGAAAAAGATGTTTAATTAAAGTGCCTGGCTTTATTCAGGGAGTTTGTAGGACATTTGGCTGGTATAAGAGCACGTATTGATCACTGAAGAAATCAAAGAGGAAATTAAAAAATACCTAGAAACAAATGACAATGGAGACACGACGACCCAAAACCTATGGGACGCAGCAAAAGCAGTTCTAAGGGGGAAGTTTATAGCAATACAATCCCACCTTAAGAAACAGGAAGCATTTCGAGTAAACAACCTGACCCTGCACCTAAAGCAATTAGAGAAAGAAGAACAAAAATACCCCAAAGCTAGCAGAAGGAAAGAAATCATAAAGATCAGATCAGAAATAAATGAAAAAGAAATGAAGGAAACGATAGCAAAGATCAACCAAACTAAAAGCTGGTTCTTTGAGAAGATAAACAAAATTGACAAACCATTAGCCAGACTCATCAAGAAAAAAAGGGAGAAGACTCAAATCAATAGAATTAGAAATGAAAAAGGAGAAGTAACAACTGACACTGCAGAAATACAAAAGATTATGAGAGATTACTATAAGCAACTCTATTCCAATAAAATGGACAACCTGGAAGAAATGGACACATTCTTAGAAATGCACAACCTGCCAAGACTGACTCAGGAAGAAATAGAAAATATGAATAGACCAATCACAAGCACTGAAATTGAAACTGTGATTAAAAATCTTCCATCAAACAAAAGCCCAGGACCAGATGGCTTCACAGGTGAATTCTATCAAACATTTAGAGAAGAGCTAACACCTATCCTTCTCAAACTCTTCCAAAATATAGCAGAGGGAGGAACACTCCCAAACTCATTCTACGAGGCCGACATCACCTTGATACCAAAACCAGGCAAGGATGTCACAAAGAAAGAAAACTACAGGCCAATATCACTGATGAACATAGATGCAAAAATCCTCAACAAAATACTAGCAAACAGAATCCAAGAGCACATTAAAAGGATCATACACCATGATCAAGTGGGGTTTATCCCAGGAATGCAAGGATTCTTCAATATACGCAAATCAATCAATGTAATACACCATATTAACAAGTTGAAGGAGAAAAACCATATGATCATCTCAATAGATGCAGAGAAAGCTTTCGACAAAATTCAACACCCATTTATGATAAAAACCCTGCAGAAAGTAGGTATAGAGGGATCTTTCCTCAACATAATAAAGGCCATATATGACAAACCCACAGCCAACATTGTCCTCAATGGTGAAAAACTGAAACCATTTCCACTAAGATCAGGAACAAGACAAGGCTGCCCACTCTCACCACTCTTATTCAACATAGTTTTGGAAGTTTTAGCCACAGCAATCAGAGAAGAAAAGGAAATAAAAGGAATCCAAATTGGAAAAGAAGAAGTAAAGCTGTCACTGTTTGCAGATGACATGATACTATACATAGAGAATCCTAAAGATGCTACCGAAAAACTACTAGAGCTAATCAATGAATTTGGTAAAGTAGCAGGATATAAAATTAATGTACAGAAATCTCTGGCATTCCTATACACTAATGATGAAAAATCTGAAAATGAAATCAAGAAAACACTCCCATTTACCATCGCAACAAAAAGAATAAAATATCTAGGAATAAACCTACCTAAGGAGACAAAAGACCTGTATGCAGAAAACTATAAGACACTGATGAAAGAAATTAAAGATGATACAAATAGATGGAGAGATATACCATGCTCCTGGATTGGAAGAATCAATATTGTGAAAATGACTCTACTACCGAAAGCAATCTACAGATTCAATGCAATCCCTATCAAACTACCAATGGCATTTTTCACAGAACTAGAACAAAAAATTTCAAAATTTGTTTGGAAAAACAAAAGGCCCCGAATAGCTAAAGCAATCTTGAGAACGAAAAACGGAGCTGGAGGAATCAGGCTCCCTGACTTCAGACTATACTACAAAGCTACAGTAATTAAGACAGTCTGGTACTGGCATAAAAACAGAAAGATAGATCAGTGGATCAGGATAGAAAGCCCAGAGATAAACCCACGCACATATGGCCAACTTATCTTTGATAAAGGAGGCAGGAATGTACAGTGGAGAAAGGACAGCCTCTTCAATAAGTGGTGCTGGGAAAACTGGACAGGGACATGTAAAAGTTTGAGATTAGATCATTCCCTAGCACCATACACAAAAATAAGCTCAAAATGGATTAAAGACTTAAATGTAAGGCCAGAAACTATCAAACTCTTAGAGGAAAACATAGGTAGAACACTCTATGACATAAATCACAGCAAGATCCTTTTGGACCCACCTCCTAGAGAAATGGAAATAAAAACAAAGATAAACAAATGGGACCTAATGAAACTTCAAAGCTTTTGCACAGCAAAGGAAACCATAAAGAAGACCAAAAGACAACCCTCAGAATGGGAGAAAATATTTGCAAATGAAGCAACTGACAAAGGATTAATCTCCAAAATTTATAAACAGCTCATGCAGCTCAATAGCAAAAAAACAGACAACCCAATCCAAAAATGGGCAGAAGACTTAAATAGGCATTTCTCCAAAGAAGATATACAGACTGCCAACAAACACATGAAAGAATGCTCAACATCATTAATCATTAGAGAAATGCAAATCAAAACTACAATGAGATATCATCTCACACCAGTCAGAATGGCCATCATCAAGGAATCTAGAAACAATAAATGCTGGAGAGGGTGTGGAGAAAAGGGAACACTCTTGCACTGCTGGTGGGAATGTGAATTGGTACAGCCACTATGGAGAACGGTATGGAGGTTCCTTAAAAAACTACAAATAGAACTACCATATGACCCAGCAATCCCACTACTGGGCATATACCCTGAGAAAACCATAATTCCAAAAGAGACATGTACCAAAATGTTCATTGCAGCTCTATTCACAATAGCCCGGAGCTGGAAACAACCTAAGTGTCCATCATCGGATGAATGGATAAAGAAGATGTGGCACATATATACAATGGAATATTACTCAGCCATAAAAAGAAACGAAACTGAGCTATTTGTAATGAGGTGGATAGACCTAGAGTCTGTCATACAGAGTGAAGTTAGTCAGAAAGAGAAAGACAAATACCGTATGCTAACACATATATACGGAATTTAAAAAAAAAATGTCATGAAGAACCTAGGGGCAAAACGAGAATAAAGACACAGACCTACTTGAGAATGGACTTGAGGATATGGGGAGGGGGAAGGGTAAGCTGTGACAAAGCGAAAGAGAGGCATGGACATATATACACTACCAAACGTAAGGTAGATAGATAGTGGGAAGCAGCCGCAGAGCACAGGGAGATCAGCTCGGTGCTTTGTGACCGCCTGGAGGGGTGGGATGGGAAGGGTGGGAGGGAGGGAGATGCATGAGGGAAGGGATGTGGGAACAGATGTATATGTATGACTGATTCACTTTGTTATAAAGCAGAAACTAATTAAAAAAAAAAAAAAAAAGAAAAAAAAAAAAAAAAAAAAAAAAAAAAAGAGCACGTATTGTCTGTGTAATTAATTAACCCCTTAGAGCTTGCTTATGGTCTAGAATGAGTTACTGCTTCATATCTTTCAGCTCTTTAGCCATATTAATGGTTGAATTATGTATTAACTGTTATCATATATAAGATATTCATTCTCTCTGAACATGAAGAGTTAAGATAATGGTTTTCTCAAAATAAGTAGAGAGTGATGTTGATATGAAAGTGTTTAAGGATTGAAGGCTAATTGTTTAAGAGAGAGCCAAACTTCTAGCTATTTTTCATGGTTTTAGTTCTAGACATTTATCCTTTTATGAAAAAATATATATCACCTTTTGAAATTTTTATAATGAAAAAGTTTTATTAATATTCTATTTTGGTATAAAAATGCCTTGCTTTCATTGTGGAAGAAAATAAGGTGTGTGTGCGTGTGGGGGGAATTCTTATTTCTTATATTCTTTGAAGTTTATCATGGGAAAATTCACATTTCTACGTGTGTTAGCTTGTCAATAATGTTTTGTTATATGGTTTATGTGCAGATTTAAGTATATAAAAACTATGCTGTCTATAAGGATTTTAGAATCTGTATAATTATCATCATCATTGTATTCTAATGCATGAAAAAATCACATGGAGTAAAACTTAATTTTTTTTTTTTTTTAGCCAGATGAATTGTACTTTGAAGAAGGTGATATTATCTACATTACTGACATGGTAAGCCCAGCCAATATTTTGTCATACCACGCATGAACTAAAGATGTGTAAGACTACTTTGTATAACTGTAATATTGTACATTATTTACATGTATATCTGTATAGAAATACATATACCCAAGTTTACTCACTGAGCATAATTTGTAATAACATAAGATTGGAAGTAGCCCTTAGTCCATCAATAGGAAAATAGTTGAATAAACTTTGCTCTATCTACAGAGTATTATGCAGCTATAAAAAGGAGTGAGGAATATCTCTATATGATATTATGGAGTAATTTAAGTGAAAAAAGCAAGGTGAAAAAAGTGTAGATAGTGTGCCTTTACTTATGTAAGTAAGAAAGGGTGAGAGGATATACATATACTTATTTTCCTCAATTTAAAATAAAAAGTCAAAGGAGGAGTCATAAATTTTTAAAAAGTAGTTTCTTCTCTGAAAGGACAGGGAAAAAGGGTAGAAGAAACATAGATGGAATATAGACTTTAAAAAAATTACACCTTGTTTTGGAGATCTATCTTTGGAATCATGTAAACTTTTGTATAGTTATAAAATTAAATTAAATGATAAAAAGCAATCCCTAAAAACTAAAAGCAGAATGAATCAAATGAACTTAGTTGTACCCCAGGTATTTGGCATGACACACAGAGAGGAACTATTCCAAGTGACTTTAAAACCCAGCATTTCAACTGAATATCTCTAGTAGAATAATATGAAGAACAAAAAGAACTTCTACCCCCAAATTATAAACAGTTTTTAATCATGATGTTGGAGAAGTGTTGGTATGGTTATTCTGAGATTGCTGCATGTGTGTTGCAGTTTAGAGCAAATGAGTCATTAAGTCAATGATGTAGAAAACTGGCAGTTTCAGCCTGCAAGAAAGGATGTGCATATAGATATAAGATCAATGAAGTTAAGTAGCTCTGCGTTTGAATTGGAAGTATGTTGTATTTTATCTAAAATAAAATAAATAAAAAGATTTCTTGCTCTGTCCTTTGAAAAGGCCAAAAAAAAAAAAAAAGACCAAGCTAATAATAATATGTTATTTCCCATTAAAAGGAACAAAGTTCCTTTGAGAAATGTCTGGTACCAGGTTGGGGGCAGGAAAGGTACAAGATAATCCCAGGACATCTCGTTCTTAGAAAGTAAGGAAGCTCCCAAAGACTACTAGGGTCACACTGGAAAGACACAGAACTAAATTGAAGAGTCTGCCACTGGTCAAAGGACAATTTGAGCAATCAGTTAGGGCAACAATCCCAAGGACTGAAACAAATCTACTCTGTTTAAATTCATGAACTCCTAATGATACTTAAAAACAAAAACAAACATCATTGGTCAACCTGAGAGAATGCTAGGGAACCAACTTTTTATTCTGATGACTGTTATGGAAAAGAATCAGTATTTATTCTGACAACTCTAAAGGAAAAGAATCAGTATTTATTCTGCCTTTCTCCATGAACTTTATCGCTGGGTAACCTGAGAGTTGATGAGGGAAAGTTCGTCTTTAAAGTAATATTCTAGTTATTTAAATGAAGAAGGAATGATAGAATAAGAATGTCACCATTTGCAACCCTTATGAAATAATGGATCCAAATAATGCTCATCAGTGGTTACTAATGTTACAAAAAGAGAGACATTGTGTGTCTCCTGATGGAAGAATCAATGCTACACATGAAATAGTCTTGCTAAAAAATTGAATCTGAATCTGATTAAGCCTCTAGAACTAATGACTGATTTACAGGCAATACAGGGAGCAGAGGAACACATTGTTTTAAAACAAGGGAAACAACAAGGAAAATCCAGACTCTTCCAAACTCTTCTGAACAAACTAGTGTCTTTGAAAAGTCTATTGTGAAGGAGTGAAAAAAAATGAAGGGGGAAACTATAGACTAAAAGAGACTTAAGAGGCAAATCAATCAATCATACTATATGGACTTTATTATAAGACATACTGGAAATTTTGAGTATTGTAGATATTTGAGGATATTAAGGAATTATTGTTAAAAAAATTTTAAGCTAGCAAACAAAATAACACATGATAATGGTGTTGTTATTATGGAAAAGTCCTTATCTTTCAGAGATTCATATTAAAATATTTACAGATAAAAGAACATGATGTCTAGAATTTATTTCAGGATAATCTGAAGGGGAGGGAGGTTGTAGGTGAGGATATGCATGAAACAGTATTGGCCGTGAGTAAATAGTTCATGCAGTTAGGAAATGGGTATGTGTAGGTTCCTCATACGGTTCCTTCTACTTTGGTATAGGTTTGAATTTTTCTATGAAAAAAAGTTACTGAAAAAGCAAAGGTGAAATAAAGAGACCTTTAGAAAACCAAATATATGCATATCTTGAGACTAAGAGAAATTAGACTCTGAACCAAAAAATCCTACAGATAGCCTAAACTAAACATAATTTTTTTCCCTTCTCTTTCATATTATCTCTGTTTGATTTGTTTGAATGTGGAGTCTCTATGATGAAGTGTCTTTGATCTGTTGCAGGCAGATGTGTGTATATTCGTAATTTAATGATAAGGGGAATGGACATACATAACTAGGGAGTGAGGAAGCTTGATCAATGTGACCGGGGCTGATGGACATTTGGTAAAGCAGTAACTCTGCATTTGAATTGGAAGTATGTTGTATTTTATCTAAAATAAAACAAAAAGTGTCAACTGCTCTCCCCTTTGAAAAGGCCAAAATGAGGCCAATATGAGCCATATGGTTTTAAAAATGACTGAATGTAAACTGGATTTGGTGCCACTTAATTTAACTCTTCTTTCACCAGAGTGATACCAATTGGTGGAAAGGCACCTCCAAAGGCCGGACGGGACTAATCCCAAGCAACTATGGTAAGTATGGCAGCGGTGGCTTTACTTGGGCTGTACTTTGTGTATTTTCAGTTATCTGGTTCCTGAGGCCTTTCTGCTTCCTGCTGTGGCTGAGAAATCAATGGAGTCCTTGCCAGCCTAGGGCATTTCTACTCTGAGCCTCCTCTTAATAGAGTGGTCAGGGATGCTGGATGTACTTGAACTTGACTCCTTGGCTTAAGAAAATGCATTGTAACATTCTTGAAAGAACCTAAGGTTTCCAGGGAAATGCGTTCCAGGGTAACGCTTAGAACATTTTTCTTTTTCTTTTCTTTCTTTTTTGTTTTTTTTTAGACTAGCCCTTTCTTTTGTGATGAAGTAACCTTGTCTTGTTATGTTAATTAATGTTTGGGGCAGTGATGTTCATTAAATGAATATTAGGGCAGTTTGAGGAGCTTGAGCAGTGAGACGTGGGCCCTGCCTTGAAGCCACTTCTAGTTGGAAGGGGGACAAAGCAGACTTTCGTAGAAATCATCAGAGTAAAGTAAAAAGCGCACAGGATTGATAAACAAGGGTCCTGGGTTTTAATCCTTCTTCCACTTCTAACAACAAGGGACCTTAGTTAGGGCACTTAACTGCCGCCCCTGGGACCGTTTCTCCATCTGTATAATGAGAGGTTTTGATTTAAATCACTTCTAAGGTTCCTTTGGACTTTAGCATTAGATACATCCTTAGACCAATAAGTCTGACATCAGGAACCAGTTCCAAACACTGGAAGGGGACTTAGAAATTTCAAGGAAGGCAGTTCAAAGCTCCTAGGGGAGGGGAGGGGAGGAGGTGGAGGAGAGGAGAGGAAGGGGGTGGGGAGGGAAATGAATGAGACCTGGGGCTCAACACATGGGCCCCACTTACCTGGCCTAAGGGCCATATCATTCTGGATTTTAAAAGACTTTAAGCATTTCTACACTCCTCTAACCTTTGAAATCCCAAATAAACAACTTCTCCAGCTGGTCATAGACTGAGGGTGCGAAATGTTTCTCAGTTGCTAGATCCCTGGTAGCCAAGGGAGTATCTAGTTACAGCCCTTTGTGGTGGGAGGGGTGGGTGTGAAGTCTCATTTGAACAACAGTCTTCATGTGGTCACTCCTACTGATTCTAGGACAGCAGTGAATACACCTTCCTTAGGGGCAGGTAGGTATGCTGATGGCCCGTTCTGAATATAGAAAGCAAAAGATTTCTCCTTTACCTCACCCTTCATATCCACACACACAAGGGAAACAATTATTTTCAGCCATCTTCAAAGCAGGGTGTTTTTATAGAATGTAAAAACGAACCTCAAATGCTTTCTTTTGCAGTTTCTTGACTAAATTTGTTGGTGAAATATTTGAGCAAACTGGTAGGCAGACCTTGGATCTGTTTTTTTCTATTTATACTTGCAGTTAATTGCTATATTTGTTTCTGTTTATACTCCCAGTTAATTGCTGTGTTATTGTCTTAGCTTGGTTTCTTTTGACACATAATTCAGCTTCTTTCAAAGCACAAAACATCACTTTTGATTTTCTGCCATTTTTTAAAACTCACATTAAGTAAGGGAAGCTGTGTGGTGGAAGGTCCTGGCACTTCTGAAGCTGGGACACTGAATTGGCTTCCGGGAATCCTTTGGGTGGCCCTCTCAACATTGATATGCACCTTTTTTTTCGATCTAGTGGCTGAGCAGGCAGAATCCATTGACAATCCATTGCATGAAGCTGCAAAAAGAGGTAGGTCTGATTCTTTTTGATTGAGATAAACAGTACAGTAAAACACAGACATATTAATTATGTAGTTTGATGACTTTTAACAAATGCATTTACCTGTGTAACCAACACCCAGATCAAGATCCAGAACATTTCTATCATCCCAGAAAGTTCTTTTCCCAGTTAAATCCTTGTCTCCCCCAGAGGCAGTCTCTGTTCTGGCCTTCTTTCACTCTACAGAAATGTGTGATTTTAATTTTTAAAATGTCAGTCAACAAATAACTTTTGAGTCTTACCTGCCCTGTGCTTAGTTGCAAGTGAAAAGTCATGCTCTGTGACTCGCAGAGCTCGACGTCTGGCGGGGGAGAGATGTGTGTAGCAGATCATTACAAGATGGTGTGATAAGTATAGCGGTTGAAGTGTGTTTCAGTTAAACAGGCTATAGAGTCCAGAATGAGTAACAGGAGGGCAGAGGGTGGGGGCTTCTCAGGGGTCCAGCATCTGGGAGAGTGTTGGTATACTGCAAGTATGAATGGTGAGGATGGATTTGGGGAGGAAGGGAACACCAGGGATGGGGCATATACTTGGGGCTTTGTCCCGTAGATAAGTGGTTCTCCACAGAGGGTAATTCCTCTCTGCAAACCCTGGGACATTTGGCAGTATCTGGAGGCATTTTTTTTTTTTTTTTTTGCGGTACGTGGGCCCCTCACTGTTGTGGCCTCTCCCATTGCGGAGCACAGGCTCTGGACGCGCAGGCTCAGCGGCCATGGCTCACGGGCCCAGCCGCTCCGCGGCATGTGGGATCCTCCCGGACCAGGGCACGAACCCATGTCCCCTGCATCGGCAGGCAGACTCTCAACCACTGCGCCACCCGGGATGCCCTCTGGAGGCATTTTGACTGTCATAACTGGGGGGATGCTGGCACCTTTTGTGTAGAGGCTGGGGATGTTGCTAAACATCGTGCAGTGCAGCCCCCATAACAAAGAATCCTCCAGCGCCAGATGTCAGTAGGGCCGCTGTTGAGAAACCCTGCTGTAGATCATGGGGAATTTTTTGTAAGGCCACAGTAAGCTCTCTTTCATTTAATTGTAGATATTTCTGAAATCTGAATGTGCAAAAGGAAATTATTGGTTTAGGATTGTGCATAAGTAGAACTACTAAATTGACATTTAAAAAATTCTTTGTAAACTAGATATTTAGGGCATTAGCCAGAGGATTTTAAATGAATAGTTATACTTTAACATATAAGAACAGCAGCTTTGAGTAGCTTATTTAGTTTTTCTTTTCTTGTAGGAACTGAAAATGTATTTTAAATATGAATGTGAGTAGTGTCTGCTTGTTCTTAGGTTTGACATTTTTTCCCAAAGTTCCAGGATTTCACAAAGGAAAAAAAAGTTGTTTTTACAAAGTAAAAATACCTTAAATGGACCCATTTAGGCAACTCTTCCCATTAACCTACCATTACAAATTGATGTTAATGCTTTCCATTAATAAACTGGAAGTCAAAATGTACCATAGAGAATGCGTTATGGGGCAGGTTTTAATTTCAGACTTGCTGATTAATCCTTTGCAAATGCGAATTTATGCAGGATGAAATTGATTGAAAAGCAAAATGAAAAAAACTAAAAACCTTTTTCATGTGTTTTTATAAATGTAAAATGTTTTCAGGCAACTTGAGTTGGTTGAGAGAGTGTTTGGACAACCGAGTAGGTGTTAATGGCTTGGACAAAGCTGGAAGCACCGCCCTGTACTGGGCTTGTCACGGGGGTCACAAAGGTATTACATTTTGTTTGTTATCATAAATATCTGTGCTACTGAAAATGTGCTTCATCTAGGGGAGCCAGAGTTACACAAATGAAAAAAAAATTGGTTATTCTTTTTAAATTTTTCAGAATGTCAGCCAAAAGCCCAGTCCCTGGAAGCTCTGTAAAACAGTAGGTAGATTGTGATTGGTCAGCCTCATTACACGGACCTTTTCACTTGAAAGAGTGGAAGCTTCCTTTCCTCTCTCAGACTAGCAAAGGTTACAGGAAAACAACAGTAATATAAAAACAAACCCCACTGTCTAATCTCACGGAAGAAAGGACCAGAATTGATTCTTCTGACTTAGTTTTTCCCAGGAAGCTTTTTTTTTTTCTTTTTTTTTTTTTTTTTTGCGGTACGCGGCCCTCTCACTGTTGTGGCCTCTCCCATTGCGGAGTACAGGCTCCGGACGCGCAGGCTCAGCGTCCATGGCTCACGGGCCCAGCCGGTCCGCGGTATGTGGGATTTTCCCGGGCCGGGGCACAAACCCGTGTCCTCTGCATCAGCAGGCAGACTCTCAACCACTGTGCCACCAGGGAAGCCCTCCCAGGGAGCTTTTATGATTTACATTCTAAGTTTAAGATTTAGGAAAGAGACAGCATGTGCTTGAGTTAGTGATTCAGTTGATAACTTCCTCTGTTATAATCAATAATAATGACAAATGGAATTTCTAGATGTATTTCAGCCTGGCTGAGAACCTACCACACCCACTCTCTTTCTCCCTCTCTCTACAACACACACAAAATGATCCCAACAGTAATGAGAAACAAAGAATCCAACAAATTAAATAGCATGGCCAAAGGAAAATTTAAACACAAATTAGTGGTATGAATATTAAGTGCCCCAGCAAATGTAAAAATATTCCTATCATAGATGTCATGTGAAAATACAAAAGCCAAAATATTTGAAAAAAATTTTCCCTATGTAATTCTGCCTTTTACAGTCTTAGGTCTTCTATTTACATAAATGTTGAAAACTTTGTTATAACGATTTTCTTGATGATTCTTCTAAAAAGAATCCTTTCTTTTAAAATTATTATGCCGAGTCTTTTCAGACTTTTAGTCTCATTCTTTAAAAAGATCTTTTCTATTTGAATTTCAGATATAGTGGAAATGCTATTTACTCAACCAAACATTGAACTGAACCAGCAGGTGAGATTGCTTATGCAGAAGTCATTTAACCCACCTACCTTGCTCTCCTGGTACAGCTTATATGTGTGTAAAATCCTATCTTGGTGTCTTGGAACTCACCTTTTCTCATTTATTATTTTTCATAAAACTTTTAATCAAAATACAACAAGCACATAGTTAAAAAATTATTATTACATTAAAGTCCAAATTGCATAAAGCCCCAAATTCCTGCCATACTCCTCCTCATATATCACTTTCAGCTTTTAGTGCTTTCCTCTTACCTTCATGTTACTAAGGAATATGCTTGTGGAGCTGTCTCATAATTCATCATCTTCATAAAGTGTTTTGGTATCCTATCTGGTAAGTGAAGGTTTACGCTTGTCAACTGCCCGGCTGTCATCTTCCAGCACCCAGCGCCCAATCTTTCCTCCTTCGGTCCTCCTAATGTATCATACATAGCATAGTTTTTGGTTATATTACTATATAGTGCTTATGGTATTATAGCTATTTAAATATCATTCACTGCTTGTATAACTTTTTTGTTTCTGTATTTATTGACTTTTATTTAGTGCTTTTTTTTTTGTATTTCACAAAGACCTCTACACTGTTTTATACTCTCTTGATATACTTTCCTAAATTGTATAAGATAATTGCTTTCTTTTTTTTCTTCCTGGAATCATGCTGAAGGCTTCCATCTTCATTCTCTAATAGGAGCAACTTGGTCTCTACTGCCCTTTGCTGTCTTCCTGGGGAACGCTTCACCTCTCTCCTGTGTTGTGTCCTCACTTTTCTGGATCCTCTGTCTTCCATTTGTTGAAGAATACCTTCAAGTAAATTCCTGAGAAAGGGGAGCTTGGGCTTGATTATTTGGCTGATAGAATTCTGGGTGGAAAATGACTTCCCTCAGAACTTTGCAGGCATGGCTCCATGGTATTCTAGTTTCCAGGGTTGCTTTTGAGAGGTTTGATGCCTTTCTGAGCCCCATTCTTTGTGTGTTAACTGCTTTTTCCCTTTTTTATTTGGCCGTGCTGCGAGGCTTATAGGATCTTAGTTCCCTGACCAGGGATTGAACCCAGGCCCCTGGGCCCTCAGCAGTGAAAGTGCAGAGTCCTAACCACTGGGCGGCCAGGAAATTCCCTCTGTTTTCTCATGATTAGAATTTTACTCTATCCGTGGTATTCCAAACTTTCACAATGATGTGCTTTTAGAATGGGTCTTTTCCTGAAAATGGTAGTGAACTCTTTCAGCCTGGAAAAATATCTTGTATTCTTTCTTATATATTTTTATCTGACTGTTTCCTTTCTTCTTTGGTTCTGGAATGCCCATTAGCAGCTATGTTGGACCTCTCAGATTAAGCCTCTAATTTTCTTAGTTTTCCTCAGAGATTTTCTCATCTTTATGTTTTATTTTGGTCACCTTTTTAATTCCCCAGAGCACTGTATTAGATCTCTGTTGCTGTGTAACAAATTGCCACATATTTAGCAGCTTAAAAGTATACCCATCGACCTTATGCTTTCTGTAGGTGAGAATTCTGGGTGGCATAGCTGGATTTTCTGTTCAGGGTCTCACAGGTTGGAATCAAGGTATTGGCTGGAGTGGGGTTCTCATCTGGAGCTCGAGTCCTATTCTAAATTCATTCATGTTGCTGGGAGAATTGTGTTTCTTGCACCTATGGTACTGAGGCCCTCAACTTTTAGAGACCACCCCTCCTGGTGGACAGTTCACAACATGGCTGTTTGCTTTCTTCCTCAAGGCCAGCAGGAGATTGTGTTGCTGGTTCTATGCCTTTCCTTATAAGGGCCCACCTGACTAGGTCAGGTCCACCCAGGGTAATGTCTTTTGATGAACTTAACATCAACTGATTAGAAAATATGGGCATGATATCCTGTTATATTCACTGGTCTCACCCACTCTCAAGGGGAGGAAATTATACAGGGAGGTGTATTCCAGGGGGTAGGGAGCTTGAAGGCTGTCTTAGAATTCTTTCTACCACAAGCTCCTCCTTTTACTCTTATTTTTACTTTTACATAGCATCTTTTTCTCATTTCCTAACATAATGTCATATTATATCTCTGATACATTAATTATATACATATTTTAAAACATGTTCTGCTATTCACTACACTGTGTCTTTTTCCTCTGAGATCCATTAGCTTTGTTTTGATCTTTCTTCAGATATTGGAGGCCGTCCTCAAATATATAGTACCTTTGTCTGTCCATTCATGTTTGAGTGTGACTGAAAGCTCTGTGTGCTTGTGGGCTTATTGACTGGTGGTTTTCTCCATAGGGTGAAGTGGTGAGGACCTGGATGTTCTGCTGGCTTATACCCAGATGCCAGTTAAAATATTCCCTTCCTCCCCCTCATTGGGACTGTTCAGCTCTCCCAGAGAAGTATTCTCCAGCCTCCTCCCTGGGCGTAGATGCTAGATTGTACACACTGGGGCACTGGGGTAGGTAAAGGCAGCTGGGAGAGGGGTCTTACTGCTCAGTTTGTAGGTTTTTCAGCTAGCCCCCTGCTTTTAGTTCCTAGCCTAATTGCCACCTTCTCTTGTGCGTGGAAGTTCCATGAGCTTGGAAGCTATCTGGTTAATTTCTCAGCAGGGTAATTCTACCATCTGTACTGGGTCATCTGGCAGCAGGGAGAAAGGAAGGTGATCTGGGGTTCTGGGGTTCTAATTACTCCTGAGAAACACTTTCACCCAGTACTCTTGGTTTCACTCCCATGCCTCATTCCTGCTCCCATGTCTCCAGGCATCTCCAGTTCCTAATTCATGCTGGTTTCTGCGGAGACAAATCTGCTTGTTTCCTCCTGGCGTCTCCCTCTGCAGGCATCTGCACTTCCACTTGTGATCTGCCGAGTCAGTTTCTCCTCTTCCATCCCATTCCCTTTCCCCAAATGACTCACCTCTCATCTTTTGAGTCTCCTTTCCCTCTTTGGAATTTTATATGATTTTATAACTTCGTTCTCATTTTAGATTTACTTAGGTTAGAGTAAACCTAAATTCATGCGCGGTTTCAATCCACACTCTCTTTTTAAAATGCTGCTTTCTCTTGTTATATCACCATAGAACAAGTTGGGAGACACAGCTTTGCATGCTGCTGCCTGGAAGGGTTATGCAGATATTGTCCAGTTGCTTCTGGCAAAAGGTAAAGTGTGCTTAGTTTATCTGGTCTTTGCTTACCCTGAAAAATAGGCTACATCCACTTATACCACTTGAAATAGTAGGGGAAATAATAGGCTTCTTATTTTATTTTTATTTTTTATTTATTTATTTATTTTTTTTTGCGGTACGCGGGCCTCTCACCGCTGTGGCCTCTCCCGTTGCGGAGCACAGGCTCCGGACGCGCAGGCCCAGCGGCCATGGCTCACGGGCCCAGCCGCTCCGCGGCATATGGGATCCTCCCGGACCGGGGCACGAACCCGTATCCCCTGCATCGGCAGGCGGATTCTCAACCACTGCGCCACCAGGGAGGCCCTAGGCTTCTTATTTTAAAACTGGAATTTTGATCTCTATTCTGTCTGCATCACAGAGTTGTTATGATAAGATAAAATTGAGGTGATTTGTGTGAGTTTTAAATTTTAACTCAAAAGCTTGGTAAGCTTTAAAATCACATATATTACCCTTAGTAAGAGTTTATTGTACATTTCTGCAGGATTAAAGGGCCTCAGAAGGAAGGGGTGTGTGTGTGTATATGTGTGCATGCGCACACATGTGCACGCACACATACAGAGGAGACCTCTCTAAGAAAGCTGTATGGGTAAAGTTGCTGAGGCCCCTGTTCTCACAGGAAAGCTTGATAGATAACAAAGAATGCTGTGGCTGCGATGTCCTGCTTTGAGCTGAGCAGATGCTAGATGTACAGAAAATAAGAAGATACGTTGATTCCCTGTTTTTACACAAGTCAGAAGCAACAGTGAAATTATGGACTCACTATCCATTCATCTATTTGTCCCACAAATATTAGTTAACCTTTATAGAAGGCCAGGGATATCACCCCGTCCTGCACCCTGGTCCAGAAGGCTGTAATATAGGATGCTTGAATCCCCAACCTACATGTCACATGGATGCAGTATCATCAAGGATCCTTGGAACAATGTTGTGGGTTACATGAGAGGAAATGTTTTTGATTTAAAGGATGTTGATGATGTAAACTCCAGGTGCAAAAGATCAGACACCTTGAGGACCACTGTAGTGCCCCCCAAAGGTACGCCAACATCTGCACTGTCTGCTCTGGCAGCCACTAACCACACGTGCTCCTGAGCCCTTGAAGTGAGGCTAGTCTGAATTGAGATGTGCTGTAAGTGTAACATGAATACCAGATTTTGAAGACTTAGTAGAAACAAAAAGAGTGAAGTATCACAATAATTTTCGTATTGGTTACATGATGAAGTGATAACACTGTGGGTATACTGGGTTAAATGAAATATATTATTAAAATGAATTTCACATTTGGAAAACGTAGCCACTAGAAAAATTTCAATTACATCTATGGCTCACATAATTTTCTGCTGGGCAGCGCTGTTTGAGAGGGACACAGGAAACGGTTGAGTTTCTTCTCTAGCATCCTGTCCCTGAACATTTCCCATCCTGACAGAAATCATGTATGTGAGTTCTCAAGTGTAAAGTAAGGTATGCTTAGTCACAGAACTATGAACCTGCCGGATTTTTGACCTGTAGTACAGCGAGAGAATGAGGTTTTCCCTGTAACCCCAGCTGAGGATATCTCAATCTGTTCATGAGAGATTTTCACACACAGTCACTGTATTCCTAATTAAACATACTATTCTTTTCTTGACAGTATTTTTGTGCCTTTGAGTTTTAGGAGATTTATATTTTGTTTACTGAAGAGGATGTGGTTGTAGAGAAAATGGCACTCTCAAACACTGTGGCAGAAAGTGTCAATTGGTAAGCCTTCTTGGCAGGCAGTCTAACAGTAGCTAGCAGAATGAAAACATACATATCCTTACATTTCAGCACCACTTCTAGGAAACTGTCCTTCAGAAATGCATATAAAAGATGTTGTTCAAGGAAGTTCATGGCAGCATTGTTTGTGATAATGAAAATTAGGAACAGCCTAAACACCCCTCAATAGAGGAGTGGTTAAATAAATTTTGGAGTACCCACAAAATGGAATAATTATAAATATTTACATAGATTGGGTTATAAGTATGTGTACTACTAAGGAATGAATACGATGATATATTATTAAGTTAAAAAAATCAAAACTAGTGGTTACCAGGGAGGAGAGGGAGGGAAAGGGGTAAGATAGGGGTAGGGGATTAAGAGGTACAAACTACTGTGTATAAAATAAATAAGCTACAAGGATACATAGTGCAACACAGGGAATATAGCCAATATTTTGTGACAATTATAAATGAACTATAGCCTTTAAAAATTGTGAACCCCTATGTTATATACCTGAAACTTATAAATATTGTACATCAACTAAAAAAACAGGAAAATATCATTGGCAAAAAAAAATCAAATTACAGACTAATACATGGAGTATGATTTTGTGTATATGTCCACATATGTCTGTGAATGCATTCTTGCACATAAGGGAGATGGGAACTGATGCCCACTTGTTGGGAATGGTCACCTCTGGGGAAGGTAGAAGATGGGGAAGAAAGGGGTTAGTTGAAGGCTGAAATGAGACATAAGCTTTTGTTCAGCATACATCTGTATTTTTGAATCTTTGACAATGAGAAAGATTTATGAATTCTGATGTAATTTATCACATAATAAAGACATGGAAAAAAGGGCATAGAAGATGGGCTGTGGGAACAATGGATTGCCTCTAGATTTTAGTGTTACTAATTCTGCTAATAAGCATGAGAGTATACTGAAGATAAATATTAATCTCCTGAAGCTCAACTTACATGGTCTTTTCTAAAGACCTTCTTGAAAAGAAGAGGCAAAGGGTGTATTGAATTTAATCTCCAAAAACTCATGCCAAGGCACGTTGAGTCTAACTGATTTACCGTCCACAGGGACAGTAAACTCCTCACTGAAAAGTTCACGTGCAATTCTATAGGGACTCGAAAGGAAGGCTATATTTTAATTGTGTATAATTATTACAGGTGCAGCAATAAGCTCCCTGATTAAAGCTGCCAAATATGCTATTACTGTTTTGAGAAAGTTTTACTGTTTGGAAAGAGCCTAGTTCGGGGCCAGAATGGTTGTCTAGTTAGTTCTGCCAAAAGTGATTAGTTTTGACGGAAAGAGGATTGGCTGCTATATAATTAACACTGCTGTTTGTTATATAAGAAAGTTGTTAAGAGAGTAAATCCTAAGAGTTCTCATTACAAGGAAAAAAATTTTATATTCTTTTAATTTTGTATCTATATGGGATGATGGATGTTTACTAAACTTACTGTGATAATCATTTCGTGATGTTCGTAAGTCAAATCATTATGCCGTACACCTTAAACTTATACAGTGTTGTGTGTCAATTATATCTCAATATAACTGGAAGAAAGAAAAGAAAAAGAGAAAAAGGAAACTAAAAAAAAAAAGTATTGGCTGCTACTATAGAGTCTTCAAAACACCTAATTTACTTTCTTGTGTTGGGGAAGGTGCTAGAACAGACTTAAGAAACAATGAGAAGAAGCTGGCCCTGGACATGGCTACTAATGCTGCCTGTGCATCTCTCCTGAAAAAGAAACAGGGAACAGGTACTTGATTTTAATCCTTCTTCCTCCTGATGCCATCATGACTAAGAGTAATCGATTTAATATTAGGGAAAATTTTTTCTTGGTAAATTCTTCAGGTGATTCTAAAGTTAGATTTTATATCCTTGGTCTGAATCAGAACTTCAACATGGAAGAATACCTTTATGCAAACAAATTTGAAGAGACATCGATTTTTTGCTATGATTAGTATGTTTCTTTTATTCCTTGCCATCAAGTTCTAATTACTTTACTTTCCATTACAGTCCTTATCTGAGAACCATTGTTTCCATATTCTCATTTCAGATTTGTTTTTATGAGTGGTTATCGCTAAATATTTTTTAAATTATGCATTCAAGAGCTTTATGATTATATTTTGTTTCTATTTTAAATGAGGGTATCAAAATTATTTGTAATCAAAATTTTGTAATCAAAATTATTCTAGGCTTTGTAAATGTATCGGTATCTCTTCACAGTTCTATGCGTGGTTTTTTAAAGATAAGAGTGTATATTCTTTTTTTTTTAATTAATTTATTTTTGGCTGTGTTAGGTCTTTGTTGCTGCGCACAAGCTTTCTCTAGTTGCGGGGAGTGGGGGCTGCTCTTCGTTGTGGTGCACGGGCTTCTCATTGCGGTGGCTTCTCTTGTTGTGGAGCACGGGCTCTAGACGCGTGGGCTTTAGTAGTTGTGGCACGCAGGCTCAGTAGTTGGTGGCTTGCGGGCTGTAGAGCACAGGCTCAGTAGTTGTGGCGCACGGGCTTAGTTGCTCCACGGCATGTGGGATCTTCCCAGACCGGGGATCGAACCTGTGTCCCCTGCATTGGCAGGTGGATTCTTAACCACTGCGCCACCAGGGAAGTCTGAAGATAGAGTGTATATTCTTAAAGATAATATCTATTGATGTGGGAGAAGAGGTTTGAAAAGTTCACATGCAATTCTATAAAAATGAAGAGTTTGTGTCGTGGTTTTGAAAAGGTGTTAAAGGAAAGAAGAGGTGTTAAACACATTTGCACTGTTCATGATTACTATTCAGAGGTTGGCTGTTGATTTGACTTCTCAGTATATAGCCTGCTGAATGTGCTCCCCTAGATTCATTCTAATATGGTGATTCCAGAAAGGAGTACTGGGAGTGGCAGGGTGTGAACTCTTCTTCCCATCCACCTCTCCTCTGTCCCTCTTTCATTTATCATCAGCCTTCTGGCCCATGAGAAACCCAGAGAGGTAGAAAAAAAGAAAGGTGGAAGATGCTTGGTTGGAGGGAACATTTGATCTCTTTTTTCTCACTTCTCAAGCCTTATTCTACTTAATTATCTCATGTTTGGCACTTTAATTCCACTTTGAAGTATAAGCCTGTAATGGATACATTTTTACTGCCATTTTCTAGAAAGGAACTAGTATAATGGAGGATTCACCTTTTGCAAGTCTTTGTATTGCTACTCATCATTCTGGACTTTTTTAGTATTGCTTTAGAGTCAGAAGTTTAGACTGATTCATGTTGGTGGAGAATCACCAAGACAACTTTTTAGAAATTTCCATTATAGAGGCTAAGTTCATGTGTTTTCATTTTATCCTTAGGGTATTATCATTTTCAGAGTTCTCAAACTTGGGTAATGAGATACTCATTTCTGTTTCTATCATTTGAATCTAATTCCCATTAATGTTTGAACCCTTGGAAAACTTATTTCTCCCTCAGTATCCCTTGATTTATGAGAAGAGTCAATATTATGCTGTCCCATATTCCATTTCTAGCAGAAGCAGCAAAGTACATCAGTCCCCTGGTTTCCTGCTTTAGTCAATTAAAAAAAGCAAACAGCCCCCCTCTCTTCATGGCTTCCCAAGGGAACTTCCCAGAATCATCTTCCTTACCTATCGTCAAATTCCCATCATAGTTCTCCACACAAATCCATTGTTCCGTTTGTCCCTTATTTCAGATAAGTGTTTGTTCCAGATTCTTATTTAACCTCAGTTCAGGTATAGTGTAAACTATTAAGCAGTTAGGGGTTTCTTAATTATTTAAGCCATGAATGTTTGCTGGCAGTGCAAGTCTTTCTTTAAAGTGATTACTCATGCATAGATGTGTATAGGTTCTACCAAATGAGTGAGAAAGTGTTTACCAGCTGAGTGGTGCTCCCTAGCTACATTTTGACTGAGAAGCCATATTTGCAGCCATGTGGGAGAAACACTTTTACTTGAGGTGGACCTCTCACACCCTGCTGCCTTGGTTGGGTCAGGAAGAAGGACTATGACCTAATTTCCTTTCTCTGCCACTGACTTCCTGCTGCTATATGGGTACCTCCAAAACATCCTGACTGAGGAGTAAGATTTCTTATGAGCTAAAGGTTATCAGAGTCTCATGCACACTCTGAGTTTGATGGTGATAGACAGTGAAAATATCACACCTGCTCAGACCCCAGAGAGCTACATCCAGAAGCCTCCACATGAACAACTGGAGCTGGAAGAGACAGGTGGCAAACTTTTCTCTTTTTCTCCTCATTTTTCTGTAGTCTTTGTAGAAAAGGGCAGGGACGTTGGTGTTCTGTTTCTCTGTTTACTCCAAGTTTCTTTAGTTTACCTTCCTAAATGTGTGCTATACTGATTTCAGTAATGAGGGAATCTTGGGGCCTGGCACACAGAGCCAAGAAATGAATTTTTGTATTTCATTTTTCCATGTTACCTTTTTCTGTTTTTTTTTCTTCATTTGCCCAATTATCCAGTTTAAAAAATTTTAATTTGTATTTTGATCCTAGTTGGAATGAGAGTTTGAATATTTGTCCATATAGCAAATTGCCAGCATGAACTCTAAACCAGAAAAGGTATATTCTGATATCGTTGTCCACTTTTAAAAACACATCTTGAATTTCTTATATGGACAAAATAATTTACATGTTACAGTTACCATGAAGGGTAACTTTACGATATAGGGTGGGGTCAAGCCATACTTGAGGATTGAACCTTTAAGTTCTTTTTCCAGTTTTTAAAAACTAGGGTATAATTTACATTAAGTAAAGTACATAAATCTTAAGTGTACATCTTGATGATTTTTTTTTTACTGTGCTTACACTTTTTAAAAAAATGCATTAACCTGATTTAATCCACACTGAAATTAACCTTTTTTTTTTTTTTTCCGGCTGTGCCACACGGCATGCAGGATCTTAGTTCCCCAACCAGGGATTGAACCTGGGCCCCCTTCAGTGGAAGTGCAGAGTCCTAACCACTGGACCGCCAGGGGATTCCCACTGTGCCTAAACTTATTAACCATAACCCAGATGATAGAGGACACTTCCCACACAATAGAAGCCTCCCTCAGAATCCTCTGCTTCTCTCACCATAGATTAGTTTTGCCTGTTTTCAAACTTGATATAAATGGAATCAAACAGTATGTGCTCTTTGGTGTCTAACTTCTTTCACATAACATGTCTATGAGATTTATACATGTTATTGTGTTTATCCCTCCACCATTTGTTTATTTATTTGTTTGTTTGTCTAAGTTCTGGTGCTTTGGAACATGTAAATCCAGGGCAGTGAGATTGAGAAAAAAATGGAAGTGAGGTAGGGGAGGCTGGGAAGCACTACTAGGGGATACATTACCATGATAGTCATGCCCCAAGACGGGCTATGACGATACAGCTCATTATCAGCACTTGGCCATATGAGAAGTTTCCAGAGAAACTGCCTCAGAGCAGTCCATGGAAGGAAGGAAGGAGAAGTTTATTTGCCTGGCTCTCACTTTCTATTTGGTCAGAATTTGCACGGTGGCAAGTCATCTTTCTCTTGCTTAAAGCAAAGTGCCGAAGTAACCACTGAAGGACAAAGAATATCTCCAATATCGAAAAACACAGGATTGTAGTAACAAGGTAGAAAGGGGAAGAGCTTTCCTATTTGTCTTTTTGTCTTTAGCTTAAAAGGCTACTTTTAATCAAGTTCATGGCCAGTCCTGAAGTTTGTGGGTGTGTATGGAACAGAACAAAATACCTTCCTCCCAGGTCTCCAGAACTCCCCTTAAGGAGAATGGAGAAGAGTACAGTCAACCCGGAGACTTCTAATAGTTTGGAAGCTTGTGTGAAGTCGTTGAAGGCCACCTCTGTTCTGCGTAAAGCCACTTGTTCTTTTACCTTTCTTTCTCTCTCTTATGTAAGATAAATCGGTTTCTATATCCCTGCCCTCTCCTCTGCCCCTTCCTTTTTTTTTTCAATAATCATTTTTCTAAACCTATGAAGACTTAAAAAAAACTACAGTATCATCAAACATCTTGTGATGGTCTAAATTTACCATTTTCTCTTACATGTTTGTTTATTCTTTGCTTATTTATTTATGTTTTTTTTAAGTAGGGTCCAAACTGATAGCTATGTCTCTTGTTTCTTTGTTTTTCAATTAATGTTTCCTTTCCCTCTCCTTTTCCTCTTTGTTTAGCCTTGCAGTTTATTTGTTAAAGAAACTGGGACAATTTCCCTGAATTTCCCAGTGTAGACATTGCATGCATGCATTCCCATGGTGTTGTCATGCTCCTCTGTCCTCTGTATTTTTGTCAATTGGTGTTACATCTAGAGGTTTGATTAGATTTGGATTCTATCTATCATCTATCTATCTGTCTATCTATCTATTTTAGGGATAGAGGGAAGAATACTTCATAAAGAAAATTGTGTTCTTCTATCAGAGGCACATAATATCTGTTTGTCACTTGTCCTGCAATGTTAGCATCCATGGATGATCATTGTCTAGATTCATTATTTCACTAATGGTTGCGAAATGGTGATATTCTAATTTTGTCACTCCTTTCTTGGTTAATAGTTGGAACATTCTATAAAGAAAAATTTTCCCTTATCAACTGTTTGGTTACTCGAGCAATAGTTTGTATATCAGTGGCAGAATAAAGGCTTGATTTTTGCCTTTTAAGAGTTTTCAAAATAACCTGCTGGTTCCCTATTATTTTTCGAAGGGGGCCAATGAATTCTCTTTGGTGTGTGTTGAAATATTTGCTGTGTTTTAATCCAGCATAGTTTCCTTACTGGTAGCCTATCTTTGGCTAGTGGAGGCCTCTTCTGCTTGGATCCTGAGCCCTTTTAAAATGATGCTGTCTTTGCTAGGATCCTTGTTTTATGGCATAACAAGAGGTTTCAGGTCTATCTTTTACAGTTTCTTCCCCAGACTTGGAATCAGTCATATGTCCAATGAGCATGGGCTTATAGTATTTAGAGATCATGTTCTGGGTACTATATATAACACACATTTATTGAGCTCTAACAATGTGCTTATACTTGCATTTCAGTTTTCCCCTTAAAACTATACCTCGTGTAACCTGTTGCTATAGGAATTTGACTAGACAGCTTGAATTTGACTGCACAGGTGAACAGTTAAAGATCAGATGTCTTCCTTTTGAACTCTGTTTAAGGTTGACTTAACATTTGGTGGGGTTCAGCTCTTTCTATTTTAAAACTTTTATTTTTCATTTCAGTTTCTTTTGCTTCTGAGTATACTTTATCAATGTTTTCTAAAATGAAACTGAAGCTTTTGTGTTTTCATTCTCTTTCTTTTCCTTTTCCCCCCTCTCATTAGTTATCTTTCTACCCAGTGACCTTGCCCTCAGGTAAGGCCACAGGTTGTCGACTGACTGAAGCCACCTGTGCACTTGTCATTGGGAGAGGAGGTTGGAAGCACAGTTGTCAGGGTGGACGGGCTTCTGGTGTGTTCCACATTGGTCATGGTGCATGTGGCTGGTCGTATTTTGTTTGAGATAGACTAATGGTACCTCAGCACCATGTGCTTTACTTTTCTGCATGTCTAGGTAACACGCAGACAAATGTATTTGTCAGCCTCTGTGGCAACAGAAACTAATCAGTTAGACTGGAAAGCAAAAGTAGAAAAATATCCTTGGAGAAAATACAACCCCTAGGTCTGAGGGAAGATTACAGTGTTTTGAATTGTCAGGAGCTTTGAAAGTGAAAACAAAATCTGAGCCATTTGTAATTTCTCTGTTTTGCTTTTCCCCCATTCCTTTTAGATGCAGTCCGAACATTAAGCAATGCCGAGGACTATCTTGATGATGAAGACTCAGATTAATTCCTTTCCAGAGCTTTGAGATCTAAAACTTGTGTTGCTTTTGCCATTTCAAAACCTTGTCTTTGCCAGAAGAGTGTTGGTAACTGTAAAAAAAAAAAAAAAGTCTATATGAACGTGGCAGCATTGCACTGTTTGAATAAAACATGTAAATGAATAGTTCTCACCTTCAGTTTGCCAATAAGTGACTGGATATTTTGCTGTATAAAGTACATTTTTGTTCACCAGAGTAGAACAAGAAGATATTATTTCTATTTATCAAGCTTAAAGGAATTTTAAGAATTTTTTTCTTTAAAAAAATCGGGATTTTTTTTTTTAAGTTCTTTACCTCAAGGATTGAGATATTTTGAATGGATTTTTCAAGGGGGGAATGCTTATTATAATAATAAACCGAAAGACTTAATAGAAAATCGTCAGCTATTCTGACAAAAATAAACATTTTAAGAGACTTTATTTCCTTTGTTTTGTGGTATCACTCTTTGCTGGTAAATAAATAAAGCTTTTTATATTTATATTTAGGTAAAGACTGATTTGATTTTTTAAATAACATTTTGTATTATTAACACAGAAGAATCATAGTAGCCAAATTTTCTTTCTTTTTTTTTTTCTGGATACAGTGTATTTTATTGATGGTACATGACAAAGTAGGGCTCCCTAAGCCCCTCCTCTTCTTTAGGGGGTCTGGGATGGAAACCGTGGAGGTCGGGAGATTCTCAGTGTCTTGGGGGATCGAGTTGGCGTAGTAGCCAAATTTCTGTTCAGCCTTCTATATCTGCTTTGATTAAAGTGAAGACAACAGTCATTGAGGAGATACATTTCTAATAAACTTTAATAATTATGCGACTTTCAATTTTCTCTCCAATGTTGTCCTTAATGTGAAGAAACCCAGCAACTCATTAAAATTGTTTAAGGTTTAAAAGATTAAAATATTGATTTCCTTATTATGGAAGCTGCTATAATTTTCCATAATGGAGTAGCATTCAGTTTTTCACTTTTTTTTTTTTTTTTGTGGTACGCGGGCCTCTCACTGTTGCGGCCTCTCCCGTTGCGGAGCACAGGCTCCGGACGCGCAGGCTCAGCGGCCATGGCTCACGGGCCCAGCCGCTCCGCGGCATGTGGGATCCTCCCAGACCGGGGCACGAACCCATGTCCCCTGCATCGGCAGGTGGACTCTCAACCACTGCGCCACCAGGGAAGCCCAGTTTTTCAGTTTGGTGACAATTATTTTCTCTAAACATGGCTCTACCTTGTAATGATCTGGATTCTTTTGCTAAAACATCAGTTTAACATTGCAGGGAGGCTTCTGTACTACTGAAGTGACACTTCATTTGAGATTCTAATTTTGTATCACTGCAGTGATGATATTAGAAATGACACAGCCATTGGCATTTGCCTGGATTCCAGGCCCCAGACCCAGAAGTATATTTTGCAAGAAGCCTTTGATGCTAATTTCAAAAACACACATTGATGAAGAGAAGAAAATGTTTGAAGAAGGAAGTGGGTTAGCTCAGGAAATGAATAACTGCCTCTAGAGGAGTTTCCTCTGTCTGTGACTTTGGCTTTTCTCTCTGCGGGTGCTTTGAGAAAGGATACCCTGAGAAGCCTGGTAGAGGTCTATCAAATACCCCAAATAAATTTTAGTAGAAAGACATCTGTACAAGTAGTAACAGCGAAAAGATGAGCACAAAATCTGAAATTAGTAAAAAGATATTTTATTTTCAAAACAAATGTGTAAATTTTAATTAAACATTTTTGTTGCTTCATAAGCATAAACTTGAATATATGAAATTCTCATTGAAATTCTGTTCCCACAGAAACTTTTAAGGATTTGTTTTTTAAAATAGGGCTTGTGCCTTAACAAAAAGCTTTTGGAAATCGCTAACTTTTTACTCTTGTGTACTTTGGACCTGGGGTAATCAGGATAGATGCCAACTAAGCACTCAATTTTTTTAACATCAGTAGAGATAATACAGTTTGTAGGAATATAGATAATTTTTATGAAAATACTACGTGTTTGTTGTAGATTTATAATGTATTTGAGGAAAAGAAGCCTCACTGTCATTACTTTTAACATCATCAAAACTAAGAGAATTCTAGAAAGTTGGCCAACTATGTATAGTTTTTTTGGCAGTGGAGGGTAGACTTAGGTATATGCACAATTTTTTTGGTTGAAACAGCACAATGCACTTGGCTGTGGTTGAAACTCCATGGGAAAATTTACTTTGCTGCTTGTTTATTCAGTCTAGCTTATCTGAGCTTTCGCAGAGATTGTTTAATGCTGAACTCAGCAAAAAAATTCAGTTCCAGGAACTTGCCACCACTCTGACTCTGTGCAGAGGAGAGCTTTGATTATATTCTAGAAATGACTTTGAAGGTTTTGCTGAAACCCGAGCTTTCTGACAGTCACTGTGGCCTGAACTCCTTCCCAGACACTGCATCCTTTACATAGAAAATGCCTTTCAGCCCCTTGGGCAGTGGGAGACTTGTCCAGCTATAGGCCCAGTAACCTCATGCAAAGAACAGTTTTTATCATAGTTTCCCATTTTAGTTTCTTTCTGGGACTGGTGTCTTGCAAATTATTTGTTGCTAGATTGCTATGCATTACAGTTGTCAGTTTCTGTTTCTTCAGTGAGCACCCCCATTGGCTGCTTTTTAAAATAGGATTGGCTATGTTGTTACCCAAAGGGAAATGTTGAGCAAAGCAGTGGTGACCGTATTTTTTTTTTATCTTAAAAATCAAACTGGAAATAATGCTAAAAATGAAATCTGAGATAATTTTAGGCAGAGGAAAACAATGTTTCCATATAAACTTTCCTTATAAATGTTCTTTATTGTGTAGAATTTGATTTACTGATATTTTTTCTTTTGTGAATCACGTATTTTTCACCTTTTCTTTGTAAATGATGATTTCTGATAGGCTACAAGAGCCTAACATTTACATCTGACCATCAGCATTTCCCTGTTGACTTTTTTGTGTTTGTTCCCATGAATTTTATGTTCTAAAGATGTTTGTAGCAGTAATACACAGATAGCCATACATTGTGCAGTCAAACTTCGAAGTGTCTGATTACTAAAAGTTGAGGTTTTGGTGGGAGAGGTATTGCAAAAGATTTTGCTCTCTCTATTTTAACTGAAAATATAGCTTTGGTGAACAGTTTTCTTAAATGAAGGAAAAATTACAGACCACAAATTTACAGTTTCTGTCTCCTTATTTCTTAATAACAAGTCTGTACATCTTCTCCTCCCTTAAAATGACATAAAATTAAATAAAACAACCATTTATTAAATGCCTACTCTGCTAGTTCTGTGCTAGGTACTTTCATAGACTTGATGTCACTTGATCCTTACAGCAACCCCCAGGTGGCGCGAACATTAACGCCCCTACCTTTTTACAGAGAAGCTGAGGTTTGAAGAAGTTAAGTAAGTGGCTCAAGGTCACACTGCTGGAAGGTGAAAATGCAGGTCTGGTCGACTGCTGAGCTCATGCATCTGCTGCCTACTGCAACTGACAGGTGACGCCATTCACATGCTGCCAGAAAAATATGTAGACAGAGACCAGCTCCTTTTCCAACTCAAGCTTTGGATGTAATATCTAATAAATTGAGCTAATGTAATTGAATGTGTTATTTAAACCAACCCTCTAAAAAAAACAATTTTTTAAAAAAATAAAGGATCTCCTTTTTTCTCCCCCAGAAAAATTTTGGCAAAACTTTTTGGTTCCCAGTAAACCTGAAGAAATATGATTTAATGAAGCAGGTCGTACCCCTAAGTTTCCAAAATTTCCAACTCAATGCATAGCAGACTGAGTATTAAAGAAGGAAAGTCTAGATTAGCAGCTGTTCATCTTGCTCTTAGTTTGCATTGCTAAATTCAACATTTCCCTCAGAGTCTGAGGGCTCCTCACATATTTCCACCTCACCATGAAAATAAGTGCATCCCTGGAAAGGGTCGGAGAATGTTTCTTACGCAAGTGTGGGAGGTCATCATGGACATGCAGGTAACCTCACACTTCCCAGGCAGTTCCGCTGTGTCTTCTGCCAACGGCCATCTGCTCGTGGATCCCAACAGGCTCCCACCTAAACTTGCACTGTTGCCAGCTAGGAGCTGGAGTGAGGCCAGGTTCCTGGCTGTGGCTGGAAAAGAAAACCGAGGAATCTAAAGGTGCGAGTTAGACTGAGAGGAAGCAAGAAGGAAGATGGAAGAAGAGACAAGGAGGAAAGAGGCTAAACAGCAAAGGAGAACTGGTGACCTTTCCTAAATTACCCATAGTTCTGATATGAAATCATAAGAATGCTTTAAGAAGTGGCTAAGCGTATGGGCTTTGGAGTAGAATTCTCTGGATTCAAGTCTGGTTCTCTTGCCTGTTGCTGAGTGACCTGGACAGGTTACCTAAAACACTCAGATTCCTTAACTGTAAAATGGGGGATGTCATAGTACCTACTGCTTAAAGTTAAGAGGATTAAATAAAATGATATATGTAAATGACTTAGGATAGTACCTGGCAGAGTAACTGCTAAATAAATGTTGGCTATACTCATAAGCTTGAATGACTAAGTTTTCATTAAAAACAAATGATGTGTGGGCTTCCCTGGTGGCGCGGTGGTTCAGAGTCCGCCTGCCGATGCAGGAGACACGGGTTCGTGCCCTGGTCCGGGAAGATCCCACATGCCGCGGAGCAGCTGGGCCCGTGAGCCATGGCCGCTGAGCCTGCACGTCCGGAGCCTGTGCTCCGCAACAGGAGAGGCCAAAACAGTGAGAGGCCCACGTACCACACACACACAAAAAGATATTTCCTTACAGTCATTTAGATGTGTTTACTTGTGATAGCGTTTTTCAAGCTAAATATACTTTCTGTGAGTTACAGGAAGAGATGTGTAACTTGAAAAGACCTGGTTATTACTGTTGTTATTATTAAAATAATTCAAACGTCGAGTGAGGAGAATGTCTCTGCCACTGCTTCAGCTTTATATTGTTGCTTTGGAGTGGTTTGATGGGCTTGAAAGACCATAGGTCCAATATTTGGTATGTGGTGATTTCTAATTGGAATTGGATGATTTCTAATTTGGTGTTAGCATCTTGCTCTTACGTGTGCCTTCAAAATGGGAACAATGTGTCTATTTAAATGGATAAGCTTTTCAGCTTTGTATGTTTCCCCCATAAGGTCTAAGCTTCAAGAATTTGGTCTCCCAGTGTCAATGACATACAGTAGAGAATCTAAGACAACTGGAAGTAAAGTATCATAGAATCCTCACTAACTTTGAACAAGAAGGCGATAGTATAAGGACTAAATTGGGTATTTCGTCATTTGCCACTCCGGGAGGGGAACTGTTGGAGCCACAAGGAAAATGCCTTCTTATTACAAGAGGAAGTTTCAGATGTAGAAGTGAGGCCTGTTTAGGTACTGGGTGGTGTGGAGAATCAGCCAAAGCCAGTCATTGACTGAAACTATAAATAGCTTCAGAGAAGTCCACAGCTCCGAAAAACTCTCAGGTAGAGAGGATTTGTCACCATGACACCGGGACTCAGGGAAACCCAGCCTGTAGCCCTTGCCCTGTCATTTCTGAGCGCTGTGACACCAGCCAGGCCCCTTGATGCCCCTGTAATGAGGATCAGGTGACATTGGCTCCTTGTGTGAATGCCAAGTGTCATTGCTGCAATTTTTTAGAGGACCTCGATCAAGGATCTGATTTTTGAGAATCTCAGGTTACAGCGTAAGTCACTGTGGTTGCTGTGTCAGTTTTCCATCATGTGATACCCCCCGATCTGCAGCAGGACACATGAAGAACCCCTGCACTGAATCTCAGAACTGGGGTTCAGATGGTGGATCTCAGGATGAAAGGGCACTTGGAGGTCTTCAACTCAGCTGAGTATGAGCGTGGTGTGGTGTAGTGGGAGGTTTTTGCTTATCTTTAGGTCTGCATTCATCAGTGCTGGGGATACTGCTTTTCTATGAGTCATGTGATTTCCACGTGTTTTTTTTAACATCTTTATTGGAGTATATAATTGCTTTACAACGGTGTGTTAGTTTCTGCTGTATAACAAAGTGAATCAGCTATACATATACATATATCCCCATATCTCCCCCCTCTTGCATCGATTTCCACGTTTTTAACCACTTGGTCACTACTTACAGATACTGTATCAAATTTGTGAATGCCTTTCTTCTCCCTCTTAAAATTGGAAATTGTGCCTTCTCTCTCTCTCCATTTTTCATTTTTATTTAGTAATGGTTTCTTCTGTACTGTTATGTGAATTCAGTTACTACAATCACATCTGATTATTTAGCATTTATTCCCCACTGGGAAATTTCAGCAAGAAAACTTTTTGTACGAGAATTGTTCTTAAATTGCGTCCTTGAACATTGCTCAGATGTTATTTATTCAGTCTAATTTCTGGCCCCTCTCCACTTTTTAATAGCTGGAGCTTGAGGCCCAGAAGTGACATCTTAATTAGAAACAGTAAATTAATGGCAGAGCTGATCACCAAGGAGGAATCAGATGCAGAGGATTCGAAATAGTTGTCATGGGTGTTTCTTTCTAAATCATGTTGCTGTGTGAGAGACTGTTTTCCTACTTCAGGCATTTTTTTCCTCTAGAGGATTTTCCAAGTTCTTCATCTTCAGCTCTGACTCTCCATCCTCTTTTTTTTTTCTCTAACTACATTTTAGCCACACACAAGGGGGAGTGGGAAGGGCCTAATTGAATCAATTTTTTTAAAATTTTATCTCCTGATAAAAGGTTAGTATGGGAAGAAATGGAAATGCTAGCCAAAATGAAATCTGAAAGGATTGAATTTATCATCTGTGTTTTGTGGCTGGCCCCTATTACCTATCCTAGATGAAAAGGAGTTGAAACTCTTGTGTCCTAATTTTTATGGTGTCTGAGTTACTACAATAAGATGACTCAATTCCATAGAGTATGTCCAATCACAGAATATCAGTGTTCATTGTGCTTTCTCTCTGTTTCACATCTATCAGCAATGAATATTGCTGAATATTCAGCAAATATTGGTAACACTTCTGCGTTTAAGGAATTCCTTTTTAAGCTGAAGAATAATAACTAAATATGTTGAATGGTTTTACTTAGTACTTGTCTAACAGCATTGTCATTAGACCCACCTAGGAATCCTAAGAATGAAACCGTGGTACAAAGGTAAATATTTGTGTCTATTATGTTTCCTTTGAACCAAGAGCCCAGTAAACTTTGTAATGACTTCAAGTGAGTAAGAATAAAAGGCCAGTTTCACTTCCTCAGTTTTCATTGATGTGCCTTGCTTATTTTAATGGCTTGCATGTATTTTTTATTGTGTTAGTAATGATTTCACGTAAATTCATACCAATAGGAAAAATCTCATTGTGTTCAAATTAGTTTGTGGATCCCTTCTGCTGCATACAATTGTGGTTTAGTACTAAAACCGTAACAATATACATCCAGTACTATCAAATTTTCCTTTTTACTCCAAGTTGTGTAACAAACTTTATTCTCTATATGTCATTTTTATTTCTCTTTCAACATAATTTCTTTATTGTGAGAAAAGTCACCAATACTCATTTTAAAAGAATACTTTGATTATATACTATTTTCTTGTTCTGTATTTTGTAAAATCCATGAAAATTCTCTCATCTCCACACCAGTAAGGAGTTTTTAATTGTGATCTGAGGGATTGTCTATTATTTGATTTTTTTAAAAATTGGATTACATCATGCTGTTGCTTAAAATACTTTTAAGTTTTTAATTTGAAGTTGGAATGGCCTGTTCTCGAACATTTTTTTATTGCCCTGCTTGTATTTTTTTAATGAAGAAAAATTGGTTTCATTTAAAAATATTGATTAAAGCAAACTAATATTTAAATGCAATTGTTGGATAATAATAAAATTATCACTATCTACATTTCCTCCTTTTAGAACTTTGAAACCTGTATTTGTTCTTTCTTCCCTGTTCCTTTATCCCTTACATCCAATTTACAGCCCTTGTCAATCCTAACTCCAAAATGATGTCTCTCAATCAGTGCTTTCCTTTCCATTTCCACTACTACTGCCTGGACTCTCAAGGAGTTTGTGACCCTGTTTTGGGGGTAGCATCTGAGTAGAGGTTGCTGGTAAATAAAATAAGCTGGAAAGGGATGTCCTTGGGGATTTGAGGACAAACTGCAGGTAAGAGACAGCATAATTTTAGGAAGAGCCAAAGTTGCAGCAAGGAAGATGAAGATGTGCCCCACATGTGTAAGTGAGGCAAAAAACTCAACTGGTGGGAATAAAATGAAGATGTGGACCAGGCGAACCTTATACATGATCTCCAGGGTAACTTGCAGGTATAGGTCTAGCTGCCTAGAAAGGCTTGCTGTGCTATATGGCCAGCACCTCAGATCAGGCTCTCCCCAAATGCCTTACCATCTAACCAGGCACACTTTCTGTGCTCAGGCACTTTCCCAGCTCAGGCTCTCCCCAAATTCCTTGCCATCTAACCAGACTCACTTTCTGCACTCAGGCACTTTCTGTTCCATTCCTTCCTGCACACTATTGACATGATTATTTAATTGACCATTTTCTGTAGGGAACGATCCTCTGTCCTCTCTTGCTCTTGAAACTGAAATCCAAGGCAACCTCTGCTCTGAAGCAGAGGTTTTCTGTTCAGTTAAGCTGGAAATTATCTCTTTCTCCTTTAATTTCCTATAACATTTTCTGTTTTTACTTTTCAGTTATCATATGTCAAATATTTTTGTGCCATAGTTACTTTGTGTTTATATCCACTCCTTATCTCATTGAGCTCATTGTTTTTGCCTCAGATAACATAGCGCCTGGCATACAGTAAGTGCTTTAAAAAAAAAAAGTCATACTGTAAAATTGATTTTTTCCCCTTTTCTATGTAGAGTTCTATGAATTTCAACACGTGTATATATTTGTATAACCACCATAATCAGGACACAGAACAGTTCTGTCACCCCAGATAACTTTATGTGCTATCTCTTTTTAGTCACACCCTCCCCCTACTCCACCCCAATCACTCCATCTACTGTCAATTCCTGATCTGTTCTCCATGCCTGTTTTGTCTTTTCCAGGATGTCATGTAAATGGAGTCATACAGTATATATAATCTTTTGAGACAAACTTCTTTCACTCAGCATAATGCCTTTGAGATTATCCAAATTTGTTGCATGTATCAACAGTTCCTTTTTTTAAAATTGCTGGGCAATATTCCACTTCATGAATGTAACACAGTTTGTTGCTGAACATTTGGGTTTCCAGTTTTTGGCAATTTTGAAAAGCCATAAACATTTATGTACACGTTTAGTGGTTTTTTTTTTTTAATAGAAAGCAAATCAGATTTCCCCCATTTCCGTCTTCACCAGGGGGGTGAAGCAGCAGAAATGGAACAGGTGCTTGAATTCTAACCTCCCACGGCTGCATGGACCTTTTCTTGCGTCCATGATTGCCTTACCTGTCCTTCAAATATGTTTCCATTTACTCTGGCAATCTACATTTCTTTGGCAACACACCCAAGGCCCAGGTGCACGGATCTCTGCTACCACCTGGGTGATAACCAAGATGTACCTCTAAATCCGCGATTTTCCGCAAGCATTCAGCAGCCGGTCCAGAGGGTCTCCACGCAGGGCTCACCCCTCCGGACTAGCATGGGGTCCGCGCGGGCCAATGCCGTCTACCCGCCGGGAGGGGGACCCGCAGGCAGAAGCACAACTACTTGGACCGGAGCGACAGAGCACCCGAGTCTCTGCAGCCGCTGCAGCCCCCACAGCCCCGCACTTGCCGTGCTGGTCTTCGCCCCGACGCCTGCGCCGGGTCATCTCGCGAGATCTGGACTAGGAGATCTCACACCACCACGTGCAGTATCGCGTGAGCGTCGCTGGGCAGCTGTGGCTTTAGCACCTCGAACACAAAGTCTCCCCGCGACCTGTGTCGCGTGCTCCGCTGCGCCCTCTGCCACCGGGACAGTGAGCAGCCCTGCTGCTGCAACATTTCTGAGGGCGAGTCCCCAGGCTGCCGGCCCTTCGCCCTGGGGGACTGGAGCCCAGGCCTCCAGGTCCGGCGCGGGCAGCGCACCAGCCACCAGCCAAGTGCCTTTTCGGTGAGTCGATGAATACATAGTCACCATGGTTTCAACCGCTTGGTCTTATGGACTGTCTTATGTTAGCAAAACTTGGGATAGGCCTCAGTGGACGCTGAGAAGGAAAATCTTCGTTTCCTTTACTGTTAACACTGACACCAATGTGTGGGTTTCCCCACCAAACAATTCTCCAACTCTCCAGAGGACAACCGGGTGTCCTATAATTCAGTTAAATTCTGATACTCTCTACCTGGGGTTAGGGCTAGATACCACAGGTTAAGGGCTCGGTCCTACAAGACTGCCCCTGGCCACCCTTCATATGCCAGTCAGAAGCCCAGGTTGTCACCTGTGCACCTGGGTGGTTATGATTCAGATATACCCATGACCCCTGACCCCTCTTGAGCTTGATAATTTGCTAACGTGGCTCACAGAACTTAGGAAAATGTTTACTAGTTTGACAGAGCTGCATAGGGCAAGGTGTGGCAGAAAGGACTGGAAGAGTCCCCACCTCTCTGAGTGTGCTGCCCTCCCAGTGCCTCCTTGTATTCACCCACCAAAAGTTCCCCAAATCCTTTCCCTTAGGTTTTCTTACAGAGGCTTCATTACACAGGCATGATTGATTAAATCATTGGTCATAGGTGATTAACTCAACCTCCAGTCCCTCTTTCCTCCCAGAGTTGGGGAGGCTTCTTTCCCTGGTTAAACAGCTGTCATCCTGAGGCTTTCCAGGATCCCCCAGCTGTTAGTCATCTCATTAGCATACAAAAAAGACAGCACTTCCGAGGTTACAAGGGTTTTAGGAACTGTGAGCCAGGAAAAGGGGAGGGAGACCAAATGTATATTTCTTATTATTTATTCTCTCTCTATATATAATTAATGTATATGTTATACATGCATTATATATACAAGTTGCATTGTGTTTGTATATATATAATGAGTAGTTCTAAAATAGGCATACAATGATCTTTCAGATTTCAGGAAAACAGGATTACTTCTGGCTAGTTGTGGGTGTCACTGAGGTATGATCAATATTATTTGGATTCTGAAGTCAAATTATTGCTTCCCAAACAGGGGCTTGTCACTACAAATCAAGGAAATATAAGGACTTGTATAAAGATTTGTTTGTTTGTGATTTATATACAACTGACCATTTTTGAAATTCTTGTTTATATCATTTATATCAAGAGGTACAAAATGTCAGTTTATATCGTCGATAGAATCATTCCCTATGATTCAGAAATACAGAACATTTTAAATATAGATTTCTTAAGACGTCGTCACTTTAGACATTCTCAGAAATTTCAAATAGAGCAAGACATTCTCAGAAAAAGTCAAAATAGTGCAAGACATTCTGACTTCCCCTTTTACTAACAGAAGGCAGTATGTTTTACAAATTATGGCATAGAGAAAAAGACATTCATTTTCAGGGAGAGCTGAATTTTTAGTCCTGAATTGGCTACAAACTAGCTGAATGACTTCAGGCAAGTCACTTAACATCTATGAGCCTGTTTCCTCATCTCTAAAATGAGGATACTGTTGGCTACCAAGCAGAATGGTTATGCAGATGCCAAGAGATAATGTACAGAAAATGCTAGTCATATTATTCATTTAATAAATGTTAAGTTCTTGCCTTCTTTCCTTCTCTGAAATTTAACTTCATTATCTTTAAAATTTCATTTTCAATTATCTACCATGTGTCAAACTAGAGCATAAAAGAGAATGTAAGACATAATAGTTTACTTGCTGATCTAGAAATTTTGTGCCTGAAAGATGTATCTGTTCACAGTTCACACAATCACAAGAAGTAAAAATAAAAATTAAAAAATCCAGAACTGGAAAAATTTTATAGTAAATCATTTGGTCTTCATTCTACACTTTAAAGATAAGGAAGTTTTTTCTATTTGAAATTTCTTTGAAGGGTGTGATGAGGGAGATTATGCATTGTGATCTAGGCTTACAAATTAAGAAATATATTTCATTATAAATGAGGAAAAACGCCATTAAATATTTAACCTTGAACTCAAAGATTCCTAAGTGCTCTTTAGAATTTATGTTTTAGTCTGGAGTCCAGTGGGTTTTTTGGGTTTTCTTTGGCCGTGCTGTGCGGCGTGCGGGAGCTTAGTTCCCTGACCAGGGATCGAACCCACGGTGCCTGCACTGGAAGCGCAGTCTTAACCACTGGACCGCCAGGGAAGTGCCTCCCCCACTTTTTTTTTTTTTCTTTTGCGGTACGCGGGCCTCTCAGTGTTGTGGCCTCTCCCATTGCAGAGCACAAGCTCCGGACGCGCAGGCCCAGCGGCCATGGCTCATGGGCCCAGCCGCTCCACGGCATGTGGGATCTTCCCGGACCGGGGCACGAACCCGTGTCCCCTGCATCGGCAGGCGGACTCTCAACCACTGCACCACCAGGGAAGCGCCCCCCCCCCGGCCTTTTTTAAAGACTTTATTTCTTTGGAGCAGTTTTAGGTTCACAGCAACATTAAGAGGAAAATACAGTTTTCTCATATATCACCTGACCCCACACATGCATAATTTTCCCCATTATCAACATCTTCTGCCAGAGAATACATTTGTTATAATTGATGAACCTATATTGACACATTGTAATCATCCAAAGTCCACATTAGGGTTCACTCTTGGTGTGGTACATTCTACAGTTTTTAACAAATGTATAATGACACGTATCCATGGTTATAGTGTCATACAGAGTATTGTACAGCAGTAACACTGCTTTAAAAATCCTCTGTCCTTTACCTAATCATCACTCCTTCCCTGACAACTGCTGTCAACCACTGATCTTTCTACCGTTTCCATAATTTTGCCTTTTCCAGAATGTCATGTAATTAGAATAATACAGTATGTAGCCTTTTAGATTGGCTTCTTTCACTTAGTAATATGCATTTAAGTTTCCTCCATGTCTTTTCATGGCTTGGTAGCTCATTTCTTTTTAGCACTGAAGAATATTCTATTGTCTGGATGTGCCATAGTTTATTTATCCATTCACCTACTGAAGCATATCTTCATTGCTTTCAAGTTTTGGCAATTATAAATAAAGCTGCTGTAAATATTTGTGTGCAGGTTTTCGTGTGGACATAGTTTCTAATTCCTTTGGGTAAATATCAGGCAGCATGATTACTGGATTGTATGGTAAGAGTATGTTCGGTTTTGTAAGAAACTACCAAAGTGTCTTCCAAAGTGGCTGCACTGTTTTGCATTTCCACCAGCAATGAATGTGAGTTCCTATTGCTCCACATTCTTACAGCATTTGGTGTTGTTAGAGTTTTGGATTTTGGCCATTGTAATAGGCGAGTCATGGTATCTCGTTGTTTTAATTTGCATTTCTCTGAATATGTGGAGCATCTTGTCATATGCTTATTTGCCATCTATCTGTATATCTTCACTGGTGAAGTGTCTGTTATGGTCTTTGGCCCATTTTTTAAATTGAGTTGTTTGTTTTGTTTTCTTTTTTATAAATTTATTTATTTATTTTTGGCTGTGTTGAGTCTTCATTGCTGCACGTGGGCTTTTCTTGTTGTGGCGAGCAGGGGCTACTCTTCGTTGTGGTGTGCCAGCTTCTCGTTGCAGTGTCTTCTCTTGTTGCAGAGCACGGGCTCTAGGCGTGGGCTTCAGTAGTTGTGTCACACGGCTCAGTAGTTGTGGCTCACGGGCTCAATAGTTGTGGCACACAGGCTTAGTTGCTCCACGGCACATGGGATCCTCCACGACTAGGGCTCGAACCCATGTCCCCTGCATTGGCAGGTGGATTCTTAACCACTGCGCCACCAGGGAAGCCCCTGTTTGTTTTCTTATTGTTGAATTTTAAGAGTTCTTTGTATATTCTGGGTAACATCTTTTTCTTTTTATCATGTATGTCTCTTGGAAATATTGATATTTCTCCCAGTCTGTGGATTGTCTTCTTATTCTCGACATTGTATTTGACAGAGCAGAAGTTTTTAGTTTTATTGAAGTCCAGCTTATCTTTTTTTTTTTTTTCCCATGGATTATGTCTTTAGTGTTGTATCTAAAAAGGCATCACCATACCCAAGGTCCTCCAGGTTTTCTCCTATGTTATCTTCTAGGCATTTTATAGTTTTGCATTTTACATTTAGGTCTATGATCCATTTTGAGTTAATTTTTGTGAAGGGTGTAAGGTCTGTGTCTGGAGCCCACTTTTAAAATTAATTCTTATGGATGTTCCTAAAACACAGAGAAGATGAGAAACCCATAGGTCTCTAATCAATGTGTCAGACAGATGGTCAGGAGGAAATTTAGAATTGGATGTTGAATGACTAATATTGCTAGGAGTCATTTGCACAATAGGC
Organism: Mesoplodon bidens; assembly: GCF_964165515.1. Taxonomy (NCBI): domain Eukaryota; kingdom Metazoa; phylum Chordata; class Mammalia; order Artiodactyla; family Ziphiidae; genus Mesoplodon; species Mesoplodon bidens. The sequence goes on from NC_138162.1 coordinate 84,118,745, forward strand.
ATTATTATCTCTCCAGTAGGCATAAATTTGATGGCAGCAAATGTCCTTATTTTCCAAAGAAGAATATAGTGAGTTGAATTGCAGAAACTATAGGTAAATGGGCTTTACAGCAATCATTGCCAAAATTATGGAATGAATTATAAAGCAAATAGTGAATTTATAGAAGAGGACATTCTTCTATATAATCACAACACAATCAAGACATTCAGGAAATTTAACATTGTTATCATGCTAGTTCCCCAATTGTCTTACTAATGTCCTTTATAGCATTTTTCTTCTTAAATCCAAGACTTTTTTTCTTTTGTTTTTACACAAATAGTAACTTATTTTTCCTTTGTTTATTTTTTGTTGTTATTGTTTAAAATTTTATTTTGATAATAACATTTTCTCTTTAAATTTAGATCCTCCCTCCCTCTTCTTTTTTTTTTTTTACATAAAGAGTGTCATATTTTACAGTCTTTTTGGAAGGAGTTTGTTCTGTTTTCATTATTGTTATTACTTAAAAATTTATCGTGGCAATTATTCTCTATGTATTTATGAGGCCTTTATCACTTATTTTTTTATTATCAAATAGTATTCCAGTGTTTGGCTGTACCATTATTTATTTGACAAGGTTGCAACTAATGAATATTTAGACTATTTCCAATCTCTTATGATTATAGACATTGCAGTGATAAATAACATTATATGTATGTCATTTTATACATGAACATACCTATCTGTAGGATGAATCCCCAGAAGAACTGCTGAATATGTACGTAAGTTTTGATAAATATTGTCAAATTACCCAGATAGGATAACTGCCCTATATCAGTAACGTGTGAGAATACCTGTTTACCCAAAGCCTCACCAACAGAGAATTTATCAAAAGTTTGTGATTTTAGGGCATTATTGATACGTCTTCTGTCTGCTGAAGATTTCTTCTTTAAACTTTAGTTTTACCACCCTTAAATCTATCTTTATAGAGCGGCCCATAATTATATTACCACCTCAGTGCCCCTCTATAACCACCACTCCCTCCCCAACTCTGCTCCAACCTTGCTCAACCACTGGCAGTTCCTCCATAATGTACAGTGTTTGTCTCACCTCCAGCCGTGTAAAAGCTGTTGTTCTTGCCCAGAATACTTTGATCCTTTTTAGTCTTATTTCTTTACCTATCCTGGTCTGGATTAGGTACTTCTTTGTGTGTGGCTTGGCTTCCCAAGTTTACATCTATCCCTGAATTTATCATGGTTGGCACTAGGCATATCTGCCTCTTCTACTGGATTGTAAGTTCCTTGAGGTCAAGGACCTTGTCTTAATGTTTGTTGACCAGAGCATTAGCACAGAGTCTGGACCAGGAGGAAATGTTAGTTCAATAAATATAGTTCCCTCCTAAAAGGCACATATTCCCAGGATATATGTCTGCTCACATTCATTAGTGTACATGTGTTTATTTATATATATTTTTAAACTGTGGTAAAATACATGAAACATAGAATTTACCATTTTAACCATTTTTATTTATTTACTTAAAAAATATTTATTTATTTGAATTTTCTTGGAATGAGGATTCACCTTAAATCTGGATTGCAGTTAGTCATCTGAATCTTTGTCTTTTTTTTTTAATATTTATTTATCTATTTAGACTGTGCAGGTCTTAGTTGTAGCACGTGGGATCTTCTTTGCGGCATGCAGGATCTTTAGTTGTGGCACACAGGTTTCTGTTTTATTTTCTTTTTGTTTTTTTTTAGTTCCAGCATGCGGACTTCTTAGTTGCGGCATTTGGGCTTCTTAGTTGTGGCACACAGACTCTTAAGTTGCGGCATGCATGAGGGATCTAGTTCCCCGACCAGGGATTGAATCCGGGCCCCCTGCATTGGGAGTGCAGTCTTACCCACTGGACCACCCAGGAAGTCCCTAACCATTTTTATATGTATAATTCAGTGGCATTAATTATATTCACACTGTTGTGCAACCATTATTACTATCTGTTTCCAAAATGTTTTCATCACCCTAAGCAGAAAGTCTGTAATCACTAGGAAGTAATTCCTCATTCCCCTCCTCTCCTAGCCCCTGATAACCTTTAATTTACTTTCTGTCTCTTTGAGTTTGCTTATTCTAATATTTCTTATGTGAAATCATAAATATTTGTCCTTTGTGTTTGTCTTACTTCATTTAGCATAGTGTTTTCAAGGTTCATCTATGTTGTAGCATGTATGAGAACTTCATTCTGTTTTATGGATGAGTACCATTCCATTGTATGGATATACTACATTTTGTTTTTTCATTCATTTGTTGATGGATGGACACTTGTATTGTTTCCATCTTTTGACTGTTGTGAATAGTGCTGTAGTGAATGTTGCCATAAAAGTATCCATATGAGTCCTTATTTCAAATTCTTTTGGGTATTATACTTGGGAAAGGAACGCTGGGTCATATGGTCGTTCTATATTTAGCTTTTTAAAGGAACTACCAAAATCTTTTCCACAGCAGTTGTACTGTTTCATATCCCCACCAGCAATGTATGAGAGTTCTAATTTCTCCCATCCTCACCAACAGTTATTTTCCATTTTTTATATTTTCTGTTTTTTATAGACATCCTAGTAGGTGTGAAGTGGTATCACATTGTGGTTTTAATTTGTATTTCCCTAATGACTGAGGATGTTGAACATATTTTCATGTGCTTCTTGGCCATTTGTATACTTCTCTGGAGAAATGTCTATTCAAGTACTTTGTCCATTTAAAACTTGGGTTACGGACTTCCAGGGAAGATGGCGGAAGAGTAAGACGCGGAGATCACCTTCCTCCCCACAGATACACCAGAAATACAGCTACACGTGGAACAACTCCTACAGAACACCTACTGTACGGTGGCAGAAGACCTCAGACCTCCCAAAAGGCAAGAAACTCCCCACGTACCTGGGTAGGGCAAAGCGGAGAGATTCCCGCACAGAGGATCGGTGCCAACCGACACTCACCAGCCCGAGAGGCTTGTCTGCTTGCCCGCCGGGGTGGGCGGCACTGGGAGCTGAGGCTCGGGCTTCAGTTGGAGCGCAGGGAGAGGACTGGGGTTGGCAGCGTGAACATAGCCTGAAGGGGCTAATGCGCCACAGCTAGCCGGGAGGGAGTCCGGGAAAAAGTTTGGACCTGCCGAAGAGGCAAGAAACTTTTTCTTCCCTCTTTGTTTCCTGGTGCGCAAGGAGAGGGGATTAAGAGCGCTGCTTAAAGGAGCTCCAGAGACAGGCACGAGCGGCGGCTGAAAGCGCGGACCCCACAGACGGGCGTGGGACGCTGGGGCTGCTGCTGCCACCGCCAAGAGGCCTGTGTGCGAGCGCAGGTCACTGTCCACGCCCCGCTTCCGGGGAGCCTGTGCAGCCTGTCACTGCCGGGGTCCCGGGATCCAGGGACGGCTTCCCTGGGAGAACGCACGGCGCGCCTCGGGCTGGTGCAACGTCACGCCGGCGTCTGCCGCTGCAGGCTCCACCTGCACTCCGTGCCCCTCCCTGCCCCCGGCCTGAGTGAGCCAGAGTCCCCGAAGCGGCTGCTCCTTTAACCCTGTCCTGTCTGAGCGAAGAACAGATGACCTCCAGTGAGCTACGTGGAGAGGTGGGGCCAAATCCAAAGCTGAGACCCGGGAGCTGTGAGAACAAAGAAGAGAAAGGGAAATCTCTCCCAGCAGCCTCAGAAGCAGCAGCTTAAAGCTCCACAATCAACTTGATGTACCCTGCATCTGTGGAATACATGAATAGACAACGAATCATCCCAAATTGAGGAGCCAGCAGTCAGTGCTGTGCCTCTGAGGTGGGAGAGCCAACTTCAGGACACTGGTCCACAAGAGACCTCCCAGCTCCACATAATATCAAATGGCGAAAATCTTCCAGAGATCTCCATCTCAACACCAGCACCCAGCTTCACTCAATGACCAGCAAGCTACAGTGCTGGACACCCTATGCCAAACAACTAGCAAGACAGGAACACAATGCCACCCATTAGCAGAGAGGCTGCCTAAAATCATAAAAAGTCCACAGACACCCCAAAATACACCACCAGACATGGACCTCTCCACCAGAAAGACAAGATCCAGCCTCATCCACCAGAACACAGGCACTAGTCCCCTCCACCAGGAAGCCTACACAACCCACTGAACCAACCTTAGCCACTGGGGACAGACACCAAAAACAACGGGAACTACGAACCTGCAGCCTGCAAAAAGGAGACCCCAAACACAGTAAGAGAAGCAAAATGAGAAGACAGAAAAACACACAGCAGGAGAAGGAGCAAGATAAAAACCCACAAGGCCTAACAAATGAAGAGGAAATAGGCAGTCTACCTGAAAAAGAATTCAGAATAATGATAGTAAAGATGATCCAAGATTCTATTTCCAAGATCCAAAATCTTGGAAATAGAATAGACAAAATGCAAGAAACAGTTAACAAGGACCTAGAAGAACTAAAGATGAATCAAGCATCGATTAAAAACACAATAAATGAAATGAAAAATACTCTAGATGGGATCAATAGCAGAATAACCAAGGCAGAAGAACGGATAAGTGAGGTGGAAGATAAGAAAGTGGAAATAACTGATGCAGAGCAAAATAAAGAAAAAAGAATGAAAAGAACAGAGGACAGTCTCAGAGACCTCTGGGACAACATTAAACGCACCAACGTTCGAATTATAGGGGTTCCAGAAGAAGAAGAGAAAAAGAAAGGGACTGAGAAAATATTTGAAGAGATTATAGTTGAAAACTTCCCTAATATAGGAAAGGAAATAGTTAATCAAGTCCAGGAGGCACAGAGAGTCCCATACAGAATAAATCCAAGGAGAAATATGCCAAGACACATATTAATCAAACTGTCAAAAATTAAACACAAAGAAATCATATTAAAAGCAGCAAGGGAAAAACAACAAATAACACACAAGGGAATCCCCTTCAGGTTAATAGCTGATCTCTCAGCAGAAACTCTACAAGCCAGAAGGGAGTGGCAGGACATAATTAAAGTGATGAAGGAGAAAAACCTGCAACCAAAACTACTGTACCCAGCAAGGATCTCATTCAGATTTGATGGAGAAATCAAAACCTTTACAGACAAGCAAAAGCTAAGAGAGTTCAGCACCACCAAACCAGCTTTACAACAAACGCTAAAGGAACTTCTCTAGGCAAGAAACACAACAGAAGGAAAATACCTACAATAACGAACCCAAAACAATCAAGGAAATGGGAATAGGAACATACATATCAATAATTACCTTAAATGTAAATGGACTAAATGTTCCCACCAAAAGACACAGATTGGCTGAATGGATACAAAAACAAGACCCATATATATGCTGTCTACAAGAGACCCACTTCAGACCTAGAGACACATACAGATTGAAAGTAAGGGGATGGGGGCTTCCCTGGTGGCGCAGTGGTTGAGAATCCGCCTGCCGATGCAGGGGACGCAGATTCATGCCCCAGTCCGGGAAGATCCCACATGCCATGGAGCGGCTGGGCCCATGAGCCGTGACTGCTGAGCCTGCGCGTCCCGAGCCTGTGCTCCGCAGCGGGAGAGGCCACAACAGTGAGAGGCCCGCATACCGCAAAGAAAAAAAAAAAAAGAAAGTAAGGGGATGGAAAAAGATATTCCATGCAAATGGAAATCAAAAGAAAGCTGGAGTAGTAATTCTCATATCAGACAAAATAGACTTTAAAATAAAGACTATTACAAGAGACAAAGAAGGACACTACATAATGATAAAGGGATCGATCCAAGAAGAAGATATAACAATTGTAAATATTTATGCACCCAACATAGGAGCACCTCAATACATAAGGCAAATACTAAGAACCATAAAAGGGGAAATCGACAGTAACACACTCATAGTAGGGGACTTTAACACCCCACTTTCACCAATGGACAGATCATCCAAAATGAAAATAACTAAGGAAACACAAGCTTTAAATGATACATTAAACAAGATGGACTTAATTGATATTTATAGGACATTCCATCCAAAAACAACAGAATACACATTTTTCTCAAGTGCTCATGGAACATTCTCCAGGATAGATCATATCTTGGGTCACAAATCAAGCCTTGGTAAATTAAAATTGTATCAAGTATCTTTTCCGACCACAATGCTATGAGACTAGACATCAATTACAGGAAAAGATCTGTAAAAAATACAAACACATGGAGGCTAAACAATATACTACTCAATAACGAAGTGATCACTGAAGAAATCAATGAGGAAATTAAAAAATACCTAGAAACAAATGACAATGGAGACACGACGACCCAAAACCTATGGGACGCAGCAAAAGCCATTCTAAGGGGGAAGTTTATAGCAATACAATCCCACCTTAAGAAACAGGAAACATCTCGAGTAAACAACCTGACCCTGTACCTAAAGCAATTAGAGAAAGAAGAACAAAAAACCCCTGAAGTTAGCAGAAGGAAAGAAATCATAAAGATCAGATCAGAAATAAATGAAAAAGAAATGAAGGAAACGATAGCAAAGATCAATAAAACTAAAAGCTGGTTCTTTGAGAAGATAAACAAAATTGATAAACCATTAGCTAGACTCATGAAGAAAAAAAGGGAGAAGACTCAAATCAATAGAATTAGAAATGAAAAAGGAGAAGTAACAACTGACACTGCAGAAATCAAAAGATCATGAGAGATTACTACAAGCAACTCTATGCCAATAAATTGGACAACCTGGAAGAAATGGACAAATTCTTAGAAATGCACAACTGCCAAGACTGAATCAGGAAGAAATAGAAAATATGAACAGACCAATCACAAGCACTGAAATTGAAACTGTGATTAAACATCTTCCAACAAACAAAAGCCCAGGACCAGATGGCTTCACAGGCGAATTCTATCAAGCATTTAGGAAAGAGCTAACACCTATCCTTCTCAAACTCTTCCAAAATATAGCAGAGGGAGGAGTACTCCCAAACTCATTCTACGAGGCCACTATCACCTTGATACCAAAACCAGACAAGGATGTCACAAAGAAAGAAAACTACAGGCCAATATCACTGATGAACATAGATGCAAAAATCCTCATCAAAATACTAGCAAACAGAATCCAACAGCACATTAAAAGGATCATACACCATGATCAAGTGGGGTTTATTCCAGGAATGCAAGGATTCTTCAATATACGCAAATCAATCAATGTGATACACCATATTAACAAATTGAAGAAGAAAAACCATATGATCATCTCAATAGATGCAGAGAAAGCTTTCGACAAAATTCAACCCCCATTTATGATAAAAACCCTGCAGAAAGTAGGCATAGAGGGAACTTTCCTCAACATAATAAAGGCCATATATGACAAACCCACAGCCAACATCGTCCTCAATGGTGAAAAACTGAAACCATTTCCACTAAGATCAGGAACAAGACAAGGCTGCCCACTCTCACCACTCTTATTCAACATAGTTTTGGAAGTTTTAGCCACAGCAATCAGAGAAGAAAAGGAAATAAAAGGAATCCAAATTGGAAAAGAAGAAGTAAAGCTCTCACTGTTTGCAGATGACATGATACTATACATAGAGAATCCTAAAGATGCTACCAGAAAACTACTAGGGCTAATCAATGAATTTGGTAAAGTAGCAGGATACAGAATTAATGCACAGAAATCTCTGGCATTCCTGTACACTAATGATGAAAAATCTGAAAGTGAAATCAAGAAAACACTCCCATTTACCATTGCAAGAAAAAGAATAAAATATCTAGGAATAAACCTACCTAAGGAGACAAAAGACCTGTATGCAGAAAATTATAAGACACTGATGAAAGAAATTAAAGATGATACAAATAGATGGAGAGATATACCATGCTCCTGAATTGGAAGAATCAATATTGTGAAAATGACTCTACTACCCAAAGCAATCTACAGATTCAATGCAATCCCTATCAAACTACACTGGCATTTTTCACAGAACTAGAACAAAAAATTTCAAAATTTGTTTGGAAAAACAAAAGACCCCAAATAGCCAAAGCAATCTTGAGAACGAAAAACGGAGCTGGAGGAATCAGGCTCCCAGACTTCAGACTATACTACAAGGCTACAGTAATCAAGACAGTATGGTACTGGCACAAAAACAGAAAGATAGATCAATGGAACAGGATAGAAAGCCCAGAGATAAACCCACGCACATATGGTCACCTTATCTTTGATAAAGGAGGCAGGAATATACAGTGGAGAAAGGACAGCCTCTTCAATAAGTGGTGCTGGGAAAACTGGACAGGTACATGTAAAAGTATGAGATTAGATCATTCCCTAGCACCATACACAAGAATAAGCTCAAATGGATTAAAGACCTAAATGTAAGGCCAGAAACTATCAAACCCTTAGAGGAAAACATAGGCAGAACACTCTATGACATAAATCACAGCAAGATCCTTTTGGACCCATCTCCTAGAGAAATGGAAATAAAAACAAAGATAAACAAATGGGACCTAATGAAACTTCAAAGCTTTTGCACAGCAAAGGAAACCATAAACAAGACCAAAGGCCAACCCTCAGAATGGGAGAAAATATTTGCAAATGAAGCAACTGACAAAGGATTAATCTCCAAAATTTATAAACAGCTCATGCAGCTCAATAGCAAAAAAACAAACAAGCCAATCCAAAAATGGGCAGAAGACTTAAATAGGCATTTCTCCAAAGAAGATATATAGACTGCCAACAAACACATGAAAGAATGCTCAACATCATTAATCATTAGAGAAATGCAAATCAAAACTACAATGAGATATCATCTCACACCAGTCAGAATGGCCATCATCAAGAAATCTAGAAACAATAAATGCTGGAGAGGGTGTGGAGAAAAGGGAACACTCTTGCACTGCTGGTGGGAATGTGAATTGGTACAGCCACTATGGAGAACAGTATGGAGGTTCCTTAAAAAACTACAAATAGAACTACCATATGACCCAGCAATCCCACTACTAGGCATATACCCTGAGAAAACCATAATTCAAAAAGAGACATGTACCAAAATGTTCATTGCAGCTCTATTCACAATAGCCCAGAGATGGAAACAACCTAAGTTTCCATCATTGGATGAATGGATAAAGAAGATGTGGCACATATATACAATGGAATATTACTCAGCCATAAAAAGAAACGAAACTGAGCTATTTGTAATGAGGTGGATAGACCTAGAGTCTGTCATACAGAGTGAAGTAAGTCAGAAAGAGAAAGACAAATACCGTATGCTAACACATATATATGGAATTTAAGAAAAAAAAATGTCATGAAGAACCTAGGGGTAAAACAGGAATAAAGACACAGACCTACTTGAGAATGGACTTGAGGATATGGGGAGAGGGAAGGGTAAGCTGGGACAAAGCGAAAGAGAGGCATGGACATAAATACAGTACCAAACGTAAGGTAGATAGATAGTGGGAAGCAGCCGCATAGCACAGGGAGATCAGCTCAGTGCTTTGTGACCGCTTGGAGGCGTGGGATAGGGAGGGAGACACAAGAGGGAAGGGATGGGGGAACAGATGTATATGTATGACTGATTCAATTTGTTATAAAGTAGAAACTAATTAAAAAAATTGGGTTGCTTGTCTTTTTTTATTGATTTTCAGGAGTTCTTTATATATTCTGGATATTAAAACCTTACATACATGTGACTGGCAAATATTTTGTGACTGGCAAATATTTTATCCCATGCTGTAATTTGCCTTTTTACTTTTGTGATAATGTCCTTTGATGCACAAAAGCTTTTTTTTTTTTGAAATATAGCTGATTTACAAAATTGTGTTAGTTTCAGGTATAGACAAAAGTTTTTCATATTGATGAAGCCCAATTTATCTATTTTTATCTTTTGCTGCTTAGGATTTTAATTTTGGTATAATATCTAAAACTTTATTGCTAATTCCAAGGTCATGAACATTTACCACTATGGTTTCTTCTAAGAATTTTGTAGTTTCAGCTCTTATGTTTAGATCATTGATCCATTTTAAAATTAATTTTTATATATGTTGTGAGGTAGGGGTCCAACTTCATTTTTTTTGCATGTGGAAATCCAGTTGATCCAGCACCATTTGTTGAAAAGCCTGTTCTTTCCCCGTTGATATGACACTCCTTCATAGATATTTGAATCTATTGGCCATACATGTATAGGTTTATTTCTGGACTCCCAATGCTATTCCATTGATCTTTATTCGACCCTTAGGCCAGTACCACACTGTTTTGATTACTGTACCTTTGTAGTAAGTTTTGAAATTGGGGCATGTGGGTGCTCCAACTTTGTTCTTCTTTTTCAAAACTGTTTTTGGCTCCTTGGAGTCCACTGAAATTTCATATGAATTTGAGGATTGACTTTTCCATTTCTGCAAAAAAGGCCATTGGATTTTGATAGGGATTGCATTAATCCATGGTTTGATTTAGGTAGTATTGACATCTTAACAATTTTAAGTCTTCCTACCCATGAACCTGGGATGTCTTCCCATTTATTTAGGTCTTTAATTTCTTTCAGCAATGTTCTATAGTGTTCAGTGTACAAGTCTCTCACCTCCTTGGTTAGATTTATTTTACCTCCTAAGTATTTTATTCTTTTGGATGCTATTGTAAGTGGAATTCTTTCTTGATTTACTTTTTGGATTGTTGATTTTGAGAAACATACTGATTTTTGTGTGTTGATCTTGTGCATTCATTTCCATCTCAGTTATTTATGTCACCTCTTTTTTCTTTGTCAGTCTAGCTATAGTTTTGTCGATTTTGTTGATCTTTTCAAAGAGCCAACTTTTCATTTTGTTGATTTTCTCTATTATCTTTCTCTACTTTTTTCTCCCCTCTAATTTTTATTATTTCTTTCCCTCTGCTAGCTTTGAGTTTAGTTTATTCTTCTTTTTCTGGTTCCTCAATGTATAAATTTAGGTTATTGACTAGACATATCTTTTCTAATGTAATTCTTTACAGCTAGAAATTCCCCACTAAGCACTGCCTTCACTGCATTCCATAAATTTTGGTATGTTTTGTTTCATTTTCATCTGTCTACAAGTATTTTCTAATTGCCTTTGTGATTTTTTTCTTTGTTCCATTGGTTATTTAAGAATGCATTGTGTAATTTCACATATTTGTGAAATTTTCAGTTTTCCTTTTGTATTGATTTCTAGCTTCATTCCAGTATCGTAATCAGAAAAGATATTTTATATGATTTCCATTAAAAACTTTATTGAAGCTTGTTTTGTGGCTTATCACATGCTGTAGCCTGGAGAGAGATTCTGCAAAGTTCCATGTACACTTCAGAAGAATGTGTATTCTGCTGTTGTTAGGTAGAGTGTTGTATACATGTCTGTTAAATCTACTTGGTTTATAGCATTGTTCAAATCCTCTATTTCCTTATTGATCTTCTGTCTAGATGTTCTACCCATTTTTGAAAGTATATTAAAGTCTCCAACTGTTATTATAGAATTGTCTATTTTCCCCTTCAATTTTGTCAATATTTGCTTCATATATTTGGGACTATATATTTATATTGCATTTATGTTTATAACTGTTATCTTCTTGATAAAGTAACCCTTTTAATCAGTATATAATATCCTTCCTTGTTTCTTTTTAGGAGACTTAAAGTCTATTTTGTCTGATATTAGTATAGGCACTGAGCTCTCCTTTGGTCACTATTTGCATGGGGTGTTTTTTTCCATCCATTTATTTTCAATCTATTTGTACCATTGGATTTAAAGTGATTCTTCTGTAGTCAGCATAAAGATGGATCACAGTTTTTCATTCATTATGCTAACTCTGCCTTTTGCGTAGAGAGTTTAATCCATTTATGTTTTAAGTAATTGCTGATAAGGAAGGACTTCTGTCATTTTGTTATTTGTTTTCTGTATATCTTATATCTTTTTTGTTCTTCATTTCCTCCATTACTGCCTTCATTTGTGTTTATTTATTTATTTACTTTTTTGCAGTGAATTGTTTTGATTCTCTTCTCATTTCCTTCTGTGTGCTTATTTAAGATATTTTCTTTGAGGTTACCATGGGGATAACATCTAACATCCTAAATTTATAACAATCTAATTTGAATTGATAAGAACTTAACTTCAGTAGCATACACAAACTGCTTCTATACAGTTCCATCCATCCTCTTCTTATGTTGTTGTTGTCACAAATTACATCTTTATGCATTGTGTGTCCAGTAACAAGTTTATATATTTTAAAGCACTTGCCTTTAATACTGTATGAATAAAAATTGTAGTTATAAATTTCAATATAATACAACTTGATAAAACTACAATAATATTTGCTTTTACATTTACCCATGTATTTACCTTTACTAGAGATTTTAATTTTTTTTTTATATGGCTTTGAGTTACTGTTTAGAGTCCTTTCATTTCTACCTGAAGGATTCTCTTTAGTGTTTCTTGTAGGTTAGGTCTACTGGTAATGAACTCCTTCATTGTTGTTAATCTGATAGTGTCCTGATTTCCCCACCACTTTTGAAGGACAGTTTTGTTGGATATAGAATTCATGGCTGACAGTTTTTTTCTTTCAGCACTTAAATCTGTCATCCCACTGTCCTCTGGTCTGCATGTTTTCTGAAATCAGTTGTTAAGCTTATTAAGGATCTGATGTATATGATGCATGACTTCTGCTAATTTCAAGATTCTCTCTTTGTATTTTAACAGTTTGATTATAAGTGTCTAAGTGTGGATTTCTTTGGGTGTGCTACTTGGAGTTGATTGAGTTTCTCAAATTTGGGAAGTTTCAGCCATTATTTCTTCAAATATTCTTTCTGCCTTTTCCCCTCTGTCTTCTTCTCAGGCTCCTGTAATGCATATGTTGGTCTTCTTGATGGCATTCCACAGGTCCCTTAGGCTGTGCTCATTTTTCTTCACTCTTTCTTTTTCTGCTCCTCAGACTCAATAATTTCAATTGTAGAACTTTCAAGTTTGCTGATTCTTTTGCCTGCTCACATTTGCTTTTGAATCCCTGTAGTGAATTTTTTTATTTCAGTTATTTTACTTTTCAGCTACAGATTTTCTGTTTGACTCCTTTTTATAATTTCTTTCTCTTTATTGATATTCTTAATTTATTCACTCATCATTTTCCTGATTCCCTTTAGTTCTTTTTTGAATTTATTTTTGTTTTTATTTTTTTAATTTATTTTGGCTATGTCAGTATTTAGTTGTGGCACATGGGATCTTCGCTGTGGCATGTGGGATCTTTTGTTGCAGTGCACGGGCTCTTCGCTGTGGTGTGTGGGCTTCTCTCTAGTTGTGGCATGTGGGTTTTCTTTCTCTAGTTGTGGTGTGCAGGCTCCAGAGCATGTGAGCCCTGTAGTTTGTGGCATGCGGGGCTCTCTAGTTGAGGCGCATGAGCTCAGTAGCTGTGGCTCATGGGCCTAGTTTCCCCGCAGCATGTGGTATCTTAGTTCCCTGACCAGGGATCGAACCTGCTTCCCCTGCATTGCAGGATAGATTCTTTACCACTTGACCACCAGGGAAATCCCTCCTTTAGTTCTTTGTCTGTGTTTTCATTTAGGTCTTTGAGCACACTTCAGAGAGTTGTTTTAAGTATTTGTCTAGTAAGTTTGATATTTGGGCTTCCTCAAGGATATTTCCTGTCAATTTTGTTCCTTTTGAATGGGCTATATTTTCCTTGCTATTTTTGTATGCCTTGTGTTTTTCTTGGTTGAAAACCAGATATTTGTATATTATAACATGGTAACTCTTGAAATCAGATTTGCCTCCTTCCCTAGAGTTGGCTTTGTGGGGTTTTTTGTTTGTTTTTGGTTTTGTTTTGTTTTTGGTTGTTGAAGGCTATAGTAGTATGTAGTGAATTTTTGAAAATATTATTGCCAAGACTTGTCTTTCTTTGTTGTGTTAAGTCACTGAAGTCTCTTTTCCTTTGCTGTGTTCAGCTAATGTTTTTACCGATTTCCTCGAATTCTAGGAGCTAAAAATAACACAAACAAACCAGACAAAAAACCCCCACAAAAAACAGGGAAAGGAAAAAACCACTTATCCCAATCTTTACAGTTTTATAAGTTTGGTTCTGTGCTGGGGCCCTCCTTCAACCTGGCCATGGATCAGCCCAAGGTGAAAGCTTAGGGTCTTCTTAGGTCTTTTCTCTGCATGAGTCTTGTCCTGGGCATGCATAGCTTTCTAAATCCCAGTGTACCCAGATGCTTTGAGTGTCCTTATATCCCAAAACACTCTCTCTAGCTTTTGCCTTAAGCAGTCTATTGTACATTTAGACCGTGATCTTTTGCCCCAGGTATCTGTGAGTTGTTTGTTTGGCTTACAGTGGTTTTGAGCAGTGCTGTGCCTTTTGCCAGCCTGATTTCTGAGTTAGGCAAGACAGAGAAGATTGCCTTACATCGGTCCGTCCCATAACTCCAGACTAAGTCCCGTAGACTTAGAACAGATGTACACAGTTTGTGAATAAGGTCTGCTCTGCTCCCTCCTGGACAAGTGTACCATTCTGGGAAGATAGGTATCCACTGTTTAAAGACCAAAACCACTGCCATGCCAGGCAGTGGATAGACAAGGACAAGTAAAATTAGAAAATGTACCTAACATTTTGAAGTGCCTTTTTTTTTTGACTCAGTCTTTGTTTGCTACAGTTCTGACAAATGTGGTTCTGACAGTTTCTGCCTGTTTTTCATTGTTTCTATGGGAAATGAGAGCTGGGAGCTGCCTCATTTTGTTAACACTGGTTAGTGAGCATGTTTGACTCTTCAGGATCTAGAGGCAACACCTCTCCTCTCCGTCATCCCTACCTGGACGCTTTGACCCTGAAAAAGGAAAATTAGACATTCTAGGGAGTGCTAAAGAGGCACCTTTTCCTAGTTCTCCAGCTCCTTTGTTATTTGGTCAGTGAGCTCATGCTCACTGTTTAGCTTTGGCTTTGAGGCTTCTGCAATTTATGTCTGACACTTTCTCTCTAACCCCCACCCTCTAAATTGACGATCTCCTAATCCCTTATTTAATGTTTCAAATTATATGCTTGGAGAAGATTCTTATATGCTTGGAGAAGATTTTTGGTTTTGATTGACTTATTTTTCATATTCAGGTTATTATACAACAGCCAACAAATAAAAGACAAAATTAAAAAATCATGAAACAAAACTGCCATGAGACAAACAAAAAAATCATAGTTTTGGTCTCTCCTCCTACCCTAGTTGTGCTATTTTAAGTCTTAACTTTAAATTGTTGACCCCTATGGGTGAATGGAGTGTAAATGCCACATACTTAATACTAAGTGAGTAAAAGAGTATTTATGAAGTTACTCAAAAGGATGGAAGAAACTCAGAATGATTTTTCCTTTGCACAAAAGCGCTATTAAGGTCAGTTAATGGCAGACAGTTGTGTCATTATATAATTATTTTGGGCTTAGTACTATCCTTCAGGGTATTTTGAATTTAAATAAACAGTTGAACAAACTCACAGAATAATGGTATGCTTTTGTAGTTTGTTTTGACTAGGTTGGCTTGGCCCAAGTGCTCAGTATTCAAGGATAGACAGCACGGCTATTGGTGGGCTTTGTCAGAAAAGCTCACTCATTTATTCATTCATTCATTCAATCAATCAACAAATATTTATGTAGTGCCTAATATATGCTGGGTATTGGTGATGAATAAAGGTGATATGGTTCTTGCTATTACTGAACTGAGGTCTAGTTTAGGAGACAAACAGTAAACATATAAACAAACAAATAGTATGACTTATGATAAGTGGTATGCAGGGGTGGATTAGGTGCTGTGTTAGGGAATAACAGGTCTAGTTACTTCAGTTGAAATACTCATTTGAGAAGATGGAGTTAAAATGAGACTGGATGAGAAGGATCTCTCTAGGCAGGGGAGTGGGGGATGGTGAAGCTTTCAGATTCCAAGAAAGGAATGTGCCTTAAAACTGGAAAGAACATGTTCTGTTTAAGATACAGAAAGTAGAGCAGGATGAGAGTTAAGGAGAAAGAGAGTCCTTAAGACATAGTTGGACAGTTAGGAAGGAACCAGATTATCTAGTTCAGTACCAATCCTTGAATTGCCCCACAAAGGGATAAATACAGAAAATGAAAAAAAGCACTTAAAATCTTTAAAATGATTTGACAAGTGGTTTTATATCTATAAAAATCTAATAAAAATTTGGACTTGTATTTTTGTCCTTTTTTCTGGCTTTTTTTTTCTAGTAATTCATTTCCATTATATCTTATAAAAGTATCTATCAGAGACAGATTGGAAATTAAAAAAAAAAAAAGAAACTAGTCTTTACCATAGATAGTTTGAGAAGTGCTGTTGCGGGCACCTTATAGGCCCCAGTAAAGGGTTAGATTTTCTTTTAAATGCAAAGGGAAGTCATTGAGAAGTTTTAAGCAGAAGAGTTACATGAATTGATCTGATCTGTCTTTTATAAGAAGACCACTATGGAGCTCATTTGGCTAGCACACATGTCAAAAAGTGGACTCCCTGGGAAGGTGGGGGATATATTCCTTAGGCATTTTACTGACATATAAAAAAGAACAGTAAGACAAGAAGATTTATGAGAACAGAAACATTGCCTCTTAGAAAGAGTAAGGTCTGATACCTAAGCTGTTGTTATAGTTGAATAAGAATTCTGTAACCTTTTTTTTCTTGAGTCCTTTGAGGGAGGAAAAATGGAAATAAATGTGTATGAAAAACAAATTATTTTTCAAAAGAGCTACAGTGGTTGCTGTGTGAAGAGTATATTGAGGGTTGTCAAGGTAGGGATGGGGAGAACTGTCCAGAAGACCATGGCAATGTCCGGGGTAGCTTGCACTAGGGTTCTGGCAGTGAAAAGGTAGGTAGTAGATGAATTCTAGATATATTTTGTATGTGGACTCAGCAGAACTTGTTAATGAAGATTGGATATGGTGGATTGAGGGAGAAATAGGAGTCAAGCATTATTCTTGAGCATATGACTGGAGAACTGGTTATATGATGATTCGTCATTTACTGAGATAGGGAAGACTCAAAGAACAACAGATTTCAGGGTGCAGTGGGAGCACAAGAGCAGTGTGAGTAGGGGCAGAATCAAATCATGTATTTTCTACATGTTGAATATAAGATATGTGAAATATATAAGCAGAGATGTCAGGCAGTTGGATATATGATGGTGGAGCTCTGAGGAGAGGTTCTGGTCTTAAGATATACATTTGGGGGTGATCAGTGTATAGGTGGTATAGGTGGTATTTATTTATATGGGAAGAGAATGGTTGCTATTTCTGGAGCTTGAGAACCTCCAACCTTTAGAGGTGATGTCAAGGAGAAGGGCCAGCAAAGGAAACTAACTTGGAAGGAGTAGACAGAGAGAGGAGGAAACAAGAAGAGCGTGGAGTAATTGAAACTAAGAGAGAAAAACATTTAAAGGAAGGAGAGGATAGGTTAATTGTGTGAAAAGCTACTGAAAGAAATAATAAGATTAAGACAGAGGGTGGTAACTGGTGTTGGCAACATAGAAGTTCATTGGTGACTTCGTGTTAAGATTCTAATTATTCTTCTTATAAAGATAAGACAGTTTTCCTGTAAGAATGATCTATGTGGAGATGGGGATTTTCAGTGTTATGATAGCCTCACCCTTCATCACTAAAGCCGTTTCCCAGACTAATGGTGCAAGCACTCCCATCAGTGTGCCAGGACTGGCTCTTACCTAGGCCTGCATGCCCAAGGCAGAGTTTTGTAGATATTGCATAAATGCCACTAAGTTCAAGTTTCCTCCCACACTCCTCTCCTTTTCTTCTGCTTTAAAATACTGTGGCTTGTGCATCAACTTTCCTGTGCCCCCCAACCAATAGATGTCATGTCTTTTCATGATCAGTTTTCTGTATATCTCCTTTTGCGTTTATTTTTATGGCACCTTTAGACTTTTCACCTTCACACAAACATGGAGGTTCTGTAGGATGGTTCTTCCAGTAACTACTCCTCAGCGGCACATACTGCAATTGTTGGCAAGAGTTGCTTCTCTCCCGAATTCTGCTGGATGGGTCTGATGATTCTTTAACCTGCTTCCCATCCGGGTATTTGCCCAAGATCCTGAAACTAATAAGCTAGGAAGATGTGAATTGAGTCAAGATCTGCCTGACTCCAGAGCCCTGCTTTCAACTTTTGAGTCAAATTGTTAATGCAATCCCACTGTTTGGATCTCAGTTAACATGAAAAAGTAAATTTGTGTTAACTGAGTGTGTTGAACATTTAGTTTTTCAGACCTTAGTTGCCTCTTTTTATTCTAAGGATTATGATGGTTCGTAAACAGATAAGGAATTTTGGAATCACCCAGAAAGTAAGCATAATCACTCTACAGTGTTACAGTGCTCACCTATGCATATCAGCTCTCTGGATTGTATCTGAGATCACTGAGGGAAGCACAAAGAGGTTCTGAGAAGTGAGAAATGAAACAGAAACCACACCTTGCAAAACTGTACCATAATTTGCAAGACAAATAAACTTGTACCAAACCATGACTACAAGACAGACTGTCTAAGCTCTGCTCCCTTTGTTCAAGATAAGTCACTGGGAGGGAGACGCAAAAGGGAGGGGATATGGGAACATATGTATATGTATAACTGATTAAATTTGTTATAAAGCAAAAAAAAAAAAAAGACATGAAAAGATAAGTCACAAACTTGATCAAATAGTAACTGTATGAGGACTTGTATCTTTTAGAGATAAAAACCACTGATTGTTCCAGTAACTCACCTAGTTGGCAAATTTTGACTGATCCCTGCCCAAGACCTTGCTAGTTATCTTCTGTCCTAAAACCACCTAATGACAAACCTCAGGCCCCCAAACCCTGTAAATACCCTTCTCTAACTATCCTACTTTGAGATGTGTGTGCTCCCTCCTGCTACAGGAAGCTAATAAACCTAACCTTTTTTTAAAAAAATTAATTAACTAATTTATTTTTGGCTGCGTTAGGTCTTCTTTGCTGCGCATGGGCTTTCTCTAGTTGTGGCGAGTGGGGGCTACTCTTCTTTGTGGTGCACAGTCTTCTCATTGTGGTGGCTTCTCTTGTTGCGGAGCACAGGCTCTAGGCACGCAGGCTTCAGCAGTTGTGGCACACGGGCTCAGTAGTTGTGGCTTGCGGGCTGTAGAGCGCAGGCTCAGTAGTTGTGGTACATGGGCTTAGTTGTTCTGTGGCATGTGGGATCTTCCCGGACCAGGGCTCGAACCCGTGTCCCCTGCATTGGCAGATGGATTCTTAACCACTGTGCCACTAGGGAAGTCCCAAACCTAACCTTCTTTTGACCAAAACTGTGTTTTGGTGATTTTTGGTGAGTGGACTTCAATAGCAGAAAAAAAGAGTGGTGAGACAGAAAATTAAAAATCAGGCATCGTACCTTGAGGAATATATTAGTTTGCTAGAGCTGCTCTAACAAAATACCACAGAGAGAATGGCTTAAATAATATAAATTTCTCTTGTTGTGGAGCACAGGCTCTAGGCATGCAGGCTTCAGTAGTTGTGGCACACGGGCTCAGTAGTTGTGGCTTGCGGGCTGTAGAGAGCAGGCTCAGTAGTTGTGGTACATGGGCTTAGTTGTTCTGTGGCATGTGGGATCTTCCCGGACCAGGGCTCGAACCCATGTCCCCTGCATTGGCAGACGGATTCTTAACCACTGTACCACTAGGGAAGTCCCAAACCTAACCTTCTTTTGACCAAAACTGTGTTTTGGTGATTTTTGGTGAGTGGACTTCAATAGCAGAAAAAAAGAGTAGTAAGACAGAAAATTAAAAATCAGGCATCGTACCTTGAGGAATATATTAGTTTGCTAGAGCTGCTCTAACAAAATACCACAGAGAGAATGGCTTAAATAATATAAATTTCTTTCTTCATGGTTCTGGAGGCTGCTTGATCGAGATCAAGGTATTGGCAGGTTTTGTTCCTCTTGAGGCCTCTTTTCTTAGCTGAAGATGTCTCTCTTCTTGCTGTGTCTTTCCTCTGTGCGTATGCATCCCGGTGTCTCTTTGTGTGACCAACTTTCCTCTTCTTATAAGGACATAAGTCAGATTGGAGAAGGGCTCACCTCAATGGCCTCATTTTACCTTAATCACCTTTTTAAAGAAATGTAACCACAAGCATAACAGAGTGAGTGAAACCTTTTTTCCTCAGAATGAACACTTTGTATCATGTGTCTTTCATGTACCAAGTAAGAAACCTTTACATCAATATGCTATTGGATCAAATCTTTACCTGAAGAGCCATGAAGAGATACCTAGCTACCTGGTTAAAACAAAGAATCTCCCAAGTTCAATGCTCCCTTAAAAACACTGTTGTTGCTGGTCTTACATTTACTTTTTCAACAAAGTCTGTTTGTACAGGATTCTCTCATTCTCAGCCTTCCACCCTTGACAATAAGAATGCCACTCTCATTCCAGCGTAAAGAGGATATCTTCAGATACAGTCACATTCTTGGACACGTGAATTTGAGGGGATATGGTGCAGCCTATAACAAGGAAAGTAGATGTTTGGGGCTTTTTTGGATAAATACACTGGTTTGGGTGTGAGGGTACTGAAGGAGCAATCTTTTTTTCTTGATTCTCTACTCTCATCATTCAGGGAAGTGTGGGCCATCCCTTGGTTGAGCTGCCCTCAACTGGAGGATTATGAACAACACATCAGGTGCGTTATCTGGACAGGCTCCCTGAGTGAATTCCATGAAATGAATCATCTCAGATTTTTTTCCCACAGTGAAACATATGCTGGGTAATATTCCCCAGTACAACACACCCATGGTCAGTTCTTATTGCCTCAAGCTAGCTCTTACTGCCCCTTTCTCAATCAATTAAGTATATTAAGTGCAAGTGAGTAAGGGTGACATTATTATAGAGAGAGCAAGGCCATTCTAACTTTTTTTTTTTTTTTTAAAAACACAAATGATTTGCAAACTTTAGCTGTTTCATACCCATGAGTTTGTTGTCTGGGTGTCTTCATATCCTTCAGCCTTAGGAAGTTACCTGATCCTAATAGAATTGTTCCAACATTAGTCGCCTATGCTGTTGGAAATCTGTGTTCTTCCCAGTATTTCCAGAGATCTCCAGAAATTTTTATTTCTTCAGGTCACACCTGCTCTAGTTTCTTGGTTCTTCTGAATCCTCTTAGTTTTTTCCCTGCTGTGACCTCATCTTCCCTATTAATCTCTTCCTCTTGTGAATATCAATACAGCCCTGGGAAAGCCCTATAGTAACCACAAGATCGCATTCCTTACATGGATCCTCTATATGCTTACCATGTACATTTTGTCAAAATTGCACTTTCTTTTGGTCTGATGTCACCTTTCCCATTATTCAACTCTACAGATTTATTCTCATGTTTATATTTCTTTAATTATTTCAATGTGATTGGGAAGGAAGGAGAGAGAAATGTGTATGCTTGGCTAGCTATCTTGAAAACTAATCATCACTGCTAGTTTTAAAAGGAAAAAAAAGGTGTGTAATAATTATATATTATAGGTTAATGTCAGAGAGTTCAAATTTCCATATCAATATTCATGATTCATTAAGTCACACCCAGGATTTCTGATTTGTATTGCAATTACTGAAATAAATTTCTGCACCCAAGATGGAGCTGCAACTGCCTGGGGTGCCATGTCAGCAAACTGAAATTTAGATCTTTTGTGTCTCTGTAAATGCTCTGCTTGATCAGAAATGCAGTATATCCAGTCAGCCAAACCCCAAATGCCAAGCCAACTCTGGGAAAAAGTTGAGCAGGATACGGAGTTTATTTGTCTAGATATATCACATAGACATCTGCAGTGTATGATATATTAGATGCTCAGTATATGTTTAATCAGTGAGCAAGAAAAAGGATTAAAATGTTTAGTTTTTATTATAAGTTCTGACATTGGCCACTAGAGGGCACTAGTTGCAATCATAAAAATTAGAATTCCTAAAAAATTATATCCAGAATTTATCTGTAGTATTAATTCTAAAATAAGCTTTGATCACACTTTATGTGCAGTCTGATTTCTGATATTTAGTCTGAGAAAGGCAGCTTTATTTGGGGGCTACCCTGCATTTTCTGCTAAAATCTGCAAAGTTTCCAGTATGAATAAAACTATAAGGAAAAGGATTCAGAATAATGGAAAGATTTTTCCTCAGGGAATATGAGGAAAGAAAAAACAGTTAAATAGTGGAAAATAAATAGAAAAACATAACAATCAAACAGATAAATGAAGAGAAGGGATTGAGCAAGACTATGTAGAGGAGAAAAGGAAAAGAGAGTGGAAGGTTCATGTGAAATTAAGGGGAGTATCTTTTGATGTGGAATTTTTTCATTCATTCTCACTTTACCAGTGCTTCTCAAATTTGAGTGTTGAAGTGGGCTGAATAGTGGTGTCCTTAAAGGATATGTTCCCAGAACCTGTGAATGTGAGGGGAATAGGTGTCTTTGCAGGTGTAGTTAAGTTAAAGATCTCCAGGTGGACCCTAAATCCAATGATGGGTGTCCTCATAAGAGACAGAGAAAAGCCCCGGGCACACAGAGGAGAAGGCTGTGCAGAGGTGGAAGCAGGGATTGGAGAGATGCAGCCACAAGGAATGTCAACAGCCACCAGAAGCTGGAAGAGGCAAGGAGCCGAAGCAGCCTTCAGAGGGAGTGCAGTCCTGCTGACACCTCCAGAACTGTGAGAAAATAAATTTCTGTTGTTTTAAGCCACTGGTTTCCTAGCAGCCCCAGGAACTGTATACAGGTGTTCACCAGGCTCACCTTGCGGGGGGGTTGTTGAAACAGATTGTGGGCCCCCACTCCCAGAGTGTCTGATTCAGTCGGTGTGAGTCAGGGGTGAGAATGCATGTTTCTGACGAGTTTCCATGAGATGTTGGTGCTGTTTATCTGGGAACAACATTTTGAGAATCACTGTTCTAGACCTCTGATTTTCAACCCTGGCTTTACGTTACAAATTTACTTGGGATGCTCTTAAAACACTCAGAGATTCTGATTTTTAATCAGTCTGTAGCGGGACTTAGGGATCAGTAATTTAAAAAACTCACCAGGTGATTCTAATTCTGGCAAAGAACTACTTCAGACCTGCCATTTACTTTACGGTTCCTCCAAAGTAGCCTCGAAATGCCTGAAAAGGGGCATTTTTATGAGACTTTAAAAGCAGTAGATTGAATCAATAATATAAAGTTAACAGTGATTATTTATTTTTAAGAGGTCAGGAATGAGAATCTATTTAAAAAATTTTTTATTTTATATTGGAGTATAGTTGATTAACAATGTTGTGTTAGCTTCAGGAGTACAGCAAAGTGATTCAGTTATACATATACATATCTATTCTTTTTCATATTCTTTTCCTATTTAGGTTATTGCAGCATATTGAGCAGAGCTCCCTGTGCTATACAGTAGGTCCTTGTTGGTTATCTATTTTAAATATAGCAGTGTGTACATGTTAATCCCAAACTCCTGATCAATCCTTTCCCTCCACCCTTCCCTCCTGGTAACCATAAGTTCATTCTCTAAGTCTGAGTCTGTTTCTGTTTTGTAAATAAGTTCATTTGTATCCTTTTTTTTAGATTCCTTGTAAAGCCATATCATGATATTTGTGTTTCTCTGCCTGACTTACATCACTTGGTATGATAATCTCCAGGTCCATCTATGCTGCTGCAAATGGCATTATTTCATTCTTTTTAATGGCTGAGTAATATTCCATTTTATATATGTACCACATCTTTATCCATTCCTCTGTCAGTGGACATTTAGGTTGCATCCATGTCTTGGCTATTGTAAACAGTGCTGCAGTGAACATTGGGGTGCATGTATCCTTTTTTTGGATCATTTTAAAAAAATTAATTTATTTTATTTATTTTATTTTTGGCTGTGTTGGGTCTTCATTGCTGCGCGTGGGCTTTCTCTAGTTGTGGCATGCAGGCCTCTCATTGAGGTAGCTTTGCTTGTTGTGGAGCATGGGCTCTAGGGTGCATGGGCTTCAGTAGTTGCGGCACACAGGCTCAGTAGTTGTGGCTCGCGGGCTCTAGCATGCAGGCTCAGTAGTGGTTGGCGCATGGGCCTAGTTGCTCTGCGGCATGTGGGATCTTCCCGGACCAGGGCTCGAACCCGTGTCCCCTGCATTCCAGGCGGATTCTTAACCAATGCACCACCAGGGGAGTCCCTGGGGTGCATGTATCCTTTTGAACCATGTTTTTCTCCATATATATGCCCAAGAGTGGGATTGCTGGATCACATGGTAGCTCTATTTTTAGTTTCTTAAGGAACCTCCGTACTGTTCAGTGAGAATCTATTTTAAAATGATTTCCTAAAATTATAAGAAGATCTTAGTATTACAGTTAATTCTCAGAGATTGTGGGTCAAAGGATGTGCTACTTTTTGTTGTTAGCATATTATACTGACAAATGGTTTGGTACAATTCTTCTCTGCAATTAATTTCTGAGTAATATCCCTAATATGATGCTATTTGAGACTTTGTGGTGTTAGAAATGCACATCTTGTGGAGTATGATTTAGAACTTAAACACTAGAGCTATAAAAGATGACATTGCCAAAGAGGCAGAATCAGCATGTAGAGGGGTTAAAAGCACAGATTTTGCATAACAGACTTAGATTGGAATTCTGCCACCATCATTACTATGAGTAATGATGGTGGCAGAATTATTATACTTATAATATAAACTTATTAATATAAAATAAAACTTATTAATATAAACTTATAAAATATAAACTTATAATATAATATAAATATAATAAATTTATTTATATTAATATAAATATAATATATAAAATATAATATAATAATTATAATTACTATAACCTGTGGCAAGTTACAACTTAAAAAAATGTGTTTTATTATTGGTAAAATGTTTCCTCATGCTTAAATGATATTCCTTAGTTTTTCAGTTTTAAATATATTCTACCAATTTTCTACAAGAGAAGTTGAGGTTTTATTTCTCTTATACTCCCTTAACACCTGCTCCCATCAACCCCATCTAAGCTTCTGCTCCCATCTTCCTAATACAGTCATATTATACATTTTTAGTGAAATCAATATTCACTATTTACATTATTTTGATCATGTAAATATTGTTCACAAATCATCCTAAAGAATATGATTATAGTTCCTTACAGTTTTCTTTTCCCTGAAGTTTATAATTGCTGTGTTTTTTCATATGTGCCTATCATTACTTCTTCCCCAAACGTTCTGTCAGAATGGTAAGTATCTTTTTTGCATAGCCACAGTCATCAGATAATCTATTAGCTTTGTCCCCCCACCATGGAAACAACTCTTTTGGAGCCTTTCATCCTACTACTCCAGTCTGGGTTGGTTGGAAGAGCTGCCATCCAGGAACCACTCTCTTCCAAATTCCCTTCACCTCTCTCCTTGTTTAACTCTTTGTTTTCTGGATCTTGTGGCTTCTTGGTTTGTTTCTTTTTTTTTTTTTTTTTTTGGCTGGAATTTACACTATAATAGCTTTCTGGGAAACAATTCTTGAGAGATATATTATCTGAGGAGTACCTTATATTCTAAAAAGTCTTTTATTTTTTGTTCGTTAATGGAGATGGGAAAGAATTCTAACTTGGAAAGAATTGCTTCCTCAGAATTTTGATGGCATTTTCTATGCCCCCCTCTCCCCTTATTTTTGCTTGTTAGACGTCTGATGATATTCTTATTCCTGAATCTTTGATGTATCCTCCTTTTTCTATTTAAACTTTTATGATCTTCTTTTTATTCCTAGTATGCTAAATTTTATGATGAAGTGTCTTGGTATTTTGGGGTACTTCATGGGCCTTTTCAAACTGTAGATTTATTATCTTCAGTTCTGAGAAAATTTCTTCTATTATATCTTTTATAGTTTCCCCTTCACTATTTTTTGTTGATATTCTCTTTTTCTGGAATTTCTATTATTCAGATGACAAACTCCTCAAAATATACTCTAATTTTCCTGTCTTTTCTTTCTATCAGTATTAAAAAAGAAAAAAAACTTAATGGGAAATTTTTTGACTTAACCTTCCCAGCCTTCTTTTGAATTTTATTTTTAATTTTGGTTATGATGATTTTAATTTTTCAAGAACTCTTCCATTTTCTTTTTGAAAGTTCCCTTATTTTAAGAGTTCTGTTGTATGAAGGTTATACATTCTCTTATTTTTTTGAAGTTGTTAATTATTACTTTAATAATTGTTGTTTTGGTTCCTGTTCCCTGTATTTTGTTTCCTCTGAACTCCTTAATTCTATTTTGTTTTTCCGCTTCTGTTTTTTACTTTAGAAGTATGCTACTTACTTATCTGTTGTCTCTAAGCCAGACACTTCCTCCTGCATACTTGGTTCGGTACTGTAGCATATGGGAGTCTACAAACTACATTTCCCAGGCTCCTTTGCCAACTGGCTTCTTCTTAGGTTCTGTCATTGAGAGGCATTTGTGAGAGTTCAGAAGTGAGAGGAAAAGATACATTTTCTGTGTTTGGCTTGCACAATAGCAGATGGTTGCTGGAAGTGGCTGGTGGTTGCTGTGAGGGTTGTGGGATTGTGCAAACTACAAACTCCAGCGGTCCCTTAAGCAGCAGTAGCACCTCTTTGGCATTTCCGCTTCTATGTCTGGGGAGCCCTAGGCTGCCTCCTTATAAGAGAATGAAGGAAAGTGAAATGGTCATTGACTTGCTATTTATGAAGGTTAAATCCAAACACATCTCATTTTCAAGGAAATCAACTCCAGAGACAGTAAATGGGAAATCAATTCACCTCACCAATTCTGTACTCTGTTGACAGAATTGGTGTAAACCTTGCTCTATCCTTCTTGAACAGGAGGGATAAATTGTATTAATATGCTGTGTATTTTATGTGAACTACTGGAGAGAGAAGCTACAGGAACGTGTTAAATTTGAAATAGATTGGTAGCATCTATAGAAAACTTGTTTATGACACAGCATTCTGCTTGGCCAGGACCTAT
Source organism: Mesoplodon bidens (assembly GCF_964165515.1). Taxonomy (NCBI): domain Eukaryota; kingdom Metazoa; phylum Chordata; class Mammalia; order Artiodactyla; family Ziphiidae; genus Mesoplodon; species Mesoplodon bidens. Next base: position 84,145,601 of record NC_138162.1, read on the forward strand.
GGTTCATCAGGAAAATGTTACATCTGAATTGGAAATAGGATTTGAGGCCATTTATTTCTCTGTATATGAAAACACGTTCAGTTTTCTTTTCTATTCATATTAGATTATACCTTTCAAAGGCCATGGAGTCTTGCTTCAGTTACATTTGTCACCAGGTTCATTTCCGCCTCTGTGTGCAGTTACCCAGGTAACGTGTGTGTGTGTGTGTGTGTGTGTGTGTGTGTATGTATGTAACTTGATTAGTGCTGAGCACTGTTGCCGTATGGTTCACCAGAGTTTTTCCATGTTAATTATGTTTACGAGTCAATAAAGAGACAAAGATAAAGGCAGAAGAATTAGAGCCAGGCAGTTTTTTGGTGTGTGTGTATGAGCACAACATAGTTTTCCCCCTACTTGGTTAAGTAAGGAAAGCTGGAAAACTCTTAAAGAGGCTCTGGCCCACAGACATTGAGTCAGAAGGGATTCCCGATCCAAGCCATTAGGACAATGTAAGTTAGGCAAGAACTGCATTTTTTCTTGACTGTATGTCTCAAAAAGCATATTATTTAATAAACTGTCAGTCGAGTACTCTGGAGTGAGAATTGCATTCAACTGAATTGGGCAATCAATATAAACTTCTATGTGTGTGTTCATGGGAATCTGCATATTTGTTTCTGTATTTGTGCAGAATCTGTGTATAGCAAATCTAATGTGGCTTAAATCTCCCCATTTTGGCATAGAGAAAAAAATATTAACTTGGAATCAGAAGAATTAGGATCTAGCTCCAGGTCAAAGATACTTTTTGCACATGAAAAACCTCCTAGGAGACATAACAACAAGAATGTTCATCAGTTGTGTTGTTTATAACAATAAAATCCAAAAAAATATTCACTAAATTTCTAACAATTGGGAATTGTTTAAATAAGTTATGGTAAATTTACATAATGTAATTTTTTCAGCCATTTCAAATAGTGCTATAGACTAATGTTTATTGGCATGAAATGATATTTTCATATATAGATTTACTTCATAAAATGTTCATTTAATTCTTTTTTGCCTATTTAACAGCTTTAATATTTTTTAACATATTTATTTAACAGTTTTAACATATTTAACATTTTTCAGACAACTCTTTAAAAAAAGTATTTGTTTTTCACCCAACAATACTAAATAAATATGCTATAAGAAACATTATGGTTTTAGGCTAATGAACACTCACCGATTTTCTCAACACAATAGTTTCTAATCAAATAATACAATATGAAACAGTGAATTGGGCACCATATTTGGGGATTCCAAAATGATTGCTTTTTACATGTTCACTAATGAAGTGCAATAAAGATATAACATCTCTGTATGCTCTTTCCATATGTTACTAAGGACTGGTAGATTTAGCCTTCATTTTGCGTGAAAAATGGTTTTCAGTGTTATAACTTATATCTAGGTCCCATTTCAGTGCAAAATAATGACCATGAATACCCCAAAGTTTGAAAATCTGGTAAAGAAAATGGTACATGGAGAATTCATCTTCTGAAAGAGTGACTCCCTCAAGCAGTGCCCAGTCAATACCTACTATCAAGACTCTTCCTCATTTTGTGAGAATAACAAATCTTTATTATATTTCAGCCAATGTACAAACTATATTCATATCATTTCATATATTGTTGTCTATTGCTTATATAACTTGTTTTCATTTTTCAGTTAGTGTGAAAATTGTCTGGGTATTATAGGTTGGGATGAAATGTATCATAATTTTCCCCATTAAAATTAATGAAAATATAAAAATTACTGTTTGCTCACTTTGCAGGGATTTCCAGAATTAAATAATGTTGTTGTGCAAGAGAGAGATGAATGATTAAATTAAATAAAGCAGGTTGCAAGCTACAGGTAGCAAAAGTTAGGAATAGTAGAAATATATACATGTACATATAAATAGATAATGAACTGAAAAGATACATACCAAAATTGTCCCCAGTGATTATGGTGTTGATTGATGGGTGCTTTAGGTTTTCGTATTATATCCAACTGCTTTTCCCCGATTCTTTCCTTTCTTCTTTTATTTGTTTAGGTGGTAAGATAATATTTTGAGAAATAAACTAATATTCCTCCCTACCCTGCCCCTCCCCCCATAGATTTTGTACCTCTGTGTCAGCTTGATGCGTTATGAAATTCACCTTCATGCCATGGGGATGGGCTGACACAGAGCTGATTTTAACTTGTATTTTTGAAATCAAGACCTTGCAAAGACAAAAGTGTCCTGCATAAAGACTGGATAACGTCTGCCTGGAGTTGGGACAGAAGAGAATCAGAGGGAAAGTGTGAAGGTAGTGGGTCTGAGATGGACCACGTTCTAGAATTTAGAGGGAGGAGGAGAGTGACAGAATCCTCATTTCATCTGAGGATTTAAGAGCAGGAAAGGACTTCTTTCAGAGGAATTAAAATGCACAGGTCGGGCTTCCCTGGTGGCGCAGTGGTTGGGAGTCCGCCTGCCGATGCAGGGGACACGGGTTCGTGCCCCGGTCCAGGAGGATCCCGCATGCCGCGGAGCGGCTGGGCCCGTGAGCCATGGCCGCTGAGCCTGCGCGTCTGGAGCCTGTGCTCCGCAACGGGAGAGGCCACAACAGTGAGAGGCCCGCATACCGCAAAAAAAAAAAAAAAAAAAAAAAAGCACAGGTCAACATAGTCACCTCAAAATGACAGTAGCTGTGATCTTGCTAGCTTCTGATTTAGGGCTCTTCACATTTGGATGAGGGACAGTAGGAGAGAAAAGATGAGGGAGAGGGATGGGGTGAGTTTCTTCCTAGACTCAGAGATTTCTATCTCAACCATAGTTTAGTAAGGTTCTGGACTAAGATCATTTGATGATGTACAGAATATTATTATCTCCAAATAACAATAATGACAACCAACATTACGATACACAGAGATAAATTTCCTGGAATTTGCCTGGCTTCAGAACACATTTATAGTTGCTCTCAAGCCACTTCAGAAATAAACAGAAGTAACAGTTTTGAAAGTTCAGAGATTCATGAGGCTTCGTTTCTATTAAACAAAATATGAACAAAATATGCCAGTCTAGTTCCACATGAGGTTGAAATGTGACTTCATTTCTAACCTGCGAAATCGCCTAATTTAAAAAATAGCATGGCATGAATAAAGTATCTCTTTATGCCTCTAGTAATGAATTCTGTCCTACTATTTACATCTATTAAAAAAATTACAACTCAAGGGTAAAAAAATTTGCAAATATGCATCGCTCTTATTTCTCACGTTGTTTTCCTTCCATTTCTCTTAGAGTTTATTCTGCATATTCAGCCCTTAACTCTGCACCCCAGGTGCAGCCTCCTCCACTCCTCTGAAGATTCTCTTTTTGAAGTCATCAACATCCTCCTTGCTGCTTAACCCTTGGATCCCTTCTCTGCCCTTGCCTAACTTAATCTCCCATTAACATCTGACACTATTGCTCATGCCCTCCTTCTTGATATCGCCCTCCCCCTTTGCTTTGTCCACTGTGGTTTCTTGGATTTGTCCTTTCTCTTTTAATCTTTCTTAAGAGCTCTTCTTTTTCCTTTTCCCACTCCTTAAATAGTGGTGATCTTTTGACTTATGTCCTAAATTTTTTTTTCTTTTCATTCATTCTCATATTCTTCCTGAGAAATCTCATTTATTTTCAAGGCTTTGATTATTACCTTTATGCTGATTATTCTTAAATCTGTATCTCTGGTAGATCTTTTTTCTCCTGAGCTCCAGATTTATGTATCTGCTCACTGGACATCTCCACAAGCATATCCTGTAATCTCTCAAACTCTATCTGCACAGAACTAAACTCATTATCCTTCTCCATAAGCCTGTTTGTCCTATGCTTCTCTATCAGTGGCTGGTACCCCAAGCATCCAGTGACCAAGCTAGAGCCCTGGATGTTCCATTGGATTCCTTCCCTTCCCTGAATTCCCATCTGTATTAGTCTGCTTAGGCTGCTATAACAAAATACCACAGTATTCTGTTAGGTTCTGGGGGGCTTAAACAACAGAAATTTATTTTCTCAAAATTTTTTAGGCTGGGAAGTCCAAGATCAAGCTGCTGGCAAATTTGCTTTCTGGTGAGAGCTCTCTTCCTGGCTTGCACATGGCTGCCTTCTCACTGTGTGCTCACATAGGTGAGAGAAAGAGAGAGACAGACACACAGAGAGACAGAGACAGGGAGGCAGAGAAAGCTCTCTCTGGTGTCTCTTCTTATAAAGACTAATTTCATCAGACCAGGTCATCCTTATGACCTCTCTTAATCTTAATTACTTCCTTAGAGGTTCTATCTCCAAATCTAGGCACACCGAGAATTAGGGCTTCAACATAGGAATTTGGGGGGGGACACAAACATTTGGTCAGTAACACCATCCATCAATCATCAAGGTTTTCCCATTCTTCCTAATAAATAGTGTTTAAAACACCTACTTCTCAACTCCTGTGGTAATCAGTTTAGTTCTGGACACCATTTCCTTTCACTCTATTGACCACAGCAAGCATCGTTACTTGTCTCCCTGCTTCTAGTCTACCTGTGTCCCATCTAGTCCCTGTGCTTCAGCTAGGGTGTCCTTTCTCAAATGCAAACCTGATCATGTCACTCCTCTTTTAAGTCTTTTCTGTGTCCCTCCATTACTGTCATAATGAAGCTCAGATCCCTTAATTGGCTCACAAGGCCCTTTGTGAGCTGGGCCTTGCTTGCCACCCTAGTCTGCTCTCACTACTCCCCACCTTGTGCTCAGTGCTCCAGCCTTAAAAACAACCACAGTTCCCCAAAGAACCATGCTCCCTCCTCCTCCCCTTTTCTCTCTCTCTCCCCCGCCCAGGGCTTTGCACTGCTGTCCTTTCTGCAGGAGCAGCAGTTGTGCTCTCCTTTGCCTCCCTCCCTCCCCTCCTTTCTTCTTCCCTCTCTCTTCCCCAGCAATTCCAGAGTCCAGCTAATATTTGTTCATCTCTCAGGTTTCAGTGTTAACAGCACTTTCTCTGGAAAGCTTTTCCTACCCTCTAAGGCTGGCTTGGGGTCCTTCCTCCTTAGATACTTACCTGTCACTCATTATTGTGTCCCCAGAGTCTAGCACAGTGTTTGGCACATAGCAAGACTTCAATAATTACATGTTTTAAAATGAACGAATACATCTTACCTAACCTTTAGGTAAGTTAATCAGTCAGTAAAGCTCTTGTGTTCTGGTTACAGTCTCTTCCACCTCTGAAGGAAAAAGCAAATTAGATACACATTATATCAACATGTGCCTTAGAGGAGTTGGCTGGAGATATAGCACAGAGGTCAGTGGGGTAGGAGCTAAGGGTCATGGATACACCCAGGTGAGGTCAGCCAGTGTGTAGGAGGGAGGTTTGTCTTTGTATACCCTCATTTCCTGCACAGGCCCCTCCCTGACAGTTCCCTGTCTCCATGGAAACGAATGCCTATAAACGTGAGTGATGTTTGAAACGGTCAGCAACTGCTATGCTTTTATACATAAATAAGTGAATAAGAAAACAAGAAATGTATTTTTTTAACATCTTTATTGGAGTATAGTTGCTTTACAATGGTGTGTTAGTTTCTGCTTTATAACAAAGTGAATCAGTTATACATATACATATGTTCCCATATCTCTTCCCTCTTGTGTCTCCCTCCTTCCCACCCTCCCTATCCCATCCCTCTAGGTGGTCACAAAGCACTGAGCTGATCTCCCTGTGCTATGCGGCTGCTTCCCACTAGCTATCTATTTTACATTTGGTAGTGTATATATGTCCATGCCACTCTCTCACTTTGTCCCAACTTACCCTTCCCCCTCCCCATGTCCTCAAGTCCATTCTCTAGTAGTTGTGCGTCTTTATTCCCTTCTTGCCACTGGGTTCTTCATAACCATTTTTTTTTTTTAGATTCCATATATATGTGTTAGCATACAGTACTTGTTTTTCTCTTTCTGACTTACTTCACTCTGTATGACAGACTCTAGGTCCATCCACCTCACTACAAATAACTCAGTTTCATTTCTTTCTATGGTTGAGTAATATTCCATTGTATATATGTGCCACATCTTCTTTATCCATTCATCTGTTGAAGGACACTTAGGTTGCTTCCAAGTCCTGGCTATTGTAAATAGAGCTGCAGTGAACATTGTGGTACATGACTCTTTTTGAATGATGGTTTTCTCAGGGTATATGCCCAGTAGTGGGATTGTTGGGTCATATGGTAGTTCTATTTTTAGTTTTTTAAGGAACCTCCATACTGTTCTCCATAGTGGCTGTATCAATTTACATTCCCACCAACAGTGCAAGAGGGTTCCCTTTTCTCCACACCCTCTCCAGCATTTATTGTTTCTAGATTTTTTGATGATGGCCATTCTGACTGATTTGAGATGATATCTCATTGTAGTTTTGATTTGCATTTCTCTAATGATTAATGATGTTGAGTATTCTTTCATGTGTTTGTTGGCACTCTGTATATCTTCTTTGGAGAAATGTCTGTTTAGGTCTGCCCATTTTTGGATTGGGTTGTTTGTTTTTTTGATACTGAGCTGCATGAGCTGCTTGTAAATATTGGAGATTAATCCTTTGTCAGTTGCTTCATTTGTAAATATTTTCTCCCATTCTGAGGGTTGCCTTTTTGTCTTGTTTATGGTTTCCTTTGCTGTGCAAAAGCTTTGAAGTTTCATTAGGTCCAATTTGTTTATTTTTGGTTTTATTTCCATTTCTCTAGGAGATGAGTCACAAAGGATCTTGCTGTGATTTATGTCATAAAGTGTTCTGCCTATGTTTTCTTCTAAGAGTTTTATAGTGTCTGGCCTCACATTTAGGTCTTTAATCCATTTTGAGTTTATTTTTGTGTATGGTGTTAGGGAGTGTTCTAATTTCATTCTTTTACACGTAGCTGTAAAGTTTTCCCAGCACCACTTATTGAAGAGGCTGTCTTTTCTCCACTGTATATTCTTGCCTCCTTTATTGAAGATAAGGTGACCATATGTGTGTGGGTTTATCTCTGCGCTTTCTATGCTGTTCCATTGGTCTGTGTTTCTGTTTTTGTGCCAGTACCATACTGTCTTGATTACTGTAGCTTTGTAGTATAGTCTGAAGTCAGGGAGCCTGATTCCTCCAGTTCCGTTTTTCTCTCTCAATATTGCTTTGGCTATTGGGGGTCTTTTGTGTTTCCATACAAATTGTGAAATTTTTTGTTATAGTTCTGTGAAAAATGCCATTGGTAGTTTGATAGGGATTGCATTGAATCTGTAGATTGCTTTGGGTAGTATAGTCATTTTCACAATGTTGATTCTTCCAATCCAAGAACATGGTGTATCTCTCCATCTATCTGTATCATCTTTAATTTCTTTCATCAGTGTCTTATAGTTTTCTGCATACAGGTCTTTTGTCTCCTTAGGTACGTTTATTCCTAGGTATTTTATTCTTTTTGTTGCAATGGTAAATGGGAGTGTTTTCTTGATTTCACTTTCAGATTTTTCATCATTAGTGTATGAGAATGCAAGAGATTTCTGTGCCTTAATTTCATATACTGCTACTTTATCAAATTCATTGATTAGCTCTACTAGTTTTCTGGTAGCATCTTTAGTGTTTTCTATGTATAGTATCATGTCATCTGCAAACAGTGACAGCTTTACCTCTTCTTTTCCAATTTGGATTCCTTTTATTTCTTTTTCTTCTCTGACTGCTGTGGCTAAAACTTCCAAAACAATGTTGAATAATAGTGGTGAGAGTGGGCAACCTTGTCTTGTTCCTGATCTTAGTGGAAATGGTTTCCACTAAGGATGATGTTGGCTGTGGGTTTGTCATATATGGCCTTTATTATGTTGAGGAAAGTTCCCTCTATGCCTACTTTCTGGAGGGTTTTTATCATAAATGGGTGTTGAGTTTTGCTGAAAGCTTTCTCTGCATCTATTGAGGTAATCATATGGTTTTTCTCCTTCAATTTTTCAATATGGTATATCACATTAATTGATTTGCATATATTGAAGAATCCTTGCATTCCTGGATAAACCCCACTTGATCATGGTGTATGATCCTTTTAATGTGCTGTTGGATTCTGTTTGCTAGTATTGTGTTGAGGATTTTTGCATCTATGTTCATCAGTGATATTGGCTTGGAGTTTTCTTTCTTTGTGACATCTTTGTCTGGTTTTGGTATCAGGGTGATGGTGGCCTCGTAGAATGAGTTTGGGAGTATTCCTCCCTCTGCTATACTTTGGAAGAGTTTGAGAAGGATAGGTGTTAGCTCTTCTCTAAATGTTTGATAGAATTCGCCTGTGAAGCCATCTGGTCCTGGGCTTTTGTTTGTTGGAAGATTTTTAATCAAAGTTTCAATTTCAGTGCTTTTTATTGGTCTGTTCATATTTTTTATTTCTTCCTGATTCAGTCTTGGAAGGTTGTGCTTTTCTAAGAATGTGTCCATTTCTTCCAGGTTGTCCATTTTATTGGCATAGAGTTGCTTGTAGTAATCTCATGGTCCTTTCTATTTCTGCAGTGTCAGTTGTTACTTCTCCTTTTTCATTTCTAATTCTATTGATTTGAGTCTTCTCCCTTTTTTTCTTGTTGAGTCTGGCTAATGGTTTATCAATTTTGTGTATCTTCTCAAACAACCAGCTTTTAGTTTTGATCTTTGCTATCGTTTCCATCATTTCTTTTTCATTTTTTTTCTGATCTGATCTTTTTGATTTCTTTCCTTCTGCTAACTTTGGGTTTTTTTTGTTCTTCTTTCTCTAATTGTTTTAGGTGTGAGGTTAGGTTGTTTATTTGAGATGTTTCTTGTTGCTTAAGGTAGGATTGTATTCCCATAAACTTCCCTCTTACAACTGCTTTTGCTGCATCCCATAGGTTTTGGGTTGTCATGTTTTCATTGTCATTTGTTTAGGTATTTTTTGATTTCCTCTTTGACTTCTTCAGTGATCTCTTGGTTATTAAGTAGTGTATTGTTTAGCCTCCATGTGTTTGTATTTTTTACAGATTTTTTCCTGTAATTGATATCTAGTCTTATAGCATTGTGGTCAGAAAAGATACTTGATACGATTTCCATTTTCTTAAATTTACCAAGGCTTGATTTGTGACCCAAGATATGATGAGAAATGTATTTCTTATTCTCTAACTGAACTTTATGTCATAAAACAAGTGCTGTAAATTCTAGTGTAAATCGTTCATCCAGTTCTAATAATTTCTAAATTGTTGATTTTAGAAGAAAAAATGTTTTTGTAGTTATCCCTGACTAAGTCGTGTTGCATTTAGAGCCATGATTCTATACCGGGAATTCCATCAAAGTCTTTCCAAGGACTTTCTCATTAGCTTTGTTGCAGCCAAAAGTGCCTGGGATGGGTGTGTATCCAGATGTTAGCACCTCCCACATGATGGGACCTGGAGACCCCAAGTTCCAGCTCCACCCACATTGCCACCAACAAGGTGACTGCTGCCTACTTGCTCTGTTTTCCAGCCCAGGTCCCGGTTGAGCAGTGTGGGGAAGGGAAGGTGCTGCTGCCTTCACCATTGCCTCAGTCTGCTTAGCGGCCACTGGGATCACCCTCACCCATCCTACCAGTGCTTCCAGACCCTTTCACCCGCCTTTGTGGTCCCAGCAGGTAGCAAATTCTAGAAGCAGCAATGGCTGGGATGGATGGCCCAAGGAACTACTAGCAAGCTGAATTGCTGGCTTTCAGTGGGGGAGGCCGGTTTGAGCTTTCAGTGGGGGAGGAAAGTTGTGCTCAAAAATCCTCTTTCTTTCTAGTAGGAAATACTTAAATACAGATACCTCAGGCTGGCCCAGAGAGCCCTCAGTAATATGCTCCAGTCTGCCATCCTGCAAACTGGAGCGCTCCTTCTGACACACACCCACACACCCACAGGCTCCTGCCTCTCTCACTGCGCTTGGACTATTGCCTCTTTCTAAATTGCTCTCCCTCTCCCTCTCTCCCTTAATTTTGCTTGTTAATATTTTATCCCTCCTTCAAGGCATATTTGACATGCTGCCACCTCCTGTGAAGGGATTCTTGATCCCTCCAACCAGATTATACCCATTCTCTCATTTGAACTTACACTTACTCCTTCTCTTATGACCTTGACGTTACTGAGCTATGTATTTTTCAATTATCATTTGCATACTTAAAAAATCCTCTCCATTTTCCTAGACTGAGGATCCCAGAGAGAAATGTGTTCTACTTTTTCTTTCTATCCCTTGAAGATCTTGCTGTAGTGCCCTTCAACATCTTGCTGTAGTGCCCTTCAACAGATATATAACACTTTTTTTGTGGGAGTTGGAATTATTTTTATGTGATATATAAAAGTGTTATTGAGGAAAAGTTCTAGAACCAGTGTGAAAACTGCAGGAAGAAATGTTTCTGGTTTCTGTATTTCTCTAGGTCTTAGGTTCCTCCTCTACTGTAATGTGTGTGCTAAAGGTACATGTATCATAGGGGGTTGTGTGGATAAAGTGAGATCATGTATTACTTAGCACAGTGTCTGCTGTGCAGTAAGCAATCAGTAAATGGCAGTTGTTCTTATTACTTTTACCTTGCTCTATGGTAAGATCTTCCAAAGATGGAAAAGTCTGCTACACAGTTCTTCCTTCTTTCCTTGGTGGTATCTGTTTATCCTTTCATTCAACTTATATTTATGGAGGTTTATGATGTGCTAGGTCTGTGCTAGGGGCTGGAAATCCCATGCTTAGAACAAATACCAGCTGTGGTTCCCACTTTCATAGAGTTCTGAGTCTAGAGTGGGAAATGGATGTTTATCCAGCAATTATGCAAGGAGAGGTACCTGGCCCTGTGGGAGCCTTAGGGGACCTTGTCCTAGTGAGGGAAGGTGTCCCTGAAGTGTTCACAGCTGGCCAACCACCTTGAGGAGGCATTTTTAATCAGGGCTGGGACTGGGGTGAGGCAAGTGAGGTAGTCATCTTCTGTGAAAAATTTAGGAGGACACAAAAAAGACTCAATACTCAAGATAAACAATATTTTAATACATATTTAAAAATGGAAATTAATGCAGAATAATCCATGAGGAACAAAATATCACAATTTTGAATAAAGACAGGATCAATAACAATGGCATGCCAAGCCATAGTGGAGTCTTATGCAAAAAGGAAAATCAAATACTGATCCTTAATCTCATCTTAGCCCTGGGTTTGACTACATAAGGGTAACTTTAAAAGTCCCTTCCTAGCCAGAGTCTGGAAAATTATGTACATTTATGTGGAAACTTCTAATTCTATCCAGCAGAGGGCAGTGATACCTAGGAAAACGGAGGCTTTTCTTTTCATCTCATCATCATCGTTGTTGACATCATTATCAAATTCTTGGAATTACTTTATTGGTTAAAAGTTTTTGCAGTAGAAAGAGGATGTGCTATGGAAACTTTGTATAACTCTAGTGTTGGAGGACCAGCAAACTCTTATAAAGTGCCTTATTATAACAAGCTTTCTCTTTAGTAGATATATTTTTACAGGTTTAATTTTTGCAGGTTTAATTGCAGCAGTTAATATTTGGCTGGTTTTTCTCTTTATTCCTGCTTTTTCTTCTTTCAATATTAGGATTCGAGATTTGGAAGGGAAGTTGGACATATCAGGTAGAAGGAGATCATTTGCCAGATGAGAAAACTAATGCAAGCCAGGCTGTTTATTTACCTGTCAGTTCATTTGTTCATTCATTTATTGGCTCATTTATTCACAAGTATTTAGTGTCTACCATGTAACAAGACTGTGGTAGCACTGTGGACACAAAGACTAACGTAAATCACAGTTCTCATATTTGATGAACAACCACTCAGGAATAGGAAACACTGGCAGAAACAGATACTTATGATACTTAGGGTAAGTAAGTGTACAGGTGTGTGCCAAGAGCTTGGGGAACTCGGTTGAGGAGCAACTAACAAGTATTCATGTGTCCAATTTACTCTTATGAATACTTTTAGGATCTGATATATGAGGCCTAAAGTACTTTGTTTTTATTTAACTATGACTTTGGCACAAAGTATATCTCTTATTAAACTTGATAAATTTCCCAGGTTCTAGTTCACTGGGGGCATCCAGCAAATATGTTTATTGATAACCATCTGAGGATCAAGACAGAAAGGCTGGCTCCTAGAGAAATCATCTAGGCATGTAATTGTGCCTAATTGTAAATTGTGCCATAGGAAACTTGAGGGCAGTGTCTCTCACAGTGTGGTCTGTATCACCTGCATCAGGTAGTTTGGAGTACTTGGTGAGTGTTCTGATTTCCTTTCTTGAGATCCAGAGAATCAGATGCTGGAGGAGTGTAGTGGGGCAGTTACACAAGTGCTGCAGATGATTCTTAGGCATCCTGAAAAGCCCCAGGGACTGTTCCCCTTGCCTCTCCTAGCTAATAATACACTTCAGCCAGAGCACTTCTTCTAAATTGTAAATTCCACAAGATCTGGTTGTTTTTTTTTTTTTTTTTTTTTGGCGGTACGTGGGCCTCTCACTGTTGTGGCCTCTCCCGTCACGGAGCACAGGCTCCGGACGCGCAGCCTCAGCGGCCATGGCTCACGGGCCTAGACAATCCGCGGCATGTGGGATCTTCCCGGACTGGGGCACGAACCTGTGTCCCCTGCACCAGCAGGCGGACTCTCAACCACTGCGCCACCAGGGAAGCCCCGAGGTCTGGGTTTTATGTCTATTGTGTTCACTGCTGTACTTTGAACAATGCCTGGTTCACAATAAATATTTGTTGATTGAATAAATGAACATATATAAATTGGCTTTCTACCTAAGAGTTCAGTTTGAATAACTTTCTACTGGTAATAAAACCCCCAAAATTCCCATTCCAAGAGTTTGCATTATCCTCTTTCTTTAAAGAAAACAAATAGAACTGAAGGTCCTCAGGTAATTACCTTGGGTATAGAACCTAATTAATCACATTTTCAAGGCCATGTTTTCTTTTCATTTTAATAATAATCTGTAAGGCATAAGTATCACTCCAGGATTTATTCCAGTAGAGATTGTAATTTGCCAAATGTCAAATCACTGGCGAGCTTGATCTCCGGTCCAGCTGTCCTGACTTGTGGGCCAAAGCTATTAATGCTGGCTTGTCTGACACTCTTGATTTGAGGTGAAGCTCATATGTGATTGTGACATTGTATGTGTTACATTGTCAGTGATAGAGCTGGAGCTAGACTTTTCTACTTGGGCCTTTATGTTCAATTCTATGTTCCTTTCTAATTTTTATCCTGCTTTCATGACTAATGTGCTCAGTTCTACAATTGAAAGGTAGTCATTCATTCATTCTCTTATCTGTTCATCTATGAATAAGTATTGATTGAGCATCTCTGTCTAGGAATGGCTTTATCATTAATTTAGCTTTACAGATACAGTTGGGTAGTCTTCATATATTTATGAGAAGAATCTACTTGCTATTTTATAATGTGACTTCCAGGTTTGTGTGTGTTTGTGTGGGTGCATTACCAAAAGTGAAATTCTTGGATAGCAAAGGGGATGGTCCATTATTCCTGGGTCTCTCTTCTCAGTGTAATAGAGATCAACTATTTTAAAAAATGAATTGTAGAGATAAGCTTTCTTTATACTGATTGGGGGTTTAAAGCAGGGAGGTGGTAGTAAGAAGGGAAGGGAGCAATGCAGAGTGAATGTAGCTGCTTGGAGATGGTCTTTGTTTAGGTTCTCTCCAAAGCACATGCTATGACCAGGATTTGGGTGCAAGTAGCATCTGTGGGAGGTCCTGTGAGGGAGTGGGGAAATGAGACAGGGAAGGGAGGGAAGCTAAGTCCTGCCCTTCAAAATGGGATGGAATGAGCTTCCAAATGTCACCCTGAGTGATGAGGAATTTTGGCTTTTCCAGCAGCTCCCACCCTCACTAGTTAAGGGTTGCTCCTGGAGCATTTACTTCCTGGTACTTCCAGTCTGTTCCTTACCTCCTTGTGTGGTCACAGGATGCCCTCAAGCAAGGAGATGCTGCGTGAAGCCATAGTGGTAAATGGAACTGTCTGCAAGTGACCTCTGGGTAGGTGAAGGGGATATGGGCAGGACTTTGAAACCATGTGTGTATGCATATGCTTAATTTCTTCTGGCTGGGAATTAAAGCAGTAACTACTTTTTGACAAAGAATGCGAAGTTTTGTTGGTTTTATGTATTTTATTTTAATTATAAAATAGGTTGACATTCTAATAAGTTTTCTGAAAGTTGTAAAACATTTTGCTTAAACATTTCTAAAGGTAACTAAAAGTATAAACCCAGACAACTTTAAACTCTTAAAACCAAGTACTAGTGTTGATTGCAGGGTTCTCATTTCAGAAGCATCTTATGCATGACAGGGGTGTACAGTTATATAAATCTGTGTTTTTGTTGTTGTTCTTTTTGGGATCCTGTATGTAAGCTACATTTTTTTTTTTTTTACAGTGGTTTAGCTCACAGTACATTCTGTCCACGAAACACTGTTCAAATTACTGTTGAAGGTGTGTCTGGCTTTATCTGTTTAGTGCTACCCAGAGTATATAAAATCAGAATGAATTTAGTATTTCCTAGTAAGTTCTTAGGTGCCTCATTCTTATCTCTGATTATTTAGGTTCTTAAGTCCCTGAAAACAACTCTTAAGAATAACTCTAGATGCAGGATAGCAACATAAATGTATTCTTATTTGCATAGTCTGAAATTTCTCTGTTATATATACTGTACTGTTTTACTACATGTCAATATTCAGTTGGAGTCCTTTGAATATTCAAAAAGCCTAAGCCAGATAAGAAGCATTAAATATGGTCTTATTTTCTACATTAAAAAACTAATTTTCAGAGCAGCAGTTAGTATGAAGCAAATAATCAGATTATTTCCTTTATCTCTAAGTGTTTCCCAGATGGAACAGGCTGTATAATAGTATACTATGCAGCTTGAGTTGGATGTACATCAAAACCATTAGCTTATTTTAAAAGCTCCACTGGGAAGATGAGAACTAGAGTCAAGATGAAATTTACTCTTTGAAGAATTCCAAGAAAGTGAAGCCAAATATGTAGGAAAAAACATCTTTTGAAAAAATATCAACTATATCTAATATTCTTTGATTTCTGTTAGACAGTCTGAAGCAGACAATTAGTGTTGGAATAAATTATTAAGTAGGAGATAAAGTTGGGAAGAGACTGTTTATTCTCAACTGTCGTTCTTTTACTTATGCCATTTTGCTTATTATTAGAAGAACAATAATTGCTGCCTGTATTGATTAGAACTCTGTGGCATATAAGTGACAGAAGCCCAGCCTTCAGCATAGCCAAGATATAGGAAGGGTGAAGCTGGACAGAAGGATAATTAGAACCAAGGACTTGAACAATGTCAAGACTCTTAGTCCCTCCCTTCGTCTTTTCTCTGGGTTCAGTTTCATTCATCTTTCTTAGCGCAGACTTTTCCCCATATGTCATGAGATATGACCATTGATAGTTCCCAAGATTTACATCTTTAATTTCATTCACTGGAGAAAGTTTGAGTTAATGTGCATAGACTCAAGTGCTTATGAAATACTCACATACACATAGCCCTCCTCAAATTGGGTGAGGGCATTCATTGATTGAGTGTGGGACCCCTCAGCCTTGGCCAGAGTGAGGTTCCATCACTGAGTACCTGCAACATTCAGGCAGGCTCTCACTGGGGCTTCACATTCATGATCTATAATCAAGGGACTCTTGCAAGGTAAGTCTTATTATTCCTTTTTTCCATAACAGACTTAGAGGGGTTAAATCATCCAAAGTCACACTGCTAATAAATGATGGACCTTGGATTTGAACCAAGTCCATTTGTGTTCTTTCTTCTGTACCATGCTGTGTCACTAAAAAACTTTTTTTTGGACTGCATGACATTTATAATGCAGTTTGGTCACCAACATGCCTTTTTGCCTGTTAGATACGTTCAGATTTCATCATATTCATTCTATTGCCGAGCAATGGAAAGGAATCAATCTAAATTTTTTTCAAATTCTACAGGTGGTAAAATGCTCAAGTGTTACTCAGATGAGTTTTGCTTACAGATATTAACTATTCACACCAGCCTCTGTAACCAGTGATAAAATGAAGTTGTGTTTTTTCTGTGAGAGTCTCAGGTACTCAATTATTTTCCCCTTCAGAAGTTCACTGAACCTGGCAAGGTTGAACTTTGCCTGAGCCCTGAAAACACCGCAGTTAAGAGAACCCCTCACTCTTTTGTCTTTTGGGAACAGCTTGCCACAAAGAACCACCCTTCTCCATATGACTGAGATACGACTTGCGTCTACGCTTCACTCTTTCTCATGACTCTTGTAGGATTCTTAGATGACTCCTTTGTTCACCTGTAACAAGGCAGAGCATTGACCTTTCCCCCTTGGCTTGAAACTGCTGACAATGCTGGACACAGACTGTCCAACTTTCCATGCTTTGTCTCATGAATGATTAGCTCAACTCTTTGTCCCCTAAAAACTAGCCAGACACAGAGATAAGCATTTCCTGGTCCACATAGAAGACAGAGTTTTTTGCTTGTTTTTTTTTTTTGTGTGTGTGTGTGTGTGTGTGTGTATCTCTGTCTCTGTATGTATCTGTATGAGTCATTGTCTTAAAATGAACATTGGAAGTTATCCAGATGTAAGTGGCACACCTCAGATTTTATAACAGAAAAGTCCTGTACTGAGTGCTAACCACATATTGGTGCTAACCACAATAGACTCAGAGGCACACTGAGTCTCCTTAGAGACATTTTCATGCTGAGGACCCAGAGGGTTTTATATCCAGATCCATCTAGATTTTCTTTCATTCTTGCTCCTACCACCCATATGGTTGGAACCTGTTTATAACAAGAGCATTGTGTCTTTATTAAGCACCAGTCTTTATTAAGTATAAATGCAAAGAAATAGCAGTCTGACAAAATATTGCAATTCATTACTATCAAATCTTAGAGTTTCTCAAAAACATCAGAAAGAATCCTTTTTTATAACCTATAGTCATGCTTCTTAAAACTGCTTTCCCCCATCTATCTTTTTATCACCAAAAACCTTTCAACTGACTTCAGCTGTCCTCTCTCCCACACCCCCAAATACCCGAGGACACAATGGAGATGAGTAGTAAATTAATGTGTAAGTATTTATATAGTGTTCCGTCCGCTCCCATCCTCTAAGAAAAGGTCTGTCTCTGCCTGCTCAGTTTCTTGACTTTGTGATCTGAATCAAGATGAGTAAGAACTGGAAAAACTTGGCTAGGGCTGAGGTTTACTCATGGAAGAAAGAGAACAGTGCTTAAAGAAAAGTGGATGCGTAGAGGGGCATGTGTGGGAGGAGTAGGAGGACAAGAGAAAAATCGCCACCTCTGTGTGACAGTTCTCTCAACGCAGAACCTTGTCTACAGTAAATTCCAAGAAACTATCTGAAATAGATTAATGGCTTCCAATCAATTTTTTTAAAAAAAATCTGTGGAATCATTTTAAAAAATCTTAAGTGAAGCTTTATTAAAGAAAATACAACCGAAGTTTGGATAAGGAGCCTGGATATCTGCATACTCTGCTTCTTTCCTGGCAAAGACAGTTTGAGAACCAGTTGAAAATTCTGGGTCAGTGAGAGTACATGCTACTGATTTTTAAAATTAGGAAACAAATTATCATTGATTTTTTAAAAAAACTTATGAGGGCAATGTTTTTATTTGGGGGAAAAATTAAAAATACAGACAAGTACAGAAAATACCATAATCTCAGCACCCCAAGATAACTTTGATTAAAAACACTGTTAACATTTCCCTGTTTACTCACTGATTTTTAAATATGCCAGTGTTTTAATATGGTAATGCCATAGTTTTTTTTCTGGTTCATACAGAGAATCACATCGTGTCATTAAAGGCTCAGAATTGATCTAGACACTGTCATAAGCACAGTAAACTCTGATCTCCAGGCTGTCGAAAAATTGACTTCCCTTTAAGCTTTTTTTTTTCTTAGAGTTTCTTGTTATCTGTCACATTAAAGGTAATGATCTTGCTCCATATTTCTTACACCTGGGTAAATTCTCTGGCTCCAATGAATTTGGTTCATAAATACCCAAACAAATGAAAACCCAAATGGTCCAATTAAATTATGCTCTGTACAGCTTCCACTGTCAGAAAGCGAAGCACAGGGCTCCAGGTCAGGGGGTCTATTAGCCCCAGGGACAAAACAGCAAGCTCAAAACTGCACAATGGGGGCTTCCCTGGTGGCGCAGTGGTTGAGAGTCCGCCTGCCCATGCAGGGGACACGGGTTCGTGCCCCAGTCTGGGAGGATCCCACATGCCGCGGAGCGGCTGGGCCCATGAGCCATGGCCTCTGAGCCTGCGCGTCTGGAGCCTGTGCTCCACAACGGGAGAGGCCACAACAGTGAGAGGCCCGCGTACTGAAAAAAAAAAAAAATGCACAGTGGGACCTTGAGAGGGCTCCACAGTTTTATAAGGTGCCATCACTTTGAATGAATTAAAAGATTATTTGTTTTGGGCCTCCCTGGTGGCGCAGTGGTTGAGAGTCCGCCTGCCGATGCAGGGGATACGGGTTCGTGCCCCGGTCTGGGAGGATCCCATATGCCGCGGAGCGGCTGGGCCCGTGAGCCATGGCCGCTGGGCCTGCGCGTCCGGAGCCTGTGCTCCGCAACGGGAGAGGCCACAACAGTGAGAGGCCCGCATACCGCAAAAAGAAAAAAAAAAAAAAAAAAAAAAAAAAAAAAAAAAAAAAGATTATTTGTTTATTTATCTTAATTTAAGGATTTTGTTTAGTCAATCTATTAAGTAAGCGTAGAACAGTAATAAAATGGGGCTGAAGGTAGGGTTTGAAATTAACTGTGAAATTAATTTATCCTTGTTATGCATGACTCTCATTTGCCTAGATAACTGAGAATTACACTCTTTTCCTAAGGAAAGAACAGTTCTGGTTTGGGGGAGATAAGAGCATTTAATGAGAGAAGAAGGGACATAGAATTTCTTAGCAGCACTCTCCCATTCCTACCTCGGTTAGGGAAGAGAGAGTCCAGGGTCTGCAGTCGCAGAGCCAACCTTCAAATTGCTTACTTGACTTTAAAAAGTGAAAAGCATGTTCTGCTTTATGTTTTAAACTCTTGACCCCTGATCATTATCAGGTAAGAACCATATCAATTACCATAACTGTAATTGCATTGCTTTTAATATTATCTAGAAAATCATGCACATTAATAGTGGAGCTTTTTATCTCTTTGAAGAACAATTACTCCTAAAAATTTATTATAGCCTGAAAGTAGATGATTTTTGTTTCATTTTTGTGCAAAAGAATCCAAGGATTGAAGTACTTTAAAAAATTGTTTTGGGGAGAAATACATTGTTTCTTCAACAACATGATCTTTTAGTGCAGGAGTAATTTTGCATTATAGAAATGCAAATGTTCCTTCCTTCAGGATTAATGTGTTTATTTCTTGACTGATGATCAGCCTCTTTATCTGGCAGGGATGTGATAAGCCCAGTTTGACTACTTACATGTTTTGTTTTACAAAGCTTTATAGTTTCTATACTATTTCATTTTGCCTGTGAGCTATAACAGCTTAAAATACTTATTTTAATATCTGAAATTGATAAGAACAGTCTAAAAAGAAATACAGCATTGTTTGAATTATATCTCCACTTAGAAGGTAATGGCTGTAATAAGATTAAACTCGTATATGAATTAAGTATATTGCTGCTTCATCTCTCCAGTGAATATCTCTTGAAGAGCATACAAAAGAACACAGCAAATTTGTAGGTTGTGCTTGCTTTAAATCTTTGGTTGTAATATAGTTGTTGTTGAACAGATAGCAGTTATCTTTATTGAGGACCACCATGCTAAGGTAATATTTTTAAGGTTTTGGTTATAAAATGGGTTTCTGATTATTCTGTGGTTCCCAAGGCCAACTGCTGGAGTGTGTTTCTTTTCCTTGATACATTAAAAATTCTTGATTATAAAGATCACTTTCTTGGGCTTCCCTGGTGGCACAGTGGTTGAGAGTCCGCCTGCCGATGCAGGGGACACGGGTTCGTGCCCCGGTCCGGGAAGATCCCACATGCTGCAGAGCGGCTAGGCCTGTGAGCCATGGCCTCTGAGCCTGCACGTCCGGAGCCTGTGCTCCGCAACGGGAGAGGCCACAGCAGGGAGAGGCCCGTGTACTGCAAAAAAAAAAAAGATCCCTTTCTTAAGTAAAGAAACAAATATAATTTCTTTTTTTCAGGTTTTTTTCCCTATAGATTTTCTTCTTTTCAGCAATGTTTCACCTCAGCACTATTTCCTTTCTCTGAAGACTAGCCCAACTAGATGTATTTTGGGGTATATTCTCAGTGATATTTTGTTCTATGAGAAATAATAATCATAAATATGACCACAAATTATCACAGTTAACTTGACTCTGTGTTTGAGTATAACAACTTAATATCAATATGTTGTAAATAAATATCTTTTAAGATTGAGATTAAAAAAAATTGAAGTGAAATTCACATAACATAAAATTAGCCATTAAAAAATTAATTAATTTATTTATTTTTGGCTGTGTTGGGTCTTCGTTGCTGCACTCGGGCTTTCTCTAGTTGTGAAGAGCGGGGGCTACTCTTCATTGCGGTGCTTGGGCCTTGCGTTGCGGTGACTTCTCTTGTTGCGGAACACAGGCTCTAGGCGCACGGGCTTCAGTAGTTGTGGCACGCAGGCTCAGTAGTTGTGGAGCACGGACCTAGTTGCTCCGTGGCATGTGGGATCTTCCTGGACCAGGGCTCAAACCCATGTCCCCTGCATTGGCAGGAGGATTCTTAACCACTGCACCACCAGGGAAGCCCAGAATTAACCATTTTAAAGCAAGCAATTCAGTGGCATTTAGTACATTCATAATGTTGTCAATAAGCACCACCTCTATCTAGTTCCAAAATATTGTCATCACCCCAAAAGGAAACGCCTAAACTGTTAAGAAGTTATATTCAATTTCCTTTTCCTTCTTGCCCCTGGCAACCACCAATCTATGTTCTGTGTCTATGGATTTACCTATTCTGGGTATTTCATATAAATGAAGTCATAATATTTGTCATTTTGTGTTTTGCTTCATTCACTTAAGCTGGGCTTTTGAGGTTCATTCACATTGTAGCATGAATCAGTACTTCATTCCTTTTTATGACTGAATAGTATCCCACTGTATGTATATATCACAATTTGTTTATCCATTCATCCATTGATGTACATCTGGACTGTTTCCACCTTTTGGCTATTGCAAATATGAATAGTGCTGTTACGAGCAGGATGTATAAGTACTTGTTTGAGTAGCTCTCTTCAGTTCTTTTAACTTAGAGTAGAATTGCTGGGTTATATGGTAACTCTGTTTAATTTTGGAGGATAAGAATTTTTTATTTAAAATTTGGGACAGGGGCTTCCCTGGTGGCGCAGTGGTTGAGAGTCCGCCTGCCGATGTGGGGGACACGGGTTTGTGCCCCGGTCCGGGAAGATCTCACATGCCGCGGAGCGGCTAGGCCCGTGAGCCATGGCCGCTGAGCCTGCGCATCCAGAGCCTGTGCCCTGCGATGGGAGAGGCCACAACAGTGAGAGGCCCGCGTACTGCAAAAAAAAAAAAAAAAAAAAAATTTTGGGACAGATATTTATATCAGTAGTGCTTGTTAGATTACTAGCTGTGCTTGATTCATCTGTTGACTTAACTAGGCAAACTTAAAAAGGGTGCTCAACTAAAGACTGTGAAATGAATGAGATATGTAATAGAATGTCAATAACAATACTCACCTTAGACTAGGGCAAGTAGGGTGCCTGCCTGGGTCCCAGGCCTCAGAGGGCCCCATGCTTTAGAGTACCTTGATTGAAAATTTGTAAGACTGTCTCGGGCCTGGGGTTGGCCAGGGTTGTGGTACAGATGGCATTGACCAGATGCCCCAGTGAACTCATGCCTGTGGAGTTGTCCTGGGGCCCTGTGGCTGGCTGGTTCCAAGAGGATGGCAGGTTGCTCCTGTTGCAGTATTTTTTTTTTTTTTTTTTTGCGAGATCACATGAGATTGTACCACCAGAATGATGCTAACATGCTGACTTTAGGTGACTTTAATCACACCAGACTCAAAGTGAGCTCTGGTCTGGATTTCCAACAGTCCACCTTGGGCTTGAGCCATGTGTGTGGGCTTGTGTGTCTTCTCTTGCTCACCCATGTGTCTTGACTGTAGTATCACCTCTAATCTATAGCACATAATCATGGCAGGGGTGGGGCCAGGTGTCCTTTATCCTGGGTGCGCCCCTCCATTAGTGCCCAGGTTGGTCACTCTACTTTTCTGAGGGCTCCACCACTTGTCAGACAGTCTCCAGGCATGATGTGTCTATGTTCTCCATGGGCTTTCAAGACTTTTGATCTGTGACACCAGTGGAACCTTCCCATCCATGTTCTTTCTTGCCTCCAGTCGATATGGTGACATTTGTGCTCTCTCAGTTTGGTCATAAGGGATGAACATTCCTTGTGTGTATGGGTCAGCTTCTCTTCCAGCACCCATGGGCCCCCGCCTATCCTCCTTATGGATGTCAGTGTGTGGGGGGCAGGTGTGTGGTTAATGTGGAGAGAGTTCACATTCTAAGAATGCAGTGATTACAGGAAGACATGGTTGGAAGATACGTTGTTCTATGTTTATGCTATCAGATTTTGAATGGCAAATTTAATGGGGCCAGAAAACAAATTTTTGTCCACATTTTCCCTTCTTACTCTGGGTAAATCTTGTGTTTATGGTCTTCATCAGTGAACCACAGTAACAACCTTGGAGAGAATCATTAGAAGCCAGCTTCATGGGCAGTGCAGTGGATAATGCAGTGTTATGAGTAATGAAATTATCAGCACTAAATAAATGGTATTAGGGAACTGCAAAGGCAAGATGACTTATGTTGTTTCAACACAAAGAGTTTCTGAAGAGCTAGGGCATGGTGAATAAGTGTGTGGCTACTTTTTCTCATGGTGGAGATAGGACATTTTCTAGGCATGACACATTTGACAGTGAAAAAAAAGAAGACATGATGGACCTGAACAGGAAGAAGTGGTGATCTTCATTTCAAGTTATAAAAAGAATACTGCACTCCAAATCAAATTATAAGTAATGTCAGCAGAGTCTAGGTCATGAAGAATTCTCTCTCTTATTTGTAACTTGGACACTATTTCATAGTGAAACTGGTCTAGAGAGGCTGCTATTTAGTAAAAAATTATTTTATTTTTTATTTCTTCTTCTTATTTTTTTAATTAATTTATTTATTTTTGGCTGTGTTGGGTCTTCATTGCTGTGCTCCAGCTTTCTCTAGTTGCTGCGAGTGGGGACTACTCTTCTTTGCGATGTGTGGGCTTCTCATTGTGGTGGCTTCTCTTGTTGCAGAGCACCGGCTCTAGGCACACAGGCTTCAGTAGTTGTGGCACCTGAGCTCAGTAGTTGTGGCTCACAGGATCTAGTGTGCAGGCTCAGTAGTTGTGGCGCATGGGCTTGGTTGCTCTGTGGCAAGTGGGATCTTCCCGGACCAGGCCTTGAACCCATGTCCCCTGCATTGGCAGGCAGATTCTTAACCACTGCGCCACCAGGGAAACCCTGAGAATTATTTTAAAAGAGCCAAGACCAGACAAAATGAATGCTATTTATGAAGCCATTGCAACAGTTCTGGAAGAGATAATGAGGATAGTGATACAAAGAATGAACATAATGGGTGTTCTCTATAATGCTATTTATTATGTTTTAAAATTGAAGATGTTCAATTATTCATTAACATGGAACTGATTAAAAAGGTATGATACATTCATTCAATGGAAAATAATTCAATTATTTTAAATGATATAGACCTATATTTAACATGTAATGTTATCACATTATTTTTTCAAGTAAAAAACAGACTGTAAAATGGTTTGTATAGTATTATCTCATTTGGGAGGGAATTAACTCTGCCCCTATATTCATTTGTACATTTATACAGGAAACATTTCTGAAAATAAGTATCCCCAAATACTAACAATGCTTGATTCTTCATGGCTGGATTAAAGGTGTTCTTAAAAAAATAAACCCTCCTCCCCAACCTATAACAGCATCAATACAAAGTAGACTGCTATATACATCCACCTCATCAGCTTAGGATATAATAAAGCCACAGCATATTTGCTATTCAAATGAATATGGCTTTGTATTCCCCATCCTAACATATGAAAAGTTCATTTTTCTTCAGAAGTTCTCTTCTCTGATATTTTCTGGGACCCCCCAGGTTTACTTACTAAGTCCAAAGGAGTCAGTTAAGGACACCATCAATAAAAAGTTCAGGCTGCTGAAGAGTCCAGCCTCTTTGCTGCAATTTCTGCTTGTGGTGGGACACAGTGTAACCTCCAAGATCAGGCAATCCAGAGTACTGAGCAAGACTCTGTCCTTGGCAGGAATCACCATGGTGGTTGAGGCCCCATCTGCCATAACTCTGGTCCTGCAGTCATTCCTCAGGATGCTAGATCAAGAACTGTTCTAGCATCAACTTTTTGTGTCCAGACTCATCCCTTTTTTGGCAGTTTGCTCCAAATGCAAACACAGCTCTCTTATTCAGCTGCCTCAAGTCATGGTCCAGTGTAAACTTTCTAGTCCAGACTGAGCATCACAATAGTCCACAACAGAGTTTTCAAAATGTGGATCAAACAGTCATAAATAACCCTATGTGATTGTATGTATGTCTCATGCGGGTGAGGGGAGCATGGAGAACCTTATAGATTATACCAATAATCTCTCCTCTGGGACATCTTTTTCTTTTCCCTCCTCAAGGGCATAGTCCAGTTAAACAAACCCTTAGTTTACATGATTACATTCAGTTAACATCTCAATCAGTAGTTGTTGCATTCAGATACAAGGTGGCCTCCCATTTTTCTCCAAAAGCAATGATTGGATAATTACCTTACATTGATGTAACTAAAGGATATATCCTGGTAGTTTTTCCATATATAGGATAGCTCCAAAATGTTCAGAAGCTCCCTAAAAGATGGTTTACTTTTTAAAATAATGAAAAACATTAACAAAGTTTGCTGATCATTAGACTAGCTGATCTTTATTGCAGCAATAAGGAGGCTGTAATTTCATGACTTCCCTCATTAAAGAGTAATCATAGATTATCTTTCAAGTAAAAGAAAGTGAGTAGTCTTCATAATTAAAGGAAAATGTGTTTAAGTTTTCCAAGTACTATGAGTTTGGAGTTTATTCATATTATTACATTTCTTATGAATGTACTAACCTCAAGTCCTGGAATTAGCTGTCTTTAAAAATTTAATTTGTATTTTTATGAAAAGAATGAATATGTATAGTTAAAATATCAAATAATGATAAAAAGCTTATAAAATCCAAAAAGAACTTCTATTTTACCTTATTTTTCTTTTTAGATCTTTATTTCCATTCACACCTATCCTCACTGACCATTGCTGATCTACTTTCCAGAGGCATCCATCTTTTTTTTTTTTAATTTTTACTGGAGTATAGTTGATTTACAGTGTTGTGTTAGTTTCAGGTATACAGCAAAGTGAATTAGTTATACATATATATATATATATATAGATATATATATATATATATTCACTCTTTTTTAGATTCTTTTCCCATATAGGCCATTACAGACTATTGAGCAGAGTTCCCTGTGCTATACAGTAGGTCCTTATTAGTTATTCATTTTACATATAGTAGTGTGTATATGTCAATCCCAATGTCCCAATATAACCCTCCCCCCTGTTACCCCCTGGTAACCATAAGTTTGTTTTCTACATCTGTAACTCTATTTGTTTTGTAGATAAGTTCATTTTTACCCTTTTTTTTAGATTCTGCATATAAGTGATATCATATGATATTGTCTTTCTCTGTCTGACTTATTTCACTCAGTATGATAATCTCTAGGATCATCCATGTTGCTGCAAATGGCATTATTTCCTTCTTTTTTATGGCTAATATTTCATTGTATATATGTACCACATCTTCTTTATCCACTCCTCTGTTGATGGACATTTAGGTTGCTTTTGTGTCCTGGCTTTTGTAAATAGTGCCAGAGGCATCCATCTTTAATTTTTTAAGCTATATCTTCTGTATTTATTTCCGTATTTCCAAATAATATAGTTTACATCTGTCTCTTTAGTCTTCAATCTCAGACATTTATTGACTTCCTATTATGGAAGATGAGAATTTTAGCTCTTTATCAGCTCCCTCTTTTTATCCAGTCATTGTTTCATATAGTTTGGGTAAGTCTATATTCAAGTGAGTCAAGTGATTGCATTTTCTTTCTACTACAACCTTTTGTTTTTCCTGGAGATAATGATTCTCTCTCTCTCTCTCCCCCCACCCCTTCCCTTGCTCTTTTTCTCTTTTTTTAAAATTTGCTTATATATATTTGAAACCATGGGTTAGTTTCCCTCACCCTCCAGTACTATTGTAAAATACCTCTTATTTCAGTTTCCACACAAACTTGTCAGATAAAATTTCAGTTTCATATTATCTGATGGATCTCTCTCCTCAAGGCTCCTCTCCTTCTGCTCCATGCTGTCCTTCTAGATTGGTTGCTTGCTTGGTCTAATTCACAACTATTATCTTTGCATTTTGTTTTACCATATTCCTGGAAGCTCTCTTTGCTTTATTCTGTGTTGGATTCCCCATTTTGCTGAGTCATTTGCTTTCCTTTTCTCTTGGTAATCCCTTTGGTTTTCTGGAGCATATCCTTCTGTAGTTTCCTTAGAAAAGGCTAAAGGAAAGGAACAGTTTTGACACTTTGTATACCTGATAATTTTTTTATTCTCCCCTTACACTTAACTGATAGCTTGCCTGGGTATAAAATTTGGGGTAGAAACTAATTTTCTCTTCAGAATTGCTCTGTAGTTTTTTTTTTTTTTTTTTTTTTTTTTTTTTGCGGTAGGCGGGCCTCTCACTGTTGTGGCCTCTCCCCTTGCAGAGCACAGGCTCCGGATGCGCAGGCTCAGCAGCCATGGCTCACGGGCCTAGCCACTCTGCGGCATGTGGGATCTTCCCAGACCGGGGCACGAACCCGTGTCCCCTGCATCGGCAGGCGGACTCTCAACCACTGCGCCACCAGGGAAGCCCTGCTCTGTAGTTTTCTACAGAGCTTTTAAGGATCTTGTTGGGACATGCAATGCAATGCAATGCAGATTCCTGAACCCTTTCTGGAAATTTTTAGAATTTTTTCCCTTATTCCTGCTAGTCTTAAATTTCAGAATATATGCATTAGCATTAATCTTTTCCATTTATTAGCCTGAGCACTTAGTGGATCCTTTTCATCAAATTTCACTTGGAAATTTTCTTGCATTGTTCTTTTTTGCAACTTCGACTATATGGATATGATGGATCTCCTGCATTGATGTTCTCTAGTTTCTTATTTTTGTTCTTTTTTCCAGTCTCTTTGTTTTTACTTTCTAGAAGCGTTCTTTTACTTTACCTTCTCACTCACTATTTAATTGAAATTTCTGTTTAATTGAAATTTCTATTTTGGTGGTCATATTTTTAATATTGAAATTTATTTCCTTTCTTTGATCATTTATAAAGATAGCATCTCGTTATTTTTCATGAATGCAATACCTTTTATTTTCCCTCTGATAATATAGCTATTTTTATTTTAAAGGTTTTTCCCCCCATTCCTTGCATTGCTTGTTTTCTCCAAATTCTCTTTTTAATCTATTTATTTTCTCTTTATCTTTCATGTTGGAGGCATTGTTTATTTGCCTCAAATGATCCATGGCTCATCATTCACATTTACTAGTGGTGGCTTGAAGCTGACTGAAAGCCAGTGTGTGTTGGTGTTGTTGACTGATTATCCAGCTTTTAGGTTGAAAACCCTTACATGTTAGTCTCTGTAGGTCTTTATTCTGGGGTGGTTCAACTTTATCAGGAAAATATTCTCCAATATATTGTTTGGGGAGTAAAGATTGTACTGCTAGAATTCTGGAACTGGTCAAAAAAGAGGGTTTGGGGGAGGTCTGTCTGTTCAGCATATAGACTTTCAAATTACGTAGCTACTGGTTTGGTTCAGTACCTTTTTTGTGTCTGGTGTCCTCACTTCTGAAGTTTCTTCTGTTCATTTTCCCCCAGAATACTGCCCATCTCCTGCAGGGAATGGGAAGGTGTTCATCTGTTAGTGTTGGGTAGGGACCTGGGGCCTCATTGCTTCTCATAACACATTTCCAAATAATCTTTTTCTTTTCAGCCTGTTGCCTCACCTGTGTCTTCTGCTTTACCAGCTATCTAAAATTCTTGAGAATTAAAAAAGTATATGTTAGCTTGTTTCTTGACATAATGGTTATACCCGTTCTTCCATGATTTTTCTCTCTTAATGTATTGCAGCTCTGGGTTATATGTGTCTTGGTTTTATAAAATAGAGATTGTGCTTCTGTTTCTTATTCATGTTGATGTTTTGGGGGTTAATTTTAGAGCATAGAATGTAAATGTTTACCATTCTTAATGTATATAAAGTATTCACCTCTCAAGTCATTACTCTTTACAATAAAAGCATAAAGAGTAACTTTATTCATGCATTTGCTAGTTATTTATCTTTACTGGGGAATGTTAGTTGGAGTTTCTCTTTAATTATAAGATGTGTCTTTTCAGTTGACAATGAGAAATATAGGATACCAAAAACAGTCTGGCCAAAATAGCTATGGTTATATGAACATAGAAAATATATTCCTGAGATAGTTCTTAATATAGTAATGTAACATAAATGAAAAATTATGCCAGTAACTAAAAATTAGAATGAACAAATTGTTTAAAATGTGTCTGTTAAGTGCTAGGTTCTGAGACAACAGAAAAAAATGACCGAATTGTACACTCTGTTAGAAGAAAAAGCCAGAAGTTGTTGACAGTCAAAGCCTTTCATACCCTCCCTACAGAAATCAGGGGGACCTTCCTTTTCTGCTATTTTCAGCCAGTTCTGAGCATGCAGGTTGCTCTGTCTGTGACATTTTCTCCTCTGCGTGGCTTCCACTGAAACCAGATCCATTGGTCTTGATACAGGTTATCATATGAGAATAGTAGGAATTATAGTAAACTAACTCAGAAGTCCAGGAAATACTGCATTAAATTTTTTTTTCTGGAAATGAACTCAATTTTTCAGCTTGGGCCCTCCCCCCCCCCCCATTCTGCAATCTTAGGCAAGTGCCAGGATGTTTGCAAGCCTGTTTCGGTCATTTGTCTTCTGTACAAGTGGTTAACTGTGAGAACACCATTGTCCCAGGCCACATGGTCTTTTCAACTCTGGCTGACCTGGTGCTTTTGGGTTGTGCTTGGTGTATGGTGAGCTTTGGTGAGTCTGGGAGCCCCCAACCCAGAAGATTAGCCTTTATCATGTCCCATGAGGTTCTTTCTTGGCAGTCCTTTTGCCTCTTGGGCATTGCCAGGGAACAGTCTACAAGCCATCTGCTCTCTACATTTGCAGACATCTTTCTCTTCAACTTTCATCTCTCAAATTCTTTTCTCCTATATGGTCTTGGTTCTTTTGGAAATAAAATCTAGGAAAGGAATTAAATGTAGGCAACTTTTGATTTCTAGTTTGCTCCACAGGATAGATACATTGATTTCTACCTTCTTGAATGGAAAGGTGAAAACATAAGAAAATCGTAATTAGTATTTCAAAAAGTCACTCTGTCAAGTTGTGAGCAGTCAAATCTACTTTGGAAGACCATGCATTCAGAGAAGAAGAAATTGTGGAGGACACCAAGTCCAGGATTTTCATTTTTCACATGAGGAGTCCGAGGGCCTGAAAGGTCAATGACCTGATGAAGGCCATGTGAACAGTCCTTCCCGTGAATTTGGTTACTGTTTCTGTTGACTCCAAACAAACACTGAATCAGTCTCATCCAGGCTTTTGGACTAAACTCTAAGGGAAACTCAAAATAGATTGAATTTGATTTTTATGTTGTTAGGTAATGTTTGGAACCAAAGGCTTATTCTATACAGTGCCTAGAACACTGTGGACTTTCCGTAACTATCAAACAACAACAGAACGTTAGTGTTTTCCAATGCTGGGCAAATGGGCATAGAGCTGGTCTTGACAGCATCCTTGCCTGACCCTCTGAGCCTGCAGCTTATTTGCTGTTGAAAATAGAGGACAGCTCTATTATCAACTCCTCTCATGGAGTGGATGAAAGGCAGCATTGAATGATTATGGAAATCACCCTAAACCTCTTTGGTTTTAAATATCCTTAGCTGTAAAATGAGTTTAATATACCCTTGACTACCCACTTCCTAGAGTTAGCATGAAAATTATGTGAAAGAATGTCATGAATTAACATACCCAACAAATATCTATTCCATGTCTATTGTGTTCTGGAGCATATTAGGCACAGCCAGTGCAGGGGTGAGTAGAATTGTATCTACTCTTGCCTGTATAATGCCAGTAATCACATAAATAAATCTATAGTTATTAAGCGTTCTGATAAAAAGCACTATGGAAAAGTAGAATGGTGTTAAGCCCCCTTGAGGAAGTAACGTTTAAACTGATAGCTGAAGGCTGAGTAGGAGGTCATCAGGCATAGGGTTGTGGGAAGAGCATTCTAGACACAGGGCATGGCAGGTACAAAGGCCCTGATGAGAGCACTGAAGTAGGCTAGTGAGGCTGGAACAGAGCAAGAATGGCAGAATGTGAAGGTGGAGCTGTAGGCAGGGGCCACATTTTGTGGCCTTGTATGTGAGACTGCTTTGTCAGCTTGTTAAGAATCTCAGATGTTAAATAAGATTCAGTGAGGCTTCAGAAATCATGGCATACACCATATATAAAAATAAATTCAAAATGGATTAAAGACCTAAATGTAAGACCTGAAACCGTAAAACTCCCAGAAGAGAACATAGGCAGAACACTCTCTGACATAAATCATAGCAATATTTTTTTGGATCTTTCTCCTAAGGCAGATAAATAAAAGCAAAAATGAACAAATGGGACCTAATTAAACTTAAAAACTTTGGCACAGCAAAGGAAACCATCAACAAAACAAAAAGACAACCTACTGAAGGGGATAAAATATTTGTAAATGACATGACCAGCAAGGGGTTAATCTCCAAAATATATAATCAGCTCATACAACTCAATATCAAAGAAAACAAACAACCCAATCAAAAAATGGGCAGAAGACCTGAACAGACTTTTTTTCCAAAGAAGACATACAAATGACTAACAGGCACATGAAAAGATGCTCAACATTGCTAATTACTAGAGAGATGCAACTTAAAACAACAATGAGAAATCACCTCACACCTGTCAGAATGGCTATCATCAAAAAGTCTACAAGTAATAAATGCTGGAGAGGGTGTGGAGAAAAGTAAACCCTCCTACACTGTTGGTGGGAATGTAAATTGATACAGCCACTATGGAAAACAGTATGGAGGGTCCTCAAATATAATCCAGCAATTCCACTCCTGGGTATCTATCCAGAAAAAATGAAAACTAATTCAAAAAGATACATGCACCCCAATGTTCACAGCAGCACTATTTACAATAGCCAAGATACAAAAGCAACCTAAGTGTCCATCAACAGATGAATGGATAAAGAAGATGTGGTATGTATATATACAATGGAATATTACTCAGCCATAAAAAGAATGAAATAATGCCATTTGCAGCAACATGGATGGACCTAGAGAATATTATACTTAGTGAAGTAACTCAGACAGGGACAAATACTGTATGATATCACTTATTTGTGGAATCTTAAAAAAATAAAACAAATGAGTGTATGTAGCAAAACAGAAACAGACTCACAGATGTAGAAAACAAACTAGTGGTTACCAGTGGGGAGAGGCAAGACAGGGGTATGGGATTAAGAGATACAAACTACTATGTATAAAATAGATAAGCAACAAGGATATATTGTACAGTGACAAGGAATTATAGGCGCTACTTTGTAATAACTTTTAATGGAGTATAATCTATAAAAATATTGAATCATTATGCCGTACACCTGAGACTGATATAATATTGTAAATCAACTCTACTCCAGTAAAGAAAAGAAATCATGGCATGGATGTTGATCAGAGTTTTGAGTTAGTTATTATCAATGCTCAGTCTGTGGTTCACTTCGTTATCAAATAGTGGTTGTACATGTGGTATCTGGAGACAATGGCCTGGGCCTGAATCTTGGCTCTGACAGTTCTTAGCTGTGTGATCTCAGGCAGCTACTTACCTTCTCTGTGCCTCTTTGTCCTCATCTGTAAAATAGTGAAATAATGGCATCTACTCAGAGGGTTGTTGGGAGTTAAATGAGTCAGTATGTGACAGTTATTTTACGGAGAGCCTGGGGTATAGAAATGCACTCAGCATGTGAATAACTATTACCTCTATGTTTGGGCTGTATTGAGGTTGACAGTAGTCTTTCAGATGAATGGTGCCAGTATTTTTATTTGTTTGAAAATATATCTTCCATAGCATCTTTGTGGTGTGGTGAGGAGAGCTGAATCTGGGGTAGAAGTACTGGCTTAGTGTAGGATTATCTTCTAAATCTCAGTTTCTTCATCTGTTATTTAGGAGAAATCTTACTGCCTGCCACTATTTTCATCATTTTTATACTCTGCATCATTTTCAATAACCTGCATTTAACATGGAGAAAGAGGTCTCTTTTGTAATATTCCTTCTCTGTAATCTGGTGGTTTATAGACTAGCAGCTGAATTCAGTCAACAGCTGAATGTATTTGCTTTCCCTGGTCTTGGAAGAACTGTAACAAAGAAGAAGCTAAGAACCATGCCTCTCCTGTTATGCTGATAAAGACCTTTTTATTTCTCACTGGACAACATTGTTCTATCATTCCTGTTGTTGCCTTTGCGTCATGGAATAGTCTCACTTTTTTCAACAACCCAGGTCCTTTCTATTTTGTGTCTTATATTTAGAGTCTGCCTTGTTGCATGATTTCACTTTCCCTTGTGATAAAATCTAACACTCATACAGAATCGGAAATGAGAATGGTGATTGTTTCCTTATTAATTGCATTATTGCCTTTTCCTAAATCCTGTGTTAATTGGTAGCCTCTGCATGTATCCTGCTTCCTTCATATGTGTTAGATTACAGCAACTTGGTATCTGGGTTATCAAATGGGACCCATCTGTGGGGGAATTATATCACAGCAGGAAATAATTTAAATCTTTAAAACTGAATTTTTATGCGTTGTGAGAGAAAGGAGTTCCAGGGAAAAAAGGTAGAGAAATAATGTTTTACAAAATGCTCTCCCTTATGTTGCTTCATCCAGTCTCGCCCTTTGGAGAAGTACCTTGTCTGATGTCTCTTTTAGAGATGAGGAGACTGAGGGCCTCATTAGCAGAGATTCACTTACCCCAAGTCACACAGCCAGCATATTGGAGAGCTGGGCTTGAACCCTGGTCTTTTGCCAACCTCAGTAATGCCTGCACCATGACATGCAGTTGTGGGTTATCAAGAGGGAGCTAGGTTTTCTGGTTGCTAATGATCTTCTCCCTGGCTTTCATTTTAGTGATGTTGTCTGTGGGCTTGTATTAGAAATAAATAAGCAATGTGGGCAGAGTGTTTCAAGTCCAGAGGACCCTGGTGCTGACGTGTGCTGTTCCCAGTGACTCACAGCCAGTGATGTATGTCTAGATTAACAGGGAATGTGTGCCTAATGCACGGGGCTCCAGGGAAGGAACTAAAACTACGAAATCAATCAAGTATAGCTCTTTGTACATGTGCGACACCAAACCCAGATCACGTTGTGACCGTGACACTTGGTCAAACTGATTATTCTACGCAGGACCATGGTTGCATTACATCTTCTGTCTGATTGGAGAGGAGGGGACGTCTTGGGAAGCGTCATACCTTCCTGCTTTGGAGACAGGGCTCAGGATTATTACTCCTCGAGGCAGGTGACTACCTCTTCTGAACAGCAGGGCGAGCTGTAGATACAGTCAGAGCTGTGGGAGACAACTCCTGTAGTAGAGAGAATTTGCGTGCTTTTAACACGCATCAAGGATTGTGCATTAAGGCTGGAATATCAGCCCTAGCATACATTAAAATTACCCCAGGAATTTTGAGAAAGTATATATACCTGAAGTCCCACCCCAGCACAATCAAATCAGAATCTCTGGAGAGGAAATTAAAAGAGAATAGAGAGGGAGTATCTTTTGATGGGATCCCCCCTCTTTCATTCTCTCTTTTGATCAGTAAGCCTTGACTTCCAGAGTTATGTCTGCTCTGCTACACAACCACTGCCATTAGGTATTGTGGACTCTTACAAAGGAACAAGACTTCTTGATTTCAGCTGCAAATGATCTCTTCCTGGCTTTCATTTCAGTGATGTTATTACTTGTGTGGGGTTGCTGGAAACTAACGAGAAAGGAGGACAGAGCCTCTCAAGCCTGAGAACCCTCTCAGGGGCTGATATGTCCATTTCCATTGGATCACTGCTCATGGTGGTTCAATTAGAATAACTGGGGAAGCTTTCAAACAACAGTGACACCTCAGCACCATTTCTCAAATATTCTTATTTAATTAGTCAGGTGTGGGGCTTGGGTTTTGGTAGTTTTACAAAGTTCCCAGGTGCAGCCAGGAATTGGAAAAGCACTGAGGGCTACTGGGTGCTAGGCAGCTCACCTGCACACTCTGTTTGAGGGAATGCCCTCGAGTGAAGGTGCCTGTGCTGTCCAGCTAGTGGTCAGAGAGGTTATTCAGTGTTCCATCAGCAGGTGGCTATATTGTCATTCTGCTCATTGCTCTTAGGCTCCTTAGTTCTGTTTGGGAAATAATGGATCTCTGTGCTCCTGACCTCCACCCCAGGAATTCAAAGTCAGGGATGACAGCAAGTCGCCTGCTGAGGAGACCTTAGGTAAGTTGGTGCAGGGTTTGTGAGGATGGCTATAAGAGTTCAAAATCTGTCCACACTGGCCTTCTTAGCCTTTGGCCATCTCACACTTTGGGCTTCAATAAAAATGATTATGTTGCAGTCAAGGAAGAAACCAAAACCCTTTTAGTAGTGGGAGGCTGGAGAGAATAAGAGGTGGTAGATCAGGGAGGATCTTAGGAGATAAAGAGGTTCTGTGTTTTGATTTTGACTCTTTGATGGGAATCTGACATCATCCTTCCAGCCTCTAGAGCTCGGGCCTCTCAAAGTGGCTTTTCTGCCTTTTATAAAGGTGACTGAAAATGCCCCAGTGGTCGGGTCAGTCCTGATCTCCCTGGATCTGAAAAAATGGAAATATGATCTTATGGTGCTTAAGATTCCCATTTGGAAGGTCTTGTGGAAAAACATGAAGCCAAACAGAAAGGGGAAAAAATGCCATGGA
The DNA here is from genome assembly GCF_964165515.1 of Mesoplodon bidens. Taxonomy (NCBI): domain Eukaryota; kingdom Metazoa; phylum Chordata; class Mammalia; order Artiodactyla; family Ziphiidae; genus Mesoplodon; species Mesoplodon bidens. Next base: position 84,180,790 of record NC_138162.1, read on the forward strand.
CGCTTCCTCTGGCTTTCTATGTGCTTAGTATACAAAATGCCAGTGGAGTTTAGGGGCTGTCAAGCCTTGGCCTGGTCATCCGTTCATCACCTCAAGTCTCCTTGGTGCAGACTGCCCCTCCTTCGTGAATCCTTGCTCGTCTTGTCAGCTGAGTTAAGCGTTGTTTTCTTTTTCTCTCTTTTCTAAGCACTTTGTGGCCTCTTTAAGGCAAGGTCTTACTTACAGCACTTCTTTCTCCCCCTTAGACTGTTAAGTTCTCTCAGGCAAGAGTCCTGCTCACTCATTTCTTTGTGTCTAACGTAGCACCTCTGTATAGTTGATGCTCACAGAATTTGTTTTTTTAATAAGTAAATGATTGAAGAGGCCCTTCTGCTCTCTCTATCTTCTTGATTTGAATGTTGAAAGCATTTCCTTCCTGGGTTCTTAAAGTTAACTTTTAAATGAGAAGATCTTCATGGACAGTGGTTGAGATGGTAGAAGAGGCTCAAGCTGATCTTCCTTTGAAGTTTGCAGTCCAGTGGTCAGCACAGCTGGGGAGTTGAGGGGGGACCTGTTGAGACAAGCTTTGCCCCTTTCCTGATCTCAGTAACCCTTGCAAGTTCTAAAGTATGGGCTCTGAGGTAGGGAAACTGAACCACGGCAAAGAAATAAAACTCCTCATCATTTCATGAACAGAGCCGCAGAGAGGGCCTCACCTCCCTCAGTGCCTGGCACTTGGCAGACATGCAGTAAATATTTGTTGGATGAACTTGTCTAAAATAACCCAAGAAGGCACTAGTTCACAAAGGCTTCTGGTAGCTTCTAATGTGCAAATTGGCTCCACTTCTGTTGTTTTCCTAGCATGATGGAGATACTATTAAGTTGAGGTGATTCATTGGTCATTGCCAGAACAGTTTTATTGGGATGACTATTACCATGTATTTAACTTCTCAGAGCCCCGTAGCATTTTATTGCTGATTATTTTTCCATTAATCCATTCAACAGTGATGGAGATGTATTGTTTTAGCAGGGGCTAATCTATTCAGCTAGCTGTGTGCCCAATGAGCCCCTGGTTAAAATCCCCACAGAGACCCTCCCAGAATATATCAGGACCTTTAATTATGTGGTGCTAATAGAGATCACACAGAGTTTCCTGTGACATTTTCACTAGACAAGTATTATAGACGTCTGTGATTACCAACGTATAGAAAACTTACCAATGAGGATATAATTAAGATAGGTTTCAAGGGAGCAGCATCCAGGAAATTATTGAGTTTTTTTTAGAAGAGAAATAAAAGATGACTGACAGGTATCTAGGACTTTCATGGTTACATATATACCCCATAAAAACCGATTATTTAAATAGAGTGTTCTTTTTGTTTTGATCTCCTTGAAAGAGTTTTATAAGTTCTCCTGATCTAAGATATATTCATATATAGAGAAGGAAGACAAATACCTATGAAATAAATATAGTTGTAAACCAAGGCTTTTGGTTGTTGCAAAGTGTTATATATGCCATTCTATGAAATTAGAATTTTTGATGTATACGGTGACTTAGTGTGATGTTTTCAGATATTTTTTTGGCAGCAGCAGAACAATTTTGGGGGGAGGGAGGAATGAAAGCTTACATGGGACCCCAGTATATAAACTGTTTCCGTTTATCCGCAGTTTGCTCTTCCCAAACCCCCGCTTTGTAGGCCCCTGTCCCCAGACACCATCCATTCGGAAGCACCTTTCTGGAAGTCTTGGGCTGTACACAGTTTGAAGAGTATTGTCCTATTGAGCAGAGTTTATAGAAGAATTCTCTGGAGTGAAAATGGACCCCTTTTCCTCCTTGAGAAGACACGTGGGTAAGCTTTCAGTCACCGCCTCTGTCTCTGAACTCTCTTTAGTATATTCAGTAGTAATAGTAATAGCAGATAGATCAGCCCTGTTTTAAAACATTTCATTTGTTGAATTGTTAGCATTGTTGCTAAGGGAGATCCTCAAGAAATGTGTTTCCGGTTCTTGTGAAAATCTCAGTAGACAGCAGGTGCAAAGTGTAAATGTAGTGGTACCAGAATCTGTTATCATCCTAATATGCAATAACAGTTGAGCACACACACAAGAGAAGACACACCATAATAAGCATGCTCTGGTGAAACATCTTTGCTGGGTTTTTTTAGAGGGAAGGATGAATTCTAACATCTAACAAGAATTTCACACATAGGAGTTATTAAATAAATAATTGAGGCTTAAGTTATGCATGATTTATGTAATATTCTTATTTTAAAAATTTGAGGCAGACGTTATATAAAATTTTATTGTCTATTATGACTTGGCAGAGTGGCCACATTTTAGGAGATTGAATGGAGGAAAGGGCCCTGAATGAGAAGCCTTATCATCTGGGCCGCAGGCTTACCTTGGCCCAGATGAGTTGGTAGGACATCACAGGCCAGAGAGGCTAAATTATTTGCTTACGTTCCTTATCTATAAGACGAGGAGGTTCACCCTGATGATCTGAGCTCCCTTTCAAACTGGAGCATTCCACAGGTATCCACGATCTATGCTGTTGTCGATCGTGCTGCTGCCCATGTGATACACATGGGTGAACTCAGCTGGGGAGACCAACCTGTGATTCGTGCTCCTGCACTTGCAATTCTGATCACTCGACTCCTTAACTAGTCATACCAGCCTAAACTGTGCTTTGCAAACTCCTCCCTCATGGGAAATCTTGCCTGGTTCAAAAGAGAGTTTCTGGCTCTGGTTCATGGCCCTCAGCAGAGCACAGCATTTATCCTTCTGCTTTTTATACTTGGTGATTAGCAGCCGTGTTCCTGTTAAATAGCCCATGGTTAGTTTCTGCACATCAGACAGATTATCAACGCCTTTTGCTTGTCACGAATCTATATTTTTATGGCATCATTTATATTGTCAAAAATATACGTTATGATAATAAATAAAATGAACTGCATTTGGCACTTTTTAACACTCTAATTATCTTTTTAAAGTAGCTAGTTAGAATGTAGTGCTCTTATCTGCAGTACCTTATCTCAGATATAAATCACTTGTTTATCTTTAAATCTTCCTGGTTCAGAATTTCCTGTAGTATTTGCATTTCTCCCCAGTATCACATCTATTTATTATTGTTTCATTTCTTTATGCTTAAGTGTCACTTCTCTGAACCAAAACTCTTTTAAAAAGGCCCATAGGCACAACTGCAGGCACTCAGTTGAGAGATTTTTGTGAATGGCATGAATCTGATTGCAAAAGTGCCCTTCTGGGGTTGTAGTCAAACTTTAGTGTCAATAAGATCACCAAGGATGTTTGTTAAAATACATCTTTGGGGCCTATTTCGCAGGGATTCTGATTCAGCACATCTGGGGTATGTCCTAGGACTCTGTATTTCTACCAGCAATCCCAAGTGATTCTGATGCAAGAGAATACTCTTGCTGTAGGATGTTATTTAATGACTCTGTGGGTGGGATATGGTGCTGTGTGACCAGGGCCTGGTACTATATGGTCCCCTTATGGCTCAGTTTGCTCCCTCTGTCCTGGGGCATGGGTTGCACTCATGGTTATCTTAGGCCAGTTATTTTTGTAGCCTTCACAGAGGCTTCCAGAAGCATCACTTCTGGAAACATCCTTCTTTTTCCTATGCAACTTTTTTGTATATTAATATTTGAGAACCATTTCTTTTTTTTTTTTTTTTTTTTGTTTTTTGCGGTACGCAGGCCTCTCACCGCTGTGGCCTCTCCCGTTGTGGAGCACAGGCTCCGGATGCGCATGCTCAGCGGCCATGGCTCACGGGCCCAGCCGCTCCGCGGCATGTGGGATCTTCCCGGACCGGGGCATGAACCCGTGTCCCCTGCATCGGCAGGCGGACTCTCAACTACGGCGCCACCAGGGAAGCCCGAGAACCATTTCTTGAATGGAACATCAGAATTAGATTTAAACCTTTAGAAAATTTCCTAACCAAATGCCTGAGAGGAAGGAATATATAGATTTTAGTGTTTGGACTTAGAAAAGCAACATCCTAAGTGGAATAGTAATATGAGAAGAAATAGATAAGATACTGGGAGGAAAGCAAATACAGATAATATTCAATAAATACTATATCCCAGATTTAATAAATGCTTCTAAGGACTTCATGATTTGAATGGTCACTTCATTCTCTGAAAATTAATACCTAAACTTTCAGAGGTGGGTGTTCAGAAGCATTCTTATTAGACTTCTTTACTGGAATAACCCTCCTTACCCCTAATGAAGCCCAAGTGAAATTCTAAGGATGTTTATTCAACCATGGTTCCAGGGCGTTTCCATTCAAGTCCCCTGAATGTGCAAGTAAAAAAATGCAGATTTTGGGGTTCCACCTCAACTACAGTGAAATATAGGCAGTAAAGTTTGGGAATCACACATGCATTTTTAGAAAGCTCTTGAACTGATTCTTATGCATACTGAAGGCTGAGGAGCTTAAAGATGCTGCTGTAATGATGTAGAACACGGTACTTCTGTACACTGTACTTCTGCAAAACAAAACACAGCAAAACAACTCCTGAAGAGTGGTGAGAAAGAAATGCCCAAGCGCTTAGAAATTTTGTGAAGCAGAGGTTTAGAAGGTCATAGGCTTTCAGCCCAACTGAACCCCTAACTGGCTGCCTGAGCCTGGGCAAGTGTCTGAACCCACTAAGGTTGTGAGGTTGACACAAAGAGCCAATGATTCTTCAAATGGGGAGCCAGTGCCGTCTGAAAAATGCTGCTCAAGTTTTTCTGTTTAGAAACAGGAGGGCTCAGGTTGGTGAAGTGATCTCAGCCAATTTGACCATTCAGCAATATTCAGGTCCATTTGTTAAAATTCCACAAAATCCTCATATGTCCATTTCCCCCACAATCTTTCTATAGGTGGTATTTTCTGTTGAAAACAGCCTTAGGCCAAATTCTGCCAAACATTCCCACTTTCATTAGTAAGGAGACATCAAAACAGCCATACTACCTGTTCTTGTAAACCTAGAAGATCCTTATTTCTCTGACTTTTGGCATTTCTATGACATCTTAAATGAGAGGTTCTAGTGATGCCGATTCAATACTTCTCTGATGCCTAGATGCTAACTCTCTTTTTGGGTCAGATGACAGTCCTCTGTGAAGTGGGAAGAACATAGGACCAAACAAAGCTCTAGATTGTCCCAAGCATTAGGATACTTAGAATATTGCTGACTTTATTCTTCTGGTTCAAGAAACGTTGGTGAGGCCTTAACAGTCGATCTGATTTCCATTTACTTTACCAGAGAAAAAAGATTTCTAACAATCCTTATGCTAATAAAGAAACCATCTGGTGTTGATTTTGATAACCATATTTGAAGTTCTTACTAAAATCTTTTGGAGGTTGGTATTCTTGATAAGTGTAGAGATGCCTCTAGACACAGTCTATTTTGAAATAAATTACCACACAGCCAGCACTAGCACACGACCAATGTTTCTTTTTTACCTAATGGGGATTGGCCTCAAAGTTTAGAAGCACCTTAGCAATCCACGTAAAGTCCTGAATTAAAGGTAGAATAGTACTGGGGTTTCCAACCAAGTTTTAGGTCTCATGTATTTTTTTTTAATTAATTAATTAATTTTATTTTTATTTTTGGCTGCATTGGGTCTTTGTTGCTGCGTGCGGGCTTTCTCTAGTTGCGACGAGCAGAGCTACTCTTTGTTGCGGTGTGCGGGCTTTTCATTGCGGTAGCTTTTCTTGTTGCGGAGCATGGGCTCTAGGCACACAGGCTTCAGTAGTTGTGGCACGTGGGCTCAGTAGTTGTGGCTCGTGGGCTCTAGAGCGCAGGCTCAGTAGTTGTGACGAACAGACTTAGTTGCTCCGCGGCATGTGGGATCTTTCGGGACCAGGGCTCGAACCTGTGTCCCCTGCATTGGCAGGTGGATTCTTAACGACTGCGCCACCAAGGAAGTCCCAGGTCTCATGTATTTTAAATATATTTGAAGTCTGAGGAGTAGTACTGGGGAAGCCACAGTTCCATTACATATCTGCAGCCTTCTGCCTTTTCCTGCAAGGGGGCAGTATTACCCCCAATTAAGAACTACTGCTAAAAACTAATCTCAGGGCTCCCTGGTGGCGCAGTGGTTAAGAATCCGCCTGCCAATGTAGGGGACATGGGTTTGAGCCCTGATCGGGGAAGATCCCACATGCTGTGGAGCAACTAGGCCCGTGCGCCACAACTACTGAGCCTGCGCTCTAGAGCCCGCAGGCCACATCTACTGAGCCAGTGTGCCATAACTACTGAAGCCTGCACACCTAGAGCCTGTGCTCTGCAACAGGAGAAGCCACCGCAATGAGAAGCCCATGCACCGTTATGAAGAGAATAGCTCCCGCTTGTAGCAACTAGAGAAAGCCTGCGTGCAGCAACGAAGACCCAATGCAGCCAAAGATAAATAAATAAATAAATAAATAAATAAATAAATAAATAAATAAATAAAATTTATTAAAAAACCCCCACTAATCTCAGGGACTCTCCCAGTTGGTTTGTGTTGCTAAAAATAGATGCCCATTACGTTAACTGGCACACTTAATGAGTAGGTGTAAAGTGGAGCTTGAAGCTATTTGCCAGTAGGGCCAGGAGAGCAGATCTGTCCCATGAGTGGAAAGACTTGGTAGCTGGGAGGAGGTAGACATTGAGGAAGTGAGTTGGGGGAGGTGATGAGGGGAGGAGCCATCAGCCATCAAGATGATAAGAGGTTACCTAGGGTGACAGAAGAGGTGAGAAGTCTCTGGTGTTAGGATGACAGAAAGGACTTGAAGAATAGGGAAGTCTATAGTGGGATTTTATGTTTGCTGTGTGATGTAGAATGGAATACCTTTCTGCTGAAGGTCTTGATGCTTTGGGGATGAAGAAATAAAAATTCAGCAGGGGCATGAAATTAACACCAACGGTGACTTTGGGAATGTGAATCTCCTGAACATTTATACAAATATTAGTAAAGGCAGTGGACCTTGCGCAGTATGGGGACTGGTGATTTGAGAAAATCTTATTTACATTTTAAGTCATAGAATGACCCCATTCTCAGGGTAAGAATAGTAATTTGCTTAAACAAATATTTCTGGAAGACTTATTATTTGCTTAGCCAGGTGCTGGTAAATTATCTAAAGGAAAGAGAAAACAGTTCTTGCTCTCCAAGAAGTTATTTTCTCTGTAGAAAAACAAAATATTTCTATTTAAATGTTTAGCATGTCAGTGACCATTGTCTTTGAAGTAGCTGCTGTGTTCAATTCAGAAGACTTGGGAAGGGATGGACCTAGAGCCACGGTTGTCAGCTATGGCTGCACACTAGAATCACTTAGGGAGTCATTTAAAGCTTTTTTTTTTTTTTTAAATGGAAGCATAGTTGATTTACAATGTGTTAATTTCTGCTGTACAGCAGAGTGATTCAGTTATACATATATACATTCTTTTTCATTATGGTTTATCACAGGATATTGAATATGGTTCCCTGTGCTATACAGTAGGACCTTGGTGTTTATCCATCCTATATATAATAGTTTGCATCCATTTAAAGCTTTAAAGACACACAAAGACACATATATTCCTAACCCAACATTATTGTATCATCCATATTTCCCTTTTCTCGTGTTCCGGATGGAAATCAAACCAACCTAAATTTCCCCTTATTTACTCCTCTTCTGCAGGGATGCACAGTTTCTAAAATGTCACATTCTCTCTTTTATCTCCCACATTTGTATAACATGGCAGTGGGAGTTTACTCTAGAAATTCCAATACCACAAAAAGTTATCTATAACTGTAAGATCTCCAGGGCTCAGGTGGTTCACATACTTCCTATAGCCAGCATATCTAATGCAACAGCATTCCAGCCCAACAGAAAAATGTTGTCAGCCTCTTGGAACGTGTTGTGTGGGATTTGACTTATGTGCCTCTGCTCTAACAATGAAGTCAGTCTCTTTAGAAAATACTCAGAGAAAAAAACAATAAAGGGATATATATGACAGAAGAACATTGCCTAAGTCAAGCCAAGTCAAGCCACTCTTACTATCAGCTCTGGAACAAAGATGTCAAGGATGTTTGAGTTTATCTAATTTTTTTTTTTTTTTGCGGTACGCGGTCCTCTCACTGTTGTGGCCTCTCCCGTTGTGGAGCACAGGCTCCGGACGCGCAGGCTCAGCGGCCATGGCTCACAGGCCCAGCCTTTCCGCGGCACGTGGGATCCTCCCGGACCAGGGCACGAACCCGCGTCCCCTGCATCGGCAGGCGGACTCTCAACCACTGCGCCACCAGGGAAGCCCTATCTAATTTTATATAATCAGTCAGTCATTCCTCCATCCTTTTTTTTGTCCATTCCTAGAGTCCATCAGTAACCCTGTAGAAAAATTATCCTTCTTTTGCGCTCAGTGCTATTTTTGGCTCTCTGATCAAACGAGTAATTCCTGGAATGTTCCGTTTGTTTTATGTTTGTGGCACTCTGGGAAAGCGGGGCAGCTCACCTGCCCTACTCTCTGGCTGATTCTAGCTGGGAAAGCTCCCAACCTCTGTGTCTGTAATACAAGACCCTACAAAAGCAAAATGAATCATCTTTCCACTTCCATTTCTCCTGCACATTAAAGGCTGATGACCTATAGTCATGATCCTGGCCCTGAATTGGGTTGCAGCATGTGATCTGATAGCACAAAGCAAGATCAATACCTGCCACTGTGAAATGCCAATGGAACATAAATTAGGAAGAGAATATTTTCTAACGCTGGCCCCAAGCAGTGACTGGTTGGGTGCAAGCCATGCTGTTGGCCAAAGAAAAGAGAGAGCAACTTTACTTAGCAGCAGGGTAGACTCTCTACTAGGATCATATTATGTGCTGTTCCTAGTTCTCTTTATTGATGTCCAAATAATGAATTGAAGTGCGATGATCCTCGCTAAAGTTTTTCAAGATTTTACTACTAAAAAGTTATCAGAAAGTTTCTAACCATGGCTAGAGAAGTATGTGATCTGATCTAGGCATAGGTTTCCTTATAAGCGTTTTGAGCGTAAAAGATGATTTTGGCCAGCCCCAAGACAGGGTTTACCTAATACAAGACTGGTTTGGAGTTGTAATTAAGTTGGTTGCTGATGAGCAGCAGATGCGCCTCCTCTCTGTCCTTCCTGGGCCATCATGCCTTTCCGTGATATGAGGCCCAAGCTTTTCAAATTTCCAAAATGGAAATAATTTTTTTCTCATTTTTAATTAATACAGAGTTTTTGGGGGAAAATAATTCAAGCCCATGAGAGTAAAGGAAGAAAATAAATCTTGCCCATTATGCTATCACTCTGCAGTAATTGCTGATTGTATATGGGCATATCTGTTTCCAAGTCTTTTTTGGTGTGTTCTCACACACATATATTTTTCAAAAGCAGGAACATAGTGTAGGTGGTATGTGATCTTTACTCGAACTAAATAAATAGCACCCCACTTCCCCACCATTTTTGAAATGAGAATGAGCAACAAAGGTTTAATGCAAATGAAGGTCAAAATATCACATTAATTACTGATAAAACCTTAAGATTGGAGGGTGTTTTATGGCTGCAGTCAGGAGGACTTCCTAATACTGAGACTTATTATTAGATAGACTCAGTATAATTAATTAGATCCCTTAATATAACATGTCCATCTTCACATAGTGTTTTACTGTATGTCCTTTTGATTGAATGGAATACAACATTTAAAAATTAGTGTAAGCTAAACAGCGACAGAGAAGATGGTTATCTTAAAGAAGTAGAAGAATCTGCAGTAATCCAGGAGAACCCCAACTATTTTAGCTTATAAAGGACAAGAATTGAGGCAAATTCAGGGAAAATTTGGTCACTCTCTAGTATCTCATAATGATATATGAGAATAGAGTTTGCTTACATCATCCCAGCATATTCTTTTCTCTAAGTTTTGATGATGAAGTCACTATTTTTAGTTTCTCTGTTAGTTACCTCTGTAATTTCCAGTATTAGAATTAAACCTCTATCTCTGGCTCTATCAACTTTCAACTGTATCTCCAAACTCCCAGCATCCCTCTCTTCTTAGAGATGACCTGTTGACACCCCTTGCCTTTCTTCAACCTCCCTCAATTCTGGTCAGCTATTACATGGCTTAATATCATAAGGGAGATAACTTTAATATATTTTTTGTAGCTGTGATTAAAGTCTTCCATGCTGTATCTACAGGTTGATTCTAAAAATTGAAAACTAATATACAAAAATGTTTGCATTTTTATGATATGTTAAATTTGTTAACTGCTGAACAAAAAGCTCTGATTATAGTTCTTTTTCTAGATTGCAATATTATAAATCCTGTTCCTCTCAAGGTGAAGAGTTTCCTTTCATACACTGCACCAATTAATCAAAATCATACCTCATCTTAGTTATTTCACATATGGCCCATGACATCCTCATGTGGAATTCTGGTTTTCCTGGAGTTTTTAAAAAACAGCCTTATTCAGATATAACTTATATACCATAAAATTCATCTATTATAAGTGTACATTCCATGATTTTTTAGGAAATTTACAGAGTTGTGAGACCATCACCATATGTAGATTTTGAACATTTTCATCACCCCCCAAAAGTTCCCTTGTGTTTCTCTGTAGTAAATCCCTGTCCCTATCACCAACTCCAGGCAAGCGTTAATCTGCTTCTGTCTCTATAGATTTGCCTTTTCTGTATTCTTCATATAAATGGACTCACACGATATGTAGTCTTTTGTGTCTGGCTTCTTTTACTTACAATGTTTTTGGAGTTCACCCATGTTGTAGTTCTAACCTTTTTATTGCTGAGTAGTACTGTATTCCATTGTACAGATATACCATGTTTTGTTTATCCATTCACTACCAGTTGAGGGACATTTGGACAGTTTCCAGTTTTTGGCTAGCATGAGTAGTAACACTGCTGTAACATTTGCATACAAGTCTTTGTGTAGACATGTTTTCATTTCTTTTGGGTAGAAAATTAAAGAGTAGAATCACTGTGTCATATGGTAAGTATATATTTAACTTTTGAAAGAAACAGCCAAACTGTTTTCCAAAGTAGCTGTACCATTTTACATTCCCACTAGTCATGCATAAGAGTTGCAATTTCTCCATATCCCTACCAATACTTGGTATTGTAATTCTTTTGGATTAAAGCAATTCTAGTGGGCATGCAGCAATATCATATTATGGTTTTAATTTGCATATTCCTAATGACTAGTGATGTTGAGTATCTTTTTATTTTAGTAGCCAATTGTATACCTTCTTTGGTGAAATAGTCTATTCAAATGTTTTGCCCATTTTTAAATTGGATTGTTTTCTTATAATTAAGTTGTAAGAGTTTTTAATATATTCTAGATACAAGTTTTTATTAGGTATATGATTTGAAGACATTTTAATATTTTCTTTCATATTTTCATATGTTCATATAAAAGTCTGTGGATTTAAAAAAATGTTTTTTGGTTGTGATTTTGAAGAGCTAAAGTGTTTAAGTTCAGTTTATCAGCTTTTTCTCCTATGAATCATTATTTTATTAACATTTAAGAAACCTTTGCCTAAACCAAGGTTACTAAGATATTCTCCAATGTTCATCTAGAAGTTTTATACTTTACCTTTTATATTCAAGTTCATGATCCATTTGAATTAATTTTTTGGTGAGTATAAGTCAAAGTGTAAATTCTTTTTCTTTTCTTTTTTGCTTGTCAAAGGTTCCCAAGGCCACTCTTAGGTTTGATGATTTGCTCAAGGACTCACAGGATACAGAAAAGCTGTTATATTCACGGTTATAGTTTATTACAGAAGGGCTTATTACAAATTAAAATCTGCAAAGGAAAAAGGATGCTTAGAGAAGATTTCAGGAAAAACCAAGCGCAGGCTTCTAGTTGTCCTCTCCTACTTTTGCTTGGGTAGTACTTAATTCTCCCCACAACAATGTATGCAATATATGTGAAATATTGCCAACCAGGAAAGCTCACCTAAGTTCAAAATTTTTATTGGGGGTCAGTTCACATAGGCATGGAACACCTGCATGACTGACCTGAGGTTCTCAGTCTCCAGTCCCCTAGATGTCAACTGATACAGCATAAGCCATAGCTTCAGGCATTCAAAAACAGATGTTCACCACAAATCACACGGTTAGCCTAAGCCATCTGGTATGATCCAAGGTTTCAGATATACAATGCCAGTCTTATCAGGCAGGGTATTCCAAGGGCTCCTTCAGAGTTTCATTCCCAGCAGTTGGTCAAAGGCCAATTCTAGGACCTTTGGAATGTGCAGGGTTTGGGTAGCCTAGGCCTGCTGAGTTAACACTTTACTGCCCAGATGCTGGTAGTACCAGCACAGATTGTTAAAAATAGACTGTCTTTTCCCAATTGAATTGTATTAGTACCTTTATTAGATATCACCTAACCACAAATGTAAGGGTTTATTTCTGAAGTTTCTATTCTGTTCAATTGATTTATATGTTTATCCTTATGCCAGTACCATGCCATTTTGATTCCTGTAGCTTTATAGTAAGTTTTGAAATGATTATAATTCCTCCAACATTGCTCTTCTTTTTCAAAACTGTTTTGGGTCTTTGCATTACTATATAAATTTTAGAATTGGCTTATCAGTTTCTACAAAGAAGTCTGCTGGGATTTTGATAGGGATTGCCTTGAATCTATAGATCAATTTGGGGAGAATTGCCATCTTAACAATACTGAGTCTTATAATCCAAGAACAGGGGATATCTTTTCATTTATATATTTATATTCTTTAATATCTCTTAGTAATGTTTTATATTTTCATTGTATATGTATTACACTTAAAAATTATTTCTTTATATTCTATTCTTTTTGATGCTATTGTGAAAGAAATTGCATTCTCAACTTTATTTTTTGATTGTTCATCTGTGTGGAAGAAAAATTATATGCTGTCCTTATATCCTTTTCTCTTTTGCTAATCTTTGTATGTCTTTTCCCAATCTTTGTGTCTTTTCCCATATTTTACTAATTTATTCATTGCTTAAAATCATTATATTCTTTTTTTAAAAGCACTTATCTTGGAGGCCTTTGACTTCCTATTTTAATATCCTGATAACTTTCTAGGTTTGATTCATACCCATCAATCTGAGGTTGACTTTTTCAGTCTTTCTTATATCCTTAATCTTCCTCTTGTTTTGATATTATTCTTATTTTACTGATGAGCATCTTCAAGTCATTCCTAAGAAAGAGTATAGGTACAGTAAATGAGTTGCACATCTGGAAATGATTTTACTTTGCATTATTACTTGAGCTGATAGGCTGGCTGCCTGTAGAATTTTATACTCAAAATTATTTTCCCTTTGGACTTGGAAGACTTATTCCATGGTCTTCTAGCATTCATTGTTGTTCAGTCTTATGACTGATGCTGGTCTGATTGTTGTTTCTTTCTACAGAAGACTTTAGGCTTTTCTGTTGATTCTTGGGGATCTGAAATGTCACCGGGATAAGTACAGATGTTTGTCTCTTTTCATTCCTTCCACTTAGCAATCATTGGAACCATTCAGTTTGAAGACATATTTTTCAACTTTGTGAAAATTTTCCCATTATTTCTTTGACAGGTTTTTACTCAACATTTTCCGTTTTTCTATTTCTGCTGTACCTGTTAGTTGATGTTAAAACTCTTGGTCTGATCTTCTTGGTCTTTATATTTTCTCTTTTTTTCCCCTCTAATTTCTTGGATTCTGCTTGTACATTAATCTAAAGTTTAAAAAATTTTGCAACTCTGTTTTTTTCTGTAGCAATACATTTATCCACCCAACATTTTATCATGAAAAAATTTTTAAATTAAATTAAATTAAAAAAAATTTTTGGCCATGCCGTGTGCATGGCATGCAGGATCTTAGTTCACTGACCAGGAATTGAACCCATGCCCCCTGCAGTAGAAGGGTAGAGTCTTAACCAGTGGACCACCAGGGAAGTCCCTATTATGAAAATTTTTAAACATCTTCAAAAGTTGAAAGAATAATTTAACAAATATTCTAATAATGTCTACCTAATTTCAATAAGTGTTAACTTTTTGCCACATTTCCCCCTCTCTTTACATATATGTGTATATCTTTGCTGTGGACCATTTGAAAGTAAATTGCACTTACTCCTAAATATTTTAGAATGAGTATCATAAGAATAAGGATATTTGTTTCTAATATCACACTACCATTTTTACAACTAAGAAAATTTACAATTATTCAATAACATCGTATAATATTCCACCCATATTCAGTTATCTCAGTTGTCCAAAGAATATCTTTTATACATTTTAAAAAACTTAATCTAGATTCATTCACTGCATTTAGTTGCTATGACTGACTCTTTTTAGCCTGAAAAAATATACTGACCTTCTCATCCCCACATTGCTACCAATTTTTTTTTTCTTGTATAGTGTCCTACAGTCTGGATTTTTCTGATTGTATCCTCATGATATCATTTAGCATGTTTTCCATGCTAAATTTCCATGCTAAATTTCCAACTTATTTCCTCTAAATTGGATCCAGAGAACTGATTATATTCAGGTTAAAAAGTTTGCCACAAGAATTCTGTAGGTTAAGTTGTGTATTTCATATTATGTCACAAAGAAGGCATATTATATCAGGTTGTTCCAGTAATAGTGTTACTAGGTCTGCTCATTTTGTTAAGGTGATACCCTTTAGATCTCCCCACTGAAATGGTATATTTTCCCCTTCGCAATCAGTAAGTTATCTCTGAGGTGATTAGGTTTTTCCAAAGATCTTTCACCTGATGGTTTTAACAAAGATTATGTTGACCTAAGTCAATTATATTAAAAGTTACAAAATGGTGATTATCTATTTCTGTAATTCCTTATACATTTATTAGTAGACATTCTTTTATAGAGAAGAGCTTTGTTTTTATCTCCTTTCTCTCTCATTTTGAATTTCACTGTGTATTTCAAGGACTTTTTATTTAAAATGTTATAATCAATAATAATCACTATTCGTTTCAATGGCCAGATTGTCCTGAATTTGATCACTGGGAGCTGATTCAAGCTAGCTCCCTGTGTCCTTTTCTCATGACTCAGCTTGTCTTTGGGCACTTTCTTACTTTTTGACACAACATATCCCACATTTCCTAGTACTTTATGTACGTCAGATATGGAATCAACCATTTCTCCAAGGATCCCTGGTTGCTTTTACTGGGATATGGTATTTAGAAACCAAGATCTGGGTGCTTGTTCATTGCTACTAGTTGTCACTGGTTCTAGGCCCTTGCTATAAGTAGAACTGGGAAAAAAATCTTTAAAAAAATTCATACTATTTCCAGTTCAAATTTAATATTATAAGATTTTTAAAAGCTTATTTTATATTGTTACACCTTTTCTGTAACACTGAGAATCTTGGTTCTCAATACCATTCACGTACTCATCTGCTTTATCCTGTAATATGCACAAAATAATTTCTAAAGTGCACTATTACTACCAACAGTAAACATACTGAGTGAAGTTTTACATATCTTTGCAATTCTTTTTGTCCTTGGACTATATCACAGTAAGAACAAACAGTTTATTGTACTTGAAATAATTCTTTCTCTGTGTGGTTATTGATTTTATACAGTTAGGTTCATTTGTTTGTATTGGTGTTCAATTTTATGGTTTGCTTTCTCTTTTTTATTTAATTTTTGAATATAAAAACATTCACATGTTGCATCAGTTATTAAGCTATTGATTCTCAGCCTTCTGCACCCTGCTTTGTGATGCTGGGCCTGGGATTCTGCAAACCACATATCTGTTTTTCCAGCTGGTTCTCTGCTGTGATCTTCCAAAGGTGATGCTAGAGGGAGACCGCAGAACTAGAAGAGTTAAAAGGAACTTTGCTCCTTCCTATTTTTACCTTGTGGGGCTATTTGTCAGCTTCCAGTTCCTGTGCATACCACTCTAGCCATGCTTTCCCCCACCTGCAGCATAAGTTCCTTCCAATAGAAGCAGTTGAAGCCAGTTTGCAGTTTTTCAAATACTCGTAGAACCAGCCTCCCCCAGAGGTCCAGCTCATGGGCCCTTCCTTTGAACTCAGAGACCTCAGCACCACCTGAACAGTGACCCTTCCTAGAAGTTCTGAGTTTCAGCCCAGCAGAGCAATTCTAAATTTTAAATAATTTCTAAATCTTAATAGTTCCAACGTCTCTAATTATTCTTCTGCCATAAAGGTGGTAGCTGCTTCCTGCAGTTATTGTTGTCCTGATACATTTGTGTTCTTTTTTTACCCTTTCAATCATATAGTTAACAATTTGTCATATTAAATTCCCTCTGTTCAAATAACTAGTGTGCTTTGGTCTCCTGACTAAACCTTAACTGATAAACATGGTTCATACGTAAAAATCATTACTCAGAGAAACCTTTCTTCCATCCTTAGCCTTCCTACCCCATTCCTCTCTAACCCCTTGAGGTAATCATTCATTAGTCACTGTATTCTTGACTGTGTTTGTTTTGACAAAATTAATCAAACACACTCGCACATGAATGTGCATACCTACATAGATATTCTTATTTTCTCTCTTTTTTTTAAGCTTTTTAAAAAAATTTGAAGTATAGTTAATTTACAATTTGTGTTAACTTCAAGTGTACAGCAAAGTGATTCAGTTATATATATACATATATATATTCCTTTTCAGATTCTTTTCCATTATAGGTTATCACCAGATATTGAGTATAGTTCCCTGTGCTATACAGTAGGACCTTGTTGCTTACCTATTTTATATATAGTAGTGTATATATGTTAATCCCAAACTCCTAATTTATCTCCCCCATGCCCCTAGCTATCCCCTTTGGTAACCATAAGTTTGTTTTCTGTTTGTGAATCTATTTATGTTTTCTAAATAAGTTCATTTGTATAATTTTTTTTTAGATTCCATATATAAGCACTGTCATATGGTATTTGTCTTTCTCTGTCTGATTTACTTCACTTAGTATGTTAATCTCTAGGTCTATCCATGTTGCCGCAAATGGCATTATTTCATTCTTTTTTATGGCTGAGTAATATTCCATTGTGTGTGTGTATGTATGTGTGTGTGTATATATATATGCCACATCTTCTTTATCCGTTCCTCTGTCAATGGACATTTAAGTTGCTTTCAGGTCTTGGCTATTGTAAATTGTGCTGCTATGAACACTGGGGTGCATGTATCTTTTCGAATTATGGTTTTCTCCAGATATATGCCGGATCCTGGATTTGCTGGATCCTATGGTAGTTCTGTTTTTAGTTTTTTAAGGAAATCCATACTGTTTTCCATAGGGGCTACACCAGTTTACATTTCCACCAACAGTGTAGGAGAGTTCCCTTTTGTTCACACCTTCTCCAGCATCTATTATTTGTAGGCATTTTAACAATTGCCATTCTGACCGTTATGAGGTGATACCTCATTGCAGATTTTTTTCTTTTTTTTGGCCAAACAGCATGTAGGATCTTAGTTCCCCACCCAGGGATTGAACCCATGCCCCCTGCAGTGGAAGCACAGAGTCTTAACCACAGGACCTCCAGAGAATTCCCACCTCATTGTAGTTTTGATTTACATTTCTCTAATAATTAGTGATATTGAAAATCTTGTCATGTGCCTGTTGGCTATCTGTATGTCTTTCTTGGAGAAATGTCTGCTTAAGTCTTCTGCCCACTTTTAGATGTCTGTCTGTCTTTTTAGTATGAAAGGTAGGGTAACATATATATACTGTTCTGTGCCTTGCTTGTTCACTAAATAGAATATATCCTGGAATCATTCCATATCAGTTCTTAGAGATTATTTTCTTTGGGGTAGATGCACCATAATTGTTGCACCAGTCTTTGACTGATGAGCATTTGAATTGATTCTAATAGTATTTTGTTTTTGCCAATAATGCTACAATGAATCACAATTTTGATCACCTGTTGTTACTTGTATTTGAGTTGGTGTATCTACAGGTGGAATCCTAAAAGTGAGATTGCTGAGCCAAAAAGTAAACCCATATATAACTTTATTATATTTTTATCAAATATTCTTCCATAGGATGGTACCATTTTCTGTTCTCATCAGGAGTGTATGAAAGTTTTTGTTTCTCTTCAATTTTAACAACTGACTGTATTGTCAACTTTTTGGATTTTTGCCATCTGCATAGGTAAGAAATGCCATCTCAGCGTTGTTTTAATTTGCATTTTTTTTACTATACTGAAATTGAGGTTCTTTTCGTATATGTCATGGTCATTTGCCTTTCTTTTTCTATGGGCTTTCTCTTTATCCCATTTGTCTATTAGGATTTTGGTCTTTTTCTTCTTGATTATTAAAAGTGGTTTATATACTAGCGAGATTAGCTCATTTGTTATATCTGTTGCAAATATTATCTCCCAATTTGGAATTTTTCTTTTGACTTTGCTTATAATGCTTTCTTCATGCAAATATTTAAAAATTTTTACATAGTCAAATTTTTAATCCATCTTTTGACTGCTTTTGGGTTTTGAACAAAAGTAATAATATCTTCTAGTACTTGAAACTATGGTTTTATTTTATTTTATTTTTTCACTAAGTCCTTTATTTATTTTAACATCTTTATTAGAGTATAATTGCTTTACAATGTTGTGTTAGTTTCTGCTGTATAACATAGTGAATGAGCTATATGTATATATATATATCCCCATATCTTCTCCCTCTTGTGCCTCCCTCCCACCCTCCCTATCCCACCCCTCTAAGTGGTCACAAAGCACTGAGCTGATCTCCCTGTGCTATGCAGCTGCTTCCCACTAGCTATCTACTTTACATTTGGTAGTGTATATATGTCCATGCCACTCTCTCACTTTGTCCCAGCTTACCCTTCCCCCTCCCCGTGTCCTCAAGTTAGTTCTCTATGTCAGCATCTTTATTCCTGTCCTGCTCCTAGGTACATCAGAGCCATTTTTTTTTTTGGATTCCATATATATGTGTTAGCATATGGTATTTGTTTTTCTCTTTCTGACTTACTTCACTCTGTCTGACAGACTCTAGGTAACCATCCCTCACTGCAAATAACTCAATTTAGTTTATTTTTATGGCTGAGTAATATTCCATTGTATATATGTGCCACAACTTCTTTATCCATTCATCTGTTCATGAGCACTTAGGTTGCTTCCATGTCCTGGCAATTGTAAATAGTGCTGCAGTGAACATTGTGGTAGATGTCTCTTTCTGAATTATGGTTTTCTCAGGGTATATGCCCAGTAGTGGGATTGCTGGGTCATATTGTAATTCTATTTTTAGTTTTTTAAGAAACCTCCATACTGTTCTCCATAGTAGTTGTATCAATTTTATTTATTTAAAAAAATTTTTTTTCTTTTTTTTAAAAATAGATTTTATTTATTTATTGGCTGCATTGGGTCTTCTGTTGCTGAGCATGGGCTTCATCAAGTTGCTGTGAGTGGGGGCTACTCTTTGTTGCGGTTCGAGGGCTTCTAATTGCAGTGGCTTCTGTTGTTGTGGAGCACAGGCTCTAGGCGTGCAGGCTTCAGTAGTTGTGGCACACGGGCTTCAGTAGTTGTGGCTCATGGGCTCTAGAGTGCAGGCTCAGTAGTTGTGGTGCATGGGCTTAGTTGCTCCGCGGCACGTGGGATCTTTCGGAACCAGGGCTCGAACCCGTGTCCCCTGCATTGGCAGGCGGATTCTTAACCACTGCACCATCAAGGAAGCCCTGGTTTTATCAATTTACATTCCCACCAACAGTGCAAGAGGGTTCCCTTTTCTCCACACCATCTCCAGCATTTATTTTTTGTAGATTTTTTGATGATGGCCATTCTGACCTGTGTGAGGTGATACCTCACTGTGGCTTTGATTTGCATTTCTCTAATGATTAGTGATGTTGACCATCCTTTCAAGTTTTTGTTGGCAATCTGTACATCTTCTTTGGAGAAATGTCTATTTAGGTCTTCTGTCCATTTTTGTATTGGGTTGTTTGTTTTTTGATATTGAGCTGCTTGTATATTTTGGAGATTAATCCTTTGTCAGTTGCTTCCTTTGCAAATATTTTCTCACATTCTGAGGGTTGTATTTTTGTCTTGTTTATGGTTTCCTTGCTGTGCAAAAGCTTGCTTTTGAGTTTAATTAATTTTTGTTTTTGTTTCCATTTCTCTAGGAAGTGGATCAAAAAGGATCTTGCTGTAATTTATGTCATAGAGTGTTCTGCCTATGTTTTCCTCTATGAGTTTTATAGTGTCTGGCCTTGCATTTAGGTCTTTAATCCATTTTGAGTTTATTTTTGTGTATGGTGTTAGGAAGTGTTCTAATTTTATTCTTTTACATGTAGCTGTCCAGTTTTCCCAGCACCACTTATTGAAGAGGCTGTCTTTTCTCCATCATATGTTCTTGTCTCCTTTGTTTTAGATTAATTGACCATAGGTGTGTGGGTTTATCTCTGGGTTTTCTATCCTGTTCCATTGATCTTTATTTCTGTTTTTGTGCCAGTACCATATTGTCTTGATTACTGTAGGTTTGTAGTATAGTCTGAAGTCTGGGAGTCTGATTCCTTCAGCTCCGTTTTTTCCCCTCAGGATTGCTTTGGCTCTTTGGGACCTTTTGTGTTTCCATACAAATTGTAAAAATTTTTGTTGTAGTTCTGTGAAATATGTCACTGGTAGTTGGATAGGGATTGCATTGAATCTGTAGATTGCTTTGGGTAGTATAGGCATTTTCACAATGTTGATTCTTCCAATCCAAGACGGTATATCTCTCCATCTGTTTATATTGACTTTAATTTCTTTCATCAGTGTCTTATAGATTTCTGCATACAGGTCTTTTGTCTTCTTAGGTAGGTTTATTCCTAGGTACTTTATTCTTTCTGTTGCAGTGGTAAATGGGAGTGTTTCCTTAATTTCTCTTTCAGATTTTTCATTGCTACTGTATAGGAATGCAAGAGATTTCAGTGCATTAATTTTGTATCCTTCTACTTTACCAAATTCATTGGTTAGTAGTTTTCTGGTAGCCTCTTTAGGATTCCCTGTGTATAGTATCTTGTCATCTGCAAACAGTGGCAGTTTCACTTCTTCTTTTCTGATTTGGATTCCTTTTATTTCTTTTTCTTCTCTGATTGTTGTGGCTAAAACTTCCAAAACTATGTTGAATAATAGTGGTGAGAGTGGACATCCTTGTCTTTTTCCTGATCTTAGAGGAAATGGTTTTAGTTTTTCACCATTGAGGATGATGTTGGCTGTGGGTTTGTCATATATGGCCTTTATTATGTTGAGGTAGCTTCCCTCTATGCCTACTTTCTGGAGAGTTTTTATCATAATGGGTGTTGAATTTTGTTGTAAGCTTTTTTGCCTCTAATGAGATTATCGTACGGTTTTTATCCTTCAATTTGTTAATATGGTATATCACATTGATTGATTTACGTATATTGAAGAATCCTTGCATTCCTGGGATAAATCCCACTTGATCAGGATGTATGTATGATCCTTTTAATGTGCTGCTGGATTCTGTTTGCTAGTATTGTGTTGAGGATTTTTGCATCTATGTTCATCAGTGATATTGGCCTGTAGTTTTCTTTTTTTGTGACATCTTTGTCTGGTTTTGTTATCAGGGTGATGGTGGCCTCGTAGAACGAGTTTGGGAGTGTTCCTTCCTCTGCTATATTTTGGAAGAGTTTGGGGGTGTTAGCTCTTCTCTAAATGTTTGATAGGATTCGCCTGTGTAGCCATCTGGTCCTGGTCTTTTGTTTGTTGGAAGATTTTGAATCACAGTTTCAATTTCAGTGCTTGTGATTGGTCTGTTAATATTTTCTATCTCTTTCTGGTTCAGTCTTAGAAGGTTGTATTATTCTAAGAATTTGTCCATTTCTTACAGGTTGTCCATTTTATTGTCATAGAGTTGCTTATAGTAGTCTGTCATGATCCTTTGTATTTCTGCAGTGTCAGTTTTTAGTTTACCTCTTTCATTTCTAATTCTATTGATTTGAGTCTTCGCCCTTTTTTTCTTGATGATTCTATGTAATGGTTTATCAATTTTGTTTATCTTCTTAAAGAACCAGCTTTTGGTTTTATTGATCTTTGCTATTGTTTCCTTCATTTCTTTTTCAATTATTTCTGATCTAATCTTTATGATTTCTTTCCTTCTGCTAACTTTGTGGGGTTTTTGTTGTTGTTGTTCTTCTTCTTTCTCTAATTGCTGCAGGTGTAAGGTTAGGTTGTTTATTTGAGATGTTTCTTGTTTCTTTTGGTAGGATTGTATTGCTATAAACTTCCCTCTTAGAACTGCTTTTGGTGCATTGTATAGGTTTTGGGTCGTCGTGTTTTAGTTGTCATTTTTTTCTAGGTATTTTTTGATTTCCTCTTTGATCTCTTGGTTATTTAGTAGTGTATTGTTGAGCCTCCATGTGTTTGTATTGTTTACAGTTTTTTTTTTCCTGTAATTGACATTTAGTCTCATAGTGTTGTGGTCAGAAAAGATACTTGATATGACTTCAGTTTTTCTTAAATTTATCAAGGCTTGATTTGTGACTCAAGATATGGTCTATTCTGGAGTATGTTCCATGAGCACTTGAGAAGAAGTTTATTCTGTTGTTTTTGGATGGAATGTCCTATAAATATCAATTAAATCTATCTGGTCTATTGTTTCATTTAAAGCTTCTGTTTCCTTATTTATTTTCATTTGGGATGATCTGTCCATTGGTGAAAGTGGGTGTTAAAGTCCCCTACTATGTTTGTGTTACTGTCAGTTTCCCCTTTTATGGCTGTTAGCATTTGCCTTATGTATAGAGGTGCTCCTATGTTGGGTGTGTAAATATTTACAATTGTTATATCTTCTTCTTGGATTGATCCCTTGATCATTATGTAGTGTCCTTCATTGTCTCTCATACTAGTCTTTATTTTTAAAGTCTCTTTTGTCTGATATGAGTATTGCTACTCCAGCTTTTTTTTTGGGGGGGGTGGTACGTGGGCCTCTCACTGTTGTGACCTCTCCCGTTGCGGTGCATTGGTTCCGGACGCGCAGGCTCAGCAGCCATGGCTCATGGGCCTAGCAGCTCCGTGGCATGTGGGATCTTCCTGGACTGGGGCACGAGCCCGTGTCCCCTGCATCGGCAGGCGGACTCTCAACCACTGTGCCACCAGGCAAGCCCCCAGCTTTGTCTTGATTTCCGTTTGCATGGAATATCTTTTTCCATCCCCTAACTTTCATTCTGTATGTGTCCCTAGCTCTGAAGTGGGCCTCTGTAGACAGTATATATACGGATATTGTTTTTCTATCCATTCATCTAGTCTGTGTCTGGTTGGAGCATTTAATCTGATGACCATTAAGGTAATTATTATTATTATTATTATTATTATTTTTTCCCGGTACGCGGGCCTCTCACTGTTGTGGCCTCTCCCGTTGCAGAGCACAGGCTCCGGACGCTCAGGCTCAGCAGCCATGGCCCACGGGCCCAGCCGCTCCACGGCATGTGGGATCCTCCCGGACCGGGGCACGAACCTGTATCCCCTGCATCGGCAGGCGGACTCTCAACCACTGCGCCACCAGGGAAGCCCAAGGTAATTATTGATATGTATGTTCCTATTACCATTTCTATAATTGTTTTGGGTTTGTTTTTGTAAGTCTTTTCTTTCTCTTGTGTTTCCTGCCTAGAGAAGTTCCTTTAGCATTTGTTGTAAAGCTGGTTTGGTGGTGCTGAATTCTCTTAACTTTTCTTGTCTGTAAAGATTTAATTTCACCATCGATTCCGAATGAGATTCTTGCTGGGTAGAGTAATCTTTGTTGTAGGTTTTTCCCTTTCATCACTTTAAATATGTCCTGCCAGTTCCTTCTGGCTTGCAGAGTTTCTGCTGAAAGTTCAGCTGTTAACCTTATGGGGATTCCCTTGTATGTTATTTGTTGCTTTTCCCTTGCTGTTTTTAATATTTTTTCTTTGTATTTAATTTTTAATTGTTTGATTAATACGTGTCTTGGCGTGTTTCTCCTTGGATTTATCCTATATGGGACTCTCTGCACTTCCTGGAGTTGATTATTTCCTTTCCCATGTTAGGGAAGTTTTTGACTGTAATGTGTTCAAATATTTTCTCAATTTCTTTTTCCCTTCTTCTTCTGGGACCCCTATTATTCGAATGTTGGTGTGTTAAATGTGCCAGAGGTCTCTGAGACTGTCCTTAATTCTTTTCATTCTTTTTTCTTTATTCTGCTCTGCGGCAGTATTTCCACTATTTTATCTTCTGGGTCACTTATCCATTCTTCTGCCTCAGTTATTCTGCTATTGATTCCCTCTAGAGAATTTTTAATTTGGTTTATTGTGTTGTTCATTGTTGTTTGTTTGCTCTTCAGTTCTTCTAGGTCCTTGTTAAATGTTTCTTGTATTTTCTCCATTGTATTTCCAAGATTTTCGATCATCTTTACTATCATTACTCTGAATTTTTTTTCAAGTAGAGTGCCTATTTCATCTTCATTTGTTTGGTCTGGTGGTTTTTTACCTTGCTCTGTTATCTGCTGCATAGTTTTGTCTTCTCATTTTGTTTAATCAACTGTGTTTGGGGTCTCCTTTTCTCAGGCTGCAGGTTTGTAGTTCCCCTTATTTCTGGTGTCTTCCCCCAGTGGGTGATGTTGGTTCAGTGGCTTGTGTAGGCTTCCTGGTGGGTGGGACTGGTGCATTTGTTCTGGTGGGTGGGCTGGTACTTGTCCCTCTGGTGGGCAGGGCTGCGTCCAGTGGTGTGTTTTGGGGTGTCTGTGAACTTAATATGAGTTTAGGCAGCCTCTCTGCTAATGGGTGGTGGTGTGTTCCTGTGTTCCTAGTTGTTTGGCATGGGGCCTCCAGCACTGGGGCTTGCTGGCCCTTGGGTGGAGCTGTGTCTTAGTGTTGACACGGAGATATCTGGGAGAGCTCTTGCCGATTGATATTACATGGGGCCAGGGGGTCTCTGGTGGTCCAATGTCATGGACTTGGCTCTCCCACCTCGGAAGCTCAGGCCTGACATTTGGCTGGAGCACCAAGACCTTGCCAGCCACGTGGCTCGGAAGAAAAGGAAGAAAAAAAAAGGAAAAATAAAAACCCTAAAACGAACAGATAGAACCCCAAACCAAATGGTAAAAGCAAAACTGAACAGACAAAATCACACAAAGAAGTATACACACACTCATAAAAAGAAAACAAACAACACACACACACACAAAACGAACAGTTAGAACCCTAGGACAATTGGTAAAAGCAAAGCTAAACAGACAAATCA
Organism: Mesoplodon bidens; assembly: GCF_964165515.1. NCBI lineage: Eukaryota > Metazoa > Chordata > Mammalia > Artiodactyla > Ziphiidae > Mesoplodon > Mesoplodon bidens. The sequence goes on from NC_138162.1 coordinate 84,205,909, forward strand.
CACAAAGAAACATACACATACACACTCCCAAAAAGAGAAAAAAGGAAAAAAAACTAAAATATATATATATATATATTAAAAAATCATAAAAAAGTAAAAAATAAAATTAAAACAAAAAAGAGAGCAACAAAACCAATAAACAAATCCACCAATGATAACAAGAACTAAACACTAATCTAAGATAAATATGAAAACCAGAAAGAAATCAGATGCAGAAAGCAAACCCCAAGTCTACAGTTGGTCCCAAAGTCCACAGCCTCCATTTTGGGAACATTTATTGTCTATTCAGGTATTCCACCAGTGCAGGGTTCATCCAGTTGATTGTGGGTGGGGATTTAATCCACTGCTCCTGAGGTTGCACAGAGAAATTTCCCTTTCTCTTCTTTGATTGCACAGCTCCTGGGGTTCAGCTTTGGTTTTGGCCCCGCCTCTGCATGTTGGTCACCCTGAGGCGTCTGTTCCCCGCCCAGACAGGAGGTTGGTTAAAGCAGCGGCTGGTTAGGGCTCTCTTGCTCACTCAGGCTGGGGAGAGGGAGGGGTACAGTAGTCACAATTGGAATGCGGGGTAAGCCTGCAGCAGCAGAGGCCAGTGTGACATGCAACAGCCTGAGGCGTGCCATGTGTTCTCCTGGGGAAGTTGTCCTGGATCTCGGGACCCTGACGGTGGCGTGCTGCACAGGCTCCTGGTGTGGTAGTGACCTGCACTTGCACACAGGAGTCTTGGTGGCAGTGGCGGCAGCGTTAATGTTTTATGCCTGTCTCTGGGGTTCGAGCTGATAGCCGCCACTCGCGCCTGTCTCTGGAGCTCGCTTAGGCAGTGCTCTACCTTCTGTGGGCGCTTGGAGCAGGAATCCCCTCTCCTCGTGCACCCAGAAACAGTGGTTTCTTGCCTCTTCAGCAGGTCCTGACTTTTCCCCTGACTTCCTCCTGGCTATCTGTGGTGCACTAGCCCCCTTCAGGCTGTCTTCACGCAGCCAATCCCAGTCCTCTCCCTGGGGTCTGACCTCTGAAGCCCGAGCCTCAGCTCCCAGCCCCTGCCCGCCCTAGCGGGTGAGCAGACAAGCCTCTCGGGCTGGTGAGTGCCGGTCGGCACCGATCCTCTGTGCAGGAATCTCTCCGCTTTGCCTGCCGCACCCCTGTTGCTGTGCTCTCCTCCGTGATTCCGTAGCTTCCCCCCCGCCCACCCCCTATCCCCACCAGTGAAGGGGCTTCCTAGTGTGTGGAAACTTTTCCTCCTTCACAGCTCTCTCCCAGAGGTGCAGGTCCTGTCCCTATTTTTTGTCTCTGTTTTTTCTTTTTTCTTTTGTCCTACCCAGGTATGTGGGTATTTTTTGCCTTTTGGGAAGTCTGCAGTCTTCTGCCAGCATTCAGTAGGTGTTCTATAAGAGTTGTTCCACATGTAGATGTATTTTTGACCTATTTGGGGGGAGGAAGGTGATCTCCACCTCTTCCTCCTCCGCCATCTTGAAGGTCTCCTTCGAAACTATGGTTTTAATATTGAAGAATTCTTTCATTTTCTATGATGTTTCCTTTCCATAATATTATGTTGTCATTTCATGAAAGTAATAACTTCTTGTATCTCTTAGAGGGGTATCAATTAGGGACTTCAAACATTTTCTTTTCTTCTCTGAAATATCTGTTCATCTGGAATCAATTTTTTGGTATATTTGTCTTTATCGTTCTCTTTGATGCATATTTTTCTTGAAAATCTATTTAGTCTTATATTTAAGAGAGAGACCTAAAGAGTGATATGGTAGGTTCAGCATAAGAAGTTTCCTCTGGGTTGAGTGGTCAGGGATCTAACTGTTACACTGTTAGAGGCGCTCCCATTGTGTGAACGAAGGGGACATTTGCTGGGGTGCTAACACATTCATCCGCAACAGCAGTTCTGATCAGAAGAATTTTTTTGCCTATAGGTGTATGCCAGGGAACCTGTGCTAAGATTGTAGTTTGTGAGTAGGTAGGCTACTATGGTGCATACAGATCTTAAAGTACTCCCCTTGTTTTTGTCTTCACTTCTTACGTTCACACTTTATTGTGTCTTTAATCTCTTGAGTCCAGAAACTTTCCAGAGATTTTTTTCTCCTCACCTCCAGTTTTCATATGTGTTATAGTCTAGCTTCAACATCATGCTTATGTCTACCAGGAATTTGTTGAAATCTTTCATCTGTTTAGCCATAATCTTATTTTCGTTTCTGTTGTGGGATTATACACTTTTAATTTTTTGACTATTATTTTAATGGGTCTTTGGGTAAGAAAGAAGGAAAACCAAACTTTAGCCAGAAGTCTCTGTGTCCAAGTCATAAATCAGGTCATGTAAGTCTTGCATTACTGGATAGCCCATATAAGGGCTCCCTTTTGAGTTAGTTCAATTTTGGTCAAATTAATCAATTCCACATTGGTGAATATTTAAGTTATTCCTAGTTGTTATTATTTTGTACAATCCTGTGAAGAACACCTTTTACATACATTTTGGGACACATTTCCAACTATGTCTTTAGGATACATTTTTAGATACAGAATTGCTGAATTGAAGGGCATTGTTTCTTTGGCTTTTGACACATTATCCTTCAGAAATGTTGTACCAATTATATTCCCAGACATCGCAGGTAAAAGAGGCCCATTTCTCAAAGCTCACTGACAGTGAGATTACTTATGTTGGTTTTGGAGGTGATGGTGGTTATTTGCTTTCACTCATGGAGCATACAGTTTGTGTTATGAATTATATCCCTGATTTTCACATCAGTTCTATATGATGTGAATTGAATTACATTATACAAAAGAGGAATATGAGATTCAGAAATGTTAGTTATTATTTCAGTGGCTTATCTAGTATTCAAACTGGTATCTATGTTACTCCTATAGACAGTTGAAGGCAGAATTTTGTGCAAAATCATAGTAAAGATGGATAAATGTTATATTATTCTTTGAACATAGTGATATTAATATTATTAATAGGGCTATCAATATTTGGAAATAAATCCCTTATTGAGTGATGATGAAAGCTAAATGCTTTGTACCTTCTGATAACGCTTTGAGGAACAGGATGGAGCAACTGTGATCTTTGTACTCTGACATGACTTTCATGTCACTTCAAATACCAAGTATGTTATGAACTGCTTTGTACCACTAATACATATCACTCACTACTGATAGAAAACAAGCATTGATTTTGTGGGATGAAGGAATGAGATTTTGCATGGTTTATAGTTATCTATTGCTGAGTGACAGATTCCCTCAAAAGTTGGGTTAAAACAATAAACTTTTATTTTTTTCACAGTTTCTGTGAGTTAGAAGTTTAGGAGTGGCTTAGCTAATTCTGGCCCAGAGAGATTTCAGTCAAAAAGTTGGCGGTGGTTGTAGTTACCAGGAGACTTGACTGGGACTAGAGAATCTGCTTTCCAGGTGACTCACTCTCATTGCTGGCAAGTTAGTGCTCGTTAGAGGCTTCAGTTCCTCAGCATGTGAACCTCCACATAGGACTGCTGAGTGTCATCCTAACATGGCAGCTGGCTTGCTCTAGAATAAGTGACTCAAGAGGGAACAAGGCTGAAACTGCAATGTCTTTTATGAACCATCTTTGGAAGTCACACGATCATTTCCACAATATCCTTTCAACATGGGAGGAAACTACAGAAGGGCATGAATATCAGGACAAGAATCATTGGACATCATCTTAAGAGTCTGGTTACCACACTTGGATATGTAGTATCCAGGCAGACAGTGGATGCAGGAATCAATAAACAGCACTGAAGATCTGCTGGCTTTGAGTAAACACAGATAGATGGATCCCTACTCACATAAAAACTGAATAACTTTCTCTATTTTATAGCAGTAAAAAAAAATATGGTTAGAATTCTTTTGTAAATGTTTGTCCAAAATGGTTGTCCTTCAATCCCAACATTTATTTGAGAAATGCTTGTAGCGTTACTTTTTGTGCTAGACAATGAACTAGGCAAATTTACTTAATTCCCACAACATTTGCATTATTATTTATATTTTACAGATGAAGAAACTGAGCCTTGTTGAGATTAAGGGACAGGCCCAAGGCTACTTAACTCAGAAGTGGTAGAGTTGAGTTTCATCACTGGGCCTATGCCACTGTTCTGTGTTGTGTCCCATCACACACAGGCCTTCATAGACTGAAGTTCCAGGAGTGCCAGATTGTCATGCTGGGGATAATAAAAGGCAGAACTGAACCTTATACCTAATCACCTTGTGAGAACAATACTTTGAAGCTGATCTCCAACCTTCTAATCATCCTACTGGGAAAGTTAAAAGGACCTTTTGAGGATATAGGTAGAAATTGGGTTTTAACCACAGAGCAACAGAATCTGTTTTTGAGAAAGAAGAAATTTTGATGCTTTCAGCATACCTTGACCATCTTAGTAATAAGGTTGGGTTTTTATCCAGCCAGAAGGAGAACATCACCGAGTTCTTCCTTTGCAGCACTCCATACTTTCTCTTTCCCAGTAAAGAGGAATATGCTTAGACAGCAAGTCAGCTACATTTTTAAGGCAATTTTTAAAGGCAAAAATTGCTCTCAGTAACCTGGTAGTGTTTTATCTGGCTTAAAAGTCACTGCTTGGTCACTGAAGATACATCTTTTAGGCAATAATAGTTACCTGCTTAAATTATGTGTAGTTGTGTAGACCTTCAGAATGCTGATTCAATTTGATAATCATGATGGGTGTTAAAACTATTATATACACTTCAGTGTCTCAAGATGTCAGGTTCAGTTGGGTCTGATTCATTTGGGATCAGCCTTTAGTTTTCTTTCAGAGTTGATAGTGGGTTTTAAGAGATTCAGAAGTGTGGTTATACCCTTCACTTAGGATTAGTGAGGATAGTTGTGGCCTGCTCAAAAGATTTTTGAAGAGATATGATGTTGGAGGTCTACAGGAAACTGGTTGTTCTAGATAGATAATGATATCTTTTTATGGAGCTTTATTCAGTAGTCTTGTCATTTAATATCCACTTTATCTGCGTTGATATTACGACCCTCATCTTTGATTGAGATGTTTTTTTTCCTCCCCACTGGGTCTTAGGGGAATGAAAGTGCTGTAGACTGAATGTTTGTGACCCTCCAAAATTCGTATGTTGAAACCTAATTTCCAATGTGACAGTATTTGGAGGTGGGGCCTTTGGGAGGTGATTAGATCATGAAGACCAAGCCCTCATGAATAGGATTAGTGCCCTTTATATAAAAGAGTCTCCGGAGAGCTTTCTAGCCCCTTCTGCCATGTGAGGACACTGTAAGAGGATGGCTGTCTATGAGCCAGGGAGCAGGCTCTCATCAGACACTGAATCTAGCAGTGCCTTGATCTTGTACTTCCCAGTATCCAGAACTGTGAGGATGTTTAAGCCACCCAGTCTATGGTATTTTTGTTAGAGCAGCCCCAATGGACTAAGACAGGGAGTCACATCTGTAAGGTCGGATCTTAACAAATGGCACCACAAAACAGAGGAAAGCTTCAAGTGAGCTTTGTTAGGGGGCGCTCCCGGGCGAGGTTCACTGGTCCGACAGAAAGGGGCCGGGCCAGAGAAGTCGCACCCGGGCGAGGGTTGGGCAAGATTTTATAGGGGAAGAAGGGAAAGGGGTGTGGTGAATCTGGGAGGGCGCAGGGTATTCCTTATTTGGTGGTCTCTTTGGGTATCGTGGCAATATCTGGTGCCGGTTGCATCAGTCTTGGGACCGCTAGTCCCGCCCCTCGAAAGGCGGGAAGGCTGGGCCGGGTGGAAAGTCCCCAGGTCAGTTCCTGGAACTGGGTGGTCCAGAAAGTCTCCAGGTCAGTTTCTGGAACTGGGTGGTCCAGAGAGTTTCGGTCTGATGTAACCTGTGAATCTGATTGCGTTCCCCTGCCTCGAGCCAGTTGGCCTTACAACATCTGAGTCACTTTTGATGATAACGCCCAGGGAATCTAAGTCTCTGTAAACTCCCATTTACCTAGAGAGAAAGGATCTGCACTAGTTTTCTTTGAAACAAGGAAATTAGTTCTTACTTAGTCTGTTATAGCCCCCTTACTTTGGAATCTGTCTTTTCTGACCACATTATCTAAGTTTGTTTGTACCCTGATTATTCTTTATTATAGCAACCTGTTTCTTTCCTTTAAATTATCTATTCCAGTCTGTAATTATCTTATTTGGTGGTTTATGTGTTTATTATCTGCTTTCTCCACTAGAATGAAGGCCGTATCAGTGTGGCTACAGTGTCTGCTTTTGCTCACTACTCTTCTTCAGGACCCAGCCTGGTGGCTGGAGACACGAACAGAGGCCACAATGGTTACTTGTTCAATGAATGAATGAGCATTTATGAAATACTCAAAGTTAGTTGATGCTCTGCCCATAACTCCTTGCCATTGCCACTGCAGGGTACACCAGCTCTCTTCAATGCCAGTATCTGCACTTAATTACCTGAGGGTGGGGTTTTTTGGTTTTTTTTTAAGCCACTGAATCTTTGTTTCTACTCGCAGCAGGATGAAAGTTCCTGGAAGTGTGCCTACCCCTGGAAGCAGCCCTCAATCACAGACAGATTGGAGTTGGTGTAGAGATATCCTAGCTCCCTTGTCCTTTGGGTGGGATAACTCTGAAGCATTTTCACACTGGCTCCCAGAGTTGCTGAAGTAAAATTAAGCTTCAATCACTGAATGTGCTAGCTGCCTCAACTCTGCACCCTTTATTATAAGCTGTTCATTCTTTCTTTGCTTCACTTTCCAACTCCCTTGCTGTTTTCCTCTTACTTCCCCAGTAAACCACTTGCACTTAAAACCTTGCCTCAGGGTCTCCTTCCAGACAATCCAAAACAAGACAGATAGGAAACAAAAGTTCACAAAAGCTTTACAAGTGTTCTGAACTCTATTTCTAAATGAGGGAGCATGCACTCTATTTTGAAATGAAAGTAAGTTGGAAAAAGGTTATTTCCTTTCCTAAAGCATACATTTTATTATTGTCTTTTGATTACCTTGTATACTGAAAGTATGGCTATTTAAAAATATTGTTTTATTAAATTGCTTTTCTAAGCTTCCAACTTTAGTTTTTAACATGTTCGCATTTCCAGACAACCATCTTGCAATTGCAAGCATGCATTTTGTGAGTCACTATACAGAAATGTGGCTAGCAATTTAATGGTCATTTATAGCACATTAACTGTATAAAAAGCGATGAAGTCCTTATGGAGGACACTAAGTTGAACAGGACATTTGTCTCCATCCCTCAAGAGCTCACAATATAGTAGTAGAGAGAAGTGCATATATGAATACATTGAAATGGGGGTCAGCACTTTTCAAGCTAAAAGAAATGTGCTATATGGGGCTCCAAAGTATTGGGTTGGCCACAAAGTTCGTTCTGGTTTTTCTGTACCATCTTACAGAAAACCCAAATGAACTTTTTGGCCAGCCCAACAGATCAGAAGAATTCTGGTGAGGAACTTTGCAAGGCAGAGCCTGAAGGATATGTAATTCTGCAGAGGAAACATTGTCAACACAGTAGGTTGGAAAATACAAAGTATGATGAGAGGACAGCTCTTATTCTGATTACACAGAAGTAGGGAACAATGGTAGATAAGGTTGAAAGGCAGAAATAAATCTTTCTGAAATGCTTTATATTAAGAAGATGAAAAGTTCCTAAAAGTTGGGACAAAATGTAACAATTGCAAAGTGGGTCCATTACAGCTCCACTCATAGGGAAATCCTCAGCTGGTTCACTCACTCATAGAGAAATGTCACCAAGGTATCACCTGTTCCCAAACAAGTTCCCTACCCTCTGACTAGGGGAACTTTTACTTGTCTAGATCAGGGGCCTACAAACTTTTTCTGTAAAGGACTAGATAGTAAATATATTAGGCTTCGTGGGCCATATGGTTTCTTTTGCTACTACTCAACTCTGCCATTGTAGTGTGAAATCAGCCATAGATAGTATGTATATGAATGAGTATGGCTGTGTTCTAATAATACTTTATTTAAAAAACAGATGGCCAGCTGGATTTGGCCCATAGGCTGTATTTTGCTGACTCTATGATAGACTAATTCTAGTCAAGCTAAAATGTCCCAAATGACTTGCTCTTTTATTAGGTAACATTTGCGTTTAAACCCATGTTTTAACATGAAGGAAGCAACAGAGCTAGAGGAGAGTATTGGGCGTGGGAAGATAGAATTTCTGGTGCCCATCCAATAGTACTGGATAGGTAGCTGCTTACACAAAAACTGGGTCAAATGCCCAGTCCCACGTGTTTGGGACTTAATCTCAGCACGAGCTCTTGGAGTATAACAAAAAAGTGAGGCTAGAATTGAACAATGCAGGGATAGAGCAGTGCGAGCCAATTTAGCTATACATTGACAGCATAGTGAGATTATTGTGGGTTAGGATTGGGAAGTATATTAGTTTGGTACAGCTGCCATAACAAAGTACCACAGGCTGTGTGGCTTAAGCAACATAAATTTATTTCTCATAGTTCTGGAGCCTGGAAGTCTGAGATCAAGGTGTTGGCAGGGTTAGTTTCTTCTGAAGCTTCTCTACTTGGCTTTTAGATGGCTGTCTTTTTTACCCTGTGTCTTCCCAAGGTCTTCTCTCTGTGCACATCTGTGTCCTAATCTCTTCTTCTTATAAGATTACCAGTCATATTTGGTTAGGGCCCATGCTAATGGCTTCATTTTAACTTAATTACCTATTTAAAGATTCTATCTCTAAATATAGTCACATTCTAAGGTACTGGGGGTTATAATGGACTTCCACATATGAATTTGGGGAAGGGGACACAATTCAGCTCATAATGAGACAGAGTGATAGGGTGTGTATATATGTATGTATATGGGTTTACATACATATGAGGTAAAGTCAAGTTCATCTGATCTCAGTGATGTGAAGGAGTGTGGTTTCATTGAGCAAAGAATGGGAGAAGGAAGGATCAAAGTAGGCTGGGCAGAAGGAAAAAGAAAAACGGAAAAGAGGCTGGAGGTAGTGGTAGAAGGAAGAAAAGATAGTTATGGAGATTAGGAGAAAGAATAGAGGAAGATTAGAGAGAGAAAGCAATGATGAATGGATAACAATGATTAGCAGAGGGGGTGGTCATGGCAAGTGAAAATCAAGATGGCTAATTAGGGCTTCCCTGGTGGCGCAGTGGTTGAGAGTCTGCCTGCCAATGCAGGGGACACGGATTTGTTCCCCGGTCTGGGAAGATCCCACATGCCGTGGAGTGGCTGGGCCCGTGACCCATGGCCACCGAGCCTGCGCGTCCGGAGCCTATGCACCGCAACGGGAGAGGCCACAACAGTGAGAGGCCCGCGTACCACAAAAAAAAAAAAAAAAAAAAAAAAAAAAGATGGCTAATTAGTTGAAAAACAATGGTCAAGAAGGCCTGAAGAAGAAAGATCATCTGTTCATATGTATTTTCCCCAAGAAAAATGCCAAGCATGCTCTCGTAAAGCAACGTTACATGTAAATTTAGGCAGAGGCAAGCTTGTGTGTGTGTGTGTGTATATTTTTTTAAGGGTTTTTCTTTTTTTTAAATTAATTTTTATTGGAGTATAGTTGCTTTACAATATTGTGTTACTTTCTACTGTATAGCAAAGTGAAGCAGCCATATATATATATATATATATATGTGTGTATATATATATATATATATATATGTGTATATATATATATATATATATATATATATATATATATATATATATATATATATATATATATATATATATATATATATATATCTTCCCACTTCTTTTGGATTTCCTTCCTGTTTAGGTCACCACAGAGCACTGAGTAGAGTTCCCTGAGCTATACAGTAGGTTCTTATTAGTTACCTATTTTATACATAGTATCAGTAGTTTATATATGTCAATCCCAATCTCCCAATTCATCCCACCCACCTGCTTTCCCCCCTTGGTGTCCATACTTTTGTTCTCTACGTCTGTCTCTATTTCTGCTTTGCAAATAAGATCATCTATACCATTTTTCTAGAATTCCACATATGTACGTTAATATACGATATTTGTTTTCTCTTTCTGACTTACTTCACTCTGTATGACAGACTCTAGGTCCATCCACATCTCTACAAATGACCCAATTTCATTTCTTTTTATGGCTGAGTAATATTCCATTGTATATATGTACCACATCTTCTTTATCCATTCCTCTGTTGATAGATATTTAGGTTGCTTCCATGTCCTGGCGATTGTAAATAGTGCTGCAATGAACATTGGGTGCATGTGTCTTTTTGAATTATGGTTTTCTCTGGGTATATGCCAGTAGTGGGATTGCTGGGTCATATAGTAGTTCTATTTTTAGTTTTTTAAGGAACCTCCATACTGTTCTCCATAGTGGCTGTATCAATTTACATTCCCATCAACGGTGCAAGAGGGTTCCCTTTTCTCCACGCCCTCTCCAGCATTTATTGTTTGTAGATTTTTTTAATGATGACCATTCTGAGCGGTGTGAGGTGACACCTGATTTTAGTTTTGATTTGCATTTCTCTAATAATTAGTGATGTTGAGAATCTTTTCATGTATTTGTTGACCATCTGTATGTCTTCTTTGGAAAAATGTCTGTTTAGGTCTTATGCCCATTTTTGGATTGGGTTTTTTGTTTTTTTGATATTGAGCTGCATGAGCTGTTTGTATATTTTGGAGATGCATCCTTTGCCTGTTGATTCATTTGCAAATATTTTCTCCCATTTTGAGGGTTGTCTTTTCATCTTGTTTATGGTTTCCTTTGCTATGCAAAAGCTTTTAAGTTTAATTAGGTCCTATTTGTTAATTTTTGTTTTTATTTTCATTACTCTAGGAGGTGGGTCAAAAAAGATCCTGCTGTGGTTTATGTCAAAGTGTGTTCTGCCTTTGTTTTCCTCTAAGAGTTTTATAGTGTCTGGCCTTACATTTCAGGTCTTTAATCCGTTTGGAGTTTATTTTCATGTATGGTGTTAGCGAGTGTTCTAATTTCATTCTTTTACATGTAGCTGTCCAGTTTACTCAGCACCACTTATTGAAGAGACTGTCTTTTCTCCATTGTATATTCTTGCCTCCTTTGTCAAAGATAAGGTGACCATAAGTACGTGGGTTTATCTCTGGGCTTTCTATCCTGTTCCATTTATCTATATTTCTGTTTTTGTGCCAGTACCATACTCTCTTGATTAGCCTTGTTGTGTAGTCTGAAGTCAGGAATCCTGATTTCTCCTGCTCCGTTTTTCTTTCTCAAGATAGCTTTGGCTATTTGGGGTCTTTTGTGTTTCCGTACAAATTGTAAAATTCTCTGTTCTAGTTCTGTAAAAAATGCCCTTGGTAATTTGATAGGGATTGCAGGCTGGTATGTTTTTTAAATGTTAGAGAAACAGGCTCATGATGACATACAAATGTGGATGGCATGTATTACATGTCCACCTGTGTTCTACATTGACATAATGGAAGCTTATTTACTCTGAGTACTACAGGATTCATTATCAAATAATGGTGAAGTGAGATTTTTATTGTAAATAAACAGTGTTTAGTACCAGGTTCTACACTGGGACCAAAGAGATAAGATATGACTTCTCTCCAGAGGAGTTCATCTTGCTATTCAATGTATATTTTTACATATTTATATAATTTCAACAGTAAGGAAACCTTTTATTTCTCCATGCTTCACTTGTGTGGACACTCAGTCCTATCTGGAAACCTCAGTAGTTGGCAGGAAAAGAGGCATTTTGTTGTAAGAGTTTGGTTGAAAGATGAACACTTATCTCACTGGTATTCAAAATATTTGAGCCTGGAAGTTTATGGGCTAGCTTGAAATTTTAAACTCTAGTTTCTGAGCTTGCACTGGTAACATTAAGTTTAAAAATTTGCCATTGTACTTCATTCTGCCACTTTGTGATGAAAACTCATGATGTAGAATGCACCATGGAGGATAAAAAGAATTGTAAAATATGGGTGTTTAGAGAGCTTAGTGGTACAGTAACTATATTCCTGGGCTGGAAAGCAGAAGAGCTTATGCTAATGCTGACCCTTGCACTGGCGCTTTGCGCTTTGGGAAATGTCACTTTTCCTCTAAGCTTTCATTCCCTCTACTCTCACCTTATACTTTTTTATTTTGAAAAATTTCAGACCTTCAGAAAAATACAACAAACAGTTATAGATCCCTCTAGCTTTACCAATAGATAACATTTTGTCACATTTGTTCCATTTCTCTGTATATCATTATCTGTCTCCATACGTATTTATGTGTGTTTACAATTTTTTTCTCAACCATTTGAAAATAAGTTGCAGACGTGACATAACATGCTTAAGTATGCTGGCATTTATCACCTAAAAACGAGGACATTCTCCTTTATAAATTCATAACCACCTACCTTATTTGTCAATATATTTAACATTGATATAGAAATATTACCTATATTCAGACTTTCCCATTTGCTCCAAATATGTCCTTTAGAGTTTTTTCCTCCCAATTTAGAATCTAAACAAACAATATGCATTGCATTTAGCTGTCATGTCTCTTTTGCTTCTTTTAATCTTGAGTATTTTGCCTTTTGTAATATTGATAATTTTGAAGAGTTTAAGCCAGTAATTTTGTAGATGATATCTCAATTTGAAATTATTCTGGTTGTTTTCTGGATACTAAATTCAAGCTAATAATTTTGCAGGCAAGAATATTACATAGATGACATTATATACTTTTTATTGCATCCTATTAAGAGGCAAATGATATTAAGTATTTCATTGTGTTATTAAGTGTGACCAGTTGTTTGAGGAGGTGTCCTCCAGGTTTCTCCATTATAAAAGGTACAGTTTTTCCTTTTTAGTTAATAGGCAATAAAAGGGTCATTTTTTTGAGATCATGTATTTTATTTTCCAATGAATTTCACCCAGTGGTTTTGTTATCCATGAATGATCCTTGCTTGATTCAGTATTAAATTGATGTTCTATCCATGACTGAAAATGGAGTGTTGAAATCTCCATCTCTTACTGTTGAATAATCTATTTCTCCCTTCAAATCTGTCATTAACACATGTTATTTTCTGTTTTTTTCAGTAGTTAGTCTAGTGGGCGTGAGGTGATATTTCATTGTGCTTTTGATTTGCATTTCCCTAATGATGAGATATTAAGCATATTTTCATATGCTTGTTAGCCATTTGTATATAATTATTAAAGAAATGTCTGTTTAGTCCTTTGTCCAGTTTTGCATTGGTATGTTTGTTTTTTTGTTATTGAGTTGTAGGAGCTGTTTATATACTGGATATTAACCCCTTATCAGATACAGGATTTACAAATATCTTTTCCCATTCCGTGAATTACTTTTTCACTCTGTTGATTGTGTCCTTTGATGCATAACAGTTTTAAATTTTGATGTAGTCCAATTTACTTATTTTTTCTTCTGTTACCTGTGCTTTTGGTGTCATAACCAAGAAATCATTGCCAAATCCAATGTCATGAAGTTTTTCCCCTGTGATTTTTTTCTAAGAGTTTTACAGTTTTAGGAATTACATTTAAGTCTTTTCCATTTTGAGTTGTTTTACAAGTATAAGGTAAGGGTTCAATTTCATTCTTTTGCATGTGGATATCCAGTGTTCCCAACAATATTTGTTGAAAAGGCTGTCCTTTCCCTATTGAATGGTCTTGGCACCCTTGTCAAAAATCACTTGACCATATGTGTAGGGGTTTATTTCTGGGCTTTCTATTTTATTCCATTGGTCTATATGTCTGTCTTTATGGCACTACCACACTGTTTTGATTATTGCAGCTTTGTGATAAGTGTTGAAATCAGGAAGTGTGAGACCTCCACCTTTGTTTTTCTGTGTCAAGATTGTTTTGGCTGTTTGAGGTCCTTTGAGATTTTACATGAATTTTAGGATGGATTTTTCTATTTCTGAAAAAAAAAAAAAAGCCACTGGGATTTTGATTACATTAAACCTGTAGATAGCTTTCGGTAGTATTGACTTGTTTTTGTTTTTTTTTTTTTTTGGCTGTGCGATGTGGCCTGTGGGATCTTAGTTCCCAGACAAGGGATCAAACCCAGGCCCTTGGCAGTGACAGCACAGAGTCTTAACCACTGGACTGCCAGGGAATTCCCTGTATTGATATTTTAACAATGTCAAATCTTCCAATCCATGACCATGGGATGTCTTTCTATTTATTTGTGTATTCTTTATTTTCTTTCATCAGTATTTTGTAGTTTTCAGTGTACAAATCTTTCACCTCCTCGGTCAAATTTATTCCTAAATTTATTCTTATTGATGCTATGGTAAATAAAATGGTTTTCTTAATTTTATTTTTGGATGTTTCATTGCTTATTTGTTTATTTAATTATGATTTTTAATTGCATTATAATTGACTGATAAAAGTATATTAATTTCAGGTGTACAACATAGTGATTTAATATTTTTATACATTGCAAAATGATCACCACTGGGTGGTTCATTGTTATTGTATAGGAACACAGATGATTCTTGTGTTGATTTTATATCCTGCAACTTTACTGAATTCATTTATTCTAAAAGTTTTTTGTGTGTGGAATACTTAGGTTTTTCTACATCTAACATCATGTTGTCTCTGAACAGAGATGATTTTAATTCTTCCTTTCCAATTTGGATGCCTTTATTTCTTTTTCTTGCTCTAGCTAGGACTTCCAGTACTTGAGTATAAATGGCAAAAGTAGGCATTCTTGTCATGTTCCTGTCTTATAGGAAGAGCTTTCAGTCCTTCACCATTGAGTATGTTGTTAGCTATGGTATTTTCTTACACAGCCTTTATCATGTTGAGGTAGTTTAGTTCTGTTCTTGTTTATTGGGTGTTTTTATTATGAATCTCTGTTCATTTTTCTTTATTCTTTTTTTTTTCTTTTTGTTCTTTGGATTGTGTATTCTCTATCAATCTATTTTCAGTTTTTCTGATTTTTTCTTCTGCCATTCAAATCTACTGTTGAGCCCCTTTAGTGAATTTTTCATTCAATTATTGTACTTTGAATGCCAGAATTTGTGCTTGGTTCTTTTTTATTTTATTTCTAAATAATTTCTATCTCTTTATTTATTTTCCCTATTTAATGAGACATTTTCATCATAGCTTCCTTTACATCTTGACGTATGATTGCCTTCTATTCTTAGAACATATTTACAAAGGAAACTTTGATGCCTTAGTTAAATTTGATGTCAGCCTCCTCACAGACTTTTTCACCTGCTTGTTTCCCCTGTGTATGGGTCACTCTTTTCTGTTTCTTTGCACATCTCATAATTTTTTGTTGATGGACCACTTTAGATACTGATTCTCCACTGCCTCTGAACCTTATTTTTGTTATTTGCATGTTTATTTGTTTAATTACTTGGCTAGATAATTTTAGTGAGTTATATATCTCCTATAGTGGGAAGCTTTTTGTTTTGCTTCTCATAGAATACAGGCTTGGGTGTGTGCACAGTCACTCTGGGACTTTCTCTTTCACTGATCTCTCTGTTAAGCTGTTGGCCTCATTTTTTTTTTTTTTTTTAATCACAGCAAGCTGTTGAGACCCACTAATTGCCAGATGATTGCTCTATTCTTTAGACAATGCCCTGGGGCATAACTTGCTCTGCACTCTGATTCAGTTAAGTTTGAGCAGGGGAGATATAGAGGTCCATCTTTGAGGTTTATTCTAAGCTCAGGAGGGCTCTTAGTTTTAATCGCTGTTTCTCTCTGGTGAGCTAGTTGGCCTATGGTTTGTTGCTCTTAATTAAGAGGAGCTATTGGGGCTTCCCTGGTGGTGCAGTGGTTGAGAGTCCGCCTGCCGATGCAGGGGACATGGGTTCGTGCCCCGGTCCAGGAAGATCCCACATGCCGCGGAGCGGCTGGGCCCTTGAGCCATGGCCGCTGAGCCTGCGCGTCCAGAGCCTGTGCTCTGCAACAGGAGAGGCCACAACAGTGAGAGGCCCGCGTACCACAAAAAAAAGAGGAGTTATTGTTTTTGAGAGCATTCTGAGGCTTGAACTTCTCTGCTCTCTGTTTCAAATAAAGGTAATTTATTTGGGGAGAATTTTTGAACTCTCTGTTCTTATGAATTACCTCTTCCCTCTCTGTCTGGGGTGCTGGGTAGAGGAAGGGATCTATTGACCTTTTGTCTGCATTCACCAGGAATTTAGCTTCTTTGACTAAATTCAGAGTTGGAGGGAATGAGAAATGCTGATGACCTGCCCCCATGGGTGAGAAACTGTATTTCTTTTTTTTTTTGTCTGCATTGCATGTTCGTTGCTGCACACAGGCTTTCTCTAGTTGCAGTGAGCGGGGGCTACTCTTCATTGCAGTGTACGGGCTTCTCATTGCAGGGGCTTCTCTTGTTGCGGAGCGCTGGCTCTAAGTGCGTGGGCTTCAGTAGTTGCAGCATGTGGGCTCAGTAGGTGCAGCACGTGGACTCAGTAGTTACAGAGCATGGGTTCTAGAGCACGCAGGCTTCAGTAGTTGTGGCGCATGGGCTCAGTAGTTGTGGTGCATGGACCTAGTTGCTCCGCAGCATGTGGGATCTTCCCAGACCAGGGATGGAACCCCTGTCTCCTACATTGGCAGATGGATTCTTAACCACTGCACCACCAGAGAAGTCCCTAGAAACTATATTTTTTGATTGGCTGCTGAGGTAGCAGAAAGCTTTGAGTCTTGGCCACACCCACTGAGAGTGTCAAGCTAAGTTGGGGGTCAGGGTGAAGAGAGGGAGCAGGTTGTACTGTAAATACCACAGACTCTCCTGGTTTTGTTTTTTTAACCAAGTTTTAGTAGTTTTTCTTGAATAAATGTTTCTTCATTTGCCATATGCCTTTAGGACAATTTCCAGAGACTGTTGTTTTTAAAATACTTTTCATTAGTTATTTATGTTTCCCTGGGTAGTGAATCTATGGAGCTCCTTACACAACTATCTCAGAAGTTCCTCATCAGTTTTGAGAAGTCTTAAAGTAAGGTGTTAACAGGGTCATGCTCTCTCTAAAGATTCTAAGAGAGGATGCTTCCTTACCTTGTCCAAGCTCTTGGTGGGTTGCTGGCAATTCCTGTTCCTTGGCCTGTAGATGTGTTACTCCAACCTCTGCCTCTGTGTTCACATGGCATACTTTGTATGTCTCTGTGTCAGATTTCCCTCTTCTTGTAAGGACAGTGTGACCTCATCTTTACTTAAGTATATTTATAAAGACCCTATTTCTAAATAAGGTCACATTTTCAAGTACTGGGACTTAGGACTTGAACCTGCTTTTTGGTGGACACAATTAACCTGTGGTACCATATAAGAGTGTTTGCTTCCCCATAGTCCTGCCAAAAAACTGTGTTGCCAAGCTTTCAATTATTTGCCAACCATATAGGCCCTAAATGGTATCTTAGCATTTCTAATTCTTTTACAACAAAAGAAGTTGAATATTTTGTCATATGTTAATGTGCCATTTTAAAACTGTCTCTTTATGTCTTTTTAGGTTGTAATTAGAAACATCATTATGGAAAATATCAAACATTGCACAAAAGTAGAGAGACCATTTAATGATCCCCCATATTTCTAACATCTATCTTAATTAGTTGTCAACATTTTATCAATATTATTTCATCTGTGACTCCCCACCACCGCCCCATATATTTAAGAACTTCAGTGCATAATTATAATACATATAACTTAAAAAAACACATAATAGCAGTAACATTTTTACACATAGTAAAATTACCAATGATTCCTTAATTTTATCTAATGCCTAGGCTGTGCTCACGTTGTTTCAAAAATCTCTTTTGTAGTATAATTTTTTAACCTATTAAATGAAGGGATTGGATAAGATTATGTCTAGGGTCCTCTTTCATTTTGAAATTTGGTGATTTATCCTCTAATTCTCCATAATAAATGGAGAGAAACCTTGCTATTATAAGCATTGAAATACTGCTGGGTAATGATCTCATTACTTACTGGTGAATTCTACAGAGCACAGTTTTCACGTTCTCTTTCTTCAGTTTGTAATAGTCTTATCTATTCTGCTATCATTAGATTGTTATCTGTTACTTCTCTGGAAATAGAGTGACTTGGTTCTCTAATGGGACTTTGTCCTCAAAGCATTTTTCAGATGTGACAATAGACCATAATGTCACCTTAATCTTGCTGTGAGCTTAATAGGGAGTGAAAAATGTCATTGGCGATGGTATGATTGTAGACCCATTTTTCTCGTTTGTTATATCCTACAATTCTTTCAAAATCTTGACTTTACCTCTTCTCTGTCCCCCTGACATTTGCATTACTGCCACAGTCTATGTGGCTTCCCTCCCAGGCAGAGCCAGACTTCCAGGGTTCAAATCTCAATTCTGCCATTCATCAACTGTGATCTTGGGTACTGTTTTCTTATTTGTGAAAGAGGGAAATAATGAAGTTATTGACTGCATTGTGTTTTTGTGAAGATTAAATTATTTAATCCACATTAAACTATTAGCAACAGAAACAATGACCAGCGTACAGGAAGTGCCAAGGGAATGGTAGGTTTTACTAATCTGTTCCCTGCCCTAAGTGCCTCTGCCTTCACCCAGCTCTGCCTACCATTGTCAGAATAACCTGACAGCTGTTCTTAGAGACCTGTACTGTTTAATATGGATGCCATTATTATCCAGATGCGGCTATTTAAATTTAGTTAAAATTATAGAAAGTTAAACATTTGGTTTCAATCTAGTCACTTAACAAGTATTCAGTAGACACACATGCTTAGTGGCTACCATATTGGGCAGCATAGATATAAACATTTCTTTCCATTAGGACAGAAAGTTCTGCTGGACAGTGCTGCTTTAAAACTTTCTCTTGCTGGGGTGATGGCACTAATATCAGAAGGGAATCCTTGTTCCCCTTCTTCTCTTCTTTTCATGAAGACTTTTTTCCTCTGCCTTCAAGGACACAGTAGTTTTCAGAGGGAAGACAGCATCCCTCACTCAGTCCTCTTTATGGGGTAATAATCTAATTGGATAGAGAGCTGGAAAAATTTACTGGACCAAGTTTCTTTGTTGGGAGGGGATAATGTATTAAAAATCTTTCCTCATGTGTGACCCTGCTTCTTAGCTCTTGTTCCTTCTTAGACTTTCTTATCTCTGTTTTTTGCCTCACATGTGGTAAGCACACTAGGGTATAGATTTCTGGCAGTGTGTATTCTCCCTCCCTACCCTTCTTGTGACTGGCTAGGTAAGTTCAATTCAGAGAAGAGCTAGTGTGAATATTTTTGGCCACAGATCTGGGCTGCATCAGCCATTCCACTTTTATCAAGGATCCTAGTGCTTAGAAAATAAATATAATACCTTATTTTAATCACCATGTATGTATTTCTCAAATTGGTTAGACCCCATTGGAGGAGTCTGAGAGATTAATTAGTATCCTATAAAAAACTTTCACTTCCACACTAGCTCCCCCAAGCCTGCCCCATCAAGTCAAAATTCCTCACCCCGACTTTCAAAATTCTCTATAATTTGACTCCACTGTAATTATTCAGTCTTCTTTAATTCAATTCAGTGACTATTGGCTGGATGTCTATTATACTCTAGTTCCTCTGCTTGACATTGAAGTTATAGAAATGATAAGACATGGGATCTTTCATAAAAGTCTAATAGATTAGTTTGATAGAAAGACATATATACATAAATAATATATATAGTGTGCCAAGTGCCATAGTCAAAAAATGATCTAAGTACTAGGTGAACATGAAAGAAATAGCAATAAGTCCTACATGGAGAGAGAGAGAGAGAATGGGATACACACACACAGAATTGAATGGCTGATAGGAGGTTACCAGATAGAAATATTAGGGGAATGATATTGTAGATAAAGGGAAGAGTATGGAAAAAATAAGGCATAAAGTTTATATTCTTTACTCCAACCAGGCTTCTGTCCACAAGCCATGACTCCATGCATACATTTGAGTTGCTGTGCAAGGTTATGGAAGAAATCAAACCTACTGCTCATTTTGGAGGAAACCTATCTGATGATTTTTATTTTTGCACCTGTTGGGCAGAGCTAGGAAAAATGCTTCCTATTTAATAAGAGAACATACACAACATACTACAATGGAGGATTAGTTATCACAAGGCTCATAAATTAATTTGCAGAGGTTAATTACCACCATGGTTGGTGAATTCATTTACAGTGGGAAAAAATTCAATTTTTTTCTAACAAATATATTTAAAAATTTATAGCTTCTTGTAACAAATATTTCTATAGATTGTTGAAACAAATAAAATTTCCCATATGAAAATACTCTATGATGAAGTGAACGAAGCCAATTTTCCATACAAAGAAGCTTTGTGATCATCATAGACTTCAAGTTTAAGAATTATATTCCTTGGGCTTCCCTGGTGGCGCAGTGGTTGAGAGTCCGCCTGCCGATGCAGGGGACACGGGTTCGTGCCCCGGTCCGGGAAGATCCCACATGCCACGGAGCGGCTGGACCCGTGAGCCATGGCCGCTGAGCCTGCGCGTCCGGAGCCTGTGCTCCGCAACGGGAGAGGCCACAATGGTGAGAGGCCCGCGTACCGCAAAAAAAAAAAAAAAAAAAAAAAAAAAAGAATTATATTCCTTGGAAATCAAATAAACAATGAAGAAACAGAGAAGATTATTTATGGCTAAGAGTTGAATATCTTAAGAGTACTTTAATAAACATTAAAAGGAAGATTGTAATTAATCATATCAAGAATTAGAGCACGCAGATATATATCATATTAGTTTTCTAAAAGTGCTTTTTAAAAATTTAATTTTTATTTTATAGGGTATAGTTGATTTGCAATGTTGTGTTAGTTTCAGGTGTACAGCAAAGTGATTCATTTATACATATACAAATATCCATTCTTTTTCAGATTCTTTTCCCATATAGGTTATTACAGAATATTGAGTAGAGTTCCCTGTGCTATACAGTAGGTCTTTATTGTTTACCTGTTTTATATATAGCACTGTGTATACGTTAATCCCAAACTCCTAATTTATCCCTACCCCACCTTTCCCCTTTGGTAACCATAAGTTTGTTTTCAAAGTCTGTGAGTTTGTTTCTGTTTTATAAATAAGTTCATTTGTATCATTTTCTTTTAGGTTCCATGTATAAGTGATATCATATGATATTTGTCTTTCTCTGATTTACTTCACTTAGTGTGATAGTATCTAGGTCCATCCATGTTACTGCAAATGGCATTATTTCATTTTTTATGGTTGAGTAATATTCCATTGTGCATATATACCAGTTTTCTTTATCCATTCCGCTGTTGATGGATATTTTGGTTGCTTCCATGTCTTTTTTTTTTTTTTTTTTTTTAAAGTTTATTTATTTATTTTTTTAATTAGTTTCTGCTTTATAACAAAGTGAATCAGTCATACATATACATCTGTTCCCACATCCCTTCCCTCATGCATCTCCCTCCCTCCCACCCTCCCCATCCCACCCCTCCAGGCGGTCACAAAGCACCGAGCTGATCTCCCTGTGCTCTGCGGCTGCTTCCCACTATCTATCTACCTTACGTTTGGTAGTGTATACACGTCCATGCCTCTCTTTCGCCTTGTCACAGCCCACCCTTCCCCCTCCCCATATCCTCAAGTCCATTCTCAAGTAGGTCTGCGTCTTCATTCCCGTTTTGCCCCTAGGTTCTTCATGACATTTTTTTTTTAAATTCCGTATATATGTGTTAGCATACGGTATTTGTCTTTCTCTTTCTGACTAACTTCACTCTGTATGACAGACTCTAGGTCTATCCACCTCATTACAAATAGCTCAGTTTCGTTTCTTTTTATGGCTGAGTAATATTCCATTGTATATATGTGCCACATCTTCTTTATCCATTCATCCGATGATGGACACTTAGGTTGTTTCCAGCTCCGGGCTATTGTGAATAGAGCTGCAATGAACATTTTGGTACATGTCTCTTTTTGAATTATGGTTTTCTCAGGGTATATGCCCAGTAGTGGGATTGCTGGGTCATATGGTAGTTCTATTTGTAGTTTTTTAAGGAACCTCCATACCGTTCTCCATAGTGGCTGTACCAATTCACATTCCCACCAGCAGTGCAAGAGTGTTCCCTTTTCTCCACACCCTCTCCAGCATTTATTGTTTCTAGATTTCTTGATGATGGCCATTCTGACTGGTGTGAGATGATATCTCATTGTAGTTTTGATTTGCATTTCTCTAATGATTAATGATGTTGAGCATTCTTTCATGTGTTTGTTGGCAGTCTGTATATCTTCTTTGGAGAAATGCCTATTTAAGTCTTCTGCCCATTTTTGGATTGGGTTGTCTGTTTTTTTGCTATTGAGCTGCATGAGCTGTTTATAAATTTTGGAGATTAATCCTTTGTCAGTTGCTTCATTTGTAAATATTTTCTCCCATTCTGAGGGTTGTCTTTTGGTCTTGTTTATGGTTTCCTTTGCTGTGCAAAAGCTTTGAAGTTTCATTAGGTCCCATTTGTTTATCTTTGTTTTTATTTCCATTTCTCTAGGAGGTGGGTCCAAAAGGATCTTGCTGTGATTTATGTCATAGAGTGTTCTACCTATGTTTTCCTCTAAGAGTTTGATAGTTTCTGGCCTTACATTTAAGTCTTTAATCCATTTTGAGCTTATTTTTGTGTATGGTGCTAGGGAATGATCTAATCTCAAACTTTTACATGTCCCTGTCCAGTTTTCCCAGCACCACTTATTGAAGAGGCTGTCCTTTCTCCACTGTACATTCCTGCCTCCTTTATCAAAGATAAGTTGGCCATATGTGCGTGGGTTTATCTCTGGGCTTTCTATCCTGATCCACTGATCTATCTTTCTGTTTTTATGCCAGTACCAGACTGTCTTAATTACTGTAGCTTTGTAGTATAGTCTGAAGTCAGGGAGCCTGATTCCTCCAGCTCCGTTTTTCGTTCTCAAGATTGCTTTAGCTATTCGGGGCCTTTTGTTTTTCCAAATTTTGAAATTTTTTGTTCTAGTTCTGTGAAAAATGCCATTGGTAGTTTGATAGGGATTGCATTGAATCTGTAGATTGCTTTCGGTAGTAGAGTCATTTTCACAATATTGATTCTTCCAATCCGCTTCCATGTCTTTTATAAATAGCCAAGTGCTGCAGTGAACATTGGGGTGCCTGTATCTTTTTTTTTTTAATTTTTTAACATCTTTATTGGAGTATAATTGCATTACAATGGTGTGTTAGTTTCTGCTTTATAACAAAGTGAATCAGCTATACATATACATATATCCCCATATCTCTTCCCTCTTGTGTCTCCCTCCCTCCCACGCTCCCTATCCCACCCCTCTAGGTGGTCACAAAGCACCAAGCTGATCTCCCTGTGCTATGCGGCTGTTTCCCACTAGCTATCTGTTTAACATTTGGTAGTGTATATAAGTCCATGCCACTCTCTCACTTCATCCCAGCTTCGCCTTCCCCCGCCCCGTGTCCTCAAGTCCATTCTCTAGTAGGTCTGCATCTTTATTCCTGTCCTGCCCCTAGGTTCTTCATAACCATTTTTTTTTACATTCCATATGTATGTGTTAGCATACAGTATTTGTTTTTCTCTTTCTGACTTACTTCACTTTCTGTATGACACACTCTAGGTCCATCCACCTCACTACAAATAACTCAATTTCGTTTCTTTTTATGGCTGAGTAATATTCCATTGTATATATGTGCCAAGTCTTCTTTATCCATTCATTTGTCGATGGACACTTAAGTTGCTTCCCTGTCCTGGCTATTGTAAATAGAACTGCATTGAACATTGTGGTACATGACTCTTTTTGAATGATGGTTTTCTCAGGGTATATGCCCAGTAGTGGGATTACTGGGTTGTATGGTAGTTCTATTTTTAGTTTTTTAAGGAACCTCCATACTGTTGTCCATAGTGGCTGTATCAATTTACATTCCCACCAATAGTGCAAGAGGGTTCCCTTCTCTCCACACCTTCTCCAGCATTTATTGGTTGTAGATTTTTTGATGATGGCCATTCTGACTGGTGTGAGGTGATACCTCATTGTAGTTTTGATTTACATTTCTCTAATGATTAATGATGTTGAGCATTCTTTCATGTGTGTGTGGGCAATCTGTATATCTTCTTTGGATAAATGTCTATTTAGGGCTTCTGCCCATTTTTGGATTGGGTTGTTTGTTTTTTTGATATTGAGCTGCATGGGTTGCTTGTAAATTTTGGAGATTAATCCTTTGTTGCTTCATTTGCAAATACTTTCTCCCATTCTGAGCGTTGTCTTTTCGTCTTGTTTTTGGTTTCTTTTGCTGTGCAAAAGCTTTCATTAGGTCCCATTTGTTTATTTTTGTTTTTATTTCTATTTCTCTAGGAGGTGGGTCAAAAAGGATCTTGCTGTGTTTTATGCCAAAGAGTGTTCTGCCTATGTTTTCCTCTAAGAGCTTTATAGTGTCTGGCCTTACATTTAGATCTTTAATCCATTTTGAGTTTATTTCTGTGTTTGGTGTTAGAGAGTGTTCTAATTCCATTCTTTTACATGTAGTTGTCCAGTTTTCCCAGCACCACTTATTGAAGAGGCTGTCTTTTCTCCATTGTATATTCTTGCTTCCTTTATCAAAAATAAGGTGACGATATGTATGTGGGTTTATCTCTGGGTTTTCTATCCTGTTCCATTGATCTATATTTCTGTTTTTGTGCCAGTACCATACTGTCTTAATTACTGTAGCTTTGTAGTATAGTCTGAAGTCAGGGAGCCTGATTCCTCAAGCTCCGTTTTTCTTTCTCAAGAGTGCTTTGGCTGTTTGGGGTCTTTTGTGTTTCCATACAAATTGTGAAAATTTTTGTTCTAGTCATGTGAAAAATGCCATTGGTAGTTGGATTGGGATTACATTGAATCTGTAGATTGCTTTGGGTAGTATAGTCATTTTCACAATATTGATTCTTCCAATCCAAGAACATGGTATATCTCTCCATCTGTTTGTATCATCTTTAATTTCTTTCATCAGTGTTGTATAGTTTTTTACATACAGGTCTTTTGTCTCCTTAGGTAGGTTTATTCCTATGTATTTTATTCTTTTTGTTGCAGTGGTAAATGGGAGTGTTTCCTTAATTTCTCTTTCAGATTTTTCATAATTAGTGCATACGAATGCAAGAGATTTCTGTGCATTAATTTTGTATCCTGCTACTTTACCAAATTCATTGATTAGCCCTACTAGTTTTCTGGTAGCATCTTTAGGATTCTCTGTTTAGTATCATGTCATCTGCAAACAGTGGCAGCTTTACCTCTTCTTTTCTGATTTGGATTCCTTTTATTTCTTTTTTGTCTCTGATTGCTGTGGCTAAAACTTCCAAAACAATGTTGAATAATAGTGGTGAGAGTGGGCAACCTTGTCTTGTTCCTGATCTTAGTGGAAAAGGTTTCAGTTTTTCACCATTGAGGACGATGTTGGCTCTGGGTTTGTCATATATGGCCTCTATTATGTTGAGGTAAGTTCCCTCTATTCCTACTTTCTGGAGGGTTTTTATCATAAATGGGTGTTGAATTTTGTTGAAAGCTTTTTCTGCATCTATTGAGATGATCATATGGTTTTTCTCCTTCAGTTTGTTAATATGGTGTATTATGTTGATTGATTTGCGTATATTGAAGAATCCTTGCATTCCTGGAATAAACCCCACTTGATCATGGTGTATGATCCCCTTAAAGTGCTGTTGGATTCTTTTTGCTAGTATTTTGTTGAGGATTTTTGCATCTATGTTCATCAGTGATATTGGCCTGTGGTTTTCTTTTTTTGTGACATCTTTGTCTGGTTTTGGTATCAGGGTGATGGTGGCCTCGTAGAATCATTTTGGGAGTGTTCCTCCCTCTGGTGTATTCTGGAAGAGTTTTAGAAGGGTAGGTGTTGGCTCGTCTCTAAATGTGTGATAGATTTCACATGTGAAGCCATCTGGACCTGGTCTTTTGTTTGTTGGAAGATTTTTAATCACAGTTTCAATTTCAGTGCTTGTGATTGGTCTGTTCATATTTTCTATTTCTTCCTGGTTCAGTCTTGGAAGCTTGTAGTTTTCTAAGAATTTTTCCATTTCTTGCAGGTTGTCCATTTTATTGGCATATAGTTGCTTGTAGTAGTCTCTCATGAACCCTTGTATTTCTGCAGTGTCAGTTATTTCTCCTTTTTCATTTCTAATTCTGTTGATCTGAGTCTTCTCCCTTTTTTCTTTTTTTCTTTTTTTTTTTTTTTTGCAGTACACGGGCCTCTCACTCTCGTGGCCTCTCCCATTGCGGAGCGCAGGCTCAGCGGCCATGGCTCACAGGCCCAGCCGCTCCGCGGCATGTGGGATCTTCCCGGACCGGGGCACAAACCCCTGTCCCCTGCATCGGCAGGCGGACTCTCAACAACTGCGCCACCAGGGAAGCTCCCCTCCCTTTTTTTCCTGATGATTCTGGGTAATGGTTTATCAATTTTGTTTGATAACAAAAGAACCAGCTTTTTTTTTTGATCTTTGCTGTTGTTTTCTTCATTTCTTTTTCGTATATTTCTGATCTGATCTTTATTATTTCTTTCCTTCTGCTAACTTTGGGTTGTTTTTTTTGTTGTTGTTCTTCTTTCTCTAATTGCTTTAGGTGTAAGGTTAGGTTTTTTTAATTTAAGATGTTTCTTGTTTATCGAAATAGGATTTTGTTGCTATAAACTTCCCTCTTAGAACCACTTTTGCTGCATCCCATAGGTTTTGGGTCATTGTGTTTTCATTGTCATTTGTTTCCAGGTATTTTTTAATTTCCTTTTTGATTTCTTCTGTGATCTGTTGGTTATTTAGTAGTGTATTGTTTAGCCTCCATGTGCTTGTATTTTTTACAGCTTTTTCCTGTAATTGATACCTAGTCTCACAGTGTTGTGGTTGTAAAACATACTTGATATGATTTCAATTTTCTTAAATTTATCAAGGCTTGATTTGTGACTCAAGATATGATCTATCCTGGAGAATGTTCCATGTGCACTTGAGAAGAAAGTGTATTCTGTTGTTTTTGGATGGAATGTCCTATAAATATCAGTTAAGTACAGCCAGTCTAATGTGTCATTTAAAGCTTGTGTTTCCTTATTTATTTTCAGTTTGTATGATCTGTCCATTGGTGAAAGTAGGGTGTTAAAGTCCCCTACTATTATTGTGTTCCTGTCGATTTCCCCTTTTATGGCTGTTAGCATTTGCCTTATGTATTGAGGTGCTCCTATGTTGGGGGCATAAATGTTTAGAATTGTTATGTCTTCTTCTTGGATTGATCCCTTCTTCATTATGTAGTGTCCTTCTTTGTCTCTTGTAATAGTCTTTATTTTAAAGTCTATTTTGTCTGATAGGGGTGTTGCTACTCCAGCTGTTCCTGAGGCTGCCCGGAGAAATATCCCTTTCTCTTCTTTGTTCGCACAGCTCATGCAGTTCAGCTTTGGTTTTGGCCCTGCCTCTGAGTGTAGGCCTCCCTCAGGCATCTCTTCCCCTCCCAGACAGGAGGTGGTTAAAGCAGCAGCTGATTCGGGCTCTCTTGCTCACTCAGGCTGGGGAGAGGGAGGGGTATGGTAGTCACAATTGGAATGTGGGGTGTGTCTGCAGCGGCAGAGGCCAGCGTAACATTGCAACAGCCTGAGGTGTGCCATGTGTTCTCCTGCGGAAGCTGGCCCTGGATCATGGGACCCTGGCAGTGGCATGCTGCACAGGCTCCCAGGAGGATGTCGGTAGTTACCTGTGCTTGCACCCAAGATCCTTGGTGGTAGTGATGGCAGCGATAGCGGTCTGTGCCTGCCTCTGGGGTCCAGGATGATAGCTGTGCCTCACGTCTGTCTCTGGAGGTCGCTTAGGTGTTCTGATGTCTGTGGGCTCACAGAGCAGGAAGCCCCTCTCCTCACTCACCCCAAAACAATGGTCTCCTGTCTATCCGACAGGTTCAGACTTTTTCCCGGACTCCCTCCCAGCTAGCTGTGGTGCACTAGCCCCCTTCACGCTGTCTTCATGCAACCAACAGCAGTCCTCTCCCTGGGGTCTGACCTCTGAAGCCCGAGCCTCAGCTCCCGGCCCCTACCTGCCCCAGCAGGTGAGCAGACAAGCCTCTCGGGCTGGTGAGTGCTGGTCGGCACTGATCCTCTGTGCGGGAATCTCTCCTCTTTGCCCTCTGCACCCCTGTTGCTGCACTCTCCTCTGTGGCTCTGAGGCTCCACGCCCCTGTCCCTGCCAGTCAGAGGGCTTCCTAGTGTGTGGAAATTTTTCCTGCTTCACAGCTCTCTCCCAGAGGCACAAGTCCCGTCTTTATTCCTTTATCTCTTTGTTCTTTTTACTTTTGCCCTACCCAGGTACATGGGGATTTCCTTTCCTTTTTGGAAGTCTGAGGTCCTCTGCCAGTGTTCACTAGGTCCTCTGTAGGAGCTGTTCCACATGTAGATGTATTTTTGATGTATTTGTGGGGAGGAAGGTGATCTCTACGTCTTACTCCTCCGCCATCTTGAAGGTCCCTCCGACTTGCTTTTAACTAGTAGAGTTTGGCAGAAGTGATAGCATGTCACTTTGAAATTAGGCTATGAAAGACTGGTTTACGTGTCGGGAATCTCTCTCCCTCAGTTCACTTGCTCTGGGGGAAGCAAGCTGCCATGTTGTTAGCAGTCCTATGGAAAGGCCTATAGGACAAGAAACTGAAGCTTCCAGCCAACAATGAGGACCTGAGGTCTACCACCAACCAGTGAGCTTGAGAAAAGATTCTCTGATTGAGTCTTGAGGTGACTGCAGCCTTGGCTGATATCTTTACTTCACCTTTGTAAGGCACTTTGACGCACAACCGCCCAGCTAGATCATTCCTGGATTCTTGACCCACAAATTCTGTGTGAGATAATATTTGTTTGTTGTTTTAAGCTGCTGAGCTTTGGGGTAATTTCTTATGCAGCAATAGGAAACTAATATAAGAATATGTGATGATGTGTATACACAAAACTTATATTTATATATGTATACATATACTTATACCAGATATGCCTCAATAATTTTTGACTCTTTAACCTAAAAGCATTGCTACTTCCTACCCCATGCAATCTGCTTTTTTGTTTAGAGGAGTCCTGTATTAAATTTTAGTTATTAGAATTTTTTCTGAGAGACTTTTTTTTTTGGTGGGGGTGGGTGGAGGGAGTACTGTCTCTTTTTTATATTTTTTGTAAGAGATTTTTATATATCCTATATATTCATTATTTTCTTCATTTATTGAGAGTAATATCTCCCAATCTACTGATTAGTTGAAAAGCTGGTTTATTAGGTATCATCATCAAACAAACGTTCTTATAGCTAGATACTCTTTTTTTTTTTTTTTTTTTTTTTTGCGGTATGTGGGCCTCTCACTGTTGTGGCCTCTCCCATTGCGGAGCACAGGCTCTGGACGCACAGGCCCAGCAGCCATGGCTCACGGGCCCAGCCGCTCTGCGGCATGTGGGATCTTCCCAGACCGGGGCACGAACCCGTGTCCCCTGCATCAGCAGGCGGACTCTCAACCACTGCGCCACCAGGGAAGCCCGCTAGATACTCTTGATGCTGTTAATTTTTAAATTTTCTTTGGACTTCCTGGATTTTTACAATTTTTTTAAAGAATGCTTCTTCACCTTCAAGATTATAAAACTTCTGTTTTATCTCTTTTGCTGTTTATTTTCATTAGTATTAACTTTCTAATCTTTAATTTCTTTAATTTTAAACTGTTTCTATTTAGTTTTCCTTAAATCATAAACCCATATTTCTATTCTTTTATAAAATGAATACATGTTATATTTACTAAAAAGATTTTATTTATAACTTTATGACTTTTATTTTGAAATATTTGTTTTGAAAAGTTTCTCCTTTATCCCTTGAATTGTTTTAAATTATCTCATTAGATTTTACATTTTATAGAATAACACAACTAGGTAAAATATTATATCTTTTAAAACATTTTTATTGCAAAATATAATATAAAAAATAATGCAAGATATAGAGAACAGACTTGTGGCCACAGGTGGGGAAGGGGAGGGTGGGACAAAGTGAGAGAGTAGCATTGACATATATACACTACCATGTGTAAAATAGATAGCTATTGGGAAGCTGTTGTATAGCACAGGGAGCTTAGCTTGGTGCTCTGTGATGACTTAGAAGGGAGGGATGGGGGAGTTGGGAAGGAGGCTCAAGAGAGAGAGGATATATGTATACATATAGCTGATTCACTTTGTTGTACAACAGAAACTAACACAACATTGTAAAGCAGAAATTTAGTACATAGTGCAGAAATTTGTGTGCAGGGTAACAAATCTAGTGGTTATGCAGTTGACACCTATGTGCCTGACACCTATGTGCCTTCCTCCTAGGTCAGGAGAGCTTTGATAATGCCTGTAAAGCTTTTCTGTTTTTAAGAAGGCTCTGAAGAAAACATGACAAAATATTAATAATTAAAAATCTACATGTGATTTTACAGATGTTTGTTATATTATTCTCTGGAGTTTCCTCTATGTTTAAAATAGCTCATGATAATAACAGTACCAGTAATAAAGGAGATATCCTTAGCTCTGGAAAGCAGATTCTTTAATGCAGTGTTTATAATATTTTCCAGTATTTAAGATAATACTTCAATATAGATTTTTAATGGTGAAAAGGAAAAGTTAAGAGGGAAGTTTGTGGGAAAAAAATCCTTCAAACACTTCTGCCTCCATACTCTCTAGAGAGAAATGAATGAACCTAGCTAATAGTGTGAAGTCATTAACTTCTTGCAAGAGAGACATTTGATTGTAGGATGCCTAATTTTTTCACTTTGCTTAGTTAAGAAAATAATAAGATCTTACTCAGAGCAAAATGACTGTAAAATGTCAACTTACTATTCACAAGGTTTATTCCAAAAAGGAGTATCTAACACAACACAAAATCTTCATTGAGTTATAAATCCCCCTTTGGGAGCAGGTAGAGTTTATGACCCATGAGTGTATGAGACTAATTAAGCCTTCTTAAAAAGACTCCAGGGAAGAGGTTGCACAGAGCCCTCAAGCCATGGAAAGAGTCCAGAAAATTAGGGGAAAATAGAGAAAATAACTAAAAGTGGAAATACGTTTGGCTAATAGAAGCTTGGCATTTATTTATGGGGTTCTCTTTTATAGATATCTGAATCAAAATATCTTAAAAGGGGTTCCTGGTTACAACATGACTTGCACTAACTTAAGTTTGTTAGTGAATAGTGTTGTGATTTGTAATTCTTGGTGGGAAGGTAGATGTTCAGTGATTCTCAAACTCAGAGAATCACCTGGAACATTGTGCGTCAGAATCACCGGGAGGGTGTGTTAAAAAATAGATCACTGCTCCCATTTCAGGTTTCTGATTCAGTGGGTCTGGGGTGGGGTGAGGAATTTGCATTTCTAACAAGTTCCTAGAAAACCACACTTTGAGATGCTGTAGTAGATGCTGTAGATGTCCACCCAGATCCTCTTTTTCAGCTGGCGCATCCATCCCTCTGCTGTTAACAGCATATACCTGCTAACTTCCTCAGAAAATTGTCCTGGCTGATGGAGCTGCCTTTCATAGAGATGCCTGGAAGGTTACCGGCCTATTCTCTACCAGTCACTTCCCCAGCACCTCTAGCAGTCAGTGATGCACTGATAGAGGCAGACCAGAGCCTGGCTCCTTTCCTTAAGAGAGGACAACTCTGTAATATCTACAACCCAGAGGGGCCCCCCTCCTTCATTACGTGCTTGGCATGGGCCAAGACTGCTTCCCCTTCCCTCTCCGGTTTCCCTCACTCTTTTGCAGATTTTTCATGGAGAATACACCCTCAATAAGTCTCTGGTGCCTAAATCTCTGTCTTTGGCTCTGCTTCTAGGGAACCAGACCTAAGACAATAGGTAAAACGTAGACTTTGGTTTCTAGGAGTTGTCTTAAATTGTATCTGCCTTGCAGCCTTATAGGTTCAAATAAAAGCTGTTCACTGAGATCTGTTCTCTGGTTAGTTGTTGCTTTTTTGTCATTAAACATTTAATACTTGAAAAAGTATCTATGGACTTGGCATGCAGGATGGTTTTGTTCAAAACACGTTTTTAAGAACAATAGCTTTGTCTAGCTTTAAACATTTTTAGTTCTACAACTGGTTGAAAACAGGAAGAAAATATGAAGCTGATCAGGCCAGATTTTACCCATGGAAAAAAGTTGATAAAATCAAGTTAACAAATCTTGACAATAAGGAAGGGAAGGGATTATAATGGGCTTATAATGGAAATGACAGGGAGGAATAAATTTATGGCAGGAGGGAGAGAAGCCCTGTTCGAAATATATTGCTAGCCAGCTCATATTATGTGACTGAGAGCTAACTGTCATTAACTCTGAGGTATTATTCTGCACTGCTATTGATATGCCTTCCCCTAAGGGCCACTGTCTCCCGCTGTAGGTGGGATGATGCTAAAAGGACTTTCCTAACTTCAAGTTGAAAAGGGAACTGGGACCCTTTAGTATTCCCCCTCAAACCCAGTGATTCCATAGATTTGCAATGGCAACAGCTCAGCTTTATGTCCAAAAATTGTGTGGCAAGTGGATGTTGACTTGATGCTTTACTTGACCAAGGTTTAGATCTTAATTCTGCCCTGTAGCTGATCAAAGGCAAGCTATATCAGCACTGATGACCTCAGTTTCTTCTGTAATGTGGCTGAATGAGGTAAGGTTTATAAGTCTACAGTATATTTCTGGGCCTATGCTAAGTGCTCATTTTCTTTACTCTCTGAGATATTTGATTCCATCCCATCCCTTCCTTGCTTGTAAAGTAAGTGCACTTATCAGGTGTCCTTCCCAGTAGGCTATTTTGATTGCTGATTCTAGGGGTCTGCATTCCTTCATCCCTTTGATTTTTAGAGAGCTGGCTTGCACATTATGTGCAGCCACTGGGGAAGAATCTGGCCACACAGGCTATCCCTAGCATGGCAATTTTCTGATGAAAGGTGAGCAAGATAAGTGCAAAGTATGATTAGGTCTGGGACTGTGAACAAAATGATATAACCAGATTAAAAAAACCCCAAACAAACAAAAAGCAAACACCCTCTCTCAAGAACTTGTAAATTGAAACAGTGATAATGTTTCCAAATGCAGAAGGAATATAAACCAGTTATTCTACTCCACGTTTAGTCACTTAATTTCATTCTTTAAACTGTCCTTTTCATCACCAAATTAAAGAAAAAAGCCCACATCCTTTTGATCTCTCTGGGCAATAATTGTTTGACATGTTTTCCTGGCAAATGATGATACAGACAGAGCTGACATTTTGATTACATTGGTAAGTCAAAGGCTAACAGAAGTTAGGGAGAAGTTCTCTCATGTTATAGCTCACACAGTAAAAAGCCATGGGATCAACTCTGACAAATGTCATTTTTGAGGTAAAATAAGTGAGGGTACACTTTTGGACTTCATGCATTGCTGGTTTAGGTACTTAGTCTGAAACACAAAGTAAACCATAAATCCAGTCCTCTTCTCAGCATTCCAGCAGGGACATGACGGGATCCCAGAAGTAGAGCAATAGAAAAACCTTCATACTCTCCATTAATCTGTGTGTTGAATTCTACGAAACCCTAACTCCAGTGGTGTAAAATACATCAGAACATTCTACTGCAGTTAGATTTAAGTTCAGTGTTCTGGGTAAGGGAATTCAATACAACAAAATGTATTGAATTAGGTATTCAGAGGCATACTGAAATGAGCAAGATCTTTTGCTTGTGTTTTAATCTAGTGAGGGAGACAGATGCATATGTAAACTCTTACTTATGTCCATAATGGCTGAGGCTTAGGGATGTGAAGTATTTTACTTTACTTTTCCCATTGAGTCAACTACCATTTTTTCATGAAGTCCATGTTGGATGGGCAGCTAGGAGTCCTTCCTTTTTCTTTGGTTTCCCTCCCTCTGCTTTCCTTATGGCCCTGTCCATATTTTACCCATCTTATCTCCTGTTGGTTTTCTGGAGTTCAGACAATTAGTACCAGATTGGTTCCAATTACAACTGTTTTCCTGTGAAGGGAGCTAAGGCTGTGGGTTCCAAAGTCTGTGTCAAGTTGCCCCTGGACACAGCAGCAAATTCAAAGAGGCACTACCACGATGGATATTTTGTTTTTGAGGAAAACTGATTGACCTCTGCTGGATACCACGTGAACTACATTATTTTTTTAAGTTTTTTTTTTTTTTAATTGAGGTATAGTTGATGTACAATATTATATGTTTCAGGTGTGCAACATAGTGATTCACAATTTTTTTTTTTTTTTGCATTATGCGGGCCCCTCACTGCTGTGGCCTCTCGCATTGCGGAGCACAGGCTCCGGACGCGCAGGCTCAGCGGCCATGGCTCACGGGTCCAGCCGCTTGGCGGCATGTGGGATCTTCCTGGACCGGGGCACGAACCCGTGTCCCCTGCATCGGCAGGCGGACTCTCAACCACTGCGCCACCAGGGAAGCCCGTGATTCACAATTTTAAGGGTCATATTCCATTCATAGTTATTATAAAATATTGGCCATAGTCCCTGTGTTGTACAGTATATCCTTGTAGTTTATTTATTTTGTACATAGTAGTTTGTACCTCAATCTCCTACTCCTGTTTTCTGTTCCCCTTTCCCTCTTCCCCATGGTGACCACTAGTTTGTTTTCTATATCTGTGAGTCTGTTTCTTTTTTGTTATATTCACTAGTTTGTTTTAGTTTTTAGATTCCACACATAAGTGATATCATATGTTTGTCTTTCTCTGTCTTATTTCACTTAGCATAATACCGTTCAAGTCCATCCATGTTGTTGCAAATGGCAAAATTTCATTCTTTTTATGGCTGAGTAGTATTCCATTGTATATTTATATATATATACACCACATCTTTATCCATTCATCTGTTGATGGACACTTAGGTTGCTTCCATTTTTGGCTATTGTAGATAATGCTGCAGTGAACATTGGGGTACATGTATCTTTTTGAATTAGTGTTTTCATTTTGGGGGGAATATATACCCAGGAGTGGAATTGCTGGTGAACTACAGTTTTAACATACAGTGCAAATTGCTTTCAGTGAAGTCATAGTTGCTGTGATAAAAAGCCAGTATCCTTGAAAATCAGTGTGTAATAAGAAATGGCAGTGGCAACGTGCAATATAATTCCAAGGTTTAAGAAGTTGTGTGGTGCCCAACAGGCACACACATTTCATTAGATAAGTGATTGTGGTTATTTATAAAATAAAAATATTTTTTCCTTTCAATTTATGCATAGTATTTTTTTCAAACTGCTCTAAGTTATTAGGCCTAAGGTGCTTTTTAAGGGTTTGAATTTAATAACTTCATAAATGGAACTGTTAGGTATTTTGTTTGGTCTTAATTAAGTTGACATTTAAGGTGCCTTGGACTGAGAAAGTCTGGAGAACTCTGAGCTGGAGGGAAGGTAACATGTTCCTTAGGTTCCATGAGAAGGTCCTCCACCTATAAGAAAAATAAAGCGTTCTCTCTGTAATATTAATCACCTTTTTTGGGCATAATTTTGATATGAGTTCAGAATCGTATGCTCTTTTGCTTTCCTCCATCTGCCCAAAGATCCCTTTTGAGGGAAGAGGTATGAATGCCAATGAATGGTGGGGGAAATAGGGAAAGAAAAGAAAGGGATTAAAGGAGAAGAAAACCCGGTCCTGTCACACATAAAGGTAATTATTATACAAATGCTAAAAGTGAGTTTCAAAGACATTGTAATGGGAAATCAGAGGAGAAGGTACATGAAAATAAATGGCCGAATCTGTCTTTTCCTCTCTGCGTTCCGTAGTTGGACTGGTTAGATTTTAGAGCACATAATACTGAACTGTAGTATTTTGTAGTTGGAAGTGACCTCAGGGATGCTCTAATATTGAATATTAGAATTTTCTCATTTTACAGAGGAGGGAACAGATCTAGCGAGGGAAAGTGATTTGTGGAAGGTTCCACTGACAGTGTTAGGTCTGAGACTAGACCTTTATTTGGGGAGACCCTACTCACTTTTTCTGTCTGTTTTTCAACCATATCCTTATATAACACTGGGACATGGCTGCTCTGAGGATAGCAGGCTATTGCTCTGCCTGAATGGAATGGTGCCATTAGGTAGCCAAAGCCTCATGTCACACATCCAGGGAAAATATACACAAAGCCCGAATCTAATCACCAGGCTGTTAATTTTAGTCATGTATTCATCCCTGAGAAATGTTATAAAGCCCTTACATCCAGTCCTTGAATCCAGTTTGCTGCTTTTCACACCCCATGCTGCACTTATAAACTGATGCTGTTAATATGTCATGACTCTAAGGTCATGACCTGAGAGTGGTGTTTCTATCAACTGTAGGCTATGTATTATGGGTCTTCTTTTTCACTTAATGCTTTAAGAAGAAGAATCCTATTGAAATTTTACAAATCCAAAAGGTGTGCAGGAATTATAGGCATTTGTTTTTTCTTGAAGTATACGTATATTCATGGCACTTTTTCCCATATAAAAGGGGACAGTGACCATATGAGATTCAGTATTTGAAATTACCTTCTTTGCATACCAAATCCTTTTTGAAATAATATTCTGTGAGCAATTCTACCTCATCTGCATGAACAACATGAAGCAGAAAGGCTAGTAGGAAATGCACCAGCATTAATTCTGCAAACCTGCTGGGAATATGAATCCTCAGGGACATCTGTAAAGTACTTTAGCAGGCTCTAAAGAAACACATCTACCCCAGAGATTTGATATGTCTATAAGTTCTAAAATAGATACTCTGAGCTGGTGAAAAATCTTTTAGGATTAAAAAAAGGAATGCCAAAGAAGATATTTTAATAAAGGAGAAAAGATGGTGAAGAAAACCTAAAGAAGGAAGATCTTGGAGAAAGGTGCAAGGTGGTTTCAGAAAATAAAAGGAATTTTAAAGCTATTGTTTGTTAGGAATAGAAAAGCAGCATCAAGTAGTAGAAAGGCAGGGCCTAGAGCTATGCAGTTCTAGGTGTTTGTGCCCTGGTTCTACTGGCTCATAAGCACATTATGCAAGAGGAATCCAGAGCCTTAGAAGAATTAGGACAAGTCATGGGTGTTATGGTGTACTGCTGTAAAATTTTGTTGTTTTTAACTGACAATGAACACAAGTTCACAGAATTAACATTTGTTACCAGCATAGATGTGCAGCAGATCACATCTGTGAGACGTTGAAGGGAGAGCCCATCATGTCAACAGCAACATTTATTTGTTTCTTTAAAAAGATTTTCCTTGGGTAGAAAAGTATCTTGTTTATTTACATTAGCTGGTTTTCACTGAATGTGTGTTGCTCATTCATGCCTCTGAATGGATCACCTCGCAGTGACTGTTTTTCCCAGTGGTCCTGTACCTACTTTTTGCTTCCATAGTTGTCTTTTTGGGTAAAATTTGACTATGAGACAAGTGGTGAATGTTTCTCCAGGGACTTCTAGGTTTTGATAATTTTAGGTCATAAATTATGTCAATTTCAGTTATCTTTCACACACATACACATACACTCACAAGATTTTGTATCTTTTGTTCTTATAGTACTTCTGAGTGATGTAGACCTTCAGCCATCTGTACCCGTCAGGGTTAGGTGACAAGAACCATAGAGAAGTGGATCCAGCATTGAGTGGTTGAACAAATCCTTGAATTACTTAATTCCAGGCCTCTTGTTACTTAAAAAATATAAAACACTATTTGATTAAGTCACTGTCAATCATACGTTCTGTTACTTGCAGCCAAAACACTCCTGTTTCAATTCCATACTTGAAAGTACCAATTAGCATAATTCGAAGCAGCAGATAGCATAATCTCTCTGATCCTGGTTATCTTATTGTTAAAAATGGAGATAAAAATGCCTGTCCTGGAGGATCATTGAGATAATATATGTGAAAAAACATAACATGTTGTCTGCAGCATAGTTGATGCCCAATAATATTTCCCTTTTCCTGGCCTGGTTCTGTTAGAGCTAACATACTTACTCAAATTGTTTAACCGTCTATGCATCAACTTACGCCTCTTGAATAAGGATAATAATTCTATTCTTACTTTTTTTCTTGTTAACTCTCCACATAAAATCTATTATGCTACTGTATTAAGTTAATTTTTTTTTTTTTTTTTTACTTATAGACTTGGGACATAGGTTAGTTACTAAATGCTCCATTTATTCTTCTGGGCCTCTGGAACACAATAAACCATTTGCTGAAGTGCAATATACAGTTAAATACAAATGCTATGAAAAAATGTCTAGAGAATGGTTTGGGACCATAAGATCTTATTATTCATGAAAATTTAGGGCTAGAAGATAACTTAGAACCATTTCTAATACCTCTCCATAAACAGATGAGGAAACAGATCTGGGGGTGTAAGTGACTTACCCATGATCAAAAAGTTAATGGGGGCAGATTAAGATCATTCTGCAAAAGATTTTTCTGGATGAAGAACATGCAGACAATGAAAGTTTTATAAAGCTCTGAAAAGGACTATGAGCTATTTGCTCTGAGAATTTTTATTTTAAAATAATTTTTTTTCTATTCTATTTGAATAATACTTAAAGAAAAGGCACAATGGTATTTTGCCATTTCAATTCAGTTAATGAATTTAGATACAATTTAATGGGCAAACAGACAAAAGGATCACAGGCATATTTTTCTAAGAAATTTAACTCTCTGGTTTTCTGTTTAAAAACTTTTTTATTATGAAAACATTCTCTTACAGAAACATAGAGCAAAGGTATAACATACCCCATGAGCAAAATTTTTAATGCTATGTCATGAAACCAAGATTGTTAATAAAATGAAATTGCATAATTGTAAAATAGTATTTGTTTTAAGGAAAATATTTCTGTCATGGGAAAAGCAAGTCAAAGATTTGACCAGACTAGTATATGGGTCTCTCAGCTAATTTTGTGAGTGAACCATGTACCATGTCATACTAAGAGTATAAACTCAGAAGCTACCAATGATATTCTATATCAGCAACTCTAAATGTTGCATTTGTCTTTGCCTGGGACTGTATACGTGGGTATGAAATGAACATTTCCAGAAAGTTCAGGTACAAATTTTAGTACTGGGTGAGCACCTAAAAGTCACATACTTTCAGAAATTTTACAGTAAATCATGACCATGTGTACAATGCTCATGCCTGAATACAGGTACTCTAGTCAAGTCAGCCAGCCTAAGTGCTTTCACGAGTGGACCTTCAGTGTGATCTGAATTGCAAGGATTTTTCCTATGTAATATACACCCTTCCCTTTCCAAAAATAAAATTCACTTGAAAATCTTATCCTTTCCAGTAAGCTTATTACTGTCACCAAAGGACCGTGGAACAGTCTTCAAACCCCACACGTGGAATGCTCCCCAACAACTTGTTAAAGTTTCACGAGCTCATCTGTTGTCATTTGCTGGCAGCTCCCAACTTTCCTCCTCCCCCTGCAACCTCTACATACACACAACTCATCCAGTATTTAAAGAATTTTTGGAGAAGGGAGGTGACTTCAACCAGGAGCGGAGCCAAATTCCACAGCTGGCCCACACACATTGCTTCAAGTCTCCAGCCATTGGCTCAGGAAGGTCACAGCCACATTAAATTTAGGCCCCTTATCGAAGAAGTCGACTCACATCATGGGCCATAAATTCTTCATTGTGCATGTTCAGCGCTGTTCACAGAAACGTGAAGCCTTTGGGTTTTCAGACTCAGGTTTTATTTTTGTCTGAGGATCAAAGACTCAAAAAGATCTTCTCTCTCTTAAGGCATAAAAAAAAGAAAAGAAAAGAAAAGAAAAGAAAACCACCCAGCATCACTACAGTGTTTTCTGTTGCTGGTAACTTTTTTGTAATGACTGGAGTATTGAGTAACTTTTGAATGTGGTGCTTATATTTCTGGGAATAAAGAAGCAGTAATGGTCAATGTCACCATAACCTCTTAAACTATTTATCTCTTCCAGCAAGGAATGAACAAAGCAGGGTATTTTGCCCCACTTAGAACCAACAAGGTTGACTTTCCATTTCCGACTTATGCACGTAAAGAATTTTACAGTTTCAAAATCACACATATAAACATTACCTTCTTTTATCGACATACCTCCGGGCATGTCTTGGAGAGTCTTGGAGAGCAGTACATTTTCTTGCTCAGTCTCACATTAAAGAGCCAAAACTAGGAGTATTTTATTTTAGATAAGAAACCAGGTTTTATTCTGGAAAATACTTCACCTCACAAGACTGTGTCCATCTCTCAGAGGTAGTTTCAAAGGAGAGTTTTCATTATAACTTGAGCAGTTGTTTTATCTGACAGTTGTGGAGTTCTCCGAGGCAGTATTCCAGAAGTCCAAGACATTCGTCACAGTTGGCTTTACTCTTTGCTGGGACTAATATTTAGATTTCTCAGCTCTTTGTCTGATGCTCTTCACCTCTACCCAGTGCCTCAGTGATGTCTTTGTTCATGTGGAAAGAATGGCGTGAGACGACTCTTTCTAGTAGAAGCTTCCTACAAAGAAGCTTCAAATCATGTCCTCTCAAAAAAAGGGAATAGGAGAATTGATCCCAAAGCCGCATAATCCAAGCAAAATTCCTAACCTTTTTCTGCTTAAGTAAGTGACTCAAGTATGGGCCGGATCTGTCTATCTACCTGTCTGTCTGCCTGTCTATCTGAAAGGAAGTATTATATCGGAGGGTTGTATAATTATTCTAGGGCATATGATTATTCTAGGACAGTGTTTGAGGAGATAGGACTTTCAGATTGTCACTCAGTGAATGAGAGCAGGTTGTCTGCATGATAAAGAAGAGTGTGGGATTTGGATCCTAGTTTTGTCTTTGGGCTTCCAGATGGGCCCCTGCCACAGAGAGCTGTGTTATATCAATTACGCTGATCTCTTCTAAGTTCATTTCTTATTCTATAAAAATGAGAATAAGGGATTCCCTTGTATAGGTTATTGGGAATTTTATTAAATAAGAGTCTGAATGTAAAGAATTTAGCCAAGTGCCTGACACATAGTAATACTAACACTCTTACTAGTAACAATAACAAAAAGAACTTGAAAGGCCTTGTATTATACTGGAAAGATAATCAAGGAGCCAAAGGACTTGAACTTGAGTGATAATTCAGCTTTTAAGGCATTTTATTGTTGTGTACTTTATAATAAACTATGGGGATAAAATGGACTTTCTCTGAGATCCCTTTTAGTTCTAAGCATTCAATAATTCTACTGCTTATGTCTGTCTAAGGTGCCATGAATAGGTTAAGTGGAAATCCCAGATACTCTCCTTCCCACTAAGCCAGCCCTGTGCCATCTAAAATGGAGTTACTCTCTGTCTGATTTAAACAGCTTCAAGCCACTGAATTTATCCTGTGTCCTCTTACAAGAATTTAAAATTTTCTTTTATTTTTAATTTATGGTTTTAGCAGCAGTGTGAGGAGTGTGCACATGTGGTTTCTGGGAACTGAGAAGGATGATTGATGGTTGATTACAGTTAGTGACAGTGCCCAGGACATTGGCATGAGTTATTCAGTCGATGTTGTCTGACAAGTGGGGGAATTAAAATCAACAATAATCTCCCAGTACTTCCTGGATTCTTTTCCTTTTTTAAAGATTTATTTATTATTTATTTTATTTATTTTTGGCTGCGTCAGGTCTCAGTTGTGGCACACAGGATCTTCGTTGAGGCATGTGGGATCTTTCGTTGCAACGTGCGGGCTCTTCGTTGTGGTGCACGGGCTTCTCTCTAGTTGTGGTGTGTGGGTTTTTTTCTTTCTAGTTGTGGCACACAGGCTCCAGGGCGTGTGGGCTCTGTAGTTTTGCAGCACACGGGCTCTAGTTGAGGTGTGCGAGCTCAGTAGTTGTGGCACCCTGGCTTAGTTGTCCCACGTCATGTGGGATCTTAGTTCCCTGACCAGGGATTGAACCCACATCCCCTGCAATTGTAAGGTGGATTCTTTACCATTGGACCACCAGGGAAGTCCCAGCCGCATACTTCTTAATGACTACTTCAGTAATTAAACAAACACCTGACGCTTAAAAGGCCTGATTAAGTTCTTAATGAAACCACCATGGTTTCTGGTGTGTGTATAAGAGTAGGGGTATGGCAGGGAGAGTAGGTCATGTTTTTCTTACAGCTACATGTTTTTAAGACAGATATCTCTGATGAACACTGGACACAGTCAAATCTGAACTCATTTTATTTCTATACAAACATGCTTTTATTGTTCATTTTTTCAAGAATTGTCATTTCCTCTACAGTCACTCAGACCAACTTCCTGCTTTCATTTGCATTTTCTTATACAGTCAAGGAGTCCTTTTTGAGTCTGTATTTTTAACATTCCTCATATTTATTCCTTATTTTCTTCCCATTTCTACTCTCACTATTGTAGATCAGACCCCTATTATTTCTTACTTGGATCATTGCCCTGACCTTGTAATTCCTCAGTCTTTTCCAAACTGTTCTATGTCTTACTGCCAGATTAATCTTTTCAAAACTCTGTTCTGATTGTATCATTCTTCTATTCAAAAACCTTCAGTAATTCTCCATTGCCAGCCCAAAGTGTTCATGTTCATTTGTAAGGCATTCAAGACACTCCATGACCTGATTCCAACCCAAATTTCCAGCCTTATCTCCCACTGCTCGCCTTTACATAACTTGTACTCTAGCCAAACTGAAGCACTTACCATTTCTTAAATGTGCACTTGTTCCTGTCTCCTTACCTTTTGCTCTCTTTAAATGATTTCCTTCAGCTTATAATTTCCTGTGTGTCCACTGTGCCTGTCAAAACTGCCATCCTTCAAGGCTCACATCAAATACCTCCATGAAATCGTTTCTGATCTCCTCAGCAAGAAAGAATACCAATAACACTCTACACATACCTCCCTTTTGGCACTTGTGACATTTTACTTTGAATTGTAGAGGCAATGACTTGTAGTGGATTTGGTGTCAGATAACTTAGGAAGGGTTGAGTCTGGGTTTTGCCTTTTATTACTTCTGTGTGGTCTTGGTACAAATCATTTAGCCTTTCTTAGCCTCAATTTTCTTTCACATTAAATAAGAATGAACACTTCTACATAACTCACAGGGTTATTTTGAATATCAGATGGAAATATATATGTAAAAATTTTACAGTGTAAGTTTATATTTTGTCTAATCTCCTCAACTACATATCAAATTTCTTATATCTAGGAAATATTTTTCATTGATTTTTTTTGGCGGGATTTGTATATACGATCAGGTACTCAATAAATGCTTGTTGAATTAATAATTTTTAAAATATAATTTTCATTGAAAAGAGAATATCAAGAGTTATCAATAGACGTATATCTCCTAGTGCAATCTTTCCCGTTTTCTTTTATTTAAGATTTTTTCATAGTATATTTCCACTCTACAGTCATGATGGGGTAAATTCATAGTATATATTTACTTTTATGTAATAATTCCCTCAATGTTGATAATCCAATGCAGTTAAAACTTCTATATTAAGCCTTTGAAGAACAAAATAGTTTGTTTCACTGTGGAAATTTTCTGAAAGCCTCCACATATAATTCTATAGTACTACAACTTTGGGAACTTAGATCTCATCATTCTTATACCTGAAAGCCAACACACACACACACAGTCACACATGCACACACATAAAGAGAAGAAAAAGGTTTTAGGCAAATCAGATTTCTTATGAAAGAAGTGAGTCTTCTTCCTTAACACCCCAAAGTCTTACTGAAGTGCAAGAAACCAGAGGGTAGAGGTCTAGGACTTATATGTGGTATGCATATAATTTGCACTTGCCTGTACAGCCTTTTTTGTTTTTTGGTCAATTAAGATGATTACCCAACGGGATTGTTACTCTTTATTTCTGTCTTCCATTCCTTCTAATGTCATTGGTCCAGGTGCCCTATCTCAGAACTCTTCAGCAGTCAGGAATGAATGAGACCCACAGGGGAAGGGAATGTTGAAAGAAACAGAAATATTGAATAGACAGCAGTTTAGAGTATATGGAGCACAACAGAAGGGTGTCACTCAGTACAAAATGTTCATCTAGAAAAAAGAAATCACTCTTGTTTGTTTCTGTGATTGTACAAATGAAAAACAAGCCAAGAAATCCACCAGCCTCTCCTTGGCCTGTAGAGAAAGCTGGGGGTACATTCCTTCTCCAGTGGGAAGGGAGCTTGTTTGGGTTACTTAAGCAGTAGCATAGGATTAAGGAGTGACATAATTCCTCCTTGGAAGAGTCTGGCTGGATTTTGTGCCATTTTTGGAAAGTGAGGGTGATGCACCAAGACTGACAGATTGCTCGGAAAGAGAACTATGTGGAAACCTCCTAAATCCCTTGAGTTTTATCCAAGGAGAAACTAGAGGGCAAAAGAATGCCTAGGCACTAATATGCAAGTTCCTGCTAGTAATCCAGATATGGAAAGAGCTATGTGCCTGGAACATTTAAAAGTAAATCTGTCTGATCCCATAGGGACTGTATACATTTAGATGGAATCTTAGATTGTCTCA
This sequence comes from Mesoplodon bidens, assembly GCF_964165515.1. NCBI lineage: Eukaryota > Metazoa > Chordata > Mammalia > Artiodactyla > Ziphiidae > Mesoplodon > Mesoplodon bidens. The sequence goes on from NC_138162.1 coordinate 84,250,230, forward strand.
AAGATTCTTATGTAGAATGTTCTATCTTGTTCTGAGTTGAGAGAGGGTATTTCATGAGAAGAGGACAAGAGTACAAAGCAAAGGATTATCAGAAGCTGTGTTGAATCAACAAAGCACTGGAGAGTTGCTTAGATAAAAATGGGGCATAATTTGTTTATAAAATTTTCCTTAAAACAGTCCTTGCCATAGTCTCTGAGGACTCTAAGCTTGTGTAGTTTATGGCTGGAGGATAGGATCTGGCTTATGCCTTCATGTTCTCTCAATCATCTGTGCTGACTGATAGGATGGTGCAGATGGGGTAATCCTATATAGAGGTTCTCCCTCTCTCTCTGTCATACACCCTCATTTCTGGCTTTCTGTTCTTCTTTAATCTCTCCCTGATTCCACTGGGCTCTCTTTCTTACTCTCCACATACTACTTTCTTTTCTTTTGCTGCTGTTGCTTACAGCCAAGTACATCTAAGTAAAAGTCATATTTTTGGCAAATTGATAAGTGATGAGAAGATTAGCCTCCTGTCTTCAAAAGGTCAAGTAATGGTCGATTAGCTTAATTTAATTCTTGCTTAAGGTGATAGAAGTTGAATCCCTGAAAGGACTAATTTTCTTTTAAGAGACCTACTTTGCCCCACTGACCAAGGCTGTGTATGGGGCAGGGTTATGTTACATAATTGCACTTTCTCCCAACTTCTTGCCAGTAATTTTTTTTAAATGAATGGATTAGAAATGTTGGTCCTAACAGGAGCTGATAGAGAATTTGATGATACCACCCCTACTGGAAAAAACAGTGTGGCACCTTCTGGATTTGTAGGCAGGAATGGATTTTGAATTCTAAGCAATTCAAGACAGTGACCTGGGGAAAGGGCTGGAACGGTGCAAGAATGCTAATTTTAGCTATTAAATATTTTTTTCTCTGTGCTCAGTTTACTTCTTTAATCCCTTGAGATGTCCTGAACCCCAGTCTCTGGTCTGGTCCGGGGAGGCAGAACTGCATGCAAACTCCTCATGGCCCTGGCACATACACAGTTAACTAGAGGCACATGTGAGTCCTGTTATTTGAATTGAAAACAGACCTGAATGAAGAGATATCTGTATTGTGTCCCAGTACCTCCATGTCCAACAAGTTATCAGTGGGCCATGAGGGATGAAAAGGTCTTCCAGCAATCCGGGCTCATCACTGCCTAGCGATTTAGGTCGAGAGCCCAGATAGTAAATTGGACTTGATGTAAAACATCAGCCAAGGCTGAGCGTCTGCCTGGGTGTGCTGGGCTTGCCTTGGGCTGACCTGACAACAGGCATGCTGTCACTCTGGGTCATCAGCTGTCAGTGGAGGCCTCCCTGTGGGAGATCCAGGTCACAAGCATTGCAATGGTCTAGACAGGAGTTGACAAACACGTTGACCTTTGGGATGAGATTGATCTCTGTGTTTTTTGACAGGAGGCCTTTCCAGAAGGGGGGTCTCAGGAGGCACAGTCTGGAAGCTTCATCATCTGTGAGTGGAATCAAACCTCTGTATCTGCTCCACCAGACTGGAATGCCAAAGAGAGTTTATCAAGGTTGTTTTTTTGAGCTAAACAGGGATACTGTATTTGCTTTGGGCTTCAAGAGTATGAGGAATGAAAAAGGGGAAAAGAATTTACTTTTGCTGTGTCAACTCCATGGCCAACCCTAGGAAAGGTACCTTTCCACACAGTATTTCATTTAACTGATACAATGTTATGAGATTTGCATTGTTCTCTTCACATTCAAGAGGAAAATGTAGAGGCTCAGAGATGATCAGACCTTACTACCCAAGGCCGTGTAGCAAGTAGTTGCTAAGGCCCAGATTTGAACTGTGGTTTATTTTGATATTATACCATGATACCTTTCCAGGGTCTAGGTTTTGTACTACAGTGGGGATAATTTCAGCTCCTCCTGGAACTCTGGGGATTATCAAAATGTTAAAATAATTTGAAAAACAGACTTTTGCTTCTCCTCAAATCATCTAATTTTAAGTAAAATGAAGCTTGTCTCCTTATTTTGCCACCACCTGGTTACCCCTGAAAGAGAATAGAAATTGTTCAGTGAAGGAAGTGAAGGAGGGAATTGGTCTAGACTAATGCATCCTAAAGTATGTTCCATTGGTCTCTAGTCCCTGGACATTCTCTGCACAAACACATTTGGGAAACCTGGCATAAATATCTCCTTCATGAAGAGCCACGTGATTAGATTTGCATTTTGTTGGAAAACCAAGCTTTTTCAAACTTAATTGATCAGGTAACCTTTTCCCCCTAGAAAACTGATTAACATCACATGGGTCTAATGTTCTGTGGACTTCAATTTGCAGCCAACAGTTTAAGTTTTAATGGTAGTAATGTTTCCCTGGATTTAGACTCAGAAGCTTTATTAACTTCATCCAGGATAGCATCGATTATCTAGGTTTTTAACCACTTGCTATGGCCAAGGTTCTGAGCTATTAGCAAATGCAAGGACAATCCCAAACAGTTTGAGGACTATTTGAATAATATTTTGAATATGATGAAGATATTTCAAGTCTGAAAGAAATATACAAGGCTGTACATATAGTCTTCTGAGGTGTATGGTATGTGTTTCCTTATACCCTTAAGCCTGAAACATTTGCATAGACTATCTTTCAGAAATGAATGACTTTCAAGTACAAATTTTCCAAATCCAAAGGCCATTTACCTTCTGCAGATAAAAAAGGTCCCAAACCAAAATGCTCTTGAGCCATCTGGCAAAGGCAAATGTGATTTTTCTCTCTTCATCTTTCTTCCTTCTCTTTATTTCCTTTCTCTTTCCTTTCCTCTTCCTTCTTATTTCTCCCTCTACATCTATTGCATCTACAGGCTGGGGGAATGGATGTGATAATAATTCTTACATAGACAACTCTGTATCCAAAAGTCTTTAACCATCTTCAAGCTGAACTTCAGACTCATCAACTTAAAAAGAGATTCCCATTGAGATTAACCAGGGTTTGCCGGTTAATAAAAACCATTCTGTTTGAAAGTGAATTTGAGCCATTATCTCATTCTATGAACTATCAAATAAAATTAGGCCTTTCCTCCAGTTTTTTATTTTAGGTTTGTTGGTATGTTTAATAATACACCAGAGATGCTTTTTGTTTGATTTTTTAAAATAATTATATTTATAAAGAAAAAGAAGTTTCAAAGCTAAGGGGAATTATGTAAGTATATATACTATTTCGGTGGCTTCAAGGTATTTATTTATTTATTCTACAATAAAACAGTTCACAGAGACTGCCTGCTTAAAGGGGAGCAATATGTGGTCCAAGGATTTCCTTTAGATTAGGAGACTGAAATTTTATTTTTATTTGCTCTGATAAACACAAGATCCAATCTCCAAGACCTTAAGTCCAGCACTTAGAAGAGTGACTCCCTCCAAAGGGACTTTGAGACAGCTTAATTTCTCCATTGGGCAGCTTTATGTATGCACCACCCAGGCATGACCTGACATTTTGATAGCTTGATTGAAGATCCCAATTAAAAAATGTTTCACAACCACAACCAGTAATATACTCTTTAACATACAAAGAGGAAACAAATTACCTACCTCTTGACTCCTTTACTCACCCTGAAAATGACTTACATACAAGACAGGGGACAAACCAAGTCATGAAGTAAGATTTGGAAGTTTGAACCTTTACCTGCAAGGATTTTTCAGAACACTTCTAAGCTGATTGCTTGGTTTCTATTATCAGAGCAGAACCCTAAAGTTAAGAAGTAAAAGCTTGATTCTGTTTCCCCCCCCTTCCTTTGTCCCTTTTCAGCAAGTTATTTTCCTATGTCATAGGAGTTTGTTTACACCGGGATGCAGATTACTATAAAATGAGGTAATCACAGCAGAGAGTAGCAAATAAAAGTTTAAAAATATTTGCCTTCCAGGGTAAAATTCATGATTGCACACTTCAGGCAGCTGAGATAAAATATTTGGTTTTAGTGGCATTAAGAAGGAGAAAAAAGTGATGACCTCCAGAATGGCTTAGAGTATTTTCTAAAAAGTCTACTCTTCACAGTACAGCAAATGAAGCTCCAGTTGCTCTAGAATTAGGGAAGGTTGATGGAGTACTGAAACTGAAGCACAAATGAGTACAGTAAAGATAGTTCTTAAGAGTACATATTGCCTGGCTTCAAATCTGGTCTTGGCCATCTACTAAACACACAGGGCAAGTTTCTTAAAACCTACCTTGGTTTTTTCATTTGTAAGATGGAATGAATAGTAAAAATACACATCCCAAAGAGTTCTAGTGGGGCTTGGAGAATAAGTGTATAGCCCGACAGAGAAGGCTTTCAGTAGATGATTTCTCTTAGGTTTTTATTATTAAGTGCTCTCGATATCTACTCATACCTAGGCCTATGATCTCTCTGGTCTGTACCACATATTTTGTGTCCCTGGATGGGTGAATAAGGAGTGGGAATTACTGCCATGTTAGTTGACTTATTGAATCAGTTATTCAATACAATTTTAATGAGTGGCTATGGGCTCTGTTACTGTGCTGGGACTGGGGATATAGCAGTGAAAATAGAAATAAGGTCCCTGTCTTCAGGAAGCTTACTGGGAGGGTAATCAATAAACACATAAATAAACAATTTTACATGGTGCTTAAAGCTTTGAAGAAAAGAAAATGGAGAAATGATTAGAACAATTCATTTTAGATTACCTGGTCAAGAAAAGCCTCTTTGAGCAATGTTATTTAAGCTGATACCTAACTTACAAAACAGTGCAGTCATTTGAAGATCTGGTGAAGAGGGAGAGGGGACATTAAATGTACAGGCCTTGGGACAAGTAGGAGCTTGGAAGTTTGAGCAATAGAAGATGAGCATGGCTGGGGCAGAATGAGCAAGGAGGAGAGTGAGAAGGAAAAAGTCAGAGTCAGATCCCAGCCTGAAGACCATGGTAAGAACTGCAGATTTCCTTCTATAACGCTTTGAATAAAAGTACTGTAGTCCTCCACATGCAGAAGTGATACTGTGGAGCTTCCTTAGAAAAGCTAAAGGCTGTTTGCTGAGCAGTGGCAATAGTTTTACATTGTTCTCTTTCTCTGTATACATATTTTGGGTGCAGTCAACTACAAATAAAGAGGTTAAGCATTTGCTCAATAAATAAAGTGAAACTTTAAGAACATTCTACCTGACCTTAGCTGTATCAGAACCAGGCTTTAGCCTGGTGTTTTGAACCTATGCCCACTTCTGATAAACACCCCAAACGTGCCCCACTGAAGATTCTCATATATCCCTGGGTAAGGAGAGGGGAAATTGATTCAAGTCTTTCTCTTACCCCTGTTAAGCAAAAAAAAAAAAAAAAAAAAAGACTTCAGGTTCTCTATGCTCCCACTAGCCAAGAAGGTGTTGTCCAGTTGTTCTTTCTGTGGTTTATAATACACAAAATATAGAGGTTTGTAGAATTTCCAACTCTAACATTGTGTTATGATATTTTCACACCACATCCAACTTCTATGAGGTTGAGCATCTGTGATCTAACCTGCTGAGAATCATTTAAATCCTGCACTGAGTTTGATGTTCTGTCATCTTATGTCCTTCATGTATCTACACAAATTAGCCCTATGGAAACAGAAACTTCCAGAAAGATCAAAGGGGGTGATAGTTCTTACGCTGGTGGCAGAAGACCCTAATTCTAGACCCGGTTCTGTCTCTGTCTCCTGAGCATGTCGTTCGGTCTCTCTGGCACTTCTCCTTATCCCATTCTTCACTCACAGAATGTGAAAATTAGATCAGCTCATCAGTAAGTTTCCTTTTTGGAGCCAGCATCTCTCCATAAAATTGGCTTACAACCAAAAAGAGGCAGAGTTGGTCCTAGACAAAAAGGGAGGGAGAAAAAAATTATCACTGTTACTGACCTCCTCATTCTTTTAGCACCACCCCAAAAGCACAAAGCTCAAAATGTGGTACCTCTGACATTATCCAGTGAATGGAAAACTATTCTAGAGAGTAGTGAGCTTTCCCATGCCCTTAAACACACATGATTCAGGCGATAACTTACTCCATCTCTGTAAAGAAGCTTGCTGGAAGAATTCCCATATTTATGTGGGTGTCAGAGCTAGGATTGCTTCTTGCTTCCAAGTTACATGTCATCAAACTCAGTAAGACTCCCCAATCAAATTTCCTTTTCTTTCTTCCCACTTCATATTTTCTTTCTCTCCCATTTATCTCTTATTTTAGCAAACTGCTAATAATGATTGTGGACAAGGTTCAGTTCAGTGGGTACCCAGCCATGATGATGGATGAATGTGATGAAGTTAATCACTGCTGGAAGTGGAAGCTGGCCTAAGGGTTTTAGGATGCTCTGTTGAGACCCAGGTCAGCTAGTCTTCACGTCCAGCCATGGAATAAAAATAGATTTGTCAGAAACACATTCCTTATGCCACAACTAAGCCATTTCCTCTCCTACCACTAGTCACTGCAGTTCATGACATAGGTTGTATTTTTCCCAGTCATTTTAAGGTGGTCAATTTTATAGTCAGTGTCCACCCTGTTTCTTGATATTTTAAACCAGGTCAAGCCACCCGTGTACCATGCCCCATGCTCAGGAAAACAGACCTACTACTGAGGGAATTACTCAGGACTGCCCTTGTTTGTGACCTGCTCACATGGTTCTCCTCTTCATGGTCCCATGTTTGGATGACTTCAGAGTCTCTGTCCAGTGAGAGACCCAGTGCTTGGTGTCATGTGGTATGAGTGGAGGAGGATGTTTTTACAGTAGGGAGACTGATTTCCCAACTTGAAAATGAAAATAATTCCTTGTGCTTTCTAGTTACTCTGCTACACATTGGTTTTTAAAGGAAGGTTTAAAAGAGGAGAAACTTTTTTTTTTAACATCTTTTTTGGAGTATAATTGCTTTACAATGGTGTGTTAGTTTCTGCTGTATAGCAAGGTGAATCAGCTATATGTATACATATACCCCCATATCTCCTCCCTCTTGCATCTCCCTCCCTCCCTCCCTATCCCACCCCTCTAGGTGGACACAAAGCACTGAGCTAATTGAAGAGGAGGAACTATTATGCTTTTTGTCATAAATTCCTCTATTAGCGCATTGAACTTGGGCATGAAAACAACTCTTTAGAATATGGTACAAAACTGTTTGCCCATATCTAGCTCTCTGAGACCTGGATGTTTCTAGTAAAATGACTGTTTTATCATTATCATCTCCATATATTTACCTGCCATACTTTTCAGCAGACGACTTTTTCCAGTTCAGTGTTACTGTGATTACTTTCAACCATATAACACACCAGAAGGAGAAATGCAAAACATTCACAAGTAAGTTTCCAAGAGAAAGCAGAGGAATTGGAGAATCACCTAGCTTGTATTTTCATTATAGCTAAAGGCAAGAAAATAGCCAGGTAATAAGGAGACACTGAATAAAACAGAAAATAGCCAGGTAATAAGGAGACACTGAATAAAACAAACCTAAAGAATTTATTAATATCTATAGGGCTTTCTCTGTTAATGGAGATAAAACCTTAAATGCGTTCATTTCCTGACTAAAATCATCATGAAAATGCTTGTGGTGTGCCTGTAAAATAATTTTTCTTATATTCAAGAGATACAATGAAATAGGGTAACAGAAATGGGCTAGAGCTATTTGTGACATAAACACAGACTTAAAAATCTTCTAGGATAGAAGTACTTTTGGGGATATGTATACATGTATTGTTTTATGCACAGCATTGTTAAAATGAGTAAAAGGATGTGCCCCAAATAGGGTTGATAAGACTGTATTGGATATGGTCAACTAGATTAGAGATACTATAACATATGTTTTGTTAGTAAGAATGCATTCATTCATCATTTGTTCATTTATTGCAGTGGGTGCCATGATGTGCTGCTAGATTCCCCCCTTCAGAACTGAAGCTCTCAACTCCCCAGTTGCCCCAAGTGTTGGCTGCTGATGGATCAAAGCTGAGGGCTTCTTCAGCCCTTGTCCTGTCTGAAGGGAGCTGCCTTACCCCAAATTAATCCCCAACCCATCCCTAGGGGCAACCCATTACTATGACTGGCCCATGTGGAACTATAAGGCTGAGACCCATTGTGTCTCCATCAGGAGAATCTCTGAAGGGCCATCCTAGCTCAGTTCATCCCTCTATCCAATTCTGCTCCCCTCACTTCATTACACATGTGTTACCCGAGGCCACTCCCTATACTTCCTGAGCACAGATCTCTGTCCCAGAGTCTGCTTTCAAGGGACAATGACTAAAAATATTCATCAAATAATTTTGAACACCTATCATGTGCTTGCATGGTTCTAGACACTGGGAATACTGAATAAGACAGAAAAGGTCCTTGCTGTCATAGGGATTGCATTCTAGGTGGTGGATGGTGGTGGTGGTGGTGGTGGTGAGGCTGACAGTAATGAAAGAAAAAATGTCAGTGATAAATGCTATCAAGGACATAAAACAAGATAAAGTGTTTGAGATTGTTGCTGGTGTGTGTGTGTGTGTGTGCGCGCGCGTGCGCGCACATGTCCAGGAAAGCCCACTTTGAAGAAGTGATATTTCTGCTGAGAGGCTTGAGTAATGAGAAGGACCTTAGAGAGTCTAAGAAACAATGTTCAAAGCAGGTACAAAAGGGACTTTGGTGACCCAAATGAAACCACCTCCAAGAAGCCTTCCTTGACCACCCCATTTATTTGCCATCACATCACCCTCATCACCCTGCTGACTTTATTTTTAATTAAAATTTTATTATTATTATTTTTCTTTATTTTTCACTTGAGTAATAATTAACATACAATATTATATTAGTTTCAGGTGTACAATGTAGTGATTTAATATTTTTATACATTATGAAATGATCACCACAGTAAGATGAATTACCATCCATCACAATACTAAGATGTTACAATACTATTGACTATATTCCCTATGTGTATATTACATCCCCATGACTTACTTATTTTATAGCTGGAAGTTTGTACCTCTTAATTCCCTTCACCTATTTCATCCATCTTTCCACCTTCCTCCCCTTTGGAAACCACCAGTTTGTTCTCTGTACCTGTGAGTCTTTTTCTGTCCTGTTTGTTCATTTGTTTTGTGTTTTAGATTCCACATATAAGTAAAATTATACATATTTGTTTTTCTCTGACTTATTTCAGTTAGCATAATACCCTCCATGCAAACCCAAGCTAACATCATACTCAATGGTAAAAAGCTGAAAGTGTTTTTTTTTTTTTTTTTTTTTTTTTTTTGCGGTACGCGGGCCTCTCACTGCTGTGGCCTCTCCCATTGTGGAACACGGGCTCCGGACGCACAGGCTCCATAGCCGTGGCTCACGGGCCCAGCCGCTCCGCGGCACGTGGGATCTTCCCGGACCAGGGCACAAACCCGCGTCCCCTGCATCGGCAGGCGGACTCTCAACCACTGCACCACCAGGGAAGCCCTGAAAATGTTTTTTCTTGGATCAGGAACAAGACAAGGATGCCCACTCCTGTCATTTTTATTTGACATAGTATTGGAAGTCCTAGTCACAGCAATTAGGCAAGAAAAAGAAGTAGAAGTCATACAAATTGGAAAGGAAAAATTAAAACTGTCCTATTTGTAAATAACATAATACTATATATAGAAAACTCCAGACTGCACAAAAAAACTATTAGAAATAATAAACGAATTCAGTAAACTTACAGAATACAAAATTTATATATAGAAATTTGTTACATTTCTATAGACTAATAATGAGCTATCAGAAAGGGAAATGAAGAAAACAATGGCATTTACAATTGCATCAAAAAGAATAAAATGCCTAGGAATAAATTTAACCAGGGAGGTAAAAGATCTGTACTCTGAAAACTGTTAGACATTGATGAAAGAAATGGAAGAACTCACAAATGGATGGCAAGATATAATGTGCTCATGGATTGGAAGAATCATCATTAAAATGTCCATATTACACAGAGCTATCTACAGATTCAATGCAATCCCTATCAAAATGCCAATGGCATTTTTTCACAAAACAAATAATCCTAAAATTTGTGTGGAACCACAAGAGATCCTGAATAGCTAAAACAATCTTGAGAAAGAAGAACAAGGCTGGAGAAAATCACAATCCCAGACTTGAAACTATACTACAAAGCTACAGTAATCAAAACAGTATGGTACTGGCACAAAAACAGACACATAGATCAATGGAAGAGAATAGAAAGCTCAGAAATAAACCCACACTCATACGGGCATTTAATCTATGACAAAGGAGGCAAGAATATACAATGGGGAAAAGACAGTGTTTTCAATAAATGGTGTTGGGAAATCTGGATAGCTACATGTAAAAGAATGAAACTGGACCACTTTCTCACACCATGTACAAAAATAACCTCAAAATGGATTAAAGACTTAAATGTAAGATGTGAAACTGAAACTCCTGGAAGAAAACATAGGCAGTAACCTATTTGACATTATCTTAGCAATATTTTGAGGGGGTATATCTTGTCAGGCAAAGGTAACAAAAGCAAAAATAAATAAATGAGACTACCTCAAACTAAAAAAACTTTTGCACAGGGAAGGAAACCACCAATAAAGCAAAAAGACTTTAATGAATGAGATGATATTTACAAATGATATATCTGATAAAGGATTGATATCTAAAATATATAAAGAACTCATACAACTCAATATCAGAAAAACAATCTGATTTTAAAATGTCTATTCAGAGCAAAGGACCTGAATAGGCATTTTCCAAAGAAGACCAAACAGGCACATGAAAAAGCGATCAACATTACTAATCATCAGGGAAATGCAAATCAAAATCACAAAGATAAAAAAAAAGATTAAAAGAAAAACCAACACAGAGATAACACCACACACCTGTCAGAATTGCTATTAATAAGATAAGAAACAACAAATGTTGGCAAGGATGTGGAAAAAAGAGAACCCTCAGATGCTGTTGGTGGGGATGTAAACTGGTGTAACCACTATGGAAAACAGTATGGAGGTTCCTCAAAAAACTAAAAATAGAACTACCACAGGATCCAATAATTCCACTTCTGGGTATTTATCCAAGAAAACAAAAACACTAATTTGAAAAGATAAATGTAATCCTATGTTAATTGTAGCATTATTTACAATAGCCAAGGTAAGGAATCAACCTAAGTGTCCATCAATAGAAGAATGGGTAAAGATGATGTGGTATATGTATACAATGGACTATTTACTCAGCCACAAAAAATAATGAAATTCTGCCGTTTTCAGCAATACCCTGCTTATCTTCTTGGTTTGTTTTGTTGTCCATCTCCTCCACTAGAATGTTATGCCCTAGGAGAGTAGATAATTTTTATGTCTTTTAAAAAAATTTAGAAAACAGATACTGAGTTACAGGTACTCTTCTAGGTACTGGGGATATGACAATGAACAAAACAGGTAGAAATCCCCGCCCTCCTGGATCTAATGTTAAAGTGGGAAGAGACATATGATAAAGGAGATAACAAGAAAAATATATTAGGTGGTGATAAGTGCTATGAAAAATCTGAGCAGGGAAAGAGGATAGAGGCTCTAATTGGAGGGAGGAACACTTTCCCTGAGGAGATGGCATTTGAGCAGAGGCCTGAAGCTAGGGAAGAAGCAACTCAGGAAGCCATCTGGGGAGGAGGGAGCTCTATATGCAAAGTAAACTCGATACAGACCTTTGGTAGCACACACTTCAACCTAGGGAAAGCTGATTAATCCTCTTCAATCTTGTTCCTTTGTTTCGTGACTGTGGCTTACAAGATCAGTGTATATTCCAAATGAAAATTCTATTCCCCACGAGAGTCAACTTGCTTCACTGTTCAGTGTGGAAAATCAGTTCTCCATCCCAAAACCTGGAGCTGTTCACCTTTGCAGGGTTTTGGTCCTATGGGGATTTGGGAAAAAATGTGTTGTCTTATTTGTATCTACTTCTGGAAGACAATTCAAAGGCAGGACTTCCTGATGTAATTTATAGTGAGATAAACTTAAAAAGCACAATATTCTTTTTAATATTGTAGAATAAATGGCTGCATATGTGATGTAACGTTGTCTTTCTCCTTCTGCCTCCTTGACCACTAAGTATTCCTGAAAGCTTCTCATTACTATTATTAGTTGAATACAAATAGAACAGTAAGTGATATTCTCAAACTTTTTAGGTGTCCCTAATCTTCCTATTTCAACCTTCCCTGTCAGTGGCTTAGGGGTGTATTTGCCTCTGATTAAAAAGTTTGAGCTTTTCACTAGGTATCCTGTAGCCAGATTGGCAAAGTAGGTGTGAAGGGCTCTGGAATCCCTGTCATATGCAAAATAATGGGAGGAACGAGAGAGAGGACCAAGAAAAGGCTCCAAGGACTTTCTTCAAGTACTGGATGGTCTTCCTTGGGATGGTGCAACAGTTTTTCTGTGTTCCACCAGAATGCCAAGTTAGGACAAAGGGTTGGAATCTGTGCTCAGCCAGTTTTTGGCTCAACATGAGGAGAATCATTCTAAAAGTCGTAACATTCCAGTAGTGGAATTGCTTGCCTCTGAAGTAGTGAGTTTCCCATTGTTGAAAACATTCAAGCTGAGCCTGGATTGCTGAAAGTATTCAAGCTTTCATATTGACTGGCAATGTGAAAGAAGTGTTCTGCATTTGATGTTGAGTTGGCTTAGATGAACTCAAGGGTCCTGGTCGTGCTTAGCTTTTGTGATTCTATGGCATGAGATAAAGACTGTGACTCAGTTTATTTCCTGAGTTTATTTATAAATAGAGACTCAAAGGATAGGGCTGATGGTGTTGCCAGGCTCTTTCTTTGTGGACAGATCTCATGTTACTGAAAGGTGAAATCGCAAGACGAATTTAATGGAAGACTGTCGCTTTGACATCTTCCTCAGACAGTAACCACCTGTCAGCCTGTGGTGTGAAGAAGGCAGCAGGGGACCTGGGGGACCCGCGAGGCTTCAGCTGACTTATGTTGCTGCTGCCTCCAGTTACTTCATCTTCTTTGCGTGACAGCTTAATGACATCACCATACATTTATGGAAAGAATAGCACCAGAAAAAGAACAAGTTTCCCAACTGCGTCTCTTTAAAAATTTTTAATTTTATTATCACAAATTTAACTTACAGAAAAACAGTATCATAAACTTTAATTTACAGAGGATAGAGTGGCATAGAGGAAAGAGCCTTAGAACTTTCATCTTGACTCTTTCTTTGCAGTGGATCTATCACTGTTAACCTGCTTCCCCTCAATGTGGAGGATTATAATTCTCCATGCTATTGAGTCTGGGCTTGCTTTGGCCAATGAATATAAATGTAAGTGGAACGTGGCCATTTCTGGGCAGAAGCTTTAAAAAGTCAGTTTGAACTTCACTCTGGTTTTTTTTTTCCCTCAGCCACAATCCTAGGCCATGGTCCCAAGGGTGTTGCTTCATCCACCTGGGTTGCAGAATGAGGGTGATGCAGAGGAGAGCCACAGCTGGCTGTGACAATCATGTTGCAAGAGTGAGAAAACATCCTTTGTGGGAAGCTGCTGAGATTTTGGGGGTTAGCTGTTAATGTGGTGTAACTGAGAGCATCTTGACAGATACAGAAATATATTAGCTTTGCAATAGCTAAGAGAGAGCTTAAGTCTCTTAATGATCACGATAATCATAATAATTATACTAACAGTTAACTTTAATCGGCGCTTTCTACGTGCCAGGTGTTGTCTTCGGTACTTCCCTTTTCACAGCCATTTGATGGGATATATATTATTAACATAATGTATATTTTATAGGTGAGAAGACTGAGGCAGAGACTTCAAGTGACTTGCCAAAGATCAGACATCTAGTGAGTGACAGAGCTAGGATTTGATCTTATTCATGACTGAAGCCGGAATCCTGGCTCTCAGCACAGTTTCCTGAGTTGTCATTCTTCTTGATTGTTCCGGTTTTCAAACTTCTCATCTGTAAAGTGAGGCTAGCAGTACCAACTTTCACGTCACTTTTCTTCCTCTTGTTGATGGTTTGAGGAAAGACCCAGAAGAAGGGAAGGCTTTCTGGTTTCTCCTTTGCTTCCCAGGATAATGGAGACAGAATCTGAAAACAGGTCCCAGAAGATATTTGGGTGTGGAACAGTTAAACTGAGAGTAACATACCCTTGTTTGACCTCTTTTGGCCATACACCAAAGCAAGGATCCAGTATGATCTGATTAAACACGGGGCAGGCCGTGATCAGCCACAGTGGAGCCCGAGTGGCTGTGGTAAGGTGAAAGGCCAGGACAGGTGCTAGTCTCACAGCTCAGTTATGGCAAGACCTTGAAAAAAGTGGCATGGTCTCAGCATTGCGATGGTTCAGCATAAGGGGACCGAAGAAACTTTTCTCCCCTACGGTCTGAATGAAAGCAGTAGCACATAGGGAAAGCACTTCAGAAGATCCAACAGAGAGCCTCCCTTGGTTGTTTCATGCAAGAGTCAGTGGGTTGGAGAGCATCATAACAAACCACAAATGACCACAGAAATAATTGGGTGCAGCTTTTACCCAGATTGTTTAGATATCTGCTGTTCTTTCTGAAACAGTCTGAAAAATATACCACACTTGGAATTTTTGAAGCCCCAGGGAGAGAATTGAGAGGCCACTATTTTTTCCCTAGCAACCTTATCTTCCTTCTATTCTAACAACATTTTTCCTCACAAAACTGGCCATTTCCTTGTTTTTTTTCCTGTAGAATTACTATGTATGTGTGGGAGTTTGATCTACCCACCGTATAACTGCATTGCTCCTTTCTAGCAGGAGTTTATAATAGTTTTATGATTAATCCCATTTGTTTCGGACTTTTTAGGAATATAGTATTATTAGATTAGGTTCAAAGTAAGCGAAATTATCCACCTACCTGAATAATATCAAGTGTGAGTATGTGCGTGTGTAAGCGAAAGGGGAAGAGAGGAAAAGAGAGAGGAGAGAAAATGTAAGTGTAACATTAACTGACCCTTTTATCACAATAACTTTAACATCAATATCCTTCCCAATTAGTATTCATCCCAGTTCTTTGGCAGAAGTACCAGGTTACAAGCCAGTGAAAATAAGTAAAGGAAGAGGAGGCTCAGGATGATGGAAGCAGTGGGGGAAATTTTTCCAATTGTCTCCAGCTAGTGAAACAGATTGTGGTTGTTCTTGCTGCTCTTCCTCCTCTCTCTTCTACTCCTTCCTCTTCCTCTTTTTCTTTGTCTTTGCCTTCTTTACCTTTTGAATTCTTTTTTTTTTTTTTTTTTTTTTTGGTACGCGGGCCTCTCACTGTTGTGGCCTCTCCCATTGCGGAACACAGGCTCCGGACGCGCAGGCTCAGCAGCCATGGCTCGCGGGCCCAGCTGCTCCGCGGCATGCAGGATCCTCCCGGACCGGGGCATGAACCCGTGTCCCCTGCATTGGCAGGCAGACTCCCAACCACTGCGCCACCAGGGAAGCCCCCTTGAATTCTTTTTTATATAGTAAAATATACATAAAATTTGCCATCTTAATCATTTTAAGTGTATAGTTCTGTGACATTAAGTACATTCAATCATCATCATCATCATCCATCTCATCCAGAGCTTTTCTCATCTTGCAATTCTGAAATTCTGTACCTGTTAAATGATAACTCCCCATTTCTCCCCCATCAGTCCCCTGGAGACCACCATTCTATTTTCTTCTCTGTGAATCTGACTACTCTAGGCAGCTCATATGAGTGGAATCATATTGTATTTGTTCTTTTGTGACTGCCATATTTCACTTAACTTAATGTCTTTAAGGTCCATCCATGATGCAGCATGTGTCAGAACTTCCTTCCTTTTTAAAGGCTGAATAATATTTCATCGTAGGTCTATACCACATTTTGTTTATCCTTTCATCTGTGGATGGATATTTGTATCGCTTCCACCTCTTGGCTATTCTGAATAATGCTGCTATGAACATAGGTGTATAAATAGTTGTTTGAGTCCCTACTTTCAATTCTCTTGGGTATATACTTAGAAGTGGACCTGCTGGATTACATGGTAATTCTGTTTAAAATTTGTTTTAGAAATCGCCATACTATTTTCCATATTGGCTGCACCATTTTACATTTCTACCAGTAGCACACAGAGGTTCCATTTTCGCCACACTTGTTATTTTCTATTTTTTTAATAATAGAAAGCACTTGTTATTTTCTATTTTTTAAATAACAGTCATCTTAATGGGTATGAGGTGGTATCTCATTGTGGTTTTGATTTGCACTTCCCTAATGATTAGTGATGTTGAATATGTTTTTATGTACTTCCCATTTGTATAGATACTTTGGAGAAATGTCTTTTCAAGTCCTTTCCCATTTTAAAATTGGTTTATTGTTGTTTTGTTGTTGAATTGTAGGACCTTTTAATATATTCTGGTTATTAACCCCTTATCAGATATATGATTTACAAATATTTTCTTTCATTCTGTGGTTGCCTATTCACTCTGTTGATAGTGTCCTTCATGCACAAAAGTTTTAAGTTTTGATGTAGTCCAATTTATCTACTTTTTTCTTATGTTGCCTGTACTTTTGATGTCATATTCAAGAAATCAGTGCCAAATTCAATGTCACGAAGCTTTAATATGTTTTCTTCTAAGAGCTTTATTGTTTTAGCTCTTACTTTTAGGTCTTTGAGCCATCTTGAATTAATTTTTGTATCACCTTCTTTTTTTAAAGCAGAAAGAGTACTACATTTTACAGATGTAACTTGCTCTGTTTAAGGCATTGTGCCTGGCACTGTGTGGGACTCAGATATATGAAACATGATTCTGACCTCAGGAGTTTAAAAGATGAGCACACAGTAGCCATACTATGAAGCAGGAAGTGGACTTAAAGGACAGGTAGAAATAAGCTAACTTCACTCTGGTTTCTTATAGTAACATGGGAGCTTCAGGTTTTGTAGTGTACTTTGTGCAAATCATAGGCCAAAGACAGCACAAAAAAAGGTCAAAAAGTGGAAGATAAACTGACCAAGATGTGATGGATGACAGAGTCAAAGTCCCTTTGTGTAGAAGAAGCTGCTTATTGGGGTTTTATCTCCTCCAGGCTCCAGCACTGCAACTATAACTATCAGTAGCTCTGTCCTGTTCAAACACCATCAAATAGTACCTGAATGGGCTATTTTAATTCCAGATTTTATAAATCTGGAATTTATAAAAAGTGGCAAAAAAAGACTTGTTGAGAAAGCAAGCATAGACATATAGACTGATAACTTCAGAGCAGATCACTTCTTATTAAGAGTGGCTAAGGAAAATGCCTTTACACTATCTCTGTCTGGATCCTCTTCTTGAGGGCCTGGTTCCATGTGGTTTCTTGATTTGTTTCTTGGTTCTGTGCTGTTTCATGTCAGTCCATGTGATACTAGTCACTGCTCTGACCCAGGACAGCTCTACTTATTCATTACAGGGAATTCTCAGTTTCTACCTTGACATTTCTTGACATTTAAAGAATAAAAATTTTATCATATCACATTAACCCTTTTTATTTTATCCATAATTCTTTTTCTATCTCAAATTGTTTGTGTATTTATTGCACCCCTAAATGTAAGCTCCATGGAGGCAGGGGCTTGTTTCTCTGCTGTATCTAGCACTTAGAACCTTATCTGGCACATAGTAGGTACTCAGTAAATACGTGTTGAATAGATGAATGTATAGATAAGACAGCTATTTTTGTTCCTGTTTGATACTGCACAAATCTGTGCAAATTAGAATTTCTGAGTGTGCAGCATTGTTCTAAATGTATACTTTCAAATACTTTCTAAAAATATGTTCTTCTCCGTGTCCCTCTGAATGAGGGTTTTTCTGTTTCCCTGGTTTTTGGTAGGAGAGAGATAACTTGTGTAATAAGCCTCATAAAGAGGCTTCGTACCGTTCAGATGTGTAATCCCTCTCTGGGCACTTCCTGTGCCACACCATTAAATGTCTAGCCTTGACTACACAGTTGGATTCTTCCACTGTCTCTTTGAAGTTATATGGTTTAGTTCCTGAATTCCTTCTGGCTGCATACACTTCAGAGCAAAGTGCCTGTTCTGTCAATAACCAACACCTAGGTAACCTGGGCAAGTTATAAAATTTCTTCGTGCCTTATTTTTCTCATATGTAAAATGGTGATAGTAATAGTATCAATAATTAAAATTGGTTGAGTTGGGCCCTGTTCTAAACATTTTACATGCAATAGACTTTAATGTTTAATAACAATGAAGTGGGTACTATCATTATCCTCATTTTATAGAAAAGGAGATTGAAGTACAGAAAGCTTAGGTGCTTGGCCCTAAGTCTCATAGATAGTAAGTGCTGGAGGTGGAATTCAAACCCATGGAGTTAGACTCCAGAGCTAGCACTTTGGGGCATAGATCCCTGATCAAGGGATTATGAAGAGGATAAGATAAAAAATGTAAATTTCTTGGCATAGTGTCTGGACCAGAGTCATCACTCCATAGATGTCAGTTGTTCTTTTTGCTAACGACTCATCTCCCTCTGTGACCAGTACAAGGAAGCCCTTATGACGACCACAAATACCAGCTGAAGAGTACAAAGGGATAAAGTGTAAGTGGGCAAAGAATGAATAAGGATATTGTAATTGGGAGCAGTTTTAATGGAAGGGTGAATCCTGAGTAGAGAGTAGAAGATCTAAATAAACCCAGTTCTTACATAATAAAGAAATAGAGAAGCTTAAGGCCTTAGATTGAGGCGAGTTTGAGAAAAGTCTGTGGAGACAGTGGCAGTTCTGCATGTAACACCAGTGAGGGAGGAGGGTGCCTGAAAATGGGGTAGTGATCCCACCCTCCGTTCTGAACACTCCGGCTATGGGAAGAGAGGATTTCCATGACAGAAGTTCCAGGCAAGTGGGCGTTGGAGCAGGAAGGAGCGTTGCTCCAGTCCCTGAATAAAAAATGCCCACTGTTTATTATCCTCTTATATGTTTACTGTATCCTGCAGGTATGTACGGTCTTTGAAATTCCAGCAGGAAGATGAATGGGGGTGATTTCAGTAGGGGAGAGGCAAACTACCAGCGCATCAAATAGATATGATGATAAGATAAGGCACCTTGGCAGGAAATATATCTAAAGGATATATATCTAAATATATCTAAAGAGTTATAGGATAAAAAAAAAAGAGTTATAGGATCCTTCCCATATATTAGGAAAAAATATGTTTAGGTTATACTATAGCACATTGCTGAGAAGGTTGAGAGACTTGGGAGATGACACGCAAAATAGCATACAAAATAAATTATTTCAAAACTTGATTTAAGAACATAGGAATGAAGATGTCTAGCCTTACATAACACACTCCAGAGCTAGAAAGTTCATTTTAGGAAGAGCAGGAGAGAAATTTAACTTGACAAAATCTAAACACACCCAAAAGAAAAAACTATTTAAAATAGGAAGTAAAAGAGAATAGTGTGTAAGTTTGGGAGGTGGGATGGGATGACATCAAAATGCTTTTCTTTGTGGTCTCATATCACCACCCCACTTTTCAGGAGGCTAGAACCTTTCTTGGACAAACCATTTCATCAAAGGATCAGACTGTCTAGTTCTTAGAGGAATGTAAGCCACAATAAGAAAACAAATGGGAGATCAGGGTGGTTGTAACAGAGCCTAGGGCGAGGTATAACCCTGGATCTTTTGCTTTAGACCAAGCAGGCTTCTCTAGCTTTATTGTGCATGTGAATCACCTGAGGAGCTTTTTAAAATGCAGATTCTTATTCATTCAGTGGTGGTGTTCTGATTAAGTGTGTGTGTGTGTGTGTGAGAGAGAGAGAGAGAGAGAGAGAGAGAGAGAAACTGAGAGGAGAGACAGGCAAAGTGAGAGAAAGACAGAGACAAAGTTGAGCTCCCTTCAGGGCAGCTTTGGAATTTTAGTGAGAGACAGAATTAAAATAGGAAAAAGGACAGGAAAAGTGGGAACATGGTAGCAATTAGATAGTGAGGCCAGTGCCCCAACCTGATTAACATTTCTGTTTTCCGTTCTTACTGGACATCCTTCCAACATTCTCTGTTCTGTCTCATTTCATGGATGTGTACACCCCATTCCCTCTTTTTGAAATGTGTTTTCCCTGCCTCCATCAGATCCCTTCATCACTCAGAGGAGACTTTTCTCATCAGGCAAGATCTTCAAATGTTCCTATAGCATATGGTCTTTTTCTTTTTATTACTCTTTTCATACTTATAAACGTTCATCATTTTTCAAGTACAGGGATGGGTCCATTTTGTTCTTTCCAGCCTCCTTACGCCTAACCTAACATAGTTCCTGGCATGTAGTAGGTGTGCCGTGTACATTTTGAATGAATAGATGAAATAGTGTGGATGATCATATGTCCTAGATTTTCTGGACCTTAGGCCTTTTAGACCATGTGTAACCCCAAATGAAAAATCTAGTCCTGGAGCCATCAGAAAATATTAACAGGATGAGTTGAAGGGTAAAGGAGGAAAAAGCAATGAGTGGACACAATTAGTCAAATTTAAGGTAGGAGAAAAACTTGGATTCAGCCAGAATATGTAAGAGGAAACCACCAGATAATAATATGAGTGATACTATTTTCTTAAGCACCTAGTATGTACCAGACATGG
This sequence comes from Mesoplodon bidens, assembly GCF_964165515.1. NCBI lineage: Eukaryota > Metazoa > Chordata > Mammalia > Artiodactyla > Ziphiidae > Mesoplodon > Mesoplodon bidens. The sequence goes on from NC_138162.1 coordinate 84,270,753, forward strand.
TCATAATGGTCATAATATATTCAGTTTCATCTTGAATCCTTACAAAAATGTTGTTAGGTAGACCTTAGGTGGCAGAAACTGTGGCCTATAGAGGGTAATAATTTTCCCAGGTCACTTGGCAAGGAAGTCATGAAGAAGATTCGAATTCAGAGGCCTTGACCTTGTCATTGCATCAGTATCCATCATCTGCCTTCTCCAGTAGCCTGTAAAACCCATGAGAGCAAAAGTGTCTGTTCTGTTCTTGGCTGTGTCCCCAGCACCCAGCATATTTTTTCATGTGTATGTACTCAAAAATAATTGCTGAATGAATGGTCAGTACAATTTGAAATTACATGTCCTTTCTATTTTTTGTGTTATATAACCATGTATATATATGTAAAATACTAAAAAGGAGCTTTACCAAAAGGCACCTGTTTCCTTCTTTGACCTTGAGTTGTGTTTCTGAAAACTCCTCTGTTAGGTTAGAACAATGTTTTTCAACTTTTTTTCAGTATTTCCCCCTACCCCCCACCATTCAAAGAGCCTCTGAGATTTTTTTTTTCTAGAAGCCTCCCCCATGAAATTTTAATACCACAGTTACACTGTATATCTGTTATGTATTGTATATATATTTCTGTGTTTTATACATAGTAAGAGTAAGATTTTTTTTGCCCTGCTCTTCCCCTCGCAAGAACCAATTTCACTCCCTTGGGAGCCATATCACCCTGCTGAGAATGCATGGATTAGAAGGTGGCACATTGGAGTAAAACCGTGAAAGCACTTAAAATATGTTTTATGTTCAGTTCACAGAGACGCAGTGATGCAGGAGAGATTGTCAGTGATCTCCCCATTGTCATACTTCTCTTCTTCTTAAGTAATCAATTGCAAATTTTTAGCTAAGCATAACCATCAAACTAGAGGACTGTATATTCCCTTGTCTACCCTGACACCTCCTTCCCTTTGGCTAACTGAGCACAGTGACACTGAGCCAAAGTACTACCTTTCTTAGCCTTCCTTATAGACTCCCTTTGGCTACCTGACCAAGTTAGAGCTAGTGAGCTAAAAGCAGTGGGAGAGAAATAAATTGTCTACGTTAAGTTATTATATTTTGAAGGTCTCTGTTACTCACAGCTGAACCTAACACTAACTGGTACAATCCCATTTTCATTATACTTTAAATTATTAATTATTAGTTCTGTGTAATTAATTGACATTTATCAGGCCACACGCCTTATAAATTTTTCAGGATTTCTCCCTACGTTCTTCGTTTGTGTCCACTGTCATAATTTTAATGACTTGCATTAAACATTTGTATAGAGACAAAAAAAAAAGTCATGGCATTTTGCATGTATAATATTTGCTACAAATCGTGACTACAATGGAAGTCCACTAATTTTGAATTTATGACTTACAGTCTGTATATAATTGAATTTTGAATAAGAGGAGTTCTCAATTAGGTAAGGATCATTAAATACTCAGGAATAATCGGGAGGTAGTTGGAAAAGAGAAAAAGGAGGAAAAATAATATTAGATAAAGTCAGGAACAAAACTCATTTATTCTTTAGATTCATTTAGGGAAGAAGGAAGAAGAGAGGAAGCCAAGGAATATTTGGAAATTCACTTTGGGTTGCTCTTGATTAGCAGGAAAAAATAAAGATCTAAAGGTCAAAGTAAGTGTCAGAAGAAAAATTCAAAAACATAAACCCATAAGGAAAAAATGTGCTTGTGCTGATTTGAATTAGGGATTTGCCCACTGCTATAGGAAAGCCTCTGGAAGACTTGTCACCTGCAGGCTTGGTACAAGAGCCATCAATTATTTAGCCTAAAAATGAGGGGTAAGAGGTGACATCAGGAATTGGACATTATTAAGTTTTTTTTTGTCTTTTTGTTTTTGCTGGGCATTTGATTGCAAGGCCTTTTATAGTGGTAACCAGCAAAATGACTCATAGCAAAGTACAAAATTGGGCAATAAAAACTGTAGACCTTTCATAGATTTTAAAACAAATAACAAAACAGAAAAATTAAGAGAGAGTTTGGTTGCTTTGTAAAGCTGGATCAAGAGAAAACGTTTGACAGGATGGAGCTATTGCTTAATTTAAGATCATGTAAACAAACAGGTTCTCTCCCCCAAGTCATAAATCATGCAAAAAAATGTTGTTAGTCATGCTGTATGTACTATCTGTATGGCAGACATTGTTAGTATGTAACCAACAGCCATTCCCCTCAACTTCCTTGTTAACCAAACCTGCATTTTGGTCAGAAAGGTCAAGTGCCCTGCCTAAGGACTGAGTCAGCCTTGACTCACATGTCTAAGTGAGTCATGGAGCTTTTTTCCCATTTGTCAGATTTTCCCAGCCACCACTGCAGCCAGAAGTGATCATGTGACTCAGTTCTGCCCAATAACCTGTCGGTAGGAAGTCTGCTAGGGAGCATTTGTGAAATATTTTCCTGTTCAGATAAAAATGCAAGGATTTACAGAAGGAAGTTTGTCCCCTTTGCCCATTTTCCCCTGCTCGGTATGCTGGTGTGATGAAGTGCTGACTGGATGTGTATTGGGCAACTTGTGTGACCTTGAAGTGACAAGAGATAAAAAGCATATACGTAGAGACTGATAGAGTTTAATTTTGTAAAAAGTCTGTTTTGTTTGGAGTCTGGGTTTTGGAAGACATTATTGATCTGCTAACTTACACCATGGTTGCTCTTGGGTAAGATATTGTAGGTTTGATAATGCAGTGAGAAATAGAACATGGAAATAGCTAATTGGGGCAGCAAGAATTTCCTTATATGATAGCAGGGCAGACCATTTTGTGTGGTAGTTACCCTCTCTCCCAGCTAAATGGCAGTGAGCAGACAATTCTGATTTCCTGTAAGTTAGTGGTTTCCTTGTATTGACACCATCCTTTGACACCAAATTTGGAAATACTCTTGAGAAATAGGGGAGGGGAGACATAGGAGAATTGCTAACTTGTCTCCCTGGGTTCGTGTACATTTAAAAAATATTTTTGCCAATTTGGTGGTAAGTGAAGGGCATAGAAAAATGAAACTAGCCAATTCTGAATTGTTCTCACCAATCTTTGAGCCCATACCAGCCTTTGTAATCTTGCCTAATTCAACTACCCTTATGGTTTAAGCCTCTGAGAACTGGGTCATTTGTTACTTGTAGGCCAAAGCATATTTAATGAATGCCAATGGAATTCCAACAAAAAGTGGCTGGATTGTAAAAGAGACAAGGGCCACTGGAGGGAGTGGCCAGTATCCAGGCACTCTCATTTTATATGCTGACAATGCCGATCAAATGAAAAATTACACAAATGAATAAGAGTCCTGAATGACGTACAGATATGGGAGAAAAGAATACGTAGATATTGACCTAAGTCCAGCCACATCCTGGCACTAGAAGTGATAGAAGTTCAATATAGTGGCAAGAGTTGGAAGACCTGGGCTTAAAACTCATCTCCACTACTTACTAGTTGAGTGACTCTTGGTAGATAGATCACCTCTCTGAGCTTCAGACTCCTTATTTGTAAAAAGGGAATAATAATATCCACTTCATGGGGTGGTCGTGAGATAGTTTGAGATGTCATACAGTAAGTTTATGGTGGCCAATATGTACTAGATTCTGAGCAATAGAGGATAATAAGCTGTTTTCACATCTGTGATGAATATAGAAAGTTGGGGCCTTTGAGAAAGTCGCTTAAACATCTTTGGAGCTATATTTCATAATCCATAAAAATTAAAGGTTTGTACTAGATGTTTTTTTTTCATTTTCTGGATTTATGCATTTATTTCTAACTATACAGGAACAAATTCAGTAAGTAGGGAAAGACAAAGAAAGAGAAATATGAAGAGAATGAAGCCTGTGGGAGACTGGCCCCTTAAATAGGAAAAGGGCTGTAGGCAAATTTCACCTTTGTACTTTCCTTTGATCCTCACAGATCCCTGGTTGTGCCCCATCCCCCAACGGTTTTTTTTGAAAAGAGAGCTTCAGAGGGGCTGCATAAAGTGAGTGGAGGGGAGGATTGAAGCAGTGGCTCATACACCAAGTCTAGTGTTTGGAGGTAAGAAAGCTTCTTGCTTCACATCTTGCTTCACACATGCACACACTGCAGTCTCAACACCACACAAGGGGGCAGTGAGATGAGATTTTAATACTCTCTGCTGGGTCATTGTGCAGTCAAGTGTGGTGACACTGTATATGGTTATTCTGACACCTGTAATATAGATTCTACCAGGTGTGGTGGGAACTAGTGGGAACTTTAGGGAAATGGAGTGAGCAAAGTAAGCTGGGAGGCAAAAAGACACCTAGGGGAATTTTTGATGAGGATGTTGTTGGATGTGCGAGTGAGGAATGAAAAGAACCAAGTAATACTGAACCCTGAGAGTGAGAGACTGTGAGAGATAATGAGAAGTGGTGGAATCTGTGAATCTTTGTGGGGATGGGTGTCTTAGATAAATGATGTTAAAGGATATTTTCATTCCAAAGTTGTGAAAACATACACTGTCTAGTGTTTAACATTTATTTCTCCAAAATTGCTAAAGCCTTGCGGGCTCACCTTTAATCCTTCACTCTATTTCAGCCCCTAGAGCTGCTCAGTTACCATGTATTTATCCCTCTTTTGGTGCACTGCCTGGGATTCCTTATTGCCTGGTCCTGAATTCACACCTCATCATAGGCTTTCTGGTTTATGCCAGAAGTCATCAAACTAATCTCTCTGTGAGAGGGATTTCCCTACACAATGATATCTGGGATCATAACACTGTTAATAAGAGCAACTATTGCTCTAAATATGCTATTAATATTAACTCATTTAGTCCTCCAAATAGCCCTGTAAGGTAGGTATTATTATTATTATTCCCGTTTTACGGATGAGGATACTGCGGTAAAGTGACTCACCCAAGGTTACAGAGCAAGTAGGTGGTAGAGCCCGAATTCAAACCCAGGCTCTGCCTGGCTCCAAACCACTGTGCTATGTTGGATCTCCTTTTGTGAGATGCTGTTTTCATGATGTTTCTTTCCAGCTTCAAAATTTAATCAATGGAGCAATCGATTAAAGTTTGCTCAGAGTTGTTGTTGTTGTTTTTAAAAGCTGTGTCAAGGACTATGTCTTGTATCATGAACTAGGCTTAAAAGTTCTCTAAGGCAAGAGCCAGGTCTTCTACATAAATCCAAGTTTTCCAGGTTTCAATTTTTCTCCTTTATAGCATAAAAAGAATTCCTAAGCTCTTGTGCAGTTCTGGAGTTCTGTCCTGTTTTCTAGACATGTTGGAACATGAAGCTAAGTGCTGGGAAGAAACAGATGGTTATTAAATATCCATTGGTTTGACTCATCCTGAAGACCAAGATTTGTGCAGTTTGATTAGAAATTATTTTAAAGATTTATTTATTATTTATTTATTTACTTTATTCATTTTGGCCTGCGTTGGGTCTTAGTTGTGGCACGCGGGATCTTAGGTGAGGCATGCGGGATCTTTCGTTGTGGCGTGTGGGCTCTTCGTTGTGGTGCACGGGCTTCTCTCTAGTTGTGGCGTGTGGGTTTTCTCTTCTCTGTGGTGTGCCGGCTCGAGGGCACGTGGGCTCTGCAGTTGTGGTGCGCGGCTTTCAGGGTGCATGGGCTCTGTAGTTTGCGGCAAGCAGGCTCTCTGGTTGAGGTGCGCGAGCTCAGTAGTTGTGGTGCACTGGCTTAGCTGCCCCGCAGCATGTGGGATCTTAGTTCCCTGACCAGGGATTAAACCCGCATCCTCTGCATTGTAAGGTGGATTCTTTACCACTGGTCCACCAGGGAAGTCCCAATTAGAAATTTTTGAAGCCTAGACTCACTGTAAGTTTTCAGCTCCTATTTTCTGTCATGGAAAAATGGAAGATAAGAATGATTGTTGGCTGAATTTGTCTGTCACTCAGCATCCCTTTCTAGTTTCAACTGCTTTGTCAACAGCCATGGCTTGGGAGAGCAGGACTGGATTGTTCTTTGTGCAGGGAAGGTCTGGATCCGGAGGTGCTTTAGACTTAAGGCAGCCCAAACCCAGGAGATGACCTTGAAAAATGATAGGGTTCAGTAGATCACATGGTCATGAGCTGAGCGTATTTGATTGGCTGCCTCCGGAATTAGACTACAGGGTGGGGAGAAGAGTAGGTAATAGGAAGAAAGTAAGGAATGAGAGAGACGCCTTTAGAGGTAGAGGTAGGGAGAGAGAGAAAGAGGAAAAAGAGAGAGAGGGACAGACAGACACACTGAGAGACGGAGAACAGAAAGGATAGCCAGGCTGAGAGCTGTCCACATTCAGTGTAGCTTTTTATTAGTTTGAATATACATAGTTTGTGTCATTAAATTCATTTAATTAGCCATATGGTAGTTACGCAAATCTGCCAGTGCAAATAGTACTTTGCATTAAAAACAAAACAAAACCATCTTTTCCTTAGAGATATCTGTTAACCACCCTGTATCTTAAATTAATTGTAATTAAAGAGAGAACATTTTATTAGATGTTTTCTTTTCTTTTTCTTTTTAATTCAATAAACTATTTTAGAATAAGACTTCAAAGAATCTTCCGGGGGGGAAAAAAATCCCACAACTCATGAATTATAAAGAAAAAAGGGTTTTGTCTTTAAAACAATATCTTATGCAATTAGGGGCCAAGTGAACTTAATTACCATGTGAATAATTCAAAGAGGCAGATTAACTGCAATAGGAAAAATTTTGGTCCAGTGTGGTCCTCCATATTCATGCAACTCAAATGATCTTTGATCTAATCCTGGAACAGTCAATTTAAGGTTCTGAAATCTGGTTGTTACCTTCAACAGATAATTTGTTGTTCACCTTCTATGTGTCCTTATAAGGAAACTGTCATGAAGTATTTTGGTCATTTAGTGTTGCTTCTATTTACCCCTTTCCACTGGGGCAGGAACTGTAGACCTTCATTTCAGCATTTGCTTTCCCTCCATCCTCTTCATTTGCACCCCTGCAACCTTCCACTTTGCACCACAGTGGGGCAGAAGAAAGGAGCATCAGAATGGCAGGAATGTGACTTGTCACTTTCAGCCAGGATTGAAGTTGCATAGCAGTGCTCCAACAAAGTGAATTCAAGAAATATGTATTGAGGGGGCTGCCTCTGGCATAATAGACCTCATGCCAGAGACTGTGGGGCAGTCAAAGAAACTAAAATACTGTAGTGTTTTCAGATATTGTATTAAATGGTGAAGACAACAGATCTGCCCATAAAGCTCTGTAATATAAAAACAAAGGGATGTGTGCCTTAACAGTGGCCCAAAGAAAGGCAAGAGGACAGATGAGGAACGTAGACATGGAAAAGGGTCCCTGAAAACAGAATTTCAGATCTCCCTCTGAATAAAAATGACAGGCTATTCACAACTGAGGATGAAGGCAGGTAGTAGGATGTCACACGAGGGGAAAACAGGATAAGTAAATGTCTGGAGGCAGAGAAGCGAATGCACAAGTAAGCAAGTGTGTGTTATCAAATTTAAAGATTCTTTTGGTGGCTGGGCACGATACACTGACACTGGAGTAGATGAAAGGCAAAGCTCTTCGTTACTTACAGCTACAAGGAGAGAAGGCTGTTTGTAGGGCCACACAAAGGGTTGCACCATGGGACAGGGTAACACAAGCTAAGCTCTGGGTGGAGTTTGTGCATGGCAAGCAGAGTGGGTGTGGTAACTAGGTTTTGCAGGCTTCCTAGAGGATTGATTAATTTGAATAATTACATGGCTCTGGAGCATAGAGGCTTTCCTTAATTGTTTAGTACCTGGCCTGGGAATGTGGAAGCCTCATAAGGGGGTGCGGTTGGCGTGTATGCCTGGTGGCCCTGGAGAGTGGGAGCCTGGTGAGCAAAGTGTTTGGTGTGCAGCTTAGCAAACTGCCCATGAAGGGGAATTGAGAATTTTTAGGTATGACTTCAAAACTAGGTCAAGACAGCACTTGTGAAATATATTACAGTGTACATAAGCACATTGCACCTAGCTTGATTCAGGTTAGGGGAGGGGTAGGTGGGAAGGCATGAGCTAGGACATTGGATTATAAAACTAATTAGATAGAGAGCAAATCTTAGAGAACATGGAACCCCCGGGTAATAAATGATGTTCTCATCGTAGGGTAAGAAATGTGATTTTCTTGAGTAAATAAGGTAGATATCAAAGTGATATACTATATTTACCATAATTTTTGTACAGTTTACCTTAAAAAAATGAACACATTAGGTGGCAAAATATTATATGGAATTCTGTAACCCTGAAGAACGTTATTTGATCAGTGAAGCAGGAAATGTTAAAGCAATAGTATAACAAATTACAGACATTTTACAATGACTACTGTATACCTATGAGATAAGATGAAGTTGTGAGGAGAGAAACTCTCATCTGAGAGGCGAAAACTTCTCATTCCTGAATGCAAAAATTATTGTATTTGCCAAATGGAAAAATTGTTCATGTACTTATAGTGGTCCTATTTGAAAATCACCATGCTAAAGTCCACTGAGCATCCAAGTTTCCAGATAAAGTTGTGAGATGATAGTTTTCATAAAGGCATAAGGAAGTTTTAGATAACCTGGAAATTATTGATTCATGCTAATATTTGTTCTAAGCGGACAAAGTGAAAGTTTTCGTCCACCTAAAGCAAGTGCAGTGGATATAGTGGTACACCACTCAGACCCACCCATTCAGGACCAACATATGCTCATTCCCTCAATCGTTACAAGTGTTGGCTGAGGATAGCTCACAGTTGAGTCTCTCCCACAGACTTGTCCTTGGCCTGCAGGAGCTGATTCACCCAAGGTGAGAGTCCCTGCCCATTGGCAGTTCTGTCTGTGAGGATGTTTCTAGAAGACATTAGCATTTGAATTGGTGGGCTGAGGAAAGTAGATTGCTCTTCCCAGTGTTGGGGGGGCATCATCCAGTCTGTTGAGTCAGAATAAAACAAAAAGGTGGAGGAACGGAAAATTCTCTCTCTCTCCCTGACTGCTGACCTAGGACATCAGTCTTTTCCTGCTCTTGGATTGGGACTTACACCATCAGTTCTCCTGAGTCTCAGACCTTCTTGGTGCAGAACTACACCACCAGCTTTCCTGGACCTCCAGCTTGCAGACTTCTTTGCTTTCATAATCACATGAGCCAATTCTTCCTTATAATAAATAAATCTCCATCTATCTAGCTATCTTTCCTTCCTATTGGAGGTAGGTGATACATGTATCTTCTGTTGGTTCTGTCTCTCTGGAAAACACTGAATAATACAAAAGGACAACCCTGGAGGGCCATCCTAGCTCTAGTGCCCCTGCTCCTTTCAGCTTCCCTCTCCATGCTCCATCCTGCTTCCTTCACTTTTCTACAGGTCAGTGCTCCCAAGAGCACTTCCCAATAAATTCCCTGCACTCAGGTCTCCATCACACAGTCTATTTCAGAAAATCCAACCTATGACAAATGCATCTATAGAATGACTAAACAGTTCCCAAAATAATGTATACATTCTGTAGTCTCCTGAAATTTCTTTTATTCCAAATTGAGAGATGAGTTGTGAAAGAAAGACCATATATAGGTTTTTCAAAATCTTATCTATCCTTTAATATAAAAAAATTCGATGTTATTCAAATTATTCCAGACCACAGAAAAGGAGCAAAGGCCTCCTGATTGTTTTTATAAAGCTAGCATAACTTGAATACTAAAAGTTGATCAATATATTATAAAAAAGGAAAAACTATAATTTTCTATATGAATGTAGATATAAAAATTCTGTATAGCATATACCAATTGATTCCAGCTGCATATTATGAGAACTGTATAATATAGACTTAGTAGAGTTTATTCTAAGACCGTAAGGGTGGTTCAATATTAGGAAATCTATCAATGTAATTTATTACATCAACAAATTAAATGAAGAAAGTCAATGATTATATCAATAGATGCCTGAAAGGCATCGTAAAAGTAAAGTCATTTCTAATAAAAATGCCAAGTAATTTAGAAATAAAGGAAACTGTTTAAGTATGATAGATTCTTTTTACCAAAACCCAATAGCAAACATTATAATAAACCGCAAAATAGCTAAAACTATTTCCATTAAAAAATAGAGCTGGTATCTTGTTAAATTTAATTGGTAGTGAAATTGGTCATACCTTTCTCCTACCCCCGCCGATCTAGGGCATACTCCTAATGCCGTGACGGCAAGGATGTATTTAAACATGTCTTCATCCCATTAGACTGAGACTTCCTAGAGGCAGGTGTAGGCCTTACAAATTTTTGTATCCTTTGTCCCTGACAGTTGCTGGCACAAAAAAATTTCTAGAAGGCACAAGCGATTGAATGAGTGTAATAGTAGAATTTATACTTTACAAAAGACCATTTTCCCTTCACCACAAGAGAATTGTGTCAGTTTGATTTAACATGAGATGCCGAGCATGCCATGAGCATAATTTGAAAAACTTTTTCAAAAAGTTATAATTATATCAGAATCAGGGAGTAGAGACCGATGAGCCCATTTTCACTTTTTATTTTATTTTTTCTTGAGATTAAAAAAATCTCACATAGTTTTATCATTTTTGAAACTCCTTTCATGATTGTTCTAGGTTTTATTCATCGTATTTAGAAGTGAGCTGTGAACAGCTTGGAAATGCAATAATCCAAGTCATTTAGCTTAAGTCTATATACCTTAGAAACCATAACAAGGTTAAAAACAAACAAACAAATGAAAACCCCCAAATTACTTTGGAAATGCTTCTCTAAAAGGAATTTTAGTTTCACATCCTTCCCACTTTCTAAAATGAAATTTTCTTTTAATATGTTTTTCTTTCAAAGTGGCTGTGTAAATCTGAGGACACCCACATATTTAACTTCTCTAGAACCCTGAGTTATTTCACTTAGTATTAATGGGCCAGGCCCCTTTGCCCATACTTGCTGCTACCTCTTTAGAAGCTCATGCCTCCTCCTGTTGCATCTTTCTCTCAAGAGACAATAGATGTACTACCCTGAGATGGAAAACAGAGGTTGGATTCAGGATTTCACTCTGGAAGGGTGGCCATAGAATTAAGGGAGATTAAGGCAAATTCCCCCAGGGTTCAAGGTTAAGGGAAATTCCTATATAATGCCCCCATTATATGAGAGAAGGATTGAAACATGTCTATGGGATTTAGCAGCAAGGATGATGTTACTGATCCTGGAGAGAGCAGTTTTAAAGAAGTGGTGTGGACCAAAGTCAAATGGCAGTGTGTTCATTCAGGAGTCAGTGGGGACAGTGACAATTTTTAAAGAAGTTCAGCTAGGAAAGATAGGAGAGGTAGAGACGGAGGCAGAGACAGACACAGAGAGAGATAGAGGCAGAGAAAGCGAGAGAGATGGGATGGAACCTTATCTCAGAGGCTACCCATTCACCCAGCTTAGTGTAATTATCTCTTCTAATAAAGGTGGTAACTTGATATCACAAAAGTTGCCTTCATAGTTCTTTACTCTATGTCTCCACTGTCATTTAGATTTAAAGACATAAAAGCATAGCCTGTCGGGAAGTTTAAATTTGAATCTTGTGCTTTAAAGAGGCTTACTGATTTGCTTTGTTTATGAACTGAGACCCAATCTGTGTCATATACAGTCCCTCATATTTTCTTCCTGAGTGGAGAGAAACATCTTACTGGCATCATCATCACTCTTTGATAGCTGGAGGCATCATCAAAAATTGAGATAATTACCCTTAACAGGAATAAATGAATTTTGAGTATATAGGCTCCCATCTCTTAAAGCAGGGCAAAGGAGGTTAGCAAGGCAGAGCGACTCTTGGCTGGAGGAGTGCACGTAAGTCATTCTTAACTGGAGGTTTCACCTCTGTTCCTCTGAGCAGCTGCCAAGGAACTTTCTACATGTGACTTGAGATAAATGAGCGAGTCAGGGAACAGTGTGCATCTCTAAGATGAACTGCTAGGCTATTCCTTTGAAATCCTAAAGGGGATGGTGGTGATTAAAGGTACATTTTTTACAACTTAATGTAAAAGACAGTTAAGAAGTCCTGAAGGAAGAGGCAGGGCTCAGGCAAGTCCACTACCAGTGACTCTGGGATGCTGTATTTCACGTTGTTTTCCTTATTAATGCTAGAGGGAGGCTGATTTGGAAGATTCACCATAAGGAGAACTGTAGAGCATGAATCAAAGCGTCACTGCTTTTTTGTTATAGAACCAAGGAAGCAAAAGGAAGCCCTTGAAAGGAGAGTTCTACGAACACACTTTCTTCTGCAATAATCTCTTCTACTCCTTGAGGGAAGAGACTGAGCCATCTTTCTTTCAAGTCTCTAGCTGCAATAGCTACTGTCAAATGATGCCTTAGAATGCAGTCAGATGATGCCTTAGAAACAGTTCTGAGTGGGGAGCCAGGGATCTGAAGTTACAAGTCTAGCCTGTTTACTTCTCTGTCACTAATTTGGCGACTTTCGGCAAGACCCCTCAGAACCTCCTATTCTCCCATGTGTAAAATAGTAGAAAGCAAATGGCCACTGGGATTCTTGCCCATTATGGGGTTCAAAGCATCTGGAAAGATGGACAAAAGAATGTATATCTGTAATAAAGAGGCTCAAGAGAAAACAGCTTCTTGCGTATTTTGCTTTGGGAATAGTATGTGCCATTTGATTATATGGAAAAAGAAAGAATGGGTGTGAAACCCAGACATTGGCACATGCAGATAATAATATTCTTATATAAAATTTTGGATAAACATTTATTATACACTTGCTTTTACCCCAAATATTTGGATTTCAATTTCTTAATCTTCTGGAATGCTGGAAATTACTTTTGGCATTTTCCCCATTCCTGGGGTACAACTTTATGCTATTTGAAACAGAAATGGTTTCGGCCTCAAAATAGCACAGTTCCTGCTAATCAACTCAAAATCTTCCAAGGCACACAGGCTTTCGGAAGCCAGAACCTGTTTTTCTGGACAGGGAGTATATTTGCTCAGTCCATGAAATTGAGATCAAACTTGGATATTATTTTCCAGATCCTAGTCTTTGCAAAGCAGAGGGAGAATACCCTGATGGCATGAGATGTTTGGTGAATAGCAAACTCTATAAACATTTTCTTAGGAACCACATTTTGTGTTGTGAATAAATTAGGTAGGTCATATGTATATTTTCATGAACTTATTTTATGCTTAGTGTGGAGCATGGCACATATTTAGCACTCAAAAATATTTGTTGAATAAATGAATGAATGCATACATATGTGGCATTTAAAAGAGACTGTGAAATCTATCATTAGGAATCTCCCTGATTAAAATTTAATTATTGCTATCAATTTTTATCTATTATGTATATAAAAGGATTGACAGTTAATGAATTTCTGAGTAGATTCTTCTGAACTCTTCTTGAGATAGTCTTATTAACTTTGAAAGGCTTCTAATGGCATTTGGCTTTCTTAAAAAAGAAATCAAGAAATAAGAGAATCAACCTGGTTATCCAGACATCTATGGGCTGGTCAGAGAATGATTTAATCTGGGAATAGCTTCCCAAATTAAGTGGCCTCTCTGAGAGGCCTTTCTCAGTTAAAACTTTCTTGAGTCCCTGATGGTGCCATTTGAACTGTGGCCACACTTAGATTCAGAGAGAGATCTGGAAAGGAAAAGTATTGATTAAAGGAGGGTCTGATCACTTTTGACACTGAGAGCACATTCAATGAGATGAGTAGTAGGTGCTAACTATTTATTATTCTGGCCTCTGATTAAAAATGTGGGAGAAGAATCCTCTCTGTATTCCATGGGCTGCAACTTGGCAATATTTAATTTTGATCAACTGTTTTCCTTTTTGATTCAGACAACTTTTCCTGGAGGCTTTGCCTATGGGAAATAAGCGCTGAGATTCCTCGCTAGAAGGGAGGTTTCCTCTGATCTTTGTGTCTGTGAATGAATCCACTGAAGGTGTGCACTACAGGCAACTCTCAGATTGGGACCAGAAAGTCTAAATGACCTCTTTGCATCTTGACAGTTGACATTTGTAGGTTGAAATCATTCCAGGTCTGTTTGATCACACATGTTTATTAGAAGAGTAAGATGTTTCTTTTTCCCCCTAGAACACCAGGGTCAATCAGCCAATCCAACATCCTCATTTTACGATGTGAAACTGAGGCCTGGAGAGGTGAAGTTACTTGACCAAGGGCACTATTAACTAGAACTGGAATTCAAGTCTCCTGATGTTTTTGAAGTTTGTAACAGGCTGTACTGCCACTTCTTAGCAAATTTTATATAAGTTCAGTACTTTTATTGAGGTAGAAAATGGTATTTTGAAGAGCTCTCAAAGTGTGACTATTCCTGTTCTACGATTTTTTCCTAATAAGTCATAAGGTCATATAGCTCAGGATACCTTCTTTCTTTGAATCTGACCCCAGGTCATGAATGCAACAACTAATCTGTGTATAACTACAAGGACAGCTGCAAAAGCTTTTGGTGTGGTAGCAGGGTCAGAGTCTAAGGGTATATAGACTAACAAGTCTGCAGGTAAACTTTGGGACATCAAACTTGTTTGCCTCATTTTCAGTTCCTATCCAGTTGATCTTCACCTTGGTGAAGGGCTGCAGACTTTGACTTCAGATCAAGTCCTCACACCCTGGTTCTTGCCCTCTAGGATTGGATGACAGTGGGGGGTGGCGGGGAGAGTTGTCTGGTCACCAGCACTGACCAGACCCAGTCTCAGCATTTCCACTGGGGCAGGGTGTTGCTCCCTGCTGCACTCTCCCAGCATGGTAGGAAGGCAGACACTAAAGTGATGAGGCTGCACAGAGCCTCTGAAGCCATCTTGGGCACACTGTCTCACCTTTCTGTGTCTGGTTTCTTCATCTGTTAATGGGTATAATAATAGTGTCTAAAGAATAGGGATACGTGGAATGATATGAAGGTTTGTCCAGAAATGGCCTTGAGTGATTGTTCCAGATTGTCTGGTGCAAGCTACCTGAAACTGGGAGCCACTGCCTTTACCTCAGCTGGGAGAAGGCAGCTTTCTCCAATCTCAAAAGCTCATGAGATTGGGGCCTTCCTGTTCCCAGTGAGGGTTCGGGGTGGGGCACTGCAACCTCCCATGGGCAGCTGAGGTCTTTAGGCTTTGGGCAGCTGGCTTTCTCAGCAACTGATGCAAACAGCTGGCATCTAAGTTCAGACTACCTGTTTGTGCGAGATGAATCTCATGCTTTATGAAGACAGAGCAATAGGCTCTAGCGCCCTTTGCTGGAGCAGGGTCTTTTTATTGGTGCAGAGTGCCTCCAAACAGGGCCCTCTGCAGAATGCTACAGAATCGGTCTGTTGTCCAAAATCAAAATCTGTTGTCCTGATGTCCTAGTGATGCTTCTAGTGTTTACCCCAAACCCTCAGAGTATTAGGCTATTGTAAGGATTCAATTAATTAATACGTAAGAACCACTAAGGACAGTGCCTGATGTTCTTAGCTTTCAAAGGGACATAATCATTCAATTGAAAGTACCATAGTGAGATAACAGATGTAAAAGCCATTTTTAAACTATGGATTAGCTCTTATTATTATGAGAATCATAATACTCTCCTTTTCCACCCCTTGGAAGCATTGTGAGGATCAAATGAGAGGCTTGTTATACTAGTGCTTTAGAACTTTAAAATATTTATACAGATTTACATTTTGTAATTTTAAATGGAAAATTGTGTCTGAAAGCAGAATAGGAAAAGAAGGAAAGGCAGACAGAACAAGGAGGGACAAACGGAATGACAGTCAAGAGGTCACTGGTAAATGAGTACAGTGGTCTGGAATTTGTTGTCCATTCTTTTCAATTGTTTGAGAAAGGCCAAACCAATCAAATCAATCAGAAAGCACTTATCATATGTAGATTTTAAGGCTGCTTCCATCTTTGGCAAATTTCCTCACAAATGAATCCCACTCGAGTGAGAGCAGATGTTATCTATATTTTTAAACTTCTTAAGTCTTCAGGATTTTGAATATTGCATCAACATGCAGTACTTACTTTTGTCACATGTTATTTCATATCTTTCCTAATTTTTCTTTCCTTTGGTAAATTATATGCTAATTTCTAAACCTGTATGAATTCTTTTATGATGTTAATGATTCCTTTTCTTATGCCCATTTAATATACCTAATTCTGAAATTCTCAACTCATCAGGCAATTTAAGCAAAACTTATAAAACATCCATTATAATCTGTCTCATTGCATTTACTGTAGATGATTTTAGCTCAGAGGGTATTGGTTAAGCCTTAGCTATAAGGTTTAATAGTGACATTATTTGACTCCTGATTTCACAGTGGATTTATGTGATGACCATCGTACTTATTTCTGGCCTGAAATACTGTACAGCTCAAGTATGATGGAGAAACCTCATCTTTGGTTTCCAAATGAGAAAGAAGTCACCGTGAATGTAACACTTTAATTAGCTGTCATTTTTTAAAATAATGAATCAAGGAAGTGTCTTATTTCATTTGCTCTGAATTTAAGCTCTTTAAAGCAAATGTATATTTGGCATATAGGAGGTGCTCCAGGTACACTTATGAATTCACCCATCTATTTATTTGGTAAACTACTTATAATGTGCCAGAATTATTCTAGGTGCTAGGCATTAAAAAAAGCAAACAAGATGACACTTGACTTTTTTTTTAACTTTCCTATTCATTTTCATCTTTGATGCAGATTTCAGTTAGGTAAAATTAATAAAAATCAGACTGTGTAAGAAGATTGTTGATTGTCTAGAGACTTATTAGGCCATTAACGAATGCTTGATGGTTGATTCCCAATGCAGGTTTGCAAAACCTGGGTTGTCACTAGTCATACACGCACACAGCCCCTCACACACCTAACCAGTTGTTTAAATTCACTTTAATTTTCTAAAAATAAGGATGCCACATAGTACCTTATTGACAGGCTATATTAGTCAGGATACTGGTTTGGCCACTTTAACAGAAACCATAACAGCAGTGGTTTAAACTAGATAGAGGTTTCTTTCTTTCATATACAAAAGTCTAGGTTGGCAGGGTGTTCCCGGGGAAGGTTATCCAGGGATCCAGAATTCTTTCTGTTTTGTGATTCTCATCCCCTAGGACATTGCCCTTCATCAGCCTTGCTACCACATTTCTGTGCTCCAGCCACTAGGAAGGGGAAAGATAAAGTGTAAGACACAGTTTGATTTCAAAAACATAACCTGTGATTTGCTCAGGTTACTTCTTCTCACACCCCATGGTATAGACTATGTCATTTGACTACACCAAGCCACAAGAGAGGCTGGGAAAGTTAGTTGTTAGTTGAGCAATTAGTTGTGGCCAGCAGAAGTCAGGAAAAAGAGTAAAATGGATTCTGGGGAAAAACTAATAATCTTTAGAAGATGTCCTGATTCCCTCTCCCACCCCCCACATATAAGGAGATTTTGATTTTATTTTATAAAACAAATTTCAATATAAAAAAGTTATATAAAGGTTTAGAATACTCATGATCCCAACATCCATGATCTACAAAGGTTTCATCCTACTTTTTGGCTGAGTCCCAAGGCGTGAAAGTTCAAACTCCCTGCATAACTTCACTTGTCCTCTTTAGTCTTAAAAACTAGTAGTATGGGCATTTCCCCCCTCACCAGTCAGGGACATGCCCATTGGGAGAAAGAGGGCTACAGCAGAAGCAGCCTGTTAGTGACAAATTATATAAAATTTTATATACTCATTAAAAGGTATGTAAGTGGTAGCATATCTGAAGCTGGGGCTGAATTTGATCACCTCAGTAGCTGAATTCTCCTTGCAATCATTCATTATTTCTCTCTGAAATCAACCTTGGCTTCTGGAGACTCCTTTGAGTATTCATTTATTCATTCACTCAGTCAATATTTATTGAGTAGCTGCTGTGTGCATGGCACTGTGCTGTCTGTTGGAGGGGTGTGGATAAAAGAGTGAAAAAATATACGATCCTTTCCCTTACAGTACCTATGATCAGAAAGAGAAGACAAAGGATCTACACACTTAATTAATCCTGTAATGTGTGATGAATATCAAAGCTATGGGGAGGGTGGCAATTCAGAAGCAGACACAATCGTATCTAGTGTGGTGATCTGCTTTAGGAAAGAAATGGCTGGTTAGAATGTAGAAGTTTTTTTAAGGTAATGGCAATAGAAGACTCTCTAGGAAGTGGGAACAATATGAAGAAAGTGGTAGAGTTGGGGAATCTAGGAGTGATATTACCCAGGTTGAGATTCTTCTAACCTAGGAGACAGGGGGGAGCCCTGCATGGCATGGTAGACACAGATGGTGACCTCTTAAGGCAGCTCTGTCAAGTGGTGCTGGGGCAGGCATCTTGAGGATTGTGTCTCCAAACTCATGCTACCTGTCCACTCCACAGGCCCCCAAGCCACAGTGCCCTGCGCCGGGACTCTCAAGGCCAACTTCCATGTCCTCACGTGCCTTCTCAATGTCCCTGCAGTCTCCCTCCCTTCCAGCATAATTGAGCTCGTTATTTCTGTATGTAAATGAAAAGTATTCTAAGGCTTGACTCTCCGAGTTAACTTCCAAACATCAACATGGTCCAATACACTTCTTCTTGAAAAATAGAAGGTTCAGTGTGTTGCATTTTTATTCTTAATTTTGTTTTTGTTTAACTTTCAAATGACAAATCTTCCTCTACTGTAAAGGATAGGAGGACTTGTCCTTCTGCCACTGTTTGGGCAAGTTCTGTGAAGACAGACAGACAGATGTGATTTAGGAAAGTAAATTATCCAAAGGTCACTTAATAAACGTATATAAAAGAAGACTACTTTTATAATCTTTCAGAGTTCTCAAAAGTGAGACTCTCATGAGTTAACTTCTCAGATACAGGAGAAACACCAAATCCTCAGAGTGTCCAACAGTCTTAAAAGTTAAGTAAAAACATTTGAATTTCCATGCTGAGCATAGAGTATTCTGCATGTGACTCTTGCCTAGAACAGTGCTGGAACCTGAAACAGAACAGAGGCAAAATTTTAAAATGGTATTAAAATAATAATTTCTCTCCAGTATTTCCACTTTTAACAGTTTCTGAACTCACTGAGTTGAAAAGAATGGTTTCAACTTTGCCACAATAGGACAACATCTGACTTTCAGTCTGGAAGAAGTTATTGATTTTGATTTACATTTAAATGAGGCTCCTTGCAGATAGAAGACTTAAGAGATGTCCTAGCAGGAGATACAGATTCTGACTGAGGAGGAATCCAAAACAGAGAGAAGGAATAGGAGGGCCTACCAATTAGCTGATTATCTTGGTCTTATCTTCTCATCTCAACAGGGATAAATGCTAGTCTAGGTGAAATGATTTGGCCTCCCAGGAAGAAAGGGAGTAGAACAACCCAAGGTGGCATGGATATCTCTACCATTATGTATGAAGTTTAAAGCTGAGTGAGGAAGCTCCAAGAAATTTTAATGTAGGTCTCTTCTCTAGGTGGGAAATGCACAGTCACCTAGTGAGTGGGAACAGCTAAGTGCTTTTTGATTTCATAACCAAAGCCCTGTTTACTTATTTATCAGCTCTCTTCTAAGTGTCTAAGGCTGAATGTGTAGATCGTTTGTGGGGCAATTTGGTGAGTAACAGACCCATGAACAATAAATCAGCATTAGTATTCAAATTAGACTCTTCTAACCTTTCCTACTCCTCTGTTAAACGCTTCTTGAAAACTTCTGTCTCCCGGGATATTACTGTGTATCAGAGGAAGATTTGTGTGTGTGTGCCAAACAACATTTGGTAGACTATCGAAATAGACTCATTTTGTCAGTTAGGTTGACTTGCTTCAGTCCAGTTGAATGACTGAAACTGGGAAGGAAGGAAGGAAGGAAGGTGGATCTCAAATTTCAGCTCAGCTGACTCCAAGTACCCATGGGATGAGTTCAAGGGAAATATCTTGATATATGATGGGTTTTGCAGCCGAAGCAGATAGCTTGTGCTGCTTTCCGACAGACCCATTTTGAAACACCTATAAGCTGCCTTTCACAATAAGAATAAAGCAGCAGTTCCTGGGAGACTTAAAATGACCTGCAAGCAGACAGAAGATGCCTGTGTTTGGCTGTAGTTTTTAATCCTTTGTATTGATTTCTGATGGTCACTCCCCACGTCTTTGGGAAACCTACAGTACAGTTCTCTACAGTAATACTCATTCATCCTAACTAGATAAGACCTTCTGTAACTTCTGAGACAGAGGTATCTCGGGTTTGTGGGCCCCTAAAATTGATAGCTCTTGCTTGTGTCTATTGTGGAGTATCTTTCATGAAGCCAGCAGAAGCAACTCCTGGGAAACTATTAACCTCATTTTCCACTATGGGTCTCGTACTATGAGTGTGTAGAAAAAAAATATGATGGGATGGAGGGACCAAATAATGAAAAGAAAACATTTTCTTTTATAGACAAAGCCTGAGGAAATCCCATTCAAACTCTATTAGATAACCTGGAGACCGATGAGTACATCAACTTGGTAACAGTGACAGTGACTAGAAATGATCCTCACTGATTGAGCCTCAGACCCATGTTCTGAGCAGGAGAAGGGTGTTGTATGATTATTCTAGCATTTTCTCATTGACTAAAGGGCAATGTGAACTTACTGTACTTAGGAGAGAGGAAGCATTACTTGGCTAATATTGCAGAGGACTTAGTTTCACAGCCTGGGATCTTGACAATTTCCCCAACCAACTTTGTGTAGATTGTATCAACATCCACCTCTACAGCTTCTTAATCCTGCAGCTCTTCAACCCTTCTGAGGACTGACCTCCTCCAAGATGTTGACACCAAGTTCAGGAACCTGCCATTCTCTGTCCCCTCTTAGTCTCTGGCTATCTCTTCACTTTTCCATACATTTTTTCCTCAAAAGCATCTTCCCATGGCCACCACTGGA
This sequence comes from Mesoplodon bidens, assembly GCF_964165515.1. Lineage (NCBI taxonomy): Eukaryota > Metazoa > Chordata > Mammalia > Artiodactyla > Ziphiidae > Mesoplodon > Mesoplodon bidens. The sequence goes on from NC_138162.1 coordinate 84,291,558, forward strand.
GCACACTTCCCCTCTGGAGTATAATCTCTCGAGAGAGTTTAGGCTTTTATTGTAGATGAGAATAAACTATGAATCGAAGAAGGAGCGTATGCTTTTCATACTGAAAAAACATTCCCAAGGCAATGAAATACAAAAGAGTTGGAAACCTGCTTAGAATGAGGGGTGGGGAGGGGTGCATGGGAAATACAAAGAGAGCAAACAAATAAAACATCTCAAAAATTGTTCTGTCATACCAGTAAATTTCAATTTAATTCAACAAAAATGTATTTTGTACCTTCTATATGCAAACCAAAGAGACATCATGATTAAGGGTACGTGAGCTTGAGTGAACAGGTTGTGTTTAAAGATCAAAAGAGGGCCCAAGATGGTCAATATATAAGCCACAGCAAGTGATGATGGTGGTGGAGGGGGAGAGGTTCATGGGAGGAACAATGAGTAGGGCCTAGCCAGATCATAAGGGACTCTGAGTACCCAGAGTTTGCTTGTGATATTATAATCAACAGATGCTATGGAAATATTTTAAATCAGAGACTTGATAAGATCATGTCTGTGTTTTTAAAGAAGACCCTGGTCACACTGTGGAGGATGAGTTAGAAGGAGGCAATGAGTCCAGTTATGAAGCTTTGCTTCTTGGGAGGTGATAGAGCCAGTCTCCCACCAACATTCATTTTATTTGCAGGGCCTGGGGCAAGAGTACAAATGGAGACCACCTCCCCACTTCCAAGACCCCACTCCACCATGGCCTACCCTCTTTTCTTCCCATCTCCTGTTCAGGGCACTCACATGCCTGCATCCACATGTCCCAGCTCCATCTGTCTGCCCCCGCTCATCCCACAAACAGCTAGCTCTTTGTCACAGCTCAGACCTGGGGGCATGCACATGGGTTGCATTGTCTGCTCTCAGAAGGATACTCACTTGTAGGAGGCTGTACAAGCCCCCAAATATATTCTGGGCTATTTGGGCTGGGAATTCCAGATCACAGGTACCCAGAGTGTGGTTTACAATCGGGTATGGGCTCCAGATCGGCACATACCCTTCACCCTTTGGACTCCTTGCTCTTGCCCCATAGCAGGCCCAGACAGGGCTCCCTAAAGCACAGGGCCCCTGGAAAGGGCCCTAGTTGCCTGGGCTCTGGATTTAAGGGAGGTACTGGCGAAAGATCCAAAGTTTATTTTTAGGAAATACACCCATTACCAATGTGTATAGAAGCCACACAGAAAAAGCACACCTTAGTATATCTGCATATGAATCAGACAAAAAAATGATGCCTCTGAGTAAGGTCTGGATGCCACCATGCTATTCTCTTGTTATAAAGAGATAATGCTAGAGAGAATAACAAAGATTCCATGCTCTTCTAACAGACTCTCAGAAGGATTCCAGTTACTTTTTTCTCCTTCTTTAATTGGCCAAGGCGTTAGCAGATTGAATTTCCTCTTTATCTGTCCATTGGATAAAAAGGTCTAAAAGAAAACCAAGAGTTCTTGCAGAATGCAGCAGATCTCAGTGTACCAGTTCAATTCCATTGTGAATGTTTACTGCATTCTCAATGCAAGGCATTCCCTACCTCGATCCACACCCAGCAGCTCTTACTTCTCTTTACAGAACCATTGCTTTAAGTATCTATATAATGGTGTATGTGTGGTGTGTGTGAGTGTGTGTGTGTGTGTGTGTGTGTGTGTGTGAGAGAGAGAGAGAGGGAGGGAGGGACAGAAAGACAGCAAGGATGAGAGGATAAAACAAACAAGAATGCTCTGGAAAAGGAAGTTCCCTCTTTATTATCCTCTCTCCATTTGTCCAACAGTAATATAGAGCTGAGTATTAGAGGAGCAAAGTTCTAGTTCTGAAACCCAATAACTACCCAGTCACATGGACCAGTCACTCACTCTCTCTGTTTATTTTCTTCTTTTGCAAGATGGGAGTAGCACATTGAACCAAATGAAAGGTGAGGCTGACTTTGAACAGCAAAGGAAGCCAGGACTCTGAGCATCACCTTTAGGACTTCCTACTATTGCCCTCTCTGTTTTTCTCCAGTTCCAGCAACTGGGTTGGGCTGCTGGGGTAGAAATAGAGAGTGAGGGAAGACAGAATCCTGGATGGTGGAGCATTGTTTGTTTTCCAGGACATATGCTCCCTCTGGTACCAGGAAGGCCTCACACAACTATATCATGAAGCATTCTCAAGTCCAAGTAAGTTCTTGTAAGTCTTTGAATCCTCTTTATTTTACCCTCCCCTCAACAAATCAGTTCTTTGTACGGGTGTATCCTTACCATCTGGTTGTGTTTCTGCTGTTTGTCCGTGTGATTATCACCCAGAGTTGGGTTTGAGAACATGATGTCCGTTCTCCTTCACAATCCACTCTGACTAGTCCTGGGCTTTCTACAGTGTTCTAGCTACACAGACAGGGTCTATGCTTTCTCCAGAGATTCTAGAGGGAGCAAATCATCACTCAGTATTCTCCCCCAAATTGTACTGTGGAATGTAGTGAAGAGTAAATGAAATTGTTCCAAAGCAATCTCTTTTAAAAAATTTATTTTATTGAAGTATAGTTGATTTAGAGTGTTGTGTTAATTTCTGCTGTACAGCAAAGTGATTCAGTTATACATATATACGCATTCTTTTTAACATTCTTTTCCATTATGGTTTATCACAGGATATTGCATTTTAGTTCCCTGTGCATCTGCCAGTCCCAAAGTCCCAATCTATCTCTCCGCCACCCCCTCCTCCTTGGCAACCACAAGTCTGTTCCCTATGTCTGTGAATCTGTTTCTATTTCATGGGTAAGATCATTTGTGTCATATTTTAGATTCCACATATAAGTGATATCATATGGTATTTGTCTTTCTCTTTCTGATTTACTTCACTTAGTATGATGATCTCTAGGATCATCCATGTTGCTGAAAATGGCATTATTTTATTCTTTTTTATGGCTGAGTAATATTCCATTGTATATATGTGCCACATCTTCTTTATCCATTCATCTGTTGATGGACATTTAGGTTGTTTCCATGCCTTGGCTATTGTGAATAGTGCTATTATGAACATATGAGTGCATGTATCTTTTTGAATTATAGTTTAATCTGGACATATGCCCAGAAGTGAGATTGCTGGACCATATGGCAACTCTATTTTTAGTTGCCTGAGGAACCTCCATACTGTTTTCCAGAGAGGCTGCACCAGTTTACATTCCCACCAGCAGTTTAGGAGGGTTCCCTTTTCTCCACACCCTCTCCAGCATTTGTTATTTGTTAGACTCCTTAATGATAGTCATTCTGACTGGTGTGAGGTGGTACCTCCTCATAGTTTTTTTTTTTTTTTTTGGCAGTACGCGGGCCTCTCACTGTCGTGGCCTCTCCCGTTGCGGAGCACAGGCTCCGGACACGCAGGCTCAGCGGCCATGGCTCACGGGCCCAGCCGCTCTGCGGGATGTGGGATCCTCCCGAACCGGGGCATGAACCCGTGTCCCCTGCATCGGCAGGCAGACTCTCAACCACTGCACCACCAGGGAAGCCCTCCTCATAGTTTTGATTCCAAAGCAATCTTAAGAAAAAGAATTACTTGATTTTTTGTTGTTGTTGTTCCAACTCAGTATGAGCCTCCCATTTTAGGAGCTTGGAAACCAAGCTGCTTCTTGTCTTCTTACATATTCTGTAAGCATCAGAATATGGAGTGGAAAAGAAGTTGAGAATTCAAATTCTGGCATCACAGTTTGCTATTTGATATTGAGTTTTTTCAACCTCTTTGAACCTTAGTTCTCTCATTTACGAAATAAATTTAATAAAATATATCTTACAAGGTTGTTGTGAAGCTTCAAATAAACGGTACAGATGTACATGAAAACACAAACAGTAATCTACTAAATGTCTAGTACATTTCAATCTGTATGTTAATTTTCAATTCTGTCTTTTTTCTTACTCTTTCATTTGCACAGAATTTATGGAGCAAATAGTAATGCATGTTGGAGAGAGTATTTGCAGGGACACACAGTGTTTGGAATGTCATATTATTTGTGTGTGTGTATGTGCGTGTGTGGGGGATGTACTCTAGCTCTTAGTCTAGCAGGATATCCCACTTTTGATTGAACTTGGTTTATTTTTCTGCTCTAATAAAAGAGGTAACAAAGAATCATCTTGCTCATTATAAGGAGATTAAATCATCTTTCTTATGCTTACATTGGTTCTTCCCTAAAGAAGGGGAACCACTTCCCATCCCCAAATCATCAGGGTGTACACCTAAGGAGGTGGTTGGCAAAACTTAAAATCAAACCTCTTGTGTTTTGAAGCTAATGGATCCTCTAGAGGCAATCTGGGTGGGCCACTTAGACTGTGAATAGGTAGCTCTCTTGGCCACCAAAAGTATAGAGTGAGGCACTTTGTGTTTCTGGGATTAATGGGGAAAGCTACTTGATCTTAGGGAGGAAAGAAGTAGTGGATCCCTGGGGAGGAGAGAAGACAGTAGCTCTGGTTCCATAATAGGCTGAATCTTGAACCACTGTGACAGTGCTGGGAAATGGGGCTGGTCCTTGCAGGGATGGCTGTGCAGGGAAAAAGTAAGTACTCAGAGCTGTGATTCTGGGAACCCATGACGTTCTGGATCAAAAGCAGCCTTGAGGGAGCAGGATCATGTTCCCATGAAGATCCAGGGTGATCTCTCTAGGGACTCAGATCAGCAGCAGACCAGGGTAACGATGCAGGCCCAACACCGGGTAATGGTGAAAAGCAGAGGTAGCTGTGGACCCATCTAACTTCAGGATCTTTCTTCTTCAGGTGAGGTTGTTAGAATTGCTTCACCCCTCTCCCAGGCCTTTTGAATGTTTTAAAGAGGGTGACAAGAGGAAAATACCAGACATTCTACTAATTTGGCACCAGGGGCTCAAGACAGATTTATTTAGGGAAAAATAACAGATGTGTGATACTAATTGTACCTTAAAAGTGTGGAGCAATTTGTTTCAGTTATGTGGATCTGCATTAGCATTGGTTGATTTTTCCTTTTGCCCCGTATTTCAAATTATGTTGCTGTTTTCTTTTTGGTCTGTGTTCTTTTTATTTTGCACACAAAAAATTGTGGACTGGCCTGTATGGCAGACAGATCATGTTCAGGAAACAGGACATGTTATTGTTGGTTAACTTGCCTTTCACCAGTGCTGGTCATGGGTTATGACCTGTGCTCTCTGCTCTTGCTGGGAAATTACCCTTGTAGACCACGTGAGCAGCTGTGCCTTGCTGCTCTCCCTTCTGTGTCTCAGGGCCAATACACATGGAGGAAATTCTTTTGTTCCTCATAGGAAATCCTATTGTATTATTAACACTTTTTTCTATTAAGTTGCAAATTGCACTGTCTTATTGCAGTGCTATCATTAAATATATTGAGCCTCCTAGGAAAGATATATCTGAAACACAAATAAGTGGAGTTATGTTGTAAATAAATTATTAGACTACAAATAATTTTGGCTGGCAACAGGAGAAGGAATTCCTGCCCACAAATAAAATATCAACTGTAAGATGGCAAGGCAGGGCTAGTCTTTGCTGCTGAGGAGCATAATGAATGATTTTGTTTTGTAATCGTTTCTGAAATATAAACGTTTTCAAATCACTGATACAGTGTTTGGTCCCAGGAGAACCGTAAGAATTTCTGAAGCTAGTCTCACTTTCCAAGTACAGATTGTTCAGAGAGGAACATTGTGTCCTGCATACTGGGTTGGACTAGTTGTGTCCTTTGAGAACAGTGTAGACTTGATGTCGACTCAGAAAGATCAGTGATGCTGCCGTAACTTCTTATATGACCTTGGTCAAGTCATAGAACCTCTTTGTTTCATTTTTTTATTGTTTTAATTTGTATAATTTTGGCCTTTGGGTAGCTCGAGATTGTTTTTTCAGAACTCTACAAAATCTGTTCCATTGGTGGGAAACAGAAAACATTCTTCTGGGACTTTTACAGGTATCACTTAGGCCTCTGAGTCATAAAGTTTGGATGCTCATATTTTCCTCATCTTTGCTAATGCTTGGAGCTGGTTGTAAGAAGCAGTAGACTCACCGGCCCATGTTCTAAGCCTCCTAGTACGTGCTGGCAGAGCAGGGGGAGAACTATTGCCCTCCTCAGCTCTAGGAACTGAGACTGTATGAGTAGCTCTGGGAGTGCACATCCCAGGAAGGCACTGTGCAGCCTGGGGCAGAGGCATTTGGACACAGAATCATCCTACAGTGTTTTGAGAGGGACAGTTTTGCCTTCCCTGCTCAGATCCCCAAGAACGTCATGAGATATCAAAAATGAGAAGTCAAAATTTCAATAGTTTACTTTTAGAATAGAAATATACAGAATAACCAAACATCTTTATCTTTTCCTCTTTTTAAGTGTCTTACTCTCTTCCTCTTCCCCAGGTCATATGCTCGGGTAGATAAAGGAGCACAGGGGAAGGAGGTCACTAGTATTGACTAATCTTCTCTAATATGCCAGGTACTACACCAGACCCTTAATGACAAGATTTTATTTACTTCTTGTAATATCTCTTTAAGGTAGCTCAATTATGATCTCCATTTCATAGATGAGGAAACTGAGGCTTAGAGCCTTAGTGTATCTTGCCCAGAATCATACAACATAAGAAACAGAGTCAGACTGAAACCCAAATATGTGTCAATCCTCAATATTTGTACTTTATTCCTGTACTTTTCCTTTTTATTAATTTTTCTTCATTTTTTTGGTAACCCTTTTTTCTCCAGTGACTTTCCCCCCCAATTACTCTAATCCTGTCTGTTTGCCCAGAGATCAGCATTTCTAAATCTCTCCCTGCCTCTTTCTCTCCCTCTTTGCTGTCCTATTCCTGTTCATTTAGCTGGCTGCTAGCCAATCCAGTGAGCTCATTTCCATCACAGTGTTTAGTGACAGGCAAGGATATAACATTTTGCTCTTCCAGCATGAAGTCTACATTTTATAATAATTTTCAGGTTCCATGGGAGACTAGATGTGGGGACGATCTGGAAAACCACAAAGTCAGTCCACCTCAGTGAACCCACAAAAAGTGTATGAGTATGTATTTCTAGTGATGCCTGGAGGAAGGTCCTTTCTAGTTAATAACGGTGTGTCTTACTACACAGGGGACCATGAGAGGATGTTAAATAAAGATTTTCCTTCCCTCTCTGGTGTGAGGATATATATAAAAAGCCATTTGGAGCATGTACAGGGATTTTGACTTCTAATAGACTTCCTAATTGATTTTACTTTTGATCCAGGTACACGCCATCCAACTGTATTTGTATAGATGTCCCCAACTCTGGTCTTTGTGAGGCATAGGCCCTAAATGCACCAGTCCCCCATATTCACCCCAAGATTATTCTACTTCTTGTGTGATATCATGTAGACGTGAAAAAAACTTCAGTTTTAAATGTATTTTCCCTTAGATAAATGGTGTGAATGTAGCCTTTGAATTTCACAAGTCTTCCACAAAAAGAAAAAAAAAGGAAAGAAAGAAACGAAGAGAAAAGTTTAATTAATCTGTCCCAAAGACAGGTTTTGGTTGACAGAAAGGAAGGAATCCTCTTCCTTTGACTCCCCTTCATCGACTCCCCTTCCCTCCCACACTCCTTGGAGTGATTTTCTACAAAGGAACATTTCCTCAACAGAGGGATTCTCCATCCCTAGAGCATAAGAACCGTGTCAGGAAGCGCAATATCTTGTCCTGCCTTGTAGCCTCCTAACTGGCTTTCCATTATCTGTGCTCATCTTCCTCCAGTGAAGTGCTCCTCAAACACCAGTGTGCATCACAGTCCCCTGGAGGGTTTGTTAAAGCACTGATTGCTGGGCCCCACCCCCATAGTTTCTGATTCCTGAGGTCTGGGGTGGGGCCTGAGAATTTGCATTTCTAAATAGTTTCCAGGGTGATGTTGCTGCTGCTCTGGGAACCCCACTTTGAAAACCGTTGCTCTAATCCATTTGTATGCAGTGTCCAGAATAATCTTTAAGCATATAAATTAGATTATGCCATCTCGTTTAAAATCCTTGCATGTCTTTCCATTGTACTTAAAGTCAAATGCTTTTCCATGCCTGCAAGGCCTCGCATGGTTGCCCTCCGCTTACTTCTTCAGGCTTATCTTCTCCTGCTCCTTTCTCTTGCTCACAAGGCCCAGGCCCTCTGGCCTTCTCCAGGTTGCCCTTGAAATCATAGAGCTCTTATTGCCCTTCGAGACCTCAGGCTTTTCGTTCCTCCTCTATTATCCAGCCGATTCCTTCTCAACCCTCAGGTTACAAGTCCAGCGACCCTTTGTCCAGAAACTTTTGCTGACAGTGGAATCACTGCAGTCCCTCTGTCATATCACCTTATTTTCTCTACAGCAGGTAGCACCATCTGAAATGAAAAGATGAAACCATATAATTTTTTTAGGAGTTTGTTAATTAATTTATTTATTTTTGCTGTGTTGGGTCTTCGTTTCTGTGCGAGGGCTTTCTCTGGTTGTGGCAAGCGGGGGCCACTCTTCATCGCGGTGCGCGGGCCTCTCACTATCGCGGCCTCTCTTGTTGCGGAGCACAGGCTCCAGACGCTCCAGGCTCAGTAGTTGTGGCTCACGGGCCCAGTTGCTCCGCGGCATGTGGGATCTTCCCAGACCAGGGCTCGGACCCGTGTCCCCTGCATTAGCAGGCAGATTCTCAACCACTGCACCACCAGGGAAGCCCGATGAAACCATATTAATTCAATAATTTGTTTATTATCTGCCTCCTTCGTCTAGAGTATAAGGTCTGTGATGATAGGACCTTATCTTGCTGACAGCAATATCTCCAGTGCCCACAAGAGATATTTGATACATTGTAGGTGCTGGGGTAATTTCTGTTGTATAAGTAGTGGGTTTAAACAAGGGGTCTGAATTACACTCCATAAGTAGGGCAGGCTTTGGACCTGTGTGGCTTCTACAGTGTGGCTGGAAGTAGCCAATCAGTGAGAATAAGCGAGTCCTTTCTAATGGTTTAAGCACACTGGAAGCAGGACCATCCCAGAGAGGCTAGGCTGGATAGTGGGATCTTTGAAAACCCATGATGATGCTGGTGCTGTTTCCACCACACAGCAGTCTACTAACCCAAAGTGGGGAGGCTTGGAACGACAAGATTATCTCCTTTACTATTTTCCCAGGGTTGGTCCTATAGCCACGATGCATCTTGGAGTCCATATGGTTTTTAGGAGGGGTGTACTGAAAAGTTACACCTGAGACAACACTCGATCCCCTTTGATAGCCCTAGGGGAAGAAGGAGTCCATCCATCCTATAGGGCTGACTGCCTTGCTCCTGGGCAAGAAGGCCAGCCTTCCTGTCACTGGACAAGACTAAGGCAGGAGCTTCAGCACTTCACTCCAGGAAAGGAGAACGGGTGAAATTTCAAAGTGGGCATGGGGAATATTTTGAAAATGAAGATTTTTCAGTGTTCTTGGGTTCCCCACAAACACAATGAAACAAAAAAGTGATCCTCCCTCCCACAAGCCCTCAGAGACCCTCAGGACTTCCGCTTCTACTCCATCCCCTCCAGCAGCGCGCTATTTGGTGTAACTGAGTTTGTGGCCTGCGGCAGATAAAGTGACTTTAAAACAGTTGTGTTAATATTAGAGTCTCACATCAGAAACACTGCTGAAAAACAATCCTGTTTCCCAGCACTCTGCTCACTTTGGAAGAGAAGAGTCTCATCTAGGCCTGACCCAGGGAAAACACAGATCCAAATATGGCCTGGGATCCTCTAAACTGGGAATAGTCCAGCACCAAGAAAGAGTGAGTGGTTTCAGTTCTTTCTAGAAACAGGCCCATTTCTGGAAGAGAATTGCTTTTTTAGGCCCATTTCTGGAAGAGAATCGTTTTTTTAGGTGCTAGTCCTTTCAGAAAGAAGTTCTAGTTCTAGTTGTATTGATAAAAGTAATAGATGCCCATGTACAACTCCAGTGGGCACTGTTCAAATTGAAATCCACCACAAGTGCTATCTCCAGGAATAACATGATGATCAGGGTGACAGTGTGTCCAGGTTTGCGTGTAATCCTGAGATGGTTAGTTTTATGTGTCAACTTGGCTGAGCTAGGGGATACCAGATAGCTGGTAGAACATTATTTCGGGGTGTCATTGAGGGAGTCTCTGGAGGAGATTAGCATTTAAATCAGTAGATTGAGTGAAAAGATCACCCTCACCAGTGGGGTGGGCATCATCCAATCCATTGAGTGTCTGAATAGAGCAAAAAGGGGGAGGAAGGGAGAATTCTTTCTCTGCTTCAGCTGAGATATCCATCTTCTGCCCTCACACATCCTTGCTCCTGGTTCTCGTGCTTTCTGACTCAGACCAGGACTTACATAATCAGTTTTCTGATCTCAGGCCTTTGGACTCAGACTGAATTATGCCGCGGCTTACCGGGTTTTCCGGCTTGCGAATGGACTCCTTGGCCTTCATAACCAGATGGCCCAATTCCTATAATAAATCTCTTCTTGTATATATCTATATATTGCTTACTGGTTATGTTTCCCTGGAGAACCCTGACTGATACATCCCAGCATAAATTTTTCATGGTGCCCCATTTCACACTCTGTAGTCTCGGGATAATCATTAATGCCTCTTTTCTCTCTCAAAGTGTTAGGACAATAGGCTATATCATCATAATACTGATAATACATACTCATCCCTCAATAGTTACTAAATAGACCTTCATCTGGAAACTCTAGAGCAGTGTGTCCAAGAGAACTTTCTGCAGTGACAGAAATGCTCTGTATTTATGCTAACACTGTAGCCCTTAGCTGCATGTGGCTATTAAGCTGTGTGAAATGTGGCTAGTGTGACAGAGGAACGAATTTAAATTTTTATTTAATTTAAATTAATTTCACATTAAATGTAAATAGCCACATGTGGCTGGTGGCTACCATATGGGACAGCACAGCTCCTGAGGCCTTTTGTTTAAGCCTCTCAATCTTTATATCTCCTCTCCTCTCCTTTGGTAAATTCCTTCTGGAATAATCACTATTGTACCCATACCCCACCCCCCAAAAAAATAATCAGGTAGCACACAAGAAGAGATAAGAGCCAGAGTATAAGGGGAGTGGAGTACAGTGACATTTATCTGGTGGGTAAAGAACCAGAACCAAGAATTTTAATATTTCTATTATTTTCGTTTGTCTGGGTTGAGCTGAGGAGGAAGAGCCTGCTGAGGTTTGAGGTTGCCAATGTGATAATCCACACATGTGAGAGTGGGAGAGAGGACACACCCAAGCTTGATTTTTTCCCCGTGGTTTTCATTCCTCTTAGCAAGCCAGATTTGCTAACTTGAGGTTGGGGAGGGGAGAAGTTGGTACAATTTTGTTACCTGGAAGTCTTATTTTTAAAACAGATTTGGATAAAACTACTACTAAGAGCATTGGTAGATGAATGGATAAACAAAATGTGATATATACAAACAATGGAATATTGTTCAGCCTTAAATAGGAAGGAAGTTTTGACACATATTACAACATGGATGAACCTTGAAGGACCTTATGCAAAGTGAAATAAACCAAACTCAAAAGACAAATACTGTATGATTCCACTGAATGAGGCATCTAGAGTAGTCAGGTTCATAGAGACAGAAAGTAGAATGATGGTTGCCATGCTCTGGGGGTAGGGAGAGGGAAGAGTTATTGTTTAATGGGTATAGGATTTCAGTTTTGCAAGATGAGAAAGCTCTGGAGATAGGTTGTACAACAATGTGAATTATATAACACTACTGAACTGTACACTTAGGAATGGTTATGATGACAAGTTTAATTTTTTTTTACCACTTTTTAAAAAACTGCTAAAACATATGGTAGTTCTGAGATTTTTTTGGCTTCTTCTTAAAATTTGAGTGGTTCATTTAAAGAAGGAATTTTTAAATGAATAAACAAAAGTTTATAGTGAGCTAGGTACTATAACCCCTTTTGCTTCCCCCAAAGATCTTTCTATGGAAAAGAGATTTTTTGTTTGTTTGTTTGTTTTTCCTAGCCATAAACCCATACAACTCTGTGGAAGAAAGAAAACATTTATTGAACATCTACAATTTGCTTGGCACTGTGTCTGGCCCTTTCACAAATGTTATCTCATTTAATATTTATAATAACTATTTAACTCAGTTTATAAATAAGTAAACCCGAGGGACAAGAGAGGTTCAGTTATTTGCCTAGAGTCACACAAAGTGTTGATACTACTAAGAATACCAGCAAGAAGAGTGTTTGACATTTATTGAGCCCTGATTGCTGGATCTCTGACTGCCATCCTCCATTTGTAGGTGACGTGACTGAGCCTTAGATTCAGTGATGTGCCCAAAGTTACACAGCTGCTTAATACCAGAGCTAGGCTAGGACCAGAGGCTATCAGTGCTGTTTCCAACTCATGCTCTTTGCTATCCTGACTTTGGGGAAAGAAGTATAATCCCTCTTTAACTGGAAAACAAATTTATTGGGAAATCTTCTTCAAATGAGACATTTAGTAAACTGAATCAGTTTCATGAGTTGGTATTTCCCTTTGGTGTGATACTTACCAAGAGTCATCTAGACCAAGAATGAAGAGACAAAGTGATCACTTTCCTGGATGCGATTTCAACTCTCAAATGGTATACAAAATGCAACTTTATAAATATACTGTTCTTAATTTTCTGGGTTAATGTGGTGATAACCAAGTAGATAAATAAAAAATTATTCTTATTTGTATTACAAAGCATTTTTAGTGGCTCCAATGTGTATGTCTGACTTATGAGAAGCCGCCACATCTCAAGAGAATAATAAATTGAGGCATGAAGTCCTTGTCTAGGATGAACTGAAAAGTTTTCCGGGTTCCACATTCTGCCTCATGACTAATTCTTTTTTGGTTTTGAGTAAGTGCCATTGACTCTCAGACCAAGGCCATGCACCAGCTTGAGCTATGCTGCTTGCTCTTTCTTTGCCTTCCTTGCTTTGTTTTTGCTTCTCCTCAGTTCTCCGTTCAGGGTGGTAACAACGTGCTTTTATTTTATGATACTTTCTTGGTATCAGAGCTAAACATAGCATCTACAGAAACCTCAAAAATTCCAGTTTCCTGCTAGAGTCAAGAAGAATTCAGATTTGGAATTAATACATGACATGTCACAAAAGAATTAAACAGAGGAGTTGGTAACATAACCATGTCTCTTTCCTCCCTTAGGTGTAGCTTTGTCTAAAGTGATAGTAAAGGGGAACTTACTGTGAGAAGGCAATTTACCCCACTGCCATTTAACCAGACATTCAACTGGTTTTACAACCCAGATTGTAAAATGAATTAAACCAACATTATTTATTTGCTTTCAGCATTAAAAAATTAATCTGTTTCTAAGGTGGTTACTGCAGTATTTTTGGAAGAAAAGTCACCCTGAAACATTACCTTTTCTGTGTTTGAAGCATAACATTGCCCTTCTTTCAGAAAAATCAGACATGTGTGTGACACACACACACACACAAGCACACAACATGCTTTATTAGTTAGTCCCTCTCCTCTCCCCCACACACTGAAGGGATATATAGACAGTAAAATGCCGTCCACGCAATTCAGCAACATTCACTGTGGGCTTCTATCGATACTTACTACCGATGGGCCCCGGGGCTTCTTGTAAAACTACTCTGGCCTCTAGTCAAAAACCTTTGCATTCTGACTCTGATTCCAACACTATTCAGTTTCCTGACCATGGAAAAAGATTTTCATTAAATTTCCCCTGCATAAACCTGGAATTGTAATAAATAAATGTTTCCTTCTCACCACCTCCTACCTCAAGGACCTCCTGGTATCTAGGAGGATTCAGTAATATTTGTGAGAAACCTTGTACCTGGGATTATCTCTCGTAAGATTATCTCTTGTATGCTGAAGTTCAGGTCATTTGGTTTTTCTGCTCTATTTTAAGGGTTTATTCCCTTGGATCAAAGCTTGGATAGGACTTCTCAGAGATTTAAGTTTCTGTCTTTTGACATAGGCCTGAATTGGAAACACTCTACTTCTGCATTTAATCAAAAGTCAGTCTTGGGCTTCCCTGGTGGCGCAGTGGTTGGGAGCCCGCCTGCCGATGCGGGGGACACGGGTTCGTGCCCCGGTCCGGGAGGGTCCCACATGCCGCAGAGCGGCTGGGCCCGTGAGCCATGGCCGTTGAGCCTGCGCGTCCAGAGCCTGTGCTCCGCAACGGGAGAGGCCGCAACAGTGCGAGGCCCACATACCGCAAAAAAAAAAAAAAAAAAAAAAGTCAGTCTTACTACTTTATTTATAGTCAGTTTTGATACTGTCCATTCTACTTTCCATTTAAATTTGTGTCATCTCTACAATCTGGGCAATCTCTGAAATAAGACCAGGTATTTACTCTTCTAATCCCTGGTGCAGTGTTGACCCTGCTCCTCTGTGGGTGGTGGAGAGGGGGGCATGAAAGGAGACAAATGACTGACAGTTCTTTTTGTGGCAGAAAAACAAATTGTTGAAAATGAGATAATTCCTTCCAAACGTGATAATGTGGTTGCCTCCATCTCTTCTCTGGTTGGCTTTTTCTTTTGAAGTAGGGCAGACCACAGTGATGTTTGAGCTCCCAGAGGACCTAGGCATACATAGTAGTAGAAGATGCACAGCCAGAACGAAAAGAACCAGTTCAAGACTGTGGTCCAGGACTTGAAGGTCACGTGGGAGCAGACTGAACACTATGGATCCCCAGAGGGTCAAGGCCAGCATTCTCATAGTTTGTGATGATATTCTCCTACTGGTCTCCTTGCTTCAGGTCTTTCCCTTGACCTTTGAATAGTATAAATGGGATCTGCTATTTAAAATCTTGCAGTTGCTTCCATTGCCTTAGACCAGGACACCAAATTCTTAACTAAGGCTAGAAAGGCCTTGTATTGCCTTGTCCCTCCTAACTCTACAACCCCATTTCACTTTCTTTTTCTTCACTACTTTCCAGTCACATTAACTTATCTTTATTTGAATTTGCCAGACTCTTTCCTGCCAGAAGATCTTCAGTCATGTTGTTTTCCTTGCCTGGAAAGCTGTTTGTCTCTTTTGACTACTACTGATCCTTTAGGGTTTAGCTTAAATGTCACTTTCTCGGAGAGACCTTTCTTGTTGATCTATTTCAGAGCATTTTGGTTTTTTCATGGTACTTATCATAAATTGGAATTATATATTTATTTGGCTTTAGGATTAATATCTGTTTTAGTTGTTGGATTTTAAGATTTGTAAAGGTAGGAAAGAGAGTTGTTTGTTCACCACTGAACCTCTGATAACTGACACGTAGTAGGTACTCAAATAATGTGTATGTGTGGATCTTGGGGTTAAAATCAAAATAAACAGTTCAGACTCATATCACCTACAGCACAGGGCCAAGAAATGAGATGAAAACAGGCAAGCTGTCAAACACCAGAAGACCCAGCTCTTCAGAAGCAAGGTTGCATATCAAAGACCTGGCAAATAGTACAGGACTAGGAAATTTGTGTGCTCTAAATGCAGAGTAGGAATCTAGATAAACACTTGGGAAAGCTGCATGTGCCAGACAGGGTCAGAACCTTAGCAGAATAGTGTAGTCAACACATGGCACCAGCAACCAAGGAGACCACAAAACAGAAGCAATGGTATGACTCAACAAGGAAGAGTCTTAGAAGATGAGAGCACCTGGATTTCACTGCAGTGATTCAGCTTACAAGGCCTTGCTGAGGTTTTCTACAACAGCTACCAGGCCTGGTGGGCCTGACATCCCTTCTTGCCTTACAGACTACCTGAAATATATGCATTTGATCACTCACCTTTGCTGTGAAAACTCAGTCTGCACACGCCTCATCCTAGCTAGCGCCAGTCATGCAAATGCCGCATGACAATTTCAGTATTCACCATACAGTTCACAATTATGACAGCTCCCTTCTGTTCCCAAAGGTATTTAGACGGGGTGATAGAACATTCTCATCTATTTTGAATGGGTTGTATCGGATCAAAAGATCCTGGGACTGAAAAGCCCACACAAGTAACAAAGAAAGAAAAAAACATTCCAGGGTACTTTGACAAAATGATTTTTTGCTTTGTGAGGGCTAACCAGCCTGATCAGGGAAGAGAGAAGCAGAAAGGAATGGCCTGGCATCTTACTGGGTTCATGAAACAAAGGCTGTTTGAATAGGACCTTCTAGACTGTTTTCAAATTATTTATCTTTCTTGGGTAAACTTAACAGCTTTGAATGAATGGGTTAGTATTGTCATTATTGAGCATCTTTTTTTTTTTTTTCAAGGTTTTTCCTCAACTGTTCCTAAAGTAGGAAAAGACACAAAAACTAAGATAAGGTCAGCCCAGTTTTCTTTCCATTTCTCCCTCTAATTCAGTACGTATTTTAGTTTTGTTGAGAAGGAAAGCTTTTCACTCCCTGACATAAAATTGGCCCAGTAAAGTGCACCCCACATCGCGTGGTCCTACCTTTTGCCTGTGTGGACACTTTATGGGAAAGCAGTGTCCATTGTAAAAGCAATAATGTGTGAACTAGGATGGGCTTTCCGAGCAACAAGTTTTTATGGGTGATCCAACATAGCAAAACCGGAGGGGGAAGAAAGCAATTGTTAACTTTGGCCCTGAGTGAGCTCAAAGCCCTAGGGGCTGAGGGCTGGCTGAACATTCTGGACAGACAGGCTGACCTAGCTGAGTTGAATACCCCATCCACTGCAAATAAACACCCGGGAAGCCATAAGCACTCATACTGAAGAGTTCTCATTGCAGCATCTCAATGCACCTCAGCAGGTTAGCACCAAAGGCCCAGCGCATGTGCACCCTGTGAAAATAGGCCTGGAGTGGGTGATGGGATGGCCACATATTTCAGAAGGAAGGTAAAAGTGTTTAAACAGAAGGTAACGATGACTTCTGAGCTGTAGTTGGCAAGACACATGGAAGAATACAACAGATTCTCATTTTCACTGCACACTCAACCAGAAAGGAAGGAAGAGACACAGCAGTTACTTCTGGAAGTAGTACACGTTATTTATTTGCTGTGAATTCATCAGGATATTGCACTGTGTGGTTATAGAATGCTTCTTAATGAAAAGCCTCATGAGGAGATGGATGCCCTCTTGTTTTATAATTTAATACATGGTTCTTCAGTGAACACAGATTTAACAAATGATTTTGGTCTTTAGAGACAGAAGCAGAAAATTTTATGTACAGATGTATATCTATATCCAGGTACTTGTAAGTATGTTTTGTTCTTTTTCTTGCCCCATTCCTTCCTCTTCTCCCTCCCCTCTTTTCCCAACTGCTTCTGAAAATAGCCCAGGGTTAGATAACTCCCTTGGTATTCCGTAGGGATGGAACAGTCATTTCCAGTCAGCAATTCAGCTTATCAGAGGAAGAGTAAACAAGAAAATAACCGGAAGCCCATTTTGAAGTTCTTTATTGACAAGCAGGCACATCTTCTTCCTCTGCCTTACAAAGAGAACTTTCTCACCCACATCTTTCATCTGCCTCGGAGCTACCCCTTTCCTACAACTTGTCCTGCTGCTCCAAAGAGAATTTGCAGCATCTTCTCACCCAAGCATAATTTTTTATAAAAAAAAATTCCCCCAGCTTTAAAATGACAGCTGAGCACACAGTGTGCAGAGCTACTTGGAAATTATAGTTCTTGCCAGCTTGGATGGCCCAGCCTAGACTATTTGAGTTGAGTCTGAGGGTTTATAAACCATGCTTTGTTGGACTCTCAGGGTGAGAGGAAATTTCTTAACCAAGAACTCCTCATGGAAAACGTTGTTTCTGTAACAGCCTGAGGTCAAACTCTGGGACTAGCTAGCAAGAATTCCACTGGCAGTGTTCAATTGTCTTGAGGTTATAAAAGGAGAAAGGAATCCCTTTCCCCCTCTCTCCCCTCCAACATTCAGGGGGGCCTGGATTCTGAAGAATTTTGTCTGCCTCAGCCATTTTTGAAGTGTTCATAGAATCAGACAGTATGAATTGCAACCAAGGTTGTCTTTGTGGTTAAAGAACTCTTGGGCCTGAGGAAACACTGTTTTTTTTAATTTTCAGGTAAGAAAAGATAGAGACTGGAGCTCCAGAGGAGCTGCAGACCTCCAAAGATCTTGCTTTATGTGTTTAGAAAATGATAGAGCATCATATGTTATGTATTCAAAGGTAGTTATTTCCTATGAAATAGTCCTACCAGGATACTCTTTGAACGGTTTGAAGTCAAATCCTTTGGAGACCACAGTCATAGGCATTATAAAATCATCAGGGGGACTTTCAACCGTTTTCAAATCTTACTGAAAGTAGTGAAGAAGAAGCGGCTCTTACCAAGTTTGGGACTGAGCAATCCAAATGTAAGGAACCAGGGTATTTGTGGCAGGTGGGGACACTCACCTGGGAATGAAGGTAAAGCACCAAAAGAAGGATCTCTGACTTAGTCAGCAACCCTCTTCATTGTTTTTCCCCCTGAAGTGTCTCACTTCTACCCTCTCCTTCTAGAGGATGAGTGACTGGAGCAGGAAGGAGGCCCACCCAGTTAGAGGTGTCTGGGGTTTCTGCACATGCTACCTTTGGGGCTGGTTTTAGAATCTGCCTCAAGAGCAGATCAATACACAATGGCCAAGGTCTTCCAAGTGGTAGGGAGCAGGGCCATGCTCACCTTGGAGCTCCTAGGACACTGACTGGTGCAAACTTGCTGAATGAAAGTAGGAGGGAAATGAAGGGGGTAGAGAGAGAGGGGGAGAGAGAGAGAGAGAGAGAGAGAGAGAGAGAGAGAGAGAGAGAGAGAGTGGGAGAGAGTGGGAGAGAGGGAGAGAGAGAGATCTGAAAAACCATTTGACTTACTGACTTGAGTTTATGAAATAATGGCTTTGAGGAATCGAAGAAGTGGGCAGGGATTTAAAAATACTTTATTTTCCATTATAAGATATTGAATATAATTCCCTGTACTATATAATAAATCCTAATCTGAAAAAAAATATATAAAGGAATCAGTTTGCTGTACACCTGAATCTAACAATATTGTAAATCAACTATACTTCAATAAAAAATACTTTATGTTTTAATCTTAAATAAGCCTCCATTTACGTTTTGGACTTACCCAGTAAAAGGATCTTTAAAGTTTAATTTGTGAAAACACCAAGTTTTTAGAATTTGCTATCTTCTTTCACTTATTCACTCACATATAGCTACCCTCCCTCTCACTAGATGGGCCTGAAATTTGGGAGATGAGAAAAGAACAGGTTTTTAGAATGAGATGCCTGAGGTGAAGGATCAAGATATCCCTTTGAGGGACCCTCTCAATAGCTCTCATCTTTCCTATTCCCTCACGTTTCAGTCCTTGTTTGGGGGCAAAAACCAGAGTCTAAACTATTTTCACAGCAGACCACTGCGTCTAGGGAAGTGATAGAAATCCAGCTGGATATGCTCAAAGATAAGCAAGCAAGGAGTATGTGCCTGAAATCTAGAGAGAGCAAGAGATGAAGCCAGAGAAGTAGGATCTGAAGGCCTTTAATGTCATGTGGCTCATTGCCAGGGTCTGAAATCCTCTTCAAATGGTCAGATCCAGAGACTTTTCAGTCATGAACGTGATCTAGACAGCAGCAAATCAAAGGTAGGAGTGCTGGGGACATGGGTGTATGGGAGGGCTGGGGCCAGGTTCATGACTGAGCTTGGTAGGCATGCTTTAATGTCTTACACTATACTGATTTACATGTGATTATTAATACTCAGTCCCAGGAGTTCCCTGGTGGCCTAGTGGTTAGGATTCCGGGATTTCACTGCCTCGGCCTGGTTCAATCCCTGGTCAGGGAGCTGAGATCCCACAAGCTGCATGGTGCAGCCAAAAAAAAAAAAAAAAAAAGAAAAAAAATATTCAGTGCTGGTTTTCAAATGCCTTGTAGTACTTTGATTAAAAAGATCAAGACATGGCTTTTTTTTTTTTTTTTTTTTTTTTTCTTTTTTTTTCAGTACGTGGGCCTCTCACTGTTGTGGCCTCTCCCGCTGCGGAGCACAGGCTCTGGATGTGCAGGCTCAGCAGCCATGGCTCACGGGCCCAGCCGCTCCACGGCATGTGGGATTTTCCCAGACTGGGGCATGAACCCGCGTCCCCTGCATCGGCAGGCAGACTCTCAACCACTGTGCCACCACGGAAACCCAAGACATGGCATTTTTTTACTTGGACTTTTTAATGACTGTGCTTTTGTGAGTCGTTGTATGTTTTTAGATATGGAATACATATGATCCTGTAATAAGATTTTATTGGGCTCCTTTTTGGAAAGAGAGCTGGGGGGATTCATTGCATGAGAGATACACAGTGGTTTGACACCTTTTTGAGCCCCTGTTCTCAGAGGTGGGGCTGAAGAGGAATCAGGGCACATGTGGGTGTGTACCACTTGACCTGCCTACCCAGAAGGAAGCAGGTAAGCCCGGCGTTTCATGAATGATATTCTTGCTGTGGACGATATTCTGGAAGACAGAATATTACTTTCCCATAGCACTTCTCATCATCATAACTGGAGGTTAAGCAAGACCCCCCCAGAATTAGTCTGAATAAAAGGAGAAAAAGTAAGCCACCCTTTAAAAAGCAATATTGTGAAGAAATGTGACATCAGCCATGCTTTCCTACCTTTGATTTGCTACGATCTAGATTATGTTCATGACTTTGAAAAGTTTCTGGGTCTGATCATTTGAAAAGGCCTTGGCAACGAATCACATGTCTTAAGAGGCCTGGGTATCTACCTCTCTGGCTTCCTCTTCTGCTCTCTCTATGCTTTGGGCACATTGAACTTTTCTGGGACCTGAAGGTGCCTCGTCCTCCCCTTCGCACATGCTTCCTTCTGTGTCAAATGCTCTTGCCTTACCATTCACTGGCTAACTCCAACTCATTCTTTGTTTTTCTGGGAAGCCTTTCCTAACCCCCAGGCTGGCCTAAGAGCCTACATAGTCCTGTGTTCCCTCAGGCCCAGCACTTAACACACTGGATTGACAAGGCTTATCTACTTCCCTGTGTCCTGTTCTAGACTCTGGGAAAGTTTTACTTCAGTTGTCTGTGCCTCAGTGTCCTTATCTGCAAAATGGGACCATTAGTTATACTGACTGTGGCACGTGTGAGGAGTAAATGATCCAAGTGTGGCACTGGGACGTCCTCTGGCACATACTAAGTGCTCAGCCAATGTCGGCTGTTAATTGTATACTTGAGGACAGGGCCATATCTGTTCTTTTTATGTTCTTAGAGCCTACCTCAGTGCTGGCACAGAATGAGTTGCCGAGACATATTTATTAAATACATGGGAGAAGGTCAAGAACCCTGTAAGGGCTAATCATGGACTTAGGAACATTGATGCCTCTGGTAAGGTTCCTGTGGCTTTGCAAATGTCCAGACTTAACTCAGGATGTCTCTTAATGTGTGGTGGCAACAAGGCCTTGACCCAGAACAGGCTCTGGGGGAATGACAGAGGCATCTTCTCTCAGCAGTTGGGAGTCTGCTGAACTGCTTGCGGGACACTAAATACTAAAAGAGGCTGAAGCTTGGAGAGAGCTGAAAGGTACAGACCCACATCCACTCACTCAAAGCGTCTTAAGAAAGATGGTAAAGGTAAGAGGCAACATGGTGATGTAACAGGAATAGAGCCTGGTTTTGCATCTCAACTCTGCAATGTAACCAGCAGTAGTCTGGTTATTAACCTCTCTCAGCCTTAATGTCTTCATCCATAAAATAGGAATTATGGGCTTTGGAGTTAGATGGACCTTAGTTAGAAAATTACTTTTAATCTAAAAAAGGGTGGGTATATGTATATGTGTATGTATAACTGATTCACTTTGCTGTACAACAGAAACTAACACAACATTGTAAATCAACTATACTCCAATAAAAATTAATTTAAAAAAGTTAGTTTTGCCGTTTACTAGTTGTATAACATTGAGGCAGTTATACTTCAAGCCTCAGTTTTTCTCATTAATAAAATGGACATAATAATAGAATCTGATAATAAGGTTGTAGAGCAGATTAAATGAGACATATATAACAAGTTAACACAGTTGAAGTGCTCAGTAATGGAAGCCTTGCCTGTCTGTAGTGGTGCCATAAATTATTTCCTGAAATATAGCAACTACACATAGTAAAAAGAATTCTGATCTTTTGAGCAGAAGCTTAAAAGCATGTCTTTCCAACCTCAAACAGCACACATTTCTCTTAGGAGACAATTTTATTACAATGAATGGCAACCCAGCTGGAGGCACAGATATCTAATTTGTTTTAACTCTCTGTAGCATTCAGATTCACTTTTTTTTTTTTTTTGCGGTACGCGGGCCTTTCACTGTCGTGGCCTCTCCCGTTGCGGAGCACAGGGTCCGGACGCGCAGGCTCAGCGGCCATGGCTCACGGGTCCAGCCGCTCCGCGGCATGTGGGATCTTCCCGGACCAGGGCACGAACCCGTGTCCCCTGCATCGGCAGGCGGACTCTCAACCACTGCGCCACCAGGGAAGCCCCAGATTCACTTTTAATATTCTGTTTGCTTTGGTGATTTCTAGTTATAAGTGTTTTATCACATAGAGAAACACATCAGTGACCATCTTCTCCTTAATAAACCATGTCTTTAGACACAACATTCTGCAATATGATTACAAACCATTACTGCATGTTCTTCTTACTAGGAAAAGCAATGGAGCAAGTAATGTTAACATTATTGGGATTTTGCCCAGCTCAGCTGAATCTCAATAATACTTCCCTTTAGAAGGTGCCCAAGAATGGCTGGTATATCTCACTGCCAGCCTGGCTCGACATTCTTCAGACTACACTTTTGCATGTTTCATGTCTTGGAACCAAACACCCTTAAATTGTTCCATTTTCAACTGCTGGATTTTATTCCATCTTGAGATCACACTGAGGGAAGGAAAAAAAAAACTTTAGCAAAATTTTTGGTTTAGCTGCTTCACATTCTTCTGCTTTACAATGCAAGCATCTCATTTATGTCTCTTGGCATCTGTGGGTAGAATATTGTGTATTTAATGGAGCCTGAGCAAGCAACGGTGTGTGCCACTGAGTAATTTATTGGCATTTCTCCTGCAGTGGACCCATCAATATGACCATGTGGACTAATTTCTAATTCCAGTGTTTGAATTGGGAATATCTTTGGGACAGTTTCTAAGACAGAAGAAAAAGAAGATGTAAGAACATCTTTGCCTTGGAGCCCTGAGGACAAAGGCTGAATATAAAATGGTCCGCACTGCATTTGACTATCCCCATCCTATCATAATATTCTTGTATTTACCTTCTGATGCTCCAGACTCTGCTTTTACCAAGTTTCTAAAAGTGCCTTGTCTCCAAGCCTGGAATGTTCTACAGGCAAAAAGGAAGTCCAGGATAAAATCAGTGTCTGAGAAGCTTTCATTCATCCAAATGTTTCCTCTGCAAATGCTATGTGCAGGGCTAGGGCAGGTCCTGGGGATTCAAAGGTGAAAAGTATAGGACTCCTGAGCTTCAAGGACCTCAGTGGGGGACACACACATGCAGTTAGTTAGAGTATGATGTCACGTGTGTCAGAGGAACTGCTGAAGTGCTTGGAACATGCACAGGACGGAGAGGAATTCTGCCTGGAAAACTGGGGAAGCCGTCTTCAAGGACATGACAGTTGAGATAGACCCCAAAGGACGTCCCATGCTCCAAGGGTGTTCAAAGGCTCTTTTGTCAGATAGAATCACACACAGTAATAAGAGTGTAGTTTTGTGATATATTATACATCTTAGGCTTGTGAGGGAGACCGGACAGGTGCTATTATATCCAATTTGCAGAAGAAATCATGTTCAAAGAGGCAGAATGATTTTCTGAGTTCCTGTGGGTAGGTGAGGGTAGAGCTGGGACAAGAGCCGGATCAGGATCCGTACTCGGGTCCCATGGGTGCCTGCTTGGTCAGTGTGCTCCTACACTCAGCACCCGTGAGAAGACAAGGTCTAAGTGTGTTATCAGTCATGTAATCCCCCTACAGTGTCCCAGTGCCAGTGGCCTAGATTGGGCCAGCTCACGCCAGAGTCTTGCACTTGGGAATTCCTTGATGGGGAGAAAGCTTAAACCAGGGGAGGAATGTCCCAAAGGTTATGTGGCTCTCTGCACTTTCCTCTCTGAGCCCCTTGGTGAGAGTGTCACCAGGGTACCTGCGAGCAACCAGAGACTGCAGGAAGGGGGTGAGCATCCTTATAGCCAGGGTGCTTTATGTTTATGTGAATTATTTCATGAGCTTTACAGCAGCTCTGTGATGAAGGTATAGCAGGATTTTCTTGCTATGGTCAAAGATTCTAAAATATAGAGAGGTTAGATGACCTGCTCATGGGACAAATAAATCATATAACTGGCTGGAATTCAGATATTCTTTTAGTCCCACTAGCTTTCAGTCAGCTGAGAGATGTGGTACCTCCTCATTTTGGTTTCTGAAATTCCTTTGTTAGGAAATAATGCCATTTACTCTGTAATTGAGCCAAGGTGTAAGATGAAATATTAGTCTGCTTAAAATTCTTACCAAACCGTAAGTCACCTATATCAGATCTCTCCCTGACAGCAGTTTTGATGAGTGGGGAGGGCACAGGAAGAGATACTGGACACCAAGCTTCTGAAGGGATGGTGAGAGGAAGAAAGAGAAACTGCCAGAGTGGATTTGTGAAAACAAGAGTTTAACTCCCAACACGCTTGTCTGGGACCCCAGCATCCCCCTAATCTACCTGTTCTCTACTCATCTATTCTACACTAGCAACCCTTCCTCAAGCATGATTCTGCTTCTCCAGCTTGAATCTTTTTTTTTTTTTTTTTTTTTTTTGCGGTACGCGGGCCTCTCACTGTTGTGGCCTCTCCCGTTGTGGAGCACAGGCTCCGGACGCACAGGCTCAGCGGCCATGGCTCACGAGCCCAGCCACTCCACAACATGTGGGATCTTCCCGGACCAGGGCACGAACCCGTGTCCCCTGCATCGGCAGGCAGACTCTCAACCACTGCGCCACCAGGGAAGCCCTCCAGCTTGAATCTTTGATTGTGTTGTTTCTCCCAGCATTTCCACCTGTAAACATGACACCATCTTTCCAAGACCATTTCAGATATTTCCTGATGCTCCTGCCTGGATTCATTCTCTTTTTGTTTTGACGTTGGTATAAAAGGTCTGAGCACTTTAGATGCTTTTGGCACCTGCTGAATTGTGCCTTGAACTAGAGTTGAGTAGTGTTCTTGTGTGATTCCCTCACTAGAGTACAGAGGGCAAGGCCTATGTCTTAGTCTCTCTAGTATATAGTCGGTAATATATATACACACTTACTTCAAATACATAGTAAGTAAGTGCTCAAAGAAGAGGGGCCATGTTGAGTTTTTGAATAGAATTCATGGTGTTGCTTAAGGTCAGCCCTGCTCCATTTGGAGGCCTAGTTATCAGGCCATAATAAGGACCTGTACCTTAGAAGAGGGGATGAGTGTCCTGAGTGAGCTGCTTGGATCATGGAGAAGGGCTGGATGGCAGAGAAGACTTCTTTAAAGAGAGTGCCTACATCCAAATAGTTGACCATCTGAGACTCTTCTCCAAGTCTGTAGCTTACTCTGTTGGATTCAAGTTCTTATTCAACTAATTCTCTGTAGTGACCTGTCCCTTGGTGATATAGTCAAGGGAAGAGAGAGACCATTGTGCTCTTAATTTCTGGACTTTAAAGTGCAGCTGCTCAAATGATCTTTACTTGTGAACACATTGACTTCTTTCCAGCCAATGTTTGGAAGTCTCGGACTTGTGAATGTTACTTTTCAAAATGACCTCAGTGTGGTGGATGAGAAAAGGCCACTCAAGGTGTAGGTGTTTCTGAGTGCAAACAAGGATCCTAGGATGTCTCAGCAGCTCACTGAATATGCCTAGTGCTTAACAGCTTACAGAACAGTTTCACACATCTTACCTCATGTGGCCTCTACAATTACTTCCAGAAATAAGTAGGGCAGGGATTACTGCCTCCTCTTTACAGATGAAGTTCAGAGCCCAAGAGCCTTGTCTTTGATCTCATGGCTAATGAGGGGCAGGGCAGATTCCTGAACCCAGAATTTTATTTGCCAAGTCTGGGGGCTATTTCTGCTATCCTCCAAGCATCCTCGATAATACCTACCACCACTACCAAAATGAAAAGGACAGGATGACCAGGAGGTGAAATAAACAAATTAAAAAAAAAAGAAGAGAACAAAAAGTGAAGCTGAGAATATGCAAACTAGAACCAGTCCCAGGAGGAACTTTATTTTGGCAGGTGATTTTTTTCTTTTCTTTTTTTGTTTTTTTGGCTGCGTTGCTTCTTTGTTGCTGCATGCGGGCTTTCTCTAGTTGCAGCGAGCGGGGGCTAATCTTTGTTGCGTTGCGCGGGCTTCTCATTGCGGTGGCTTCTCTTGTTGTGGAGCTCAGGCTCTAGGCACGCAGGCTTCTGTAGTTGCAGCACGCGGGCTCAGTAGTTGCGGCATGTGGGCTCTAGGGTACACGGGCTTCAGTAGTTGTGGCACACGGGCTCAGTAGTTGTGGTGCACGAGCTTAGTTGCTCCGCGGCATGTGGGATCTTCCCGGACCAGGGATCAAACCCGAGTACCCTGCACTGGCAGGTGGATCCTTAACCACTGCGCCACCAGGGAAGTCCGATTTTATTTTATTTTATTTTTTATTTACTTACTTATAAAGTTAATGAGAAATATGCGGAAGGAGGGATATGGTTGTCTGCCCCATACTTCTTCCTTGATACCAGCATTCATCTCCAATAGAGGAGTTAGAAATAGCCGAGACTGCTTTCCCAGCCTCCCATGCAGAAAGGGCATGAACATGTGACTTAATC
Organism: Mesoplodon bidens; assembly: GCF_964165515.1. NCBI lineage: Eukaryota > Metazoa > Chordata > Mammalia > Artiodactyla > Ziphiidae > Mesoplodon > Mesoplodon bidens. The sequence goes on from NC_138162.1 coordinate 84,318,296, forward strand.
CTGGTAAATATGACCAGAAGATGAGTCTGCTGAGAGGCTTCTGGGAAAGGTTTTCCTCCCTGATAAAAAGAAATATAAGAAGAAAAACTGCCCTCTTGCTTTTGGATAGTGTTGTGGAGGATATAATGTCTGAAACTGCAGCAGCTATTGTACTTTGAGATCATGAAGTGAGAAGTTTAAGTACTGAGGATGGTAAAGCAGAAAAATGTAAAAGATGCAACTTCTGTCTTATTTTTAAGCAGTTCATTTACCAATGTTGCAACCACGCTACCTCTAGATATTGTCATGTGAGCTTATAAATATTGTTATAGCCACTTTTAGGTGGATATTCTCCTTTTTTTTTTTTTTTTTTTGGCTGCACCGCACAACTTGTGGGATCTTAATTCCCTGACCAGTGATTGAACCTGGGCCCTCAGCAGTGAAAGCGTGGAGTCTAACCACTGGACCACCAGGGAATTCCCTAGGTGGATATTCTCTTATTTGAGGCTGAAAATATTCTAACAGATTCATGGAGCAATAGCCTATGCTCAACAGAGTCTCTGTCTGGGATCCTGGCGCTGTAGGACTCTGCCAATCTGTATTGAGAAGGTTATTTAAAGCCCATCCTACACATTAAACGAGACCTTTATCTAAGAGCTATGAAAGGAAACTTAGAATTAAAATATTACAAAAGTTAATAATAACTTTAATAAGTTATTAAAGTGCGAATAATCCATCTCTAGTCTCAATGAATTGCTGCTTAATAATAACAAAATCTCTTCAATAACAGTAATTACATTTAAAAAATAAGGGAGTTTCTTAATTTTGTTTATTAAAATGCTACCAGACAAATGGCATTGATTTCAAATTACTGTTACGTCATTCATCACTAGCTCCTTGCTGATGCAGACATTCAAATCTGCATCTTTCTGTCTATATCTTCTTGCAGGATTTTGTTTTTTTCTTACCTGTTTTATTTATGTAATCATCACTCTCAGGATTTTGTCCATCCTTAGGCGATTTTATATACACTTTAATTTCTATCACACAGTAATCCAAGAATTTGAACTTCTTTGCAACTGTAGTATAAATTTGCCACATTTCCCAGCAATGAAGACGTAAAAGATGTTTTCATTGTCTCTGTAGTAGTGTAAGGAGGCTACCAAAGAAATGAAGCCTGTGGGAAAGCACGAAAAAGAGCTTTCAGATCTCTTAGTCTCATGAATGAATGTCCCACTACTTAATAGCAAACACCACATTTGAGAGACAAAAGACAGAAAGCAAAGAAAACGTGATTTGTGGAAACTGCAAATTGCTACTGCTGTGATAAACTACAGCCTTCGTGTGTTAGTGTGCACGAGGAATGGTTTCTGGAAGGCCTGTCCTGAAAAAACTCACTGCCCCACTGCTGGGTTTGCACCTGGCTCAGCTTAGCACTTGTGGGGTTCAATACACTTGATGCAAAGCTTGACTGAGATAAATAAATGTGCTGTATGATCCAGAAGCGCTTTACACCTGATGTTGGCTTTTCACACTACATCTGTCTGGTAGAAGAGCTTTTTGGACACTTTTAAGCCTCTTGCCATGTGTGTATATGTGGAGCATGTAAGCCTGTAAGTATGTGTGAAAGGGGTGCTGTAGCGTGAAGCCAACTCATGAAACATGGGCTTTAGAGTAATAAAGATGGGAAGCTAATGAGCAGGCCTCATGGTAAATAAGTCCCCTTTTCCTACACCCAGCCTGCAGATGTGACTTTCCTGAAATTTTGCAGCTCTGCTCCTTGTCTTATCTTCAGCAACTAATGATACGGTTGCAAATGTCAGGGCTGCAACAAGTTCAGTGTTGTTGTAGCAAGTGGGAGACTGATAAGAAACAGTGAAGAGTCACTAATAGCTTCGGCAACAAAACATGTTACTGGAGACAGTTACATGCATCTCAGGGGCATTCGATAGACTAGCACCGACTTCAATGATCCAAGAATCCACTTGCCCTTTTCGTTTTCTCTGTTATCTCCAAGTAATGAAAACATTGAGAAAGTTATTGTAACTATAAAATTGCAGCAAAGTTCCTTTTTAAAAAAATAAAGTTTGATTTACCCCGTGACTTGGAAAATGGTTCATTACGCTTCAATTCAAAGGGAGAACAGAACCGAGATAGCAGGACTAGCTCATTTTGTCTGGTGTACTAGGCACTAAACCATTTGGGCATCAGCTCAGGAGGGGTGGGTGTTACTTCACCACATTGGAGGAGGGAGCCAGTTTCTCACTCCATTTTCAGAAAGTCTCTAAAAGCCAGTGACCAGCTATAATCTTATTGATGCAACTTTTGAAGACTTTGGAAAAGCCTTTCTGAATTAGATGAGAAAATATTCATAAAACATCAGATGTAGTCACCAAACAATTATCCACATAAGTAGGTCCCTTGTTTTGTCAAACAACTGCCGTCGCCTGTGTTGTGTTTTGTGCCGCTGCTAAGCTGTATCTCTGCGAGTGATGCTGCCCCTCAGGATCATCTGTCACTTACTCTCTGGGAAAGTGTCTGAACTGTCTTACAAGGCGAACTTGAGCTCTCCTTCATCAGTGATTCTACAGCACCTTTTAAAAACATGCCTATTATAGAACGTGTGACATTTGTCCAGAGATGGCATTACGGGTATGGATTTGTTCTTTGAGGGGGAGAGAATGGAGGTAGAGGGGGCCAAAGTTAACCTCTCAGTGAGTAAGTATTTAGGTGGTGGAGAAAGAAGCAAACCCAGTTAAGGAGAGCAAGAAGGAATAGAGATCAGGAATGCAGTGAGAGGGAGGTGTGTTTCATTACTGACACTGCATGGGAAGAGATTTCAAGCTGCTTGTTCTAGATGATCAAAGCATCCCAGTGCTGACAGGAAGGGTGCTGACAGGGTGATCATTTGTTCCCTCTCATTCCTCCCGGTGTCCTAGCCTTACTCTTTATCTGGTAGCTCTTGAGTTTCCCAAGAAGGAAAAGGTATTGTTTACATAGGGTAGTTAATTTCCAAATAAGCCATCCTTGGGGTAGAAACAGGTATCTTTCCTGCTGAATGATGCTAAGTAAAGTGATGGCTGTCTATGGTGGAAATTTCTCACTGAACACCAGTGAGAAGGGTAGTGATGTGTGTTGTTCACTAGAATGGAGACTGTATGGTCTGGGGCATAGGCAGGCCTCACACATATTCTCTTGTGCTGACAAGAGATTATCAGGGTTTAAAGCAGTCAGTAAGGTCTTTGGATATTGACTCTCCTCATCCCTGCTTGCTCTTTCTGGTCTAGGCCCTACCTGGTCTCCCTATTATGGGTCCTACCAACTTTTCTTCATTGTTTCTTTTTTCTTCACCTTCCATAGTTCAGAGCTTTATTAAAGAGTGAGTGAGAAAAATAATGGCTTTCCTATTCATATAGTCTTCCAAATACCTTTGTCTTACACCTGGAACTTTGCCTTGAAACTCTAAAACAAGAATATAATTATTTGGTCTCTTGTCTTGCTGTGATAAGGGGTGAGATGTTCCATGGCTAGGAAATATGAACACCAGAGGAATAAGTTGATAAATCAGTATATAAAAATATTATTTACTAATCAGGATAACACAGAATCATAGTTGCTAAGGAAGGGGAGAGTTTCAAGAAGGAAAGTGTAATAAGTACAACAAATTCATGCAGACAATTAAGGGAAAATTAAGGTAAATATTAGGTTTTACAAACTAGTGACAGTTGAAACTTAAAGGGGACTGAAACCAGATAGCAGGAAGTTGGAAAGAAAAGGGGGTGAAGAAACAAAGATAGGCTCTTGGCATTTTAGAGGCATAGATATTCTGACAGCCCTTCTCATTAAATACAACCATGTCCTGGAAACATTACAACAAACATTTTTCAGTGCATTACTGCATTTATTACAAATCTTGGAAGTCTCCAAGAGGGGGTGGTAGATTAGAACAATGAGCAAGGCCTCCATATGTGTTTGCGTAGACTGCACATGCCACAGATCTGGAAGGTGACATTCACATCATAGGTATGTGAGTGCCACCTTCTGCAGTTTTCAGGGGCTGTGGCACTGAGAGTAGTGAAAGAAGAATAGTGAGCTTAACATTAAGTGAGCACAAAAGTAGTGCTTTTCTAAGAGCAATGCCATATTGTGACAGGAAGACTAAGTCAGGACAAGAAAAGAGAGCTGAGTTTAAGCCCTCTTCATTAAGCCAGGGCCTTCAAAATGGGCCAGAGTAATGTCAGAAGTAGAAAAAAAGGAAAAAAATAAATAAAGAAAGAAAGCATGTGTCATGCTTAATTTTATGTGTTAACCTGACTAGGCTATTGTGTCTAGTTGTTTGGTTATACACCAGTCTAGATGTTGCTGTAAATACATTTTTAGATGTGATTAACATTTACAGTCAGTAGACTTTAAGTAAAGTAGATTACCCTACATAATGTGAGTGGCCTTCATCCAATTAGTTGAAGGCCTTAAGAGAATAAGTTAGGTTTCCTAAGGAAGAAGAAATTATGCTTCATGACTGCAACACAGGGACTTTGCCTGAATTTTCAGCGTGCCTGGTCTGCCCTGAGGATTGCAGATTTGCAAGCTCCCATAATTGTGTGATCCAATTCTTTAAAATCATGCTCTGTCTCAAATATCATATTGGTTCTGTTTATCATGAGAATCCTGACTTAAATAGCATGGATGGTAGAATTCCATGTGTATTAATAGTAGCAATAAATATAAATGGACTAGAATAGAGCTAAAATATACATATTATCATGTTATAGAAAGAAACAAAATCCAGCTAAATATTCGTTACAAGAAACACTCTTAAAACTCAGGGACACAGCATAATTAAAAGAACAATAACTAAATAAAACTAAGCTGAAATAGTTACTAATATTAGATAAATTTAAGACAATAAATACTATTAGGGATAAATAGAGTCACTACACAATGATAAAGATTACATTCACAAGGACAACTAAAAATTCCAAAATTCTATAAATTTAACAAAATATCTCAAAAGTTATAAAGCAAATATTGATGGAACTGAGAAGGAAATTGACAAATTTACCATCATACTGGGAGCTTTCAACATACATTTCTCAATCACTGATAGATCAAGCAGGCTGAAAATTAATAAAGACATTAAAGAGTTGAATAATGCAATTTACAAGTTTATTTTAAAGGACATATAAAAATGTGTCTCCAGTTGGATTATACATCCTACCAAAGTACACATGGAACATTTATAAAAATCGGACACATAATAGACCATAAAACAAACTTCAAAATTTGTTTAAAAAATGGCGTCAGTCAGATCATGATCTCAGATCGCAATGAAAACTGTTGTAAATCAGAACCAAAAAGGTAAATTAAAAAATTGTAATATATTTGGAATTTTATAAACACACTTCTAAATAGCTCATTAGTCAGAAAAGAAATCACAGTAGAAGTTTTAAAAAATTATTCAAAACTAATCATACTGAAATGCTGCAAATTAAACTTGTGGAATATTTAAGTGTCAAATTTTATAGAGTTGAATGCTTATATTATAATTGAATTGCTAAAATTTAATGTTAGGCATTCAACTAAAAATTTTTTAAGTAATAAGATTAAACAAACCAAAAAAATGGAAGGAAAGAGGTAATGAAGGTAAGACCTGAAATTAATGAAAGGGAAACAAAAATATGGTTGTAAATATCAACAAAGCTAAAAGTTTTTTCTTTGAAAAGATTATCAAAATGGATACTTATTTTTCGATTGATTAAGAAAAAAAGAGACACAATAAGAGGAATGAAAAAGATGTTGTAAGTAGAGAAATAGCTAGAAACAAGAAGATAATTATAGAATACTATGACTAAACTTATGTCAGTGCATTTGAAAATAGAAAAAATACAAAAATTCTTTAAAAGTGTAGCATACTAAGTTTGAAAGAGAAACAAAAGCTGAAATAATTAAGGATCTTCCCAGCAAATAGAACATGAGGTCCAGATGATTGTATAGGTGAATTCTATCAATTTAATAAGCAGATTATTCCAGTAGCATATAAATTCTTCCATAGAACAGAAAAAGGGAACCAATCCATTCATCTTTTGAGGCCAGTTGAAGCTTAATATCAAAACCTGATAAAGATATCACGAGAGGCGAATTTCACTAAAAAGCAAAGATGTAAATATTTTAAACAAAATATTAGCAAGTGGAATACAGCAGTGTATAAAATAATGATGCAGTATGATCAGGTTGAGTTTCCATTGGGAATGAAACAGGGGCTTAATATTAGAACATCTATAAATGCAATTTTACTATTAGATAAAAGCCAAAAAATGTGGTCATCTTAATAGATGCCTATAGGAGATAGAAAATATTCTTAGCAAATTAGGAATACATAGAAATGCCTTGGCATGATAAATGGTATCTACCCAAAATATAACATCAAGTATAATTCTTAGTGAGATGTTAGTGGTGTTGACTTTAAAATCAGACTAAGAGGATGTCGACTGCCATGACTTCCATTCACCACTAGAGGTTCTTGCCAGTGTAGTAAGATGTGAAAATAAAATAAAAGAATAAAGATCAAATTTCTAAAGCCAGCAGCAAACAGAAATATAATACAAAAAGAGATACCAGTGACAACAAACAAATGGAGTCTAAGATTACATCTAACAAATGATGTGCAGGATCTGTGTGGAGAAAACGGTTGCTTGTATATGAATAAAACTTTATTGAAAGTCGCTGAAAAGACCTAAATACGTTGAGAAATATACCATTTTTATGTACAGAAGTCCTCAATATTACAAAGTTGTCACTTCTCCCTAAATTGAATTATAGATTCAGAGCAATTTTCATCAAAATCCCAACAGTGGTTTTGGAAGGAATTTGACAAGCCAATTACAAAATTTAAATGAAAGAACAAACTCCCAGGGAGAACCAAGACTGTGCTCAAGAAGGAAACAATGGAAGGACTTGCATTACCAGATAGCCAGGCATAAAGCTATTGTAATCAATGTAATATATGAAGTTATAATTCACATGGAGTAACAAATTTAAATAAGGTGAATAGACAACTCAGCAACCAGTCCACATAAGGAACATTATATGACAGGTGGCATTGCAAATAACTGGGAAAGGAGGGTAGTACTCAATAGATGGTACTGAAAGAGCTGATTATCCACATGGAAAAAAAGTTTAATTTGAGTTCTATTCTACGCCATAGAGAAAACCAATTCTAGTTGGATTAAAGCATATATATGAACAGCAAAACTTTTCACAGAATGTATAGGACAATATACATCCTGGGGTAAGGAAACATTTATTCAAATAAGACACAGAAAGCACTAACCTAAATTTAAAAAAATTCAACCACATTAAACTAGGAACTTCTGTTTATCAAAGACAACAAAAAGTGAATGAAAATACAAGGAGGTGACATTTGCCACATATAACTGAAATAGGATTAATTGTTTGGAATTGCTCCAAATCAATTACAAAAGAGATTATCAACACAACAGAAGAAAGGGGGAAAAGACATACTACTGAAGAGGCAATATGAATGGCAAATGTGTATAAGAAAAGATGTTTAACTTCATTTGTAAGCAGGGGATGTAAATTGAGACCCCTTTTTATAAAGTTCAAAACCAATCAAGAGTAAATAATATATTATGCATTTATAAATATATGTGCTAGACATAGAAAACAAACTATGATTCCTAAGGGGAAAGGGAGTGGAAGAGGGAGGGATAAATCAACAAGATCCTACTGTATAGCTCAAGGAGTTATATTCAGTAGCCTGTGATAAACCATAATGGAAAAGAATATGAAAAAATATATATATGTATGAATATATATACATATATATCTGAAACACTTTGGTTTACACCAGAAACTAACACAACATTGCAAATCAACTATACTTCAATTAAAAAAATACCTATATATGTGCTAAAACTAAATGGCAAGTCAGTGATTAACATCAAATTCAGTGCAGAGTTCAGCTCTGGAGGGAAAGGTGTAGGGTAGGGGCGGAGCAAAGCACACAGGTGGATTCATTGCTAAGAGTAAATCCCTAGTACCTATTAAATTCATTGGTAGGCTCATAACGTTCTTTTTATTGTTATACAGTCGGCCCTCCATATCTGCAGGATCTGCAGCTGCTGATTCAACCAACTTGGATCAATTTTTCATGCGGAAACTGTGGGTATGGAGTGCCAACTCAAATAGCCATTTTATATAAGGGACTTGAGCACCTGTGGATTTTGATATGGTGAGGAAGGTGACTGTATAATGTCCTGAGACCAATCCCCTGTGGATACCAAGGGATGACTCTTTTATAATTCACATATTTGCTACATACAACCTTTAGTATATATCAAATGTTACATAGTTTTTAAAAGTCAGTGAAAAAAGGAAAGAAAGTGAAGAAAAAGACTGTGGAAACAACTTTTGCCTGCTTTCTTGCATCTCCAGTCCCATCTTGGAGGATGGGCCCTTTGAAACTGTAAGTGAAAAACATCTTCATGTGCCATATCTATTTTAGGGTGCCAGGTAGAACAGAGCCCAACACTCCTGGCCCCTGGTAAAGTCTCTGTGCAGACTTCTGACTCTCTGGCCTCTGCTCTGTAGGTGACAGAAGTTGACTCATTGTTAATTGATCGAAGCAAAAACAGTGAGGGAGTTGTTGCTGCAGAACTATACTTCAAACAGAGAATGGCAGTTGTGCTTTATTGTACTCAGCACCACCTGCAGATGAGTGTTTAATAAATGCTTTTTGATAATAGCAATGATGAGGAAAAGAATTCCTTTGAGAGAAGTTGGCTTGTGCTGTTAAGATCATGGAACTTAAAAATGAGAAAAATATTCTGGCATTTGAATGGTCACACAGGCTTACAAAGCCTGGGCTGTGAGCTCCCTTGATTTTTCATGAGATTGCCTCTGATGGCTAAGCAAGGAGTTTTACCATAAAGACCATGCCTCTGAGGGTTATTCTCCTCTGGGGATCATGGGGACATGGGGGAACATCTGTGTTAGTGCCAACTGCCCCTCTTCCTCACCTGCAGGTCCCAGAGTCCAGTTGGAAATAGAATGAGGTGGTGAAAGTGAGGCTGTCAGCACTGTTTTGCTTATTTCCTGGCCTTAGAGAATTCTCAGCTGAGCTTTAAGGAGAGAGAAGGAGAGCGTGTTCTCATTCTCCAAAGGAAACTCAAGCACTCTCAGGCTAGATTATGGAAGGGAAAGGACTTTTTTGAAATGTATCTCTACAGGTAAAACTCTCAGGGTGATGTGTCTGAACTGCTGCTGTAATTCTTTTGCCCAGGGTGTGGCAAGATCACCTGCTGCTTTACTTTTAGGATCAGTTGCCTAAGAAAGGAAAAGGAGGTATGATTTGAATTCAACAAATACAAAACAGAGACCCCTAATCCTTGTTTTTAAAGCAAAAAAGAATGAAACTTAACAGTGACTTTGAAGATAATGCAGCAAGCTGGAATTGCTTTTATTTGCTGGTGTTTAATTTCTCTCTCTGTTCTGATCCACATTTCATTTCTTTTCTACTTTTATTATGTAGTAAACCCACCCTTGCTTCTGTTCTGCTTTTCTCAACCTTTAGTGGTCCCATTGGAACCCCACTTCTCTATGTTCCTGAATCCCTTAGAGTGAGAGTGAAAGGGCCTTTCCTTTTGTGACTGTTTATGGAATTTTTTTGGTCTGAACAGTGTATTTGGTAACAAACCTTGTTCTGCCTTTGGATTTGGGTTGTTGCCGAGACCTGTTATTTTAATGCAGGGCATGATACAACAGACAGAACATGAGCTTTGGAGTCAATTTAATCCAATTTGTTTATGTAGATCCTACTTCTTTCCAAAAAAGAACAGCAAAAACATAAAAAAGACAGTTGCAATAAAATTAACCACATAGAAGAAATATGCCAATCATAAAGGATAAATAGAGCTGAATACCTGGCACTGAGCCACCTGTCAGCACTGTGGAAAGAGAAACATGGCACCATTAAGTTCTGAAAAAGTATTTAGAGTTACATCTGGATTTCAATCCCAGCTCTACCACTTACTAGACATGTATCCTAATTAGTTGCTTAAGCATCTCCAAGATTTGGTTTTTGTGAATATATAAAATGGGAAAATACCTGATTGAGTTATTGTGAGGCTTAATATTAAATAAATGTATGTGGGCTTCCCTGGTGGCGCAGTGGTTGAGAGTCCGCCTGCCAACGCAGGGGACATGGGTTCGTGCCCCAGTCCGGGAAGATCCCACATGCTGCGGAGCAGCTGGGCCCGTGAGCCATGGCCGTTGAGCCTGCACGTCCGGAGCCTGTGCTCCGCAATGGGAGAGGCCACAACAGTGAGAGGCCCACATACTGCAAAAAAAAAAATAATAATAAAAATAAATAAATAAATGTATGTAAAGTATCCATCAAAGTACATGGTACATAATGGCTAATATCTATCAATTTACCTGTCTCTCTGTCCACATGTCCATCCATCCACGTATCTATCCATCTATCATCCCTCTCTCCTCTCTCTCTTTTATCTCTCCCTCTTTCATCTAGCTATCTATCCATCTGTGCATTACATTCACCTCTCTCTGTTTCTGTCCCTCTCCCTCTATCATCTGTATCTATCTGTCTATCTATCTGTCTGTCTATCTATCACCTCTCTCATTCTCCCCACTCTCTGTGATATCATTCCCCCTTCATAAATCATATATTGTTAGTTCATTTTTCATAGTTTAGGAAGTTTTGTTCTATGAGATTATAATCTTTATTATAATATTTTCAAAGGCAAGGACTGCATCTTATCCTTTTTATGCCCTTTCTTTCCTGTAGAGTGCTGTTCTAAAGCTGGCATCCAATAAGCATTTATTGGTTTGGTTATTCTCATGAGAAAGTCTCGGGTTCTCATTTGCTTCTCTTTCTCAGGAGTACTTCTCATCTCTGTTAGGTTTCCTTTTCCTCTTGACTTTAATGTTGAAGAAAACATTCCATTTGCCTGGACTGGGCCCCTGGGCTAACTCCTCTCATGGTAATGAGTCTCCAGGATTTTCTGGGTTGCTTCCATAGAATGGTGGGCACTGGCTATGGCTCTGCTGTATATATTGTTGGGCTCCGTTGATGACCACTCCAACAGAAAGGGGAGAAGTGGCAAGTGGCTCATCTAATCCAAATTCTAGGCAATCAGAGCTGCTGCGTGAGAGTGAGTGGGAACACACCTCCCTGAAAGGAACTTGGAAGCCTTTTGAATCTACAGGAGTCCCAGGCTGTTATTGTGCGTAAGGGTGGACCTCTTTCATCAGTGGAGAATGTGAGAGTCCCTGCTCCTGCTCCTGGGGTAGCTCTGTATTCAGAGAAGGCACAGAAAACTATTATGTCATTCCAGATGCATTGGCATTCAGATCTTCCCACGGATCCAGCCAAGCCTTAATGAGATGACTCTTTCTAAGTTCTGAAGTTCAACTCTCCTTTGAATGCATGGTGCCATGGCTTCCCCCATCCCCTATGCCTTGATTCTCAGAAGAGCTGCCATGGGATCTTTTAGCCAACTGGAGGGAAATAGAGACCCTCTTGAATTGTCTTAAACAAAGAAGGCTCACTCCATACACTTCTCTGTGGCACTCTAACTCAAGCCTTCAGAGCTGCCCTAACAGGTTACATCTCCTGTATCGTTTGATACTCATGACAACTCCTTCAGGAAGGCATGATGCCCCAGAAAAGAAATTCAAGGATAGAAAATACTGGCATCAACACATCATCTTTCTCACTTCAGAGCCCATGGTTTTTCGGTGGGCTGGGCTGCCTTCTTTCCAGAATATAGAAATTTAATGTTTATTAAAAAATCATTTAACATTGCAACTCCTCCACTTAATTAGCACTCCTTTTTGGGGTTTGCTTTTTCTTTTGTTTGGGATGCCATATGACAAATAAATCCAAACATGTTTTGGAAAGCCAGAAGTTGGAAGCTTAAAGAAGCATCGTGTATTTAGAAATACAGTATCTTAGCAGTGAAAATCCAGAGGAGAGTGGCAGAAGGTTTGCACATCAGTGCCAGCTGTTGGGACCTATTGACTCATGCACACTCCCTTTCTTCCAGATGGTCTTTTCAGATCCTAGTAGATGAGAATTCATTACACATGGTGCTTTTGTAAATAAATCTAAGGTCTCATGTGTAAAATGAACATTGTATTATAAAGAGGAAAAAGGGAAAAAAAGAACGAGAGCTTTTTCTTTTAAGTCCTAAGCATATATATGTTTTACCTTTATATTTAGTGAGTTGGGGGTAGTGGGGGGAACTATTTGAGTTCCATTAGTTTCCAGATGGAATCTCTGTCTTTTTTACCTCTTAATTAGTTGTGTTTCTTGATAAAGCAGCTGTAGTGTCAGGGGGAACTTCTTGCAGTATGGATGTCATGATTCTCAAGTTCAAATAAAGTCGAATGAATAACTTGAATTGTTGGGTGGTGCATTATACTCTGTAGATGAACACAGTTCTTACTAATGTTGCTCAGCAAAAACTACTATGAAATGAGTATTAATCTTAAAAATAAGCACAATAAACCAGGGGCAAAAATGTTAAACACAAGCCTGTGCTGATAAACGTAAAAGTATAAATAATTCTTATTAGAAAGGAAAAATACCCTAGAAATGCCATAGCTGTGATTTATTTTCTTAATGAAATTAAAAAATTATTATTAGTAGCCATATATTGGAATAGCTAATAATTATTACTATCATTATTAAATTTTATTACAAATAACTGTAACTAGATTTCAGGGTGTGACCTTTTTCCTGGCTTGAATTGCAAATCAACCTTTTTCTCGGTCTCTCTTACAGTGATGTCTATTGAGTTGGTTCTGTTCACTGCATTGTTTGGATAGTTCCTTGAACAGTGAGGCCTGCATTTTAGGATCCTGCTTCTCCTAACATAGACAGGCCTTGGAAAAACGCTGATTTTTTTTCTAACTCTCCCTGGTCGTGTAGACACAACTTTGGTCTTCAGTTGAATTTAGCAGCCATAGAGTTTGAAGCTCTGTATAAAGTCATCCAAATGGGCAGCACCAGCCACATAGTTGGGACTAATATTACAGGGAACAAACAAGTAGCTCAGGGAAAAATGAATCAGGCACCGTTGCTGGAATTGCTACAATTTTCAGACATATTCTGACCTTTCTGAAAATTTAAAAACTGCTCCTTAAGAAACCCATTATTTACAATTAGTCTTTTAGGGTCTTAGTTTATTTTTCTTATATCTTTATATGTTCATTCTTAGGGCCATTAAAAAAAAAACCAGACACCTATTCACAGCCATTACTTGGATTCAACTCACTGCTAAATCTACCATTCTTTTTGCTTTGCTCTCTATATCCTTATAAAAAGAAAATACTAAAAAACCACCCTCTAATCTTTTTCCTCCATGAAAGAACTACTTTTTTTTTTTTGAAGTAAGTAAAGCAACAAGGAATGAGGAGATTCATTGTGTTGATTCTGGAATGAAAGTGTGATAGTACATTTAGTGCATGTTATTCAACTCTGAGAGTATATTGACGTCAGCCATGTAAATCAGACTGTTTGTATAGCCAGACCTAATCAGGAAACAGAGCCAAGCAAACCCAAATTTAGCAAGCTTTGCTGCTCTCTTCAGATATTATAACTTTTATAAGATCTTCACAGGAATGTCGTTCTATGGGAGTGCTTTTAGCACATCCATCTGATCTTTTTTTTTTATAAGGAGACAGTCTAAATTCTAAGTTATATATCTGATACACACACACACACACACAACACACACACACCGTTTCCTCTGTAGACAGCTGCTCAAATGTTTTCAGATGCATGTAACTTCAGATCTAACTTCAGGCAATGGTATTATACTGGAACCCAGATTCCTCTTGCTGTCTGGTCATTCTGCCAGTGGATTATGGGATCATTCTGATGCAGAGATGGAATCATGGCTGGTAGAGGCCTGATGTTTTACTTTGGGCTGCCAAGAGCCTGTCTCTGCACTGTCACAGACAGCACATCACTGCAGACTGCATCACACCAGAATGAGGAGGTCTGAGAGTCCTAATTTAATTCAGTACTACTATACACACATACATTCACATACATTTAAACTAGACCTCTATGGAATATCTTGACATATGTAGGGGTAGATGGAACACATGGGCTTTTGGACAGGCTTTTGGTCTCTCTCTCTCTAGGACTGGTTTGTTCTTAAATTGATAGAATAATCCATAACTGCTTTGATCATCAATATTTAATTCTTCACTTTGGATACTGGGTCTATATGGTCAAAATATATCTATTTAAGTTAAATCAATGGTTACAAATTATCCAATAAGCAATTCTGTTAAAAAAAGAAAACCAAATTCAGTGATAGTTGTACATAGTTGACTAACTCCACTGACTGTTTTATGGTCATGTGGGCCCAATCTGGAAGCAGTAGACCAGAGATCTCAAACTCAGTTGCTTAAGGGGTTAAACATGTAAATAAATGAAGTAGGTTGAGTTCAACACAGGCCGCATCCAATGGGAGACCCCACTCAGATCCAGTAATTATGGCCATATGTAAGAATTTGGGCCTGGTGATGCCACATCTTCTGGTTTTCAAAGAGAGTGCCGGGCTTCCCTGGTGGCGCAGTGGTTGAGAGTCCGCCTGCCGGTGCAGGGGACACGGGTTCGTGCCCCGGTCTGGGAGGGTCCCACATGCCGTGGAGCGGCTGGGCCCATGTGCCATGGCCGCTGAGCCTGTGCGTCCGGAGCCTGTGCTCCACAACGGGAGAGGCCACAACAGTGAGAGGCCCGCGTACCGCAAAAAAAAAAAAAACAGAGAGTGCCTATGTCTGCCATATAATATGTTCCTACCCATTCACGTGTATAACTCCTACTCATCTTTTTTTTTTTATTTAATTTTTATTTTGGGGTATACTGGGGTATAGTTGACTCCTACTCATCCTTTAAAACTTTGTTCAGATATTAACTTCTCTGGTAAGCATTTCCTAAGTCCCAAGGAGAGGATGAACTGCCCACACCCAGTCTCATACCCCTGGCATGTTGTACAAATCTCCAATATTGATTGCTTTTCACTAATGATAGAGTAATTTCATGTTTAGTGACTGTTTCCCCAACTATACAGTGGACCTTTCAAGGGCAGGCTCCATGTAGTCCTCCTAAAGCACGGTGCCTGCCCTAAATAGGTGCCAAATAATGCTGAATGATTGAAAGAGAGTTTATGGAGGCAGAATCTGAATGGAAAGCTCTTAGGTTCTTACAGTTGATTTGGTGATTTGGCAAATACTGGAAACAAAGAACAAGAAGGGGGTGGGCCTTGTCAAAGTTTGTCATTAGCATTCCTCACCACCTTCTTTTTTTTTTTTTTTTTTTTTTGCGGTACGCGGGCCTCTCACTGTTGTGGCCTCTCCCATTGCGGAGCACAGGCTCCGGACGCGCAGGCTCAGCAGCCATGGCTCACGGGTCCAGCTGCTCTGTGGCACGTGGGATCCTCCCGGACCGGGGCACGAACCCACGTCCCCTGCATCGGCAGGCGGACTCGCAACCACTGCGCCACCAGGGAAGCCCCCTCACCACCTTCTTAAATGCTCTATATTTCAGTGCCACCTGCTACATTACCTTACCCATATGGAACTTCCAATCTAGCCCTGTCCTCTGCCAAGCCTATTAAATATGACATTAGACAATGCAGTTTTGAAGGGAGGATATTGATGTATTGACCTTTGAACCCTAAGAGTCTAGTACAGTGCTTAGAACATAGCTCAATAAATGTTCTTATGAATGAAAACGTGAATGAACAACTAATACATTTATCAGACTGTTTTCTGTTTGGGGCAGCTGTCTGAGAGCAAACCTGTAAAAAGATGTGATCCTGGGTAGGCAGAGAAAAACAGGCCATGGAATAGGCGGGGAGCAGAAGATTCCTAGATATGAAAATTGTTCACGTCATAATTTCCTTAGGGGTTGGACTTAATTGGGAGGAGAACCTGACCCCCAGAATGGAACCATAGCTGATGCTTTTATTTGCTGCTTAATTTTACAGTTAGACCCTAGGTTTCTAGAATCCGACTCTTTATCATATAAATAACAAGTATCTGACCAAGCTATAAGCCACCCTGCATTGCTCTACTTCATTTAGCTCATCTGTGAGATGATGAATCAGGGACACCTTTCACACAGCCATTTGGAAGCTCATTTGGAGGTCTCTGGTGTGGAGGGGATATCAGGGCCAGCTGATGTTTGAGCTGCCTACTCAGGCTATAATTATTTTGCCTCAGAGGTGAGTTAATGCAACACAAAATATGTTTTCCTCTGAGGCAAAGCAGCTTGCTGTGTAGCAGACTATGCTCACTCCTTAGTATGAATCATAAACAGATATTTCTCAAGCCACATCACCCCCATTATAAAAGACATTATTGCATTTTTAGTCTTGGGTGAGGAGAGAAAAAGTAGCCTGCAGCCACAGATCATAACAAAATGTTCTTGTCAATTTCTGGTACTTGCATGATGGGTTGGTATTACTCACTGGTACTAAAAGTAGTAATTACATTATAATATTGTCCCTTTGTGCCTTAGAATGGAATCCTATGAGTAAGGGGAAGGTGACTTAATGGTCTGCTATATTCAATCTGTCTGGGTTTTCATGGTTTTTAAGTTCCAGTAAGAGGAATTTAATTGAAATATAGTAATAAATTAATAATATTGCAGCAGTAATTGTAACAATAGAGAGTGAGTTCGATTTTCCCCCAGTTTACTATATATACAAATATGTTTCTATGATGATACTGCTTGTGGGAAATGTGTGTCAACATCAGTAGATTACCACAAAGTTCCAGTTTTGGCCACCTTTCTGGGCACAATCTTGTGAACTTGAATTTATATGCTCCTCAACATAGAACAAAACTGGGGAATCAATAATAATCCTAGGAAGTGGGTAGATAGTCAAGAAATACTTGCATAATTGAATAGAGCCCCATGTCTATTTGTTGTTGTTAATTTTTTACATCATTTTCTTATCCAAGATCTCTTTTATTTATTCTCCCTCCAGCAGGTGAATGGGGTACAGTGTCAGTAGTCTTTTTTACATATAGAGGAATAAAGCCACAAAGCATTAAGTGACTTGTCCCAAGTTACCCTGTTTGCTACTGACATAATCAGGAGGAGACCCCTGAACAGTATCTAGACTCCCATCTGACGATGGATGTGGTTGAAAGTTGCAAGGAGAGAGTGTTTAGAAACTTTTAAATAGCACATTTGTATTTGTATCTGGAGTTGTTCAGGGACATTGCTGCCTGGAAGCCAAAGAATAGAAATATGACCTACATGCCTCTTTTGTACAAAAGTCAGAGTCCTAGATTATTTCATGTGGGTAATAACTGTGTTCACATATTAACAACTAAAGGCTGCTGATAACCTTAGTTTCCCTATGAGATCAGTTTCCAGGAGACTAAGAATATCAGTACAAAGAAACAAAGGCAAAGAGAATAGGGCTTTTATCCCACCTCTGTCCCAGTATGCACACCTGCCCAGGTTAATTCACCTACCTGGGGGAAAGCCATGAGTGCTCTCACTGAGGCCATATTATTTCATGTTACAAGTCAGATTTCCTCTATGTGTTCTTCGAAAGAATCGTGGGCCATTGTTGAATAAATAGACTGCTTTAGTCAGGGACTATGCTTCAGGGTGTTACCCATTAGAGAAGCGCTTAGGGCAAATCACTACCTGTTACGTAGAGTATCTGCTCTTTTAACTTTTGATTTAAGGCTCCTTTTTGAAACTTCTGTTTGTTTTCTTGATCCATGGCATCTCTTTTCTGATTGGCAGTCACACGACCTCTCTCACCCTGTTTCTCTGGATAGATTGTGGTCTCTCGAATGTGCCTCCCGGAGTCTCCCAAAGTAGATTTCATCAATGCCATATAGCCTGTAGTTCAAGCTTGACCATCCCGATATGAACTCCAAATATGGTGAAAAACCATTTCATCTGATGTGGTAAGATTGCCATGGAAGTCTATTTTTATTTACGTAAACTGCAAAATCAGCTTATCTAAAAGACAATTATGGCTTCCTTTTATAGACTCCTAGATGTACTTAGATATTTGGTTGGTCAGATTCCATGTATTATTTTGGGCCTGCTTTCTTGAACTTTTAAGGTCAAGTTTTGAGTTCCTTTTCACCCTTTTTTAAATCTGTGGCCCCCTAAATTAGTGTTTCTCAAACAGGAGTCTGAGAAATACTGGGGTGTCTAAGGACCACTTTTGCAGGGTCTGAGTTCTTTACAATAATTTTTAAATTGGGGGTTCATATTTTAGTAGTAACCTGAACATGTTAATATAAACATGTTCTAGGTTGCTGCATAGTGGACCTTTATTGTTGGTTGTTTGACACATCTATTCCCATTCTCTCTTGATAACAGTACCACTGATTTCCTTTATAAACCACTTCTCTCTGTTTTTCAGGCACACAGTTTAGGTGAGAGGAATCCCATCCCTAGCTCCTGGCATTAGCTCTGATTGTGATCAGTGCATTGTATTCCATTGGCCTCAGGAATGAGCATGTAACCTGTCAGAGCCAATGGGGAGTGTTTGCCAAAGATTCTTTCAGCTGTGACCCAGTTTGAGTTAAATTTTTTTTTTAAATTTATTTTTGGCCGCGTTGGGTCTTTGGTGCCGTGTGCGTGCTTTCTCTAGTTGGGGCGAGCAGGGTCTGCTCTTCGTTGCGGTGCGTGGGCTTCTTGTGGTGGCTTCTCTTGTTGCGGAGCATGGGCTCTAGGTGCGCTGGTTTCAGTAGCTGTGGCACACGGGCTTAGTTGCTCTGCGGCATATAGAATCTTCCCGGACCAGGGCTTGAACCTGTGTGCGCTGCATTGGCAGGCAGGTTCTTAACCACTGCACTACCAGGGAAGTCCCTGAGTTAGATTTTTTTTAAAATTTAGAACTAAAGGAAATCCTGACAGGTATGTAGATCATCTGGATGAATTTAGTGCCCATGTTCGTGCTCATGTTCCTAGTGTCTTTAGTGCCAACTGGTACTACTTTAGTTATCTTGAGCTAATAAGAAAATAATAGAGGCAGATTTAATATGTAAATGATGCAAATACACATTTTGTAAATGAAGGTTTTGCAGTAATCTAGTTGAAGGAAGGGAGTCATCAAATGGCACCTATGCTTTTTAAGCCTGCCAAACTTGAAAGGACCTATACCATAGATATAGATTCTGGGTTCAGACTGCAAGGAGTGATGAACTCTCAGCAACACACTGTTATCCATCACATCAAATTAAGATTGCTAATTAAAAGTTTACTGGCTCAAACTTTTGTCTGTATTTAATTTAAAACATTTTTCAGCTGTCCAAGAACTATGAGCATAAGGGCTTTTATATCTGTTAAGTTTAAGGTTGTATGCATTTGAGTAACATTCAAATAAAATTAAGCTAACACAAGGGGCTTAAGGGGAAATGTGTTTTTTCTTTACAGGGAATCTGTTCATTTCTTGAGTTTTAGAAGTGTTGCCATAAATGGTAAAAAGGTGCACTTATGTTAAAAAAAAAAAAGACAGACTTTGGGATTGGATAAACATCCTCCTGTCTAGAACATTAGTGAATTGTACCAAACTATATAAAAATCTAACTCTAAAATTCCAACCTTTAGAAAGGAGCTTCTCTCTTCTAAAGAGGACTAAATGTCTTGCAAGCATAAGTGCTATCATTTTCAACTCACTGGTGTGCAAGTTTATTCAGTAAACTCTTGGAACAGATACGAAAATGAGCCAGAGCTCAGCAAGCTGTTTCACTGGTTGCCTCAACCTCTTCTGTAAAATTTGCTTCTAGAGAAAAGCCAAGTACTGGCAGGGTTTCCTGAGGATGAAATGGGTTTGTGTAGTGGGGTGGGATCTTAGAGTGACTTTTTCTGTAAGAAGGCTCTGAGGGCTTGACCTCTACTAGGTGGATCGCCAGCATGTGGACGTCACAAGTTGTCTCATGCAACAGGCTAAGCTGTGATGTCCTATCACTTGCACCCTGTCAAACAGGGAACAACCTTCTTCTGGAAGGAGCCTCCAGGTGCGTACATGAGAGGCGGTCTGCTTCTACCTGTTTGAAGAACAAGGTCAGGTCAATTTAGGTTGGCTCAGCAAATACTCTCCACGTTTCTATTACATGTCCAGCATTATGCTGTGTACTTAGGGGATACAAGGGAAGACTAAGACACGATCCTCTCCCTCAAGAGGTTTGTGGTGTGCAGAAAACACATTTCAATACAAGGTGGTAATCCAACAACAGGGATAATCACTGAATACTAGGAAAACCCATCTGTCAATTCATAGGAAAAAAGAGAGATAACACTAGTTATTTTTACTACCTTACACACACACACATCCAGTTGTCTGACTATTTGGGCTTTACAGGTGGTTGTGCTGGTATCACCTTCAATAGACTTAGTGACAGGTGGAAGATGGATCAACAACTGTGCTGCACAGTGAATGAAAACTGCTGCTGATTTCTGATTCCCATATTTTAAAGTTGTCAGCAGTGTTTTTGGCTGGTTTAACATTGCTGTTGAAGAAAAACATATTTGGCGAGACAGTTACAGCTTTTATTTCCACACCTGTGTGCATTCAGTACTCTTTCTTGCCAACAAAGCTATAGTGCCAGTTTCCTGATGATGCCCTGGCAGGTTGAAGGCAGAATGTGCTCTGAGTGTTCACCAGACTCCAGCCTTCTGTGCTCACTAATTCTGGGTAAATTTTAAGTTGTTCCTTCAAGCGCTGAAGCCCTCGGACGTGGCATAACAGGATTAACATGAGGAGGGGTGGTTGTCTTTGCGGGAGCATTTTGGAGGAGAGGAGGGCTGGGGTGAGGGTGTGGGTATGTGGTTGTTGATGAACGAACAAGAAGCCTACAGCGTTTAGGCCATTATACTTATTTTCTGAGCATCATAAAGAGAGTCTTGTAATTTCAGTGCTGAATTTTTCTCTGTTTTGCTTGGCTTCATAATTTGGGCCAATATGTCTGGGTTGTCAAAAACCACATCCTCCTTATTTAAAGTCTTTCCATTTTTACCTTTCACTTCCTTGCCAGCCAAAAGCCTTCTTGTGCTAATTCTATTGATTCCTTCCTTTTCTTATTTGGAAAAAAGCACCTTGAAAGACATGCCATGATAATGTGGGTAGCATATGTCTGAGGGGACTCTTCTATAAAACTGAGAATTTTGAATGCAGTGGTAAGGGCTCTTCTTCTTTAAATTTCTTTTGGGGTCTTATCTAATACCACATTAAAGGTTGGCTAGGTACTAAATTTATTGAGAAGTCCAGAAAAAGTGCAATTTAATCTAATAAAGATTTAATTATGCTGAGAAATAATGAGATCTAAAGATCCCAGTGCAGTGCTCTGAGCTAACTTACTCTTATGATACATTTCTTAGCACTGGCATAAAAAAAAATCATCGTGTGGGTGTGGGAGACCCTCTCTGTGTGTGCATTCTTTTTTGGAAGAAAATGAGAGTTTATATGATGTGTGTGTGTGTTTGCGTAACTGTTGCCTAAAGTTGTTTATGAAACAATAGATCTGTGTTTGTATAGTCTTTTGAAAGGGGCCTCAATGATTATAGTCTCTAAGAGAACAGTTGTAGACGAGGAACTAATCCTGGTTTGTCCAAATTATTCATCTGTTCCTCCACCGTTTATTGAATATGCTGGGGGCGTGCAGAGCAGTATAGCCCAAGGCAGCTCCTGCCTGTGTTGCTCAATGTACTTAGTTCAAAGTTTTGCAAATGTAGTGTTAATAGATGTTACACTAAAAAATAAAGGAGAGGGAGGGTTGGTGGAATAGAGGGGACTCGTGGTCAGGTGTTAGGAAAACACTTCTTACTTATACCCCTCTAGGAAATGGAGTAGTACATTAGTTAAATACTCTGAGACATTTTCCCATAAAATAAATACTTTATTTAACCTAGAGATTCTAGTTCTTATTTGACCACAACAGTGGCCACAACAGTGAGAGGCCTGCGTACCGTGAAAAAAAAAAAATGGGCAGAGGATCTGAATAAACATTTTTCCAAAGAAGACATACAGGTGGCCAACAGGTGCATGAAAAGATGCTCAACGTCACTAATCATCAGGGAAATGCAAATCAAAACCACAATAAGATACCATCTCACACCAGTCAGAATGGCCATCATCAAAAGGAACACAAGTAACAAATGTTGTGGAGGAGGTGGAGAAAAGGGAACTCTTGCTCACCATTGGTGGGTGTGTAAATTGGTGTAGCCACTGGAAAACAGTCTGGAGGTTCCTCAAAAAAATGGTGATCCAGCAGTTCCACTGCCGGGTATTTTTCTGAAGGAAATGAAGACTTATTGAAAAACATATCTGCACCCCCATGTTCATTGCAGCATTGTTTACAATAGCCAAGATATGGAAACAACCTAAGTGTCCACTGATGGATGAATGGATAAGAAAGATGTGGCATGCATATATATATATATATATATATATATATATATATATATATATATATACATATATACATATATATACACACACACACTACACATATACATATACCTATACATAATGCAATATTTTTCAGCCATAAAAAAGAAGGAATTTTTTCCATTTGTGACAACTTGGATGGACCTTAAGGACATTATGTTAAGTGAAATAAATCAGATGAGAAAGACATATACTGTATGATCTCACTTGAAATCTAAAACAAAACAAAAAACAAAAAGTAAACACCAAACTCATAGAAACAGAGAACAGATTGGTGATTGCCAGAGGGGCTGGAGAGGGCAAAATGGGTTAAGGTGGTCAAAAGGTACAAACTTGAAGTTATAAAGTAAGTAAGTCCTGAGGATGTAATGTACAGCATGGTGACTATAGTTAATAGTACCATATTGCTTATTTGAAAGTGGCTAAGAGAGTAGATCTTAAAAGTTTGCATCACAAGAAAAAAGTCTGTAACTGTACCTGGTGATGGATGTTAACAAAACTTATTGTACTGATCATTTCATAAAATATACATATATCAAATCATTGTAATGATATATGTCAATTATATCACAATAAAAATACTTTATTGACCAGATAGTATATTCAAATGGTACAATACTCAAAAGTACAAAGAGGTATACCCTTATCTTTTCATCACCCAAATTTTCTACAAAGACAACTACATTAAACAATTTCTTACTGGTATTTTCAGGGATATATTAAGTTCATAATAGTGTGTGTGTATGTGTATTTATAGATAGTTTTTAAAAACCTAACTGATAGTATATTATTCATGCTCTTCTGCACATTGCTTTTTTTCTATTAAACATTTATCTGGAGGTCCCAGATATGGCAGAAATATTGAAGCTAATTTATGGATGGTTGAAGATTGGTCAACCGTTTACACCATATTGTCACTTTCCTATTGCCCTTAAGTGAAAACAAGATGTGTTGCTGAAATTTTTGCTCCAGAAATACAAATTAAATAATTAAATGAGGTCTAATCATATGGCTTTTGCTCCTACATTTGTTCCTTTTGCTCTTTGTGTTGTCTTTTTCCTTGAAGTCAAGGAAGGAATAGAGCCTCACTTAGCCACCAGAGAGCTCTGCAAAGAAAAAATAGTGTTAATGAACATTTTTATCCCTTACTCATTTAGAGGAGTCTGGAGCGTGAATCAAACTAACAAAAGGGGAAGTGGTTTTTCCTAATGGCTTTCGCTCTGGAAAGCTAAGGCAGATTTAACAAAAAGATGCCAATAGTCTGATTTGCTGAGGTCCATGCAAACAAGTCCATAAATTGCAGCAGCTCTGGAAAACTGTTCTATTCAAGTCACAGGCAATCAACCTGACACAGCCTTTGGACTCACCTGCTTTCCTTATCTCATAGGCAGTGTTTTTGTCTGTCACTAGGTTTTCACCAAAAATATGTTTAGCCAGATTAAAAGCATTTTTAAACCAACTCAGATGCCAACCTTTATGAATTTGAGATATTCAGCTTCAAATGGGTATGTTTTCAGGGGGTCAGAAATTTCAGCTTCACTGTGGTCTGGGCTAGTTGGCTCTGTTCCTTAGTGGATGTAGCCAAGGTCTGGAGTTAAAGTTCCATGTGGGGCAGAAGAAAAGCTGTTCATTTGCTCTAAATGATGCCATGGATCTCAGCCAGTCTTCCACCGGGTGCAGGAGGTTTTGCTGCAGGCGTTAGAGGCAAGGTAACAGGTGATCTAAGACAGACCTGCCTCATCATTGGGCAAGAATCCAATAAGTGAAAGCACTTATGATTAATTAATTTGTTAAACATCGCCTTAAAATTTTCAAAATGCTCTGTTAATTCTAAAAAACATCCTGAGTGAATAATATAATAATAATATTGACCATGATTATTATTGTTGTTATTATTATTACCATTTTATCTAGTTCAGGAAGCTAGGGATCAGAGAAGTTTAGAAATTGGACAATATTCATATAGCTACAGGGCAAATCCTAACTCAAGTCTGGGTCCTTCAACTCCAAATCATGAATCAGTGACCTCACCGTTATACAGATAGAAAAATCATGTTTCTTAAATCACCTACCTGCTACTCAAACTGACTTCGGCTAGCATCTGTGTTCTTTAATATCATAATCCCATATAAAAAACTTAGGTGGGATACAGTTGTATGTAAATCATGACATATGTTTTTCTTTATTTTTTTAAAATCCCAAATGGTGGCCCGTTATCACACTGTTCTGTTCACTGTTTTTGCCGATTAAACGTGTATGGGGTGGGTGGGGGAAGCTGGATGTGGCAGAAATGTTGCAGCTGCTACATGAATGAGTGAAGGTCGTGTGAGTCATGTCTGCTGAAATATTCAAAAGAAGATTCTTCTTTTCCTCTGCATCATAATTATGAAAGGAAGACTAAGGGTTTTATAAGAAACACTTTGTCTCAAGAAAAGTTCCAGGGCTGTTGAGGATTTGATCCCATGATTTCATGCTCAAATGCGAAACTTATAAAGGGGTGAGCAGGGGTTTCATTCGTGTTCAAGCTATTTGAGCTGAGCCAGCTGTTTCCAGAGCAAAGATTATAATGCAGGAAGTTCATGTGCTAAAAGAAAATGCCAGAGTACAACAGTGAGGAATGGTAATTATATTCCCTGTAGATAATGCTTCTTAAACTCGGGGCATAAAGATGTCTGCAGTGCGAACAAGGCCAGGGCCATTTTCCATGTAGCAGGTAACTCATTCCAGCTGTTTGGCCATATCTTCCTCTGCCAGAGCCTTTCCCCAGAGGTCACGTTAGCTCCAGGAGCTCTAAGCTGAATACTCTGAAAGATAGTGATTTTGCAGCCTGGTAGTTTCTTCAAGGAAAAATGTGTTCCCATTACCAAGTCTCTACTACAGGGAACACAAATTCACCTTGATGCTGCACTTTATGGATAAGAACACTTGACCCTGCAGACCCAAGTGGGCTGCATTTTCTGCCACTTCATCGCTGACCACACTTTCCTCAAGACATTTGATTGCAGCAAAATATAAAGGCATTTGTCCAAAATTTTTGAGACCCACCCAAGGGCCAGATAAATGTCGTCATGTTTATCTTCTGGAATCAGGGCTTAGGGACAGGGTTAAGGGAAAGATCTCTCCCGTTTCAAATCAAGTTTACTGGAAATGAAGCAGTGAAGCAATCGTACTTCACACAAAATGCTGTGTTTCTGGCTCTGTGAGACATGATCGTCAGGCATGCTGTAATGACTCTTCAGTTGTCTTACCTTTGAATGTCGTACACTTGTCTTACTTATATTCTTGGATACAGTATTGCAGAGGACAAAAATTACCAACTTGGGCAAGGCAGGTTTGCTTAGATCTCTCTGGTTGTGGGTACCTAACACTGACAAATCTATGTTTTTTAAATCCGGGGTAAGTACATATCCAGCAGTCTGAAGTATGCATCCTTGTACGTGTTTGAGTCATTTTTATAATTCTCTGGAGATGAGAACAAACTTGTAGCAGTAAGTACTTTAAAAAACAAACTACCAACACATTATGAGTGTGTAAACTGTTGCAAATTATACCAAATTCAGAAAATAAGGAGACTAGAAAGTAATGTAAGTCGTGGTATCATTGGCCCCTCACCCATCCCCCATGAGACAAATATGCATTGTATGTTGAACCTAACACTTACACATGGTTGATTTGGCAGCCCCCATCTGGTGGATGGTATTCACTGTTCTCCTGGACACACGATGCTCTTCACTCCTCTTTGACTTTGCACAAAGTGTTCCCTCTTGTGGATATTGTATTCCTCTTACTTCATTTATTAAAATCTTACTTTGGAGGAAACTATTATTTATCTCCCCTTTCTAGAAACCATCTTCAGTATTAGTTGAATGTGGAGCTGGACATGTGGCTCCCCAGAATAAACACTACATTTTTCAGTTTCTCTTGCATTGAGATGTGACCCTGTGACTAAGTCCTGGCCAATGGCTTATAAGTAGAAGTGTCCAGTAGCAGCATCTGGAAATCTCCCTTATTATTCTTTGCCCCTTTTCTCTCCGCTGCTGACCAGCATGGAGACAAGGTGGCTGGAGCTGGGGGAGCTATCTCGGTGGCATTGTGCTTGGAGTTAATGCTTCGTGAAGCATTAGGTAGAGGGAGCCTGAATCCCTGATACAGACATAGGCTGCCCAGCGCTGGATGCCTGCCCTTTGACTTAGAAGTTTGTTTTTCTCTACAATCTAAAGTATTTAAACCATTGTTGTTTTGGGGTTTCTGTCATTCATAGTGAACTTCATTCTAACAAAATCGACTGCCTTATGCTTTAAAGCCTTTTTTTTTTTTTTTTTTACCATGTCACATGGCTTTGTGGGCCCTTAGTTCCCCAACCAGGGATCGAACCTGGGCCCTCGGCAGTGAAAGCATGGCGTCCTAACCACTGGACTGCCAGGGAATTCTCTAAAGCTCTTTTTAATGCCAGTGTCATGTGTAGGAATACAGAGCTCTGGGCGAAGGCCATTGATTGCCCCAAATTTCTTGAGTGCATGGAGGTCTTTTTGGCTCTCTCTTCTTTTCTCGTAGACTCCTCAAAGCCCCCTCTTCTCCAGTCTCCCTCTCTAGTCAGTGTTCTTATTTTCAGAGCTGAGCATCATCCCTTTTAAGGAATTTTCTGGAATACCAGGTTTTTACTTTGAAACAAGCTTGTAACATGGTGGCCCAGAGGCCTCATCTCTAGCTCATTTGACCTCTCACCTCCAGTCCTCTAGAAACTCTGTGGGATATTAGAAGCTCATGCTCCCTAAGTCTACTGGCCCGTAACCTGTATCTTCATCTGTGATTCCAGGGCCCTCAGTGTCCCTTCCGTGCTCCCCAGTGCTCTCTTCCCCACTCTCTGTGGTTTCCAGGCCCCACACCAGGGCTTCAGGCACATCCCCTGTGCCTCTCTAGCACTCCTGAGCCCTCACTGTGACAACAATCAGTGTAAGACATCCTGTAGTCACATTTCAGGGCTCCAGGATTCATTCACACTTATACCCCAGAGGCCTTTTTCAATGCAGAGATCAATACCTGGCTCCATCCGTCTTGATGCTTTCTATATGGTCAGGTTAGCTTTATCAGAATCTCTCACAGTCAATTTTTATTTTTATTTTTTTTTTGCTGGATGGTAAAAGTAATAAATACTGTAGAAAATGTGGAAATACAGAAACATATAGAGGCAAAAATGAGTCTCTCAATCTCTTAACCTAGAGGGAAGCATATCTAACATATTTATTTCCTTACAGCCTCTGTGTGTGTGTTTGTACATTCTTAATTTTACAGTGGTAATCTCATACTTCCTATGCAATTTTGTGTCTGTCTCTCTACCCGCCAATTTATCTACCTATCTCTCTGTCTGTAGCTACAGAACACTCCAGTCTGTAGATAATGCTAGAATTTACTTAACCAGTTTCTTATTGTTTAATACTTATTTTTCCCTATTTTATACATGGTTATCAATAGTATTGTGATTAATATTTATGTGGACAAAAATTTTTCCCCTTTAGATTATTTCTTTAGGCTTGACTCATTGAAGGTCAAAGAATTCTAGATTCTTAGAAGGTTTAAGGGCCCTTGATACATATTGCAAATGGCTTAAGCTATAACACCTCACTCCCCTAATAATGTCTCACCACTCTCTTGTATGCCTAGAATTTTTGTATTAAAAATATTTACCAATGTTAAGGTTAAAAAACATCATCTCATTTAAAAAATTTGCATTTCTTTGATTACAACTGAAGTTGAATTATTTTTGTTGTTCATTATTAATTTGTATTTCTTTTAAGTTTCT
Source organism: Mesoplodon bidens (assembly GCF_964165515.1). Classification (NCBI taxonomy): domain Eukaryota; kingdom Metazoa; phylum Chordata; class Mammalia; order Artiodactyla; family Ziphiidae; genus Mesoplodon; species Mesoplodon bidens. Next base: position 84,346,565 of record NC_138162.1, read on the forward strand.
TTATGTCCTTAATGATTTATCTGGGATCATCATTCTTAAAATTTGAGGAAACAATTTAAAAAAGAATTTTAACCCTTTGCTTCTCCTATTTAATGAATATATTTTCCCCCCAGTTTTCTTTTTCTTTTTTTAAAATATAAATTTATTTATTTGTTTTTGGCTGTGTTGGGTCTTTGTTGCTGCACGTGGGCTTTCTCTAGTTGCGGCGAGCAGGGGCTACTCTTCAATGCGGTGCGTGGGCTTCTCATTGCGGTGACTTCTGTTGCGGAGCACAGGCTCTAGGTGTGGGCTTCAGTAGTTGTGGCACATGGGCTCAGTAGTTGTGGCTTGTGGGCTCTAGAGCTTAGGCTCAGTAGTTGCAGCTCACAGGCTTAGTTGCTCCGTGGCATGTGGGATCTTCCAGACCAGGGCTCAAACCCATGTCTTAACCACGGCACCACCAGGGAAGTCCCTCCCCCAGTTTTCAATTTGCCTTTTAATTTGGCTCATGATAGGTTTGATTAACACCCATGTAAATGATTATGGAATCAAATGCATATTTTTCTGGCACTTTTCATATATTTTAACTTTAGAAAATCTTTCTCCACCCCTCACCCCCAAAGCTAACCGTTAGTAACTCAGAAATTCTCACTTTTCTCCACTTGTTAACAGTGATACTTTCATTAAATTCTATTAAATTTCCTGTCTCCCAGGGATCTGTTTTGGGCTTTCATTCAGTCTCATTTATCTTTTCATTCTTGTATCATATTATTACCTTCATTATTATAGATCTACAACTAATAAATTATTTCATCCCATAATTACTGAACATCTAATTATTGAACATCTACGTTCAACATCCATTGAACGTCAGAAACTGTGCTTGACATGAGGATACAGCAGTGCACTAGGTGGACATAGTTCCTGCCCTCACATTCATGGTTTCTAGTGCAGGAAACTGGAGAGTAACTGACATTTTACATATCAACCCAGTGAAACATGAGCAATGAGAAGAGAGGCACAAGGTATTGAAAGAACATACGGTAAGGGTCTACCCCAGGCTTGAAGTCAGTGAGGCCTCCTAGAGGAGGAACACCTAAGTTTAGCCCTGAGGTTTATGGTAGGCAGTCACATATATAAGAGAGAAGTTGAAGATGAATGGAACAGCAGCTAGAAAGCCGAAAGGTCAATAGAGAGCCTGATGCATTTGAGAAATTGAAAGTACTTCTGTGTGCCTAGAACAGAGTGCAGAAGGTTGGTTCTGGACAGGGGACTGACCAGTCAACAGGGGACAAACCACATTAAGGATCATGGCCTTTAACCTGACGGTCATTCGGAATCATTGAAAAGGTGTAGGTAAGAGTGACTTGGGGCTTCCCTGGTGACGCAGTGGTTAGGAATCCGCCTGCCAATGCAGGGGACACGGGTTCGAGCCCTGGTTCAGGAAGATCCCACATGCTGCAGAGCAGCTAGGCCCGTGCGCCACAACTACTGAGCCTGCGCTCTAGAGCCCGCGCACGTAGAGCCGGTGCTCCAAGATGAGAGAGGCCACCGCAATGAGAGGCCCGCGCACGGCAATGAAGAGTAGCCCCCGCTCACTGCAACTAAAAAGAAAGCCCACGCACAGCAACAAAGACCCAACGCAGCCAAAAGTAAATTAATTAATTTAAAAAAAGAGTGACTTCACCAGATTCACATATAAGTAAGATCTGTCTGGCTGCAATAAGGAGGATCAGCTGGAGTGGATGCAAAAAATTGTGGCAGGAAAATCAGTTCTAATAAATCAGAAGAAAAATGATGCAGGTATGAGCTAGGATATTGGCACCACAAATAAAAAGATTTGGATGGATTTGACAAAGGTGGTATATTTGGATGATATTTGGGAGGTAAAATTAACAGAAATTAGTAATTGATTAGACATGTAAAATAAGAAGGTGGGAAGAATCAGAGCTGACACCACAGGGCCATTGGGTACACATTGATTCCATTCACTGAGAGGGAATGCAAGAAAGATGAGTAAGACATGGGAGATGACATTTTTTGTATATGTCAAGTTTGAGATGTGTGTGGTACACCCAAAACTACATGTCCAATAGGCTGTTGAAGTCTGGATTAAAGTGAGATGATCTGGAGTGCAGATTTGGGTGTCTTCAGTATTTAAAGAGTGGATTAAGCTGTAAGACTGAATGTGATCTCCCAGGCAGGGTCCACAGAGTGAAAATAGCAGAGGATCCAAAGAACATGAAGATTGAAGGTGCAAGCAGAGGATGGAGAGCCACAAAATGAGACAGAACAAGCCGCCAGAGGGAGGGCAGAGAAACGGGAGAGTGTGGTGTCTTAGAAGTAGAGGGAAGATTGTTTCTTAGAAAAGGGGACTGATGATATTGTCAGATACTCCTGTGATAATCAGTAACATCCTGTGATAAAGACTGTAAAATTGTCCTTGGCTTTAGCAACAAGTATGTTGCCGTGAAGGGAACAGTTTTGGTGGCCTAGAGAGAGGGCACAAGAGAGATTGCAGTGAACTGCAGAGTAAACGGAAAGGAAGGAAATGGATATGGACAGTGTTGACAACTCTAAAAATTATGACTATTAAGAACAGAAGAGAGTGATAGCTAAAAGGAGGTGTGAGAACAATGCAAATCAGTCTTTCCATCCAGGAATATTTTTATGACTCTCCTTCTATTTTCTCAAATTTTTGTAGTTCTCTGGAAAGTTTACAGCTCTCTGTGCGATTTTGCAAGTTTCTTGTTATGGTTGTTCCTGGCTAACTGATACTTTTTTCTCTTATTTTAAATATAATTTTAAAATTCTTATGACCTCATAGTTACTATACAGCTATTGCTGGTATACAAGAATAATATAGGGCTTCCCTGGTGGCGCAGAGGTTGAGAGTCCACCTGCCGATGCAGGGGACACGGGTTTGTGCCCCGGTCCGGGAAGATCCCACATGCTGCGGAGCGGCTGGGCCCGTGAGCCATGGCCGCTGAGCCTGCGCGTCTGGAACCTGTGCTCCACAACGGGAGAGGCCACAACAGTGAGAGGCCCGCGTACCGCAAAAAAAAAAAAAAAAAAGAATAATATAGATTTCTTAGATAGAGAGATGAGATAGATAAATATAATTATCTTGTTTCCCTCCACTCTATTGAAATCTCATATCATTTAATATATTATTATATTATTTATTAATAATAATTTGATATATTATTTTAATAGTTAAAATTGATTATCTTGAGTTTTCTGTGTATGTAAGTACTGATGATTTATTTATTTATTATTATTATAAGTGTTTTATGTCATTTCCTCCCATGGTTTTAAGGGAAGGAACTATGCCTTAGAATATAAAATTATAAGAGACCTTGGAAATCACCTAGACTAATGTTTTCATTTTTAGAAAAGAGCTGAGGTTAAGAGCAGTTAAGTCTCTACAGTCATTCTTGTGTTTTCCTGGTACTGTTACAACACCATAAAATAAATGTACATTCACTTTCCCCAGAACATGTCAGCTTTAGGATGGGGGAGAGAATATTAAAGGTTTATATTATATTAATTATAGTAATAAAATATAACTAATTGAGTGGAACCTCCAGCAACATTTTCAGAAGCTAATTAAATTTTACTCTTGCTGTTGGTGCCAACATGCACTGCTTGGTGGCCTTGACTGGTTCATACTGCTTCTCCCATCTCAGCAAGATCACATAGGTGGATTTTTTGCCATCACCACTCTCAGGTTGCCACCTCTCACAGGAAAGAAAGTGTTCTCTCCCTTTCTATTGGCACTTACACTTTTTTCACTGATTTTGCAAAGCAGCATCCCCACTGCCAACAAATGTGGTACAGGTTCCCAGGCCCTAGGTTGGAGGCCCTTTGAAAGGCCTCCTGTTGCTATGGACTGAATGTTTGTGTCCCCTCAAATTCAGGTTGAGGCACTAATCTGCAATGCGATAGTATTTGGAGGTGGAACCTTTGGGAGACAGTTAGGTTTAGATGAAGTCATGAAGGGTGGAGCCTCCATGATGGGATTAGTGCCTTTATAAGAAGAGACCAGAGAGCTTTTGCTCTCTCTCTCTCTCCCTCTCACCAAGTAAAAATATACAGCACAATGGCTGGCGGCTGTCTCTGTAAACCGGGAAGATGGCCTTCAACAGACATTAAATCTGCTAGCACCTTGAGCTTGGACTTTTCAGTCACTAGAACTGTGAGAAACAAATGTTTGTTGTTTAAGCCATCCAGTGCATGGTGTTTTGTTATAACAGCCCAAACTGCTATAGAAAGACACAGCTCCTCCTTTAAATACTTAAAAGCCACATTTATTGAACCATAATTTATGTATAAAAAGGACCTAGGTATATCTTGACAAATGTATATATCTCTGTAACCATTCCAGTCAAGCCATAGAACATTTCTGTCACCCCAAATTCCCCTGTGTCCCTTTGCTGTCAGTGCTTCCTCTTCCCACCTCCACTGCATTTCCAGGAAACCAGTGATATGCTTTCTGTTACTATAGATTAATTTCGTTCATTCTGTAATCCCAAATAAATGTATTATAAACTATGTGATATGTTTTTTTTTTTTTACTAAGAATGATTTTTTAGTTTATTAATGTAAAGTGGTCAGTAGTTACCTCCATTTTGTTTCCATTTATGAATATACCACAATTTGTTTATCCACTCGTTGATGGAAGGACATTGGCCTTTTTCTAATTTTTGGCTAATATAAGTAAGTATACTGTGGGTAATCATTTATAAAACATTTCTCACAGGTAAATACTCTGGACTAAAACTGCTGGATTGCAAGCTAACTGTACACATTTCTTTGCCCCTTTCCTCTTCCAAAATGCTTGTAGATTTTTTTTAACATCTTTATTGGAGTATAATTGCTTTACAATGGTGTGTTAGTTTCTGCTTTATAACAAAGTGAATCAGCTATACATATACATATATCCCCATATCTTGTCCCTCTTGCATCTTCCACCGACCCTCCCTATCCCACCCCTATAGGTGGTCACAAAGCACTGAGCTGATCTCCCTGTGCTTTGCGGCTGTTTCCCACTAGCTATCTATTTTACATTTGGTAGTGTGTATATGTCCATGCCACTCTCACACTTTGTCCCAGCTTACCCTTCCCCCTCCCCGTGTCCTCAAGACCATTCTCTACATCTGCATCTTTATTCCTGTCCTGCCACTAGGTTCTTCAGAACCTTTTTGGTTTTTTTTTTTTAGATTCCATATATATGTGTTAGCGTACGGTATTTGTTTTTCTCTTTCTGACTTACTTCACTATGTATGACTATAGGTCCATCCACCTCACTACAAATAATTCAATTTCATTTCTTTTTATGGCTGAGTAATATTCCATTGTATATATGTACCACATCTTCTTTATCCATTCATCTGTTGATGGACACTTAGGTTGCTTCCATGTCCTGGCTATTGTAAATACAGCTGCAATGAACATTGTGGTACATGACTCTTTTTGAATTATGGCTTTCTCAGGGTAGATGCCCAGTAGTGGGATTGCTGGGTCATATGGTATTTCTATTTTTAGTTTTTTAAGGAACCTCCATACTGTTCTCCATAGTGGCTGTTTCAATTTACATTCCCACCAACAGTGCAAGAGGGTTCCCTTTTCTCCACACCCTTTCCAGCATTTGTTGTTTGTACATTTTCTGATGATGCCCATTCTGACTGGTGTGAGGTGATACCTCATTGTAGTTTTGATTTGCATTTCTCTAATGACTAGTGATGTTGAGCATCCTTTCATGTGTTTGTTGGCAATCTGTATATCTTCTTTGGAGAAATGTCTATTCAGGTTTTCTGCCCATGTTTGGATTGGGTTGTTTCTTTTTTTAATATTGAGCTGCATGAGCTGCTTGTAAATTTTGGAGATTAATCTTTTGTCAGTTGCTTCATTTGCAAACATCGTCTCCCAATCTGAGGGTTGTCTTTTCGTCTTGTTTATGGTTTCCTTTCCTGTGCAAAAGCTTTTACGTTTCATTAGGTCCCATTTGTTTATTTTTGTTTTTATTTCCATTTCTCTAGGAGATGGGTCAAAAAGGATCTTGCTGTGATTAATGTCATAAAGTGTTCTGCCTATGTTTTCTTCTAAGAGTTTTATAGTGTCTGGCCTTACATTTAGGTCTTTACTCCATTTTGAGTTTATTTTTGTGCATGGTGTTAGGGAGTGTTCTAATTTCATTCTTTTACACGTAGCTGTAAAGTTTTCCCAGCACCACTTATTGAAGAGACGGTCTTTTCTCCATTGTATATTCTTGCCTCCTTTGTCAAAGATAAGGTGACCATATGTGTGTGGGTTTATCTCTGGGCTTTCTACCCTGTTCCATTGATCTCTATTTTTGTGTTTATGCCAGTACCATACTGTCCTGATTACTGTAGCTTTGTAGTATAGTCTGAAGTCAGGGAGCCTGATTCCTCCAGCTCCATTTTTCTTTCTCAAGATTGCTTTGGCTATTTGGGGTCTTTTGTGTTTCCAAACAACTTATGAAATTTTTTGTTCTAGTTCTTTGAAAGATGCCATCGGTAGTTTGATAGGGATTGCATTGAATCTGTAGATTGCTTTGGGTAGTATAATCATTTTCACAATGTTGATTCTTCCAATCCAAGAACACAGTATGTCTCTCCATCTGTTTGTATCATCTTTAATTTCTTTCACCAGTGTCTTATAGTTTTCTGCATACAGGTGTTTTTTCTCCTTAGGTAGGTTTATTCCTAGGTATTTTATTCTTTTTGTTGCAGTGGTAAATGGGAATGTTTCCTTAATTTCTCTTTCAGATTTTCCATCATTAATGTATAGGAATGCAAGAGATTTCTGTCCATTAATTTTGTATCCTGCTACTTTACCAAATTCATTGATTAGTCCTAGTAGTTTTATGGTCGCATCTTTAGGATTCTCTGTGTGTAGTATCATGTCAACTGAAAATGGTGACAGCTTTACTTCTTCTTTTCAGATTTGGATTCCTTTTATTTCTTTTTCTTCTATGATTGCTGTGGCTAAAACTTCCAACACTATGTTGAATAAGAGTGGTGAGAGTGGGCAACCTTGTCTTGTTCCTGATCTTAGTGGAAATGGTTTCAGTTTTTCACCATTGAGAATGATATTGGCTGTGGGTTTGTCTTATATGGCCTTTATTATGTTGAGGTAAGTTCCCTGTATGCCTACTTTCTGGAGGGTTTTTATCATAAATGGGTGTTGAATTTTGTTGAAAACTTTTTCTGCATGTATTGAGATGATCATATGGTTTATATTCAGTTTGTTAATATGGTTTATCACATTGATTGATTTGTGTATATTGAAGAATCCTTGTGTTCTTGGGATAAACCCCACTTGTTCATGGTGTATGATCCTTTTAATGTGCTGTTGGATTCTGTTTGCTAGTATTTTGTTGAGGATTTTTGCATCTATGTTCATCAGTGATATTGGCCTGTAGTTTTCTTTCTTTGTGACATCCTTGTCTGGTTTTGGTATCAGAGTGATGGTGGCCTTGTAGAATGAGTTTGGGAGTATTCCTCCCACTGCTATACTTTGGAAGAGTTTGAGAAGGATAGGTGTTAGCTCTTCTCTAAATGTTTGATAGAATTCGCCTGTGAAACCATCTGGTCCTGGGCTTTTGTTTGTTGGAAGATTTTTAATCACAGTTTTAATTTCAGTGCTTGTAATTGGTCTCTTAATATTTTCTATTTCTTCCTGGTTCAGTCTCGGAAGGTTTTGCTTTTCTAAGAATTTGTCCATTTCTTCCAGGTTGTCCATTTTATTGGCATAGAGTTGCTTGTAGTAATCTCTCATGATCTTTTGTATTTCTGTAGTGTCAGTTGTTACTTCTCCTTTTTCATTTCTAATTCTATTGATTTGAGTCTTCTCCCTTTTTTTCTTCATGAGTCTGGCTAATGGTTCATCAATTTTGTTTATCTTCTCAAAGAACTAGCTTTTAGTTTTATTGATCTTTGCTGTCATTTCCTTCATTTATTTTTCATTTATTTCTGATCTGATCTTTATGATTTCTTTCCTTCTGCTAACTTTGGGGTTTTTTGTTCTTCTTTCTCTAATTGTTTTAGGTGTAAGGTTAGGTTGTTTATTTTATATGTTTCTTGTTTCTTGAGGTTGGATTGTGTTGCTATAAACTTCCCTCTTAGAACTGCTTTTGCTGCATTGCATAGGTTTTGGGTCATCGTGTTTTCATTGTCATTTGTTTCTAGGTATTTTTGATTTCCTCTTTGATTTCTTCAGTGATCTCTTGGTTATTTAGTAGTGTATTGTTTAGCCTCAATGTGTTTGTATTTTTTACAGTTTTTTTCCTGTAATTGATCTAGTCTTAACAGCCTTGTGGTCAGAAAAGATACTTGATACGATTTCAATTTTCTTAAATTTACCAAGGCTTGATTTGTGACCCAAGATATAATCTATCCTGGAGAATGTTCCATAAGTAATTGAGAAGAAAATGTATTCTGTTGTTTTTGGATGGAATGTCCTATAAATATCCATTAAGTCCATCTTGTGTAGTGTATCATTTAAAGCTTGTGTTTCCTTACTTATTTTCATTTTGGAAGATCTGTCCATTGGTGAAAGTGGGGTGTTAAAGTCCCCTACTAGTATTGTGTTACTGTTGATTTCTCCTTTTATGGCTGCTAGCATTTGCCTTATGTACTGAGGTGCTCCTATGTTGGGTACATAAATATTTACCATTGTTGTATCTTCTTCTTGGATTGATCCCTTGATCATTATGTAGTGTCCTTCCTTGTCTCTTGTAACAGTCTTTATTTTAAAGTCTATTTTATCTGATATGAGTAATGCTACTCCGGCTTTCTTTTGATTTCCATTTGCATGGAATATCTTTTTCCATCCCCTCACTTTCAGTCTGTATGTGTTCCTAGGTCTGAAGTGAGTTTCTTGTAGACAGCATATATACGGGTCTTGTTTTTGTATCCATTCAGCCAGTCTGTGTCTTTTGGTGGGAGCATTTAATCCATTTACAGTAATTTAAGGTAATTATCAATATGTATGTTCCTATGACCATTTTCTTAATTGTTTTGTGTTCGTTATTGTAGGTCTTTTCCTTCTCTTGTGTTTCGTGCCCAGAGAAGTTCCTTTAGCATTTGTTTTAAAGCTGGTTTGGTGGTGCTGAATTCTCTTAGCTTTTGCTTGTCTGTAAAGGTTTTAATTTCTCAGTCGAATCTGAATGGGATCCATGCTGGGTAGAGTAATCTTGGTTGTAGGTTTTTCCCTTTCATCACTTTACATATGTCCTGCCACACCCTTATGTCTTGCAGAGTTTCTGCTGAAAGATCAGCTGTTAACCTTATGGGGATTCCCATGTATGTTATTTGTTGCCTTTCTCTTGCTGCTTTTAATATTTTTTCTTTGTATTTAATTTTTGATAGTTTGATTATTATGTGTTTTGGCATGTTTCTCCTTGGATTTATCCTGTATGGGACTCTCTGCCCTTCCTGGACTTGACTGACTATCTCCTTTCCCTTATTAGGGAAGTTTTCAACTATAATCTCTTCAAATATTTTCTCAGACCTTTTCTTTTTCTCTTCTTCTTCTGGGACCCCTAATATGAATGTTGGTGCATTTAATGTTGTCCCAGAGGTCTCTGAGACTGTCCTCAATTCTTTTCATTCTTTTTGGTTCATTCTGCTCTGTGGTAATTATTTCCACCATTTTATCTTCCAGGTCACTTATCCATTCTTTTGCCTCAGTTATTCTGCTATTGATTCCTTCTAGGGAATTTTAAATTTCATTTACTGTGTTGTTCATCACTGTTTGGTTGCTCTTTAGTTCTTCTAGGTCCTTGTTAAACGTTTCTTGTATTTTCTCCATTCTATTTCCAAGATTTTCGATCATCTTTACTATCATTACTCTGAATTCATTTTCAGGTAGTCTGCCTATTTCCTCTTCATTTGTTTGGTCTGGTGGGTTTTTACCTTGCTCCTTCATCTGCTGCATATTTCTCTATCTTCTCATTTTGCTTAACTTACTGTGTTTGGGGTCTCCTTTTCACAGGCTGTAGGTTCAGAGTTCCCGTTGTTTTTGGTATCTGCCCCCAGCGAGTAAGGTTGGTTCAGTGGGTTGTGTAGGCTTCCTGGTAGAGGGGACTGGTGCCTGTGTTCTGGTGCATAAGGCTGGATCTTGTCCTTCTGGTGGCAAAGACCAAGTCCGGTGTTGTGTTTTGTGGTGTCTGTGAACTTATTATGATTGTAAGCAGCCTCTCTGCTAATGGGTGGGTGTATGTTCCTGTCTTGCTGGTTGTTTGGCATGGGGTGTCTAGCACTGGAGCTTGCTGGTCGTTGTGTGGAGCTGGGTGTTAGCGTTGAGATGGAGATCTGTGCGAGAGCTCGCGCCGACTGATTTTGCATGGGGCTGGGAGGTCTCTGGTGGTTCCATGTCCTGAACTCGGCTCTCCCACCTCAGAGGCTCAGGCCTGACACCCGGCTGAAGCACCAACACCTGTCAGCCACATGGGTCAGAAGAAAAGGGAGAAAAAGAAAGAAAAAAATAAAATAGTTATTAAAATAAAAAATAAAACCAAATATTATTAAAATAAAAAAATTAAAAAGTAATTAAAAAAAGAAAGAAGAGAGCAACCAAACAAATAAACAAATCCACCAATCATAACAAGCACTAAAAAACTATGCTAAAAAAAAAATGGACAGAGAGAACCCTAGGACAAATGTTAAAAGCAAAGGTATGTAGACAAAATCACACAAAGAAGGATACACATACACACTCACAAAAAGAGAAAAAGGAAAAAAAATATGTATGAAAAAAGGAAGAGAGCAACCAAATCAATAAACAAATCTACCAATGATAATAAGCTCTAAATACTAAACTAAGATAAACATAAAACAACAAACAAATTAGATGCTAAAAGCAAACCCCAAGTCTACAGTTGCTCCCAAAGTCCACCGCCTCAGTTTTGCGATGATTCTTTGTCTGTTCAGGTATTCCACAGATGTAGGGTACATCAAGTTATTTGTGGAGATTTAATCCCCTTCCTGAGGGTGCCCGGAGAAATTTCCCTTTCTGTTTGTTTGCCAGCTCCTAGGGTTCAGCTTTGGATTTGGCCCTGCCTCTGCATGTAGGTTGTCTGAGGGCGTCTGTTCTTCACCCAGACAGGAGGGGGTTAAAGGAGCAGCTGATTCGGGGTCTCTGGCTCACTCAGGCCGGGGGAGGGAGAGGTACGGAGTGCGGGGCAAGCCTGTGGCGGCAGAGGCAAGCGTGACGTTGCACCAGCCTGAGGTGCGTGTGCCATGTTTTCTCCCGGGGAAGTTGTCCCTGGATCCCGGGACCCTGGCAGTGGCGGGCTGCACAGGCTCCCTGGAGGGGAGGTGTAGAGAGTGACCTGCACTCGCACACAGGCTTCTTGGTGGCTGCAGCAGCAGCCTTAGCGTCTCATGCCCGTCTCTGGGGTCCGCGCTGATAGCCGCGGCTCGCGCCTGTCTTTGGAGCTCGTTTAGGCAGTGATCTGTGTCCCCTCCCCTCACGCACCCCGAAACAATGGTGTCTTGCCTCATCGGCAGGTCCAGACTTTTTACCCAACTCCCTCCTGGCTAGCTCTGGCGCACTAGCCCCCTTCAGGCTGTGTTCATGCAGCCAACCCCAGTCCTCTCCCTGGGGTCTGACCTCCGAAGCCCGAGCCTCAGCTCCCAGCCCCCTCCTGCCCTAGCAGGTGAGCAGACAAGCCCCTTAGGCTGGTGAGTGCTGGTTAGCACTGATCCTCTGTGCGGGAATCTCTCCTCTTTGCCCTCCACACCCCACCCCCACAGTCTCTGCCAGCTAAGGGGCTTCCTAGTGTGTGGAAACCTTTCCTCCTTCACAGCTCCCTCCCAGAGGTGCAGGTCCCGTCCCTATTCTTTTGTCTCTGTTTTTTTCTTTTTTCTTTTGCCCTACCCAGGTATGTGGGGAGTTTCTTGCCATTTGGGAAGTCTGAGGTCTTCTGCCAGTGTTCAGTAGTTGTTCTGCAGGAGTTGTTCCACATGTAGATGTATTTTTGATGTATTTGTGGGGAGGAAGGTGATCTCCATGTCTTACTCCTCCGCCAACTTGAAGTTCCTCCTTCGCTTGTAGATTTTTATTTCTTCATGTAATTCTGTCAAGTTTCACTGTCTACATCCTGAATGAATGTTATTAGAGGGATACAAGTACAGAATTCGAATAAATTTTGGGGGGAGTTGTTCCTTTTATCATTGCATAAGACTTTCCTTTTTCTAATAATATTTTTTCCTAAAACTCTATTTTGCCTGATATTAGTATTGCTTTCTTTGGTTAATGTTTTAGTGGTGTGTTCTACTATTTCTATCATTGTAAATATATATAAACATTTCCTTAAAAATGATATATGACCACAGTTTAAAAACCCAAATTGTGCCACAATGTTCAACGAAATCCTGAAGTCCTCTTTCTTACCATCCCCCAACCACAGTCCTCCAGAGGCAAATAAAATTATTTTCTGTTCCATATTTACCTTCATATTTTAAAATACAGTATTTAAAATATAATTAAAAATTTTTTTTCTTTTGGAGCATTATCTACTGATTTCCAAGTATGGTGGATGAGGACCTATTCACCTACATCTGTTCACCCATCCTCCTACTATGGACAGTCACAATTCTTGGTTAAATCATTATTCAGAGTTTTTATCTCATGAGTATTTCATATTGTTTACATCTGAAACATAATATTGTTTTACAGTTGCATTTGCATTTAATTTTTGCATAATGCTATTCCTCCCAGTATCAACAACTGCTTCATTTTGCTGTTTTCTTTAAAAAGCTGTTACTATTTCTTCCTCAGAGCTTTCAACATGGTCATACGTTTTGGATAATCCATCTATTCCATTTTCTTTCTTTGTGATGTGCTTTCTGGAGCCCTCCATTTTTCTCCATTAATCTGGACTTTTGGGTCCAGACTGAATTTTGGATGTCTTTTTTTCTTCTTCTCAGCCTTGTATTTAGCTTCTTGATTCATTTTTGTGCTGCTTTACCCTCCTCCTTAACAGGATTTCTGTCTCTTCTGGCCCAATATACATACCATACCAATTCATACTTACTCAGTTCACCTCCAATTTCTGAAATAAGTACAAATCCTCCTTCTTTGTTTTTTGTTTTCAAATTGCAAGTGACAATGGAGGAAGAGGGTAAAAAGACTGTTTAAGGGTTTTAAGCATGGGAGCAGTGTGTCAAGAATTTTGCTTTAGACCATTACTAGAAAATGAGGGGGCAGCTGTGGATGCAGCTACTACCATAGTCTAGTCACGAGAGGATGGTGCCCACTCAGACTTAGGTGCTAGTAGTGGAGAAAACTGGACATATTGAAAAGATATAAAAGAAGCAGCATGCATAGGGCTTGGTGATTGGATGGTGATGGGGGGAGGGCTATGAGAGGTCAAGGATGACTCCGAGGATTCTGGCTGGATGGGCAATGGTGCCATTTACCGAGATGTGGAATACTGGAGGTCATGGATGAGAAGGAGAAAGAAGAGATGGATGAAGAGACCATGTGCAAGTGATAGTGATGCGACCTACTGTAGACCAGCCATTTGTTGTGTATATTTTCTAAATGTGCTAACTTTTTGAAGCCGTGGGTAACAGCTAAAACAGACTGGTTCTAGCAGAAATAGGATGGGAAGACCTGTTGTCCTGCCTGTTTGGTCAATGTGGGTGACTATCAGTTAAACCCCACTATTTTTCAAGGATCAAAATACTAGTATAATTGATTACCTCAATTAATTGCTTCTGTTTATTCTCTGGGATACCATTTCCCATTGAATTTTTTTCCCTCATACTCTTCCCTTACAAGTAGAAAAGATCAGCCTATTTAGCAAGCAGATAAGGTTGGAAACAGTGGAGCAGGTACAAAAATAAGATGGAAAACGAAATGTGAAGGGGTGCAGAGCTTGAATTGAAAAAAAACCTAGAAAGAAAAATGCCGTAAGCCAACTTAAGGAGCCAATCAATTTCAATAAGAAATTATTGGGAAAAGAATTTTTTTGAAGGACCTGTAGGGATATTTCACCTTCACAGAGCATGGTGCCAAAAGGCTGCTGGAAAAAAACAAAACAAAACTGTGTAGGCCTATTCAACCAGGCGAAAGGAGAGGGTTATGAAAAATAGGACTGTCACGGGTCTCTAAATTTCTCACAGTTAGAGTGAAACAGGATCAATGATTTCTCTTAGGTCTCATGTGCTTAAGTCACGTAATCTTACAGCATTACGTGTGTGTGTGTGTGTGTGTGTGTGTGTGTGTATTCTGAGTTATAGCATGTGCCTTGAACCACAAGGAAGAAGACCAAGAAGGAGACTTCAGCATTGATCATAGAGGCACAATTGGTATCATTATAGAAATAGAATTGTGTAACAAAATGAGCCAATTCCCCTGTTGAACCCTCATCATTGAGGAAAGATTGTAAAATAACATTTTCTTCCTTCTAAATTATGTGCAGACTAAATCACGCATTTACTAATAAATTCAGACTGCTTTAGTGTCTGATAAATTTATAAGGAATAAGAAGCAATCCTGAAAGACGAATCTACATCTACTGAATTTATGCTTTGCCCACACATTTCTTTGCTATTGTTATTCATTTTATTATTATATTATTATTGAAACATATATTCCCTTCCCAATCCACTATATCTTAATAAAGATGATAGCCTTTTAAAGTAAAGAGATAAAGAATAAAGCACTATTTTTTCTCTTCTCCAGATATGATGCAAAATAGCATGTTGACCAACCAAGAAAACCCTAATACAGTATTCAGATTCATTTCCAACTAAGGGCCTTCTTTGTTGCAGGCATTGTGCAGGTGATAACATACATATTTTCTCATCCAGTAATGTGCATTGGAATTATATTCTCAGAGTCTGAGCAAACCCTGAAGTGTCTCTAGGACTCTTGGTTAGGGTTTTCAAGGGTTGGAAGTTCTGACTATGCTAAAAAATTCAATGCCCACATCATTGAGGAAAATCACACAACTGCAATCAAACTGAGCTCTCTTATTAAGTCATTCTATGACAAAGGTGAAGAATAAAAAATACTCCACTATACCATTGAAATGTATTATCCACATGGTATTAATAACCATGGATGCCTGTTCTCAAATATCAGAATGTTCACTATAATAGAGGCAAAATATTCAGAGGGTATAAAGCATTTTTATTTTGTTTTGGTGATATTAAGTAGTAAACAGGTCTAAACAATGAAGACATAAATTTGCTCAAATGATTTATTTGTTTATTTATGAGTTGGCTTTGGTGCTACTGCTGCCCCAAGGAGATGCTGCATTGGTGTGAATAGTTCTAAATCCATAAAAAGCAGCCGAGACAGCTGACAGATCACGACATTCACAGTCAAACACCTGGGCTCCAAGTGAGGCACTGCTGCTTGAAAACCCCGTGATGCTGACCAATGTCAATTAATCTCGCCTTAAAATGGGCACAATAATAACACCTGGCTGCTGCCTCACGTGATCACTGTGAGGGGTGAAGAAACCAGAGCGCGTGCTTTGTGAATCATAGTCAGACTTGTGTTTCCTTGTCTTTTTTTCTTTCTTTTTGAGTAGAGTGTTTTATCTGAATTGTGACCCCAGTGGTGAACTGACTTTATTGTCGAGTTATCCATAATGTTCATTTGGAAATGAATATTCTGATCTCTTACATTTAGTGTGAATTCAGCTGACAAGCTTGCTGGAAGGGAGGGAAGCAAAGCTGATTCTAGATTCTTACAAAATGAAGCAAATACTGATGCTTGAGGCAAGTTGTTCTGTAGTTTGGCACCATATGTGTTAGTTTTGCTGTAATGATTCAAATGTTTCCCCTGAAGAAAATTTATGTTGGACACACAGCTTTAATTTCATATTCCAAAAAGGCACTCTGGAGTCCGAGCAAGGAGACACTGAGACTCGTAAGACAACCCATCTGTACTCCCTGATTTGTAATCGAGTTTGTTCCCTTGTGGGAATTTCCAGAAACCCTGAGCAGAGAGGCCATAATTCTGTCAACACCTCACGCCACGGGAGCAGGGGTTAGGACTTGATCCCTGGAAGCTGTGATCCCATAACACGGGGCTAGAACATGCAGGCTTGGTAGGATCTGGCCCTGATACTGCAAAAGCCGTTGTCCTGAAGAGCTGTCAAAAGCAGCCAGCTGCCCAGCACCCTGGCTGCTGATGCTGCACTAATGATGCTCAGTGGATGGCCCAGATCTCCAGGGAAGGTGGGAGCCAAACAGTTCTTGCTAAATCACTGAACTGAAGCAGGGAGTGTTTTCAACTGTCTCCTAACACTTGTAGCATATTGTTATGTGAGGTTCTGAGGTCCTTGAAAATCACTTACTGCATGGCTGGGGTGATTGGAATAAGTGAGAATTAAAATGTTGGTGTGACCCCAGTCAGAGGGCTGTGTGTATATTGTGTATATGGGGACCATTCCCTGATGGACTGCTTTCCACTGTCCACCCTTCTTTGCCCTGCTCCAGGCCCTGGGAGGCTGATCTGTAAGGACAATATCAACTGGCTCTCTTACAGTCTGGCTTCAAGTCACATGGCCCAGTGGGAGTCCCAGCAGACATCCATGGAGGGAGGAGTGGGGAAAAGTGTTTCTCTAGTTGTCTGCCTGCAGGGTGGCCAGTGGGAGGTCATAGCTCTGTTAGGTGCCTGTCCCACACAGCATTTGGTTCCAGTAGCCACACTTCCCCCCATCCCTTCAGGCCTACCTAGGGGAGTGACAGTACACTGTTACCACCAGCCCTGGGTTACTGCCTTCTTCCTTGTAGTTTCTCTATTTCCTGCTTATAAATAGGAAATAGTCCATTTATTAAATTTTCTGCACGTATCCCAATTTGAGGGTGCCATCTTTTTCCTGCCAAGACTCTGATATACCAGGCAAGCTGGGATTACCACTGGCCTACAAATTGGGATAAGCCAAAACTTTAGGTGCTAAATAGCTGTGGAATAGAATGTCATTCAATTTCAATGACAACAGGTGCTCCTTTGTTTCTATTACTTTCTTGATAAAGGTTGGTTTCTCTTAGTTCTGTCTTAAAATGTCATACCAAAAGTGCCTGATTATGTGGTGAGGTCCAAGTCATTTATTGAAAGGAGGTCATGGGTACTATTGTCTAATCTGTAGGATGGTTTATTTGATATATTTATTTTGGGTGGAATAAAAAATGAGGTACTACTTTTGTTATTATGAAAAAATAAAATCCCTTTTCCCTCTTCTTTCCTTGTTTGCACTTTCCTTTCCTTATTAATTATCTATTGCTTAAACCTAGTGTTACAGGTCTGTCATTCAGATATGCGTACTCTGAAAAATAAGAAGGAAAAGAAAAATGTAGTGAGTTTTCAATGTTTATCAGTATAAAACATTGTAATATTTTATAATTTTTGGTGACAGGGTTATGTGGATCAGCTCATACATAGACATATTGTTCTAGTCAAATGATCAGTCCATTTAAGTTGGCTTATTTGATTTATGTGTATGATAATATCATATTTTAAAAGTTTCAGCACATACTGTTATTTCTTTTAAAAGTACTATTGTTGCATGCTCCTGTCTTTTTAGAGGTGCATTAGTCTTGAACCTTTACTTCACTCCTCTAAATACTGCATGGGTAAAGACATGAAAATAATTAAAGTATATCAGAATTAACTTTAGTTTGTTTTGAGAATATTGTGGTACCCTCTGATCATAGTTTAGTGATCTAGGTGGTCTCTTCTGTCTTGTACCCTTTGCTTCTCCAGCTACAACATTCTCCTTCTCTTGGGAATTGCTTTTCCCCACTCCAACCATGTGGTTCCTCAGGAGCTGCCTTCTTGTTCCACGACTCTGCCTCACTCTGACCATAAGACCAGACCGTGGTCATGGCCAAAGCTTAGACAAAAAGAATTCTCTCCTGGGACTTCTATGAGAGGGAGAGAGGAAGAGAGTCAGGTCCCCTCTGGAGATGGGAATCACAGTTTATAAAACTCAGGTTCCCTTGGCGGCCACTTCCTCTCTATGTGAAGGAAGCCAATTATTGGCTGTTGAAATTATAGTGGACACTCAGAGAGCAGGGGAGGGATTCAGAGCAAGTCATTGTCACATTCAAGTTCTTGGTTACAATTGTTCCTGAAACCCAGGTGCATTTCTGCCTTGCTCAGGTTTTGATTGTTCAGATACCCTTCAGTTCTGTGAGATATATTCAGTATTGTTTACATAAATTTCCCATTTGCCTAAGTTAGTTTGATTATGGTCCCTGTCAGGTACAGTCAAAAGCATACTGACTAGAACAAATGGCCATAAATATTCAATTAAAATTCATTCAACAATTTTTTTTTTCTTGGTACGCGGGCCTCTCACTGTTGTGGCCTCTCCCGTTGTGGAGCACAGGCTCCGGACGCGCAGGCTCAGCGGCCATGGCTCACGGGCCCAGCCACTCTGCGGCATGTGGGATCTTCCCGGACCGGGGCACGAACCCGTGTCCCCTGCACCGGCAGGCAGACTCCCAACCACTGCACCACCAGGGAAGCCCTTCAACAATTTTTGAGTAGTTATTTTGAGCGAAATTCTCCAAGGAAAGCAATGCAGGATAAAACTTTGTCCCTGTTCTCTGTGTGCTTACGTCATGGTAGGAGAGATAAGAATGATAATGATAACAACAACCTTGATAATATAACGGCCACAATATTCTGAGCTTTCCCTATGGGTCTGCTAAGTATTTTACATGATGATTTTATTTAATGCTCATAATAACTCTATATGTGTGATGTCACCTCTCACATTTTAGAGATGATTTAATTAAGGTTCAGCAATCTTGAACCATATAGCAAGTAATGGCAGAGGCAGAATTTGAACTCAGGACTATCAGACTTCTTGGTCCTAGCTCTTTCTCACTATACCATCGCTCTTGTAAGTAAGGAGACATGTGTGACGTAAAGAGAAGTTCAGAGAAGACAAAGATAATTTATTTGGAAGGGTCTGAGAAGTTTAATGGAGAAAGTGACATATGTGCTTCTAAAGTTAGTAATAGGATGTGATGGGGCAGAAAACACAATCCCACACGATCCTACATCCATGCTTTAAGTGTACTTACAACTGAGATTGGAGCAAGGATAAAAATAAGAGATGGCATCAATTCAAATCCCTCTTGGGCTGAGCCTTACTCTTTCCCCCACTCGAGCTTGCCGCCTAATGATTCTGCCAAGTGTAAGGAATTAACCTGCACTTCCGAAGATTCACAGCTGGAAGGATTTCATTTTGCAGGAACCAAACCCAAGAAAGTTCAGCAGTCTTGACTGAGCAGGTTCAGAAAGTAGTGAGCTTGGAGTAAACACTTGCTTCCTGGACCAGTGAGGTTTACATGACTGCTAAAGGCTGCATTATGCTGCTATTAGACAGTCTGTGTGTTAGGAGGCTTCCTTCCCCTTTCCAGGCTCTTTGAAAGCAGGACCTGTTGCATCCTCTCATCTCAGTACTGTGGCCCCCTCTGTCTGACAGAGACATGAGCAGCCGTTTTGATGCACAGCAAAGATAGCCACTGGAAATACGTCAGGGTCGTAAACCCAGAGATAAAGGTGTTTGCTGTACACTCTGCCTCTTTTTCCATAGGGTAAACTCATCAGTAACCTCAGCCACCTCTGTGAACTTTTTAGATAAATGTGGTCTGCTGAGAATTTTCCTTGTAGTTATGTATTGAGTACTTCCAGGCCAGTGCTTGCTAGTTTCCAGTGCTTTATAGAGAACTTGTTGAAGAATACTTGTGGAGTGTCTGCAGTGTGCCAGGCACTGAGTTAGTGACCTCATATATCACCTCTTAAGCCCTAAACTTCACAATAACACTGTGCAAAATCCAAGATTCAGAGAGGTTAAGTAGCTTGCTCAAGGCCACACAGCCAGTAGATGGCAGAGCTGAAATCTGAATTACTTTCACATAATACAAAGCCAGTTACTTCACTTTGGCAAGCGGTCAGTAGGTGCTATTAACCATTCTTTGGCTGCAGATACTAAAATTTGGAAATTAAATCGTTTGTAAGGCCACATTGCAAATTGAGAGTCGAGTCATCTATATCTAGTCACAGTAGTATGGTTGTACCAAATCAGACTTCTAAATGATGTTGAATATCAGACTCTGATCAAAAATAGAACATGAAGAGGTGAGAAAACATACTATTTGGAAAAAAACAAAGTCAGGCTTTTAGAAAAATGCCTGAGAGTTCTGATTTAACATGACTTGAGGATTGTTATTATTATTATTCACAGCTGGTTATCATCAAGCTACTTCCAAATTAGCCATTTGTTTTTGAAGGTGTTAATGTCAGGCTCAAAATAAGTCAATGCTGGGAACCTTCAAAAATAACTGATTGGGCAAATGATCTGCAGGCTTGTTGCACAGATACTCTTTGTAAAACAATGTCCTACTAGGAACTGGCAGAAAAGCAGCCTCCAGTGCCTTTTCTGAAACTAGCCTGATGAGTTGAAGGGCAAGAATCATATATTGTTATACCCTAGAAGTGATGATTCTTCCATTTATGGCTTGTGGTTTTACTTTACATTATTCTATGACTGAACTTAAAAGAACTGCATTTTTGCATCCATTTTGTAAGTTGTCCAAGGCAAGCAATTAATGGTACTTATATTTTATATTTAATGGTAGAAGGAGAGTTGTTTAAAAGTAATGAAGAAGTAAAAAGCTCCAGCTAAATAATCACCTTGGGTCCGAGATGCAGGTGAAGATTCATATAGTAAAAATTGTAAACATCTAAATATCACGTGCTAAGCCCTGTACTTTCCTATGAGTTTCTAACTAGTCATGTGGGGAAATAACCTATTTTGCGTCAGATTTTCTGCATGTCAAGAAAACTTTTATCTCTTTAGACTTAATAA
Organism: Mesoplodon bidens; assembly: GCF_964165515.1. Lineage (NCBI taxonomy): Eukaryota > Metazoa > Chordata > Mammalia > Artiodactyla > Ziphiidae > Mesoplodon > Mesoplodon bidens. The sequence continues at coordinate 84,367,422 of NC_138162.1, forward strand.
CCAAGAAATCAATGTCAAATCTTATTAGATAATGCTAGTGCCTCCTGGGTTAAAGCAACTCTATTGTTCAGAGTGACATTGATGATCCTTTTCTAAACTGACTGCCATAAAAGTTTCCAGGGGAAACTTTACTGAATCTGAGGCTCTTTATACCACCTTTAGGTAAGTAATTAGGTCCTGGTAAAGCCCTGTGTATGCAAAAAATCACAGGATTCTAGACTGTCCCTTAGAAAAAATATTTGTCTTTCTTTTTTCTGTTAGAAAATGTAGGCTAATCGAAGCTGCAGTAACAAATAAACCCCCTAAATCTCTGTGGATTCACAGGGTAAAAGTTGTTCTTGCTCAGGTCTTTATTTGCATCAAGTTGGATAGTTTTTCTGGGCAGCTCTTTCCCCAGGTGGTAATTCAAGTATTTGGGCTTCCTCCATTGTATGTATGTATCCTCTGGGAATGTTCTGATTCCTGTTATATGGATGGGAGAGAGAGAGAGAGAGCTTAAAATCATGTGGAAAATCTTCAAGGCCAAGCCTGGAAGTGGAATTCCTCATTTCTACCCATGTTCTGGAGACTAGAATTTAGTCACATATACAACCTAACTTCAAGAGAGCCTGAGAAATGTAAAACCACCAATAGGGGAAGCAATTTTACATTTTAGTGACTTTATTTTTTGAGGGTTGGGCTAAAAGAGTGAGGATAGAAGTAGACAGGAGAGACCTTTTGCTTAGATTGGTGAAGGTTTGTTGTAGGAAGAAGGACAATGTTAAAGCCAGTGATATTACAAATATCACCACTCAGATAAAAGAAATTCAACCCACTGCTTTGGCCATTAGAGCCTAGCAATGCTGTGATTGACTAGCTAGATTCCAAAATTTTTAAAGAAAGTTTTCTATATTGTCATATCAGGTTGGTCAAAGTAAGAAATATCTGGATAGTGTGTGTAACCGTTGGGTATGTTTTTTGCCACAGCATATCATTCATTCTTTCTATCTATCTGTCTATCTATCTATCTATCTATCTATCCATCCATCTATCTACCTACCTACCTACCTACATATCTGTCTAATCATCTAATCAGTTAGAAAATACAAGAAGACAAAACAACAAGGACCTACTGTATAACACAGGGAACTATATTCAATATCTTGTAATAACCTATAATGAAGAATAATCTGAAAACAAATACATATATAACTGAATCACTTTGCTGTACACCTGAAACTACATAATATTGTAAATCAACTATACTTCAGTAAAAAATAAATGAATGGCAGGAAAAAAAGCCATATCTGTGTGAAATTAAATAGTGGGCTAATAAATGTATTCTAACTGGTAAGCCTTAGCTACATATGAATCCCACCTTTATAGGTTTGCTGGCTAAACTGATGATCCCAGAGCAGCCAAACAATTCACCTTTGGCTGGAAGAAATGGAAGGCTTAGGTGTACATACTGTCACAAAGATGTTCTCCTTAAATGTGATTGATTGATAGACCTACCCACTCATTTAAAAAACTTTAATTGAGGGACTACTGTACTAAGTGATGTGTTGGGCTTTGGGAGGACAGGGTCAGGATAAATATGACATGGCCCCATAGCATATAAAATGTATATAAAGTTATAAAGAAGGATATTACAATTATAATAAAGTATTTTAAGCCAAATTGGTAACATTTTTTTTTCCCTCTGAGAAGATGAATTCTGACATACCCCTAAAATCCTATAGGATAACTTGAACATATCTCAACTGTACACACTTGACTGATAATTAAATCAGTTTTATTTCCAGGGTGGGCTTTATTAGAGTCCATCAATTTGTCAGGTTCTGTTATCTCCCAATAGGTGTTCATTGATTTAAAGAAGTGAACTGACAAACTTCAGGCCATTTCTAAGAGCACCAACTGCCAAGACTTCCCAAACTGCAGCAGGTGTTTCAACAGAGGAAAGAGAGAGTGAAAGGTGAATTGCCTCCACTGGAACATTCTGTCTTTGCAACTCGGGGTGGTGTGTTCAGGAGTAGGAAGTTACCTGCTTTTTTTGTTATAGGTACAGGAACAAGGAAAGGTTTCTAATCTCTGGGCTTTCTGATGTGTCTTCTATAAGAAGCCAAGTTCTTCAGAGTGGTATCAAAATTGGTCATCAGTTTATATCCATTCTTGTTTATTGTAGCACATTCAGTCATTTAAAAAACGAGGTCTTGGGCCTCCCTGGTGGCGCAGTGGTTGAGAGTCCGCCTGCCGATGCAGGGGATACGGGTTCGTGCCCCGGTCTGGGAGGATCCCATATGCCGCGGAGCGGCTGGGCCCGTGAGCCATGGCCGCTGGGCCTGCGCATCCGGAGCCTGTGCTCCGCAACGGGAGAGGCCACAACAGTGAGAGGCCCGCATACTGCAAAAAGAAAAAAAAAAAAAAACAAGGTCTATTTTTTTCCCTCTTGTTCATCCTTTTTTGGTTTTTGGGTTTTTTTGTCATTAGTATTAGTCTAGTAGGGCTGCCATAACAAAATACCACAGACTGGCTTAAACAACATAAATTTATTTTTTCAGAGTTCTGGAGGCTGGAAAGTGTAAGATCAAGGTGCTGGCAGGGTTCCTTTCTGTTGAGGTCTCTCTCCTTGGCTTGTGAAGGGCCGCCTTCTCACTGTGTCCACATAGTCTTTTCTCCATGCCAGCACATCACTGGTGTCTCTCTTCTTGGAAGGACACTGGTCATACTGGATTAGGGCCCCAACCTTATGACCTCATTTAAGCTTAATTACATTCTTAAAAAGCCCTATCTCAAATACACATTCAGAGTTAGGGCTTCAACATGTGAATTTGAGGATGAGAGGAGACAATTCAATCCATAACAACATCTATCTCTGTTTCTCCTTCTCTCAAGCACTCTCCTGCTTCACCTGTTAGTCGTTGCTTCTGTTAATCTGAAATTCTATGGGATAGAGTCATAAATTTCCTGAGCCAAAAATAGGCACGTCTATTGCCCCCAGCTGAGTGTTTCAGATTAATGCTGTGCATTTGGAAGGAAAGCTAACTGGAAGTGAGGGACAACATGTTAAGTCCTGGCTAGAGGGTGTTCACATGGTGTCTTTTCTTTTTAACCCTTCCTTTTATTGGGGGAGGGCAGATGACATTTTACATAAACAGCTGAAGTAGACTAACGTGATTTACAAACAAAAACTGCTAATGAAATGCCTCTTATTTGGCTTTTAAGAAATGTTAATTCCCTTTGCTTTGCTTTCATTGACTTTGTCATTGAAAATAGATTTCTAAGAAGAGGTGCAAGTACGTTAGAAAAAGTCGTGTCTCCTAAAGCAGAAATGGACATCATAATTGTGAATGACAAGCCAAGCACATTTCTAAACATTCTCAGTTTTATCATGGATGCCACTGTCCTCACAAGTTCTGACATGGACAGGGCAACTATGTCTCTTAATATTGCAGAGAGCTAGTGTTCACTTCCACTAGGATTATAGGAACCTATGATGATTCTGTGTGCTTTTTTTGCGCATTTCCTCAAGGGTCAAATATTTGTTCAGTCATATCTGTTAGACTCATTGACATCTTTCCTTTTTCCTTCTGATCTGCACGTGTGGAGTTACATAGCAACCCAATATTTCTCCATCTTTTTTTCCTCTTTGTTCGTCCACCATTATCCCCAGCAGGAATTCAGAGATATAAAAAAACTGGACGTGTGCAACTTTCTACCAACAACTCCTTCTCCCTAGCGTCATCAGCTCAGCTGCCTGTAACTCCCTAGGAGTTTCACAGTTTTCAGTGTAGATCAGCTTGTTTGTATGTTTTGTTCTGTTTTGTTTTAAACATAGAAATCTGGTTTACAACTAGCTGCTTTGGCTAGATTGGAGAAATTACCCTCAGAAAGACTGGAGAGGACCTGGGAAATTTACCTATTGACTGAACTTTTAAAGAAGCAGCCCACAGGGGTAATTTACATGAAGGAAGAAGCAGCATGGAGCTGCATTGGGATTTACAGGCACTTTTGTTAGAAAGGAAAATATCATACATCCGACCAAAATGGATTGAATGGCTCAATGCCCACAGCGTTCTTCTCATTGGTAAACAATTTGAAAAATCCAGCAAATGAGAAATGAAACACTGATTTGGTTTAAAATTGAAACTTCTCAGATAAATTTATTACTTACCTCAAGGATTAAAGATTTTTGTGTTCAGAATATAGAGCTTTGGGCTAGAGTAACACTGTACTACAGACCTGGTTAGTTGACATATCTGTGCTTATGAAGTTCGTAATTCAGTGGAAAAGGGAAAGAAGTATTTGGAATACAGTAACTTAGAATTTATAAAGGATACATGTATTTGTGTACACTTATTCCTCTTCAGATAAGGCATGTTGGGTGGGGGTCACATAACAGAGTGGGAGCTGTGTTTCTTGGTACTTGATACCCATAAAACTCTGGGAATAGGTATGTCTATTGAACTCTAGAAACTAAGAGTAAGCATTAGGAGGGAAAGTGAAGTGGAACAGAGTGGGCAGTAAGTTGGTAATAGTGAAGTTGTGTTTAAAAGTTGCTTTAAAGACAGTCATTTGTTTTGTTTGAGAGGTAATTAGTAGGCTTTTTAACTTCAGGAGCTTTTGCCAACTTAGGTGGTTTACAATCAACAGTTGTTAGCAATTGCCTGACTCTTGGTAGGTTTTCAATACAGGTTAATTAATTTCTATCCCCAGTTCCCTTCCCCTTAGAGGTTTTGATTTTAGAAAAGCCAGCAGGGAAGTAACATAAATAAACTGAGTTAACTTGCATTTTGACTAGTAGATCTTTCCAAATTCCCATATATTTTTAATATAAGTCACTAATTTTATACACACACATTGTATGTATGTGTATATGTGTGTATATATTGTTGATATATTAATGTGGAATTTTGGTAATCTATATTAAAATCAAATAAATTAAGATTTTAAATAATAAACTCTAAATTTTCTAAATGTAGGACCTAAAGCATAGGATTAGCACAAAGGATTATAGAACCACAGAATGTCATTCTGAAAGGGGACCTAGAAATCAGTTGTCGATCTGATTCTTCCTCATCATTTTTCAGTTTAAGAAACAAGAACTGATAGGTGAACCGATTTGCTCTAGCTTGTCCATGTCAGTATGGCAAATCTTTATTGGAAACAAAGGAAAGTCATCTGGGGCTAGGTCTGAGGAAGTAATCATTGATCAAGTTAAGTTTCTTAAGGCAAACATTTTCATGAAGCTCATACCAGCCACTGAGACAATCCCTGCCCTGCCTTCTCTCCCTGCCCTAACAACCCAATTCTAGAAGAAGAGAATAGCAAAAAACCTTTAAAATAATAACTGCATCACTAGAAGAAAATGTTCAACTTTCTAGGTTTATTTTGAAAGATGACTTTCATTTGGATGTGTAAGTTCCAGTGTGTATGTGTGTTTATTTTTTGCTTGATTTAATTACAGACATTATTTGAGTTTCATCTCATGTAGGGGGATGGCCTTGGACCGTGGGCAAATATCATCATTGTCTTTTGAGGCATGACAATTATGCAACCAAGAATTTATAGATTCAAGACAAACAAAGCCCTTTTCTTCTTTTATAAAATAGTAAAGAAACCAAATGTTGTTTTCTTTGATAATTTTAAACTATTTTAATAATATTCTTAGTAAGCAACTCTGGGTTAGAGATCTAAAGAAATGTTGAAACAATTTACTTGGCTTATTTATATTAATTAGCTCTGAAAGTCTTCTTAGTATGCAATTTTCTAATTGTTGGCAAATCAAAGCCTATTTAAATAATTCAAGGAATGTATAATACCTTACTTTAATTTCATCTGGTAAAGTCAGTAACATTTGTATTTCCACCTATAAAAATCAGCTCCATGAGTCTATCATAGTAGATGTATTTTGTCATTTATTCAGCTAAATTTACCATTTCTAACTGAGAGAGCTAATTGCTTACCCAATATCCATTTTCCCCTTCTCCCTGGGCAACGTGCCAGCTGGGGAAAATGATAAGAAGATCAATGATGTTTCTTCACCTAGACCAATGATATATATGCTGAAGATTTCTGGAAAATGTCTTCAAAGGCTCTTACCCTTTTCTTGTAACCAGCTGTCTGGAATGTAATCATGATAACTGGAGTTCCAGCAGTTATGTTGAAACACAAGGTAGCCTTTAGGATAGACACCAGTGCTGAATATGGTAGATCAGAGAGAGAGATGGAACTTGGGTCCCTGATGATAGCCCTGGAGTGCCTTCCTTCAGATTTCTTTCATATGAGAGAAAAATAAACCCGTATGTCTCTAAGCCACCGTTACTTTGAACTTTCTGTTCTATGCAATAAAATGTAATTTCCTCTTATATGCTAAGCTCAATTTCACCATTTTTTTTGTTTGTTTTCTTTTTATCCAGTTCAAGAAAGTCTCATGGTTACCTGTTGCTTGCTATAAAAATATAATCATTTAACCAACTATATAACCCAATGTCTTCTATTATACTTTTGGCCCATTGCTGCACCCATGCTAATCTGCTCAATCCTGTCTCACCCATGACTTGTTTCCAATCTATTTGAAATTTACTCTTGCAAAAGATGTTTTAATTTTATGTATTGGGCATATTCAAATTTAGATATAAAGGCTGCAAAAAAATTGATTTCAAAAGAGAGCAAATACAATGCCAGTTTATAGCTCACAAATACAGAAATTTCTTTCTCATTCCAGGTTTTGCTCAAGGCAGAGTATGTTGAAGCCAGTGCAGCTGTGCCTGTGTTTTTTGAATGCTTGTAGTTTGTTATTTGCATATGTAAAAATATAGTTACAAATTTAAAATAAGGGAAACTAAAGTGGAAATAGGAGTGGGAAAGGTGAAATTTAGAAAGATCTTGAATATCTTACTCTAGGAGAGCTAAGTCACTTTGTTAAAGGATGAGATAACAAGCGTTTCAAAACAATAGGAGTGAATGAATTTCTGAGAGAACAATTCATGAAAGTGGCAATTCAGTTTTCAAGAGTGCTTAATTCACTGTAAATCTCTGAGTTACCAGAATTATGAAATCTCACTGTATAGCTACTGAGAACTTGGACATGAGGATTTAAATAAAGATAAACTGGGGTTGGGGGAAGGGGAGGAGAATGGGCTTCTCTGCAAGAAATGTTTCTACTACTTAAAAATGTTCCCACTATTTAAAAATTAGTTATGCATTACATTTCTCATTTTATGCATTTTCAGTGTATACAGTTTTTAGAAGTGCAATTCATGTGTTCAATAAGAATCCCTTCTCCTAAAGGGAACCCTCTTGCGCTGTTGGTGGGAATGTAAATTGATACAGCCACTATGGAGAACTGTATGGAGGTTCCTTAAAAAAGTAAAAATAGAACTACCATATGACCCAGGAATCCCACTACTGGGCATATACCCTGAGAAAACCATAATTCAAAGAGAGTCATGTACTACAGTGTTCATTGCAGCTCTGTTTACAATAGCCAGGACATGGAAGCAACCTAAGTGTCCATTGACAGATGAATGGATAAAGAAGATGTGGCACATATATACAATGGAATATTACTCAGCCATAAAAAGAAACGAAATTAAGTTATTTGTAGTGAGGTGGATGGACCTAGATTCTGTCATACAGAGTAAAGTTAAGTCAGAAAGAGAAAAACAAATACTGTAGACTAACACATATATATGGAATCTAAAAAAAAAAAAAGTGGTTCTGAAGAACCTAGGGGCAGGACAGGAATAAAGACGCAGACATAGAGAATGGACTTGAGGACCCGGGGAGGGGGAAGGGTAAGCTGGGACGAAGTGAGAGAGTGGCATTGACATATATATACACTACCAGATGTAAAATAGATAGCTAGTGGGAAGCAACCGCATAGCACAGGCAGATCAGCTCGGTGCTTTGTGACCACCTAGAGGGGTGGGATAAGGAGGGTGGGAGGGAGGGAGATGCAAGAGAGAAGGGATATGGGGATGTATATATATGTGTAGCTGATTCACTTTGTTATACAGCAGAAACTAACACAACAGTGTAAAGCAATTAGACTCCAATAAAGATGTTTAAAAAAAGAAAAAGAATCATTTCTCCTATGTCCTTGACTTTCATCAGGAATATACTCTTACTAAATACAGGGGAAGTCCCCAAATCTTTTTTTTTTGGCTACGCTGCAGGGCTTGCGGGATCTTAGTTCTCTGACCAGGGATTGAACCTGGGGCCATGGCAGTGAAAGGGCCGAGTCGTAACCACTGAACCACCAGGGAACTTCCAGTCCCCAACTCTGTTTTACCAGCCTGTGACTACAAAGAAGGCAATATTTCATTTAATACCTACACTTTAATGATTTGGAGAACTCATCTGCCAACTTAGCTTGGGATCCATATCTTTTTCCTAGGTTTCCTTTTCATTTTTCAAGGAACCCTAGAGTGATTTGTTTATCAGTCCTGGTTGCATGCTTACAGCATTTGCCAGGTGTGAGACTGCAAACCAGTCGTATGAAACCCTTGCAACTTTGGTCACCCCCCTTTGCTGGTTTCTCTTTCTTCTAGAGCTGCTTCCTTAATCCTGTGGCAGAAGCTAGTGATGTTGACAGGCACACTGAACTCTGACAGGCCCCTGAAAGCCTGCCCGGGCTTCCCATCTTGCTGTCTAGTGCAGGAAAGATGAGGCTTGATTACATCACTGGCTCCAAGTCTGGCCTGTCCCCTCTTCTGCCGTGGCTGGTGATCTGCTCTCCTCTCCACTCAGCTACAGGCATCTGACAATTTGTTCAGCCTCAGGGACTTCTCAGATCTAAGGGTAGTTGCTTCTTCCTTTGGTGTTCTGCTCAATCAAGGTATCGTACAGCGAAACCATGCTGAATAATTACAAGGGGCATAATTGTCTAGAATACCATGGAATAATGCTGGTTGTGGGAATGCAATATGGTGTCTCAGTATGGGCCTCAGTTATAACTATCAGTGTCATACTGATATTTAATTCACACAAAGAGCACACCCAGAGTGGTATAATATTATTTCCTGTGTGTTAAAATTAAACATAAAAATACCTAATATGTAATTGGATGTAAAGTAAGATGCCTTTTAAAAAAGAAGGAAAAGGAGGAAACAAGTGCTTAGATGAAGATACAGTAAACAAAAGAAAAAACTCAAGGCAGAACTGAAAGTTCAAGAGAATCTGGAAACCAAGGAGAAGACTTAGAGTTAGCCAGTTGGGCTGAATAAAGGAATAGCTCCTCGGGACTCAACCAATCTACCTGCTTTCTGGGAACTCCGGGAAGTTGAACGATGCTGCAATTAAATTGAGGAGAAGAAAGAGAGCAGAACCTAAAGTGATTACAAACTTTTTTGACAACCAGGTAGAGAAATATCTAGGCAAGAATGGGCCCATTTTCTAGAAACCAAAATAACGGGCATTAGCAGATTATTGCTTTATTTGTGATTGCCTATCAATTGTATGTTTTTTTAGCAAGTATATATTGAATGCTTACAGTTCTAGATCCTGGGGATACGATGGTAAGCATTCCTATGAGTTCCTTGCTCTCATGGAGCTGACAGAAGTGAACGAGGGAAAGAAAATAAACATGTAAAAAAATAATTTTAGATAGTTTTGAAAGAAACAAAATGAGGACTGTGAGCTTGAAATAGAGGGAGGTCTGCTTTATATGGAGTGTTCAGGGAAAACTTCCTTGAGGGGTGACGCTCAAGATGAGAGCTGAATGATGAGTGTGAGGCAGCCATTCACAGATAGAGCAGAGTGGCATTCCAGGTAGGAGGAGCGGCTAGTGCAAAGGCCCTGTGTCAGGACAGGCTTGGCACGTCTGAAGGACAGCAAGAACGACAGTGTGACTAGAGCATCATGAAGGAGGGAGGGAGTTTTAGGAGAAGTTGGAGAGGCAGGGAGGGGCCAGGGTTTCTAGGTCATTGTAGGGAGGCTGCAAGTTTGGCTTTTATTCAAATAAGCCACACATATACACACTACTATTTATAAAATAGGTAAACAACAAGGGCCTACTGTGTAGCACAGGGAACTATATTCAGTATCTTGTAATAACCTATAATGGAAAAGAATCTGAAAAATTATATATATATATATATATATATATATATATATATAAACTGAATCACTTTGCTGTATACCTGAAACTAACACAACACTGGAAATTAACCATACTTACATTTTAAAAAATGGTAAAAAAGAAATAAGAAGCCACTGAAGGGATAATGCAGAAAAGTGATTTATATTTCAGAATGATAACCGTGGCTACCGTGTGAGGCATGGATGATAAGCAGGGCAGTATGGAACCACAGAGATCAGTTTGGAGACTGTCATAGGAGCCCAAGTGAGAGAAGGTGGTGGTTTGGAGTAGGGCTGCATCAGTAGAAACGTAGATCCTACTTGAACATGCTTGGCATGAGTAAAATAAAGCTGTACAAAAATGACATTTGACCACGCTAAGTGTGGTTCTTAGGTGGTGTTTACTACTGACACAGCATTTGCAAAATAAAAGGACATTGAAATGCAACTCTAGGGCTATATCTTTTTTTTTTTTAATTAATTAATTTATTTTTTTGCGGTACGCAGGCCTCTCACTGTTGTGGCCTCTCCCGTTGCGGAGCACAGGCTCTGGACGCTTAGGCCCAGCGGCCATGGCTCATGGGCCCAGCCGCTCCGCAGCATGTGGGATCTTCCCGGACCGGGGCACGAACCTGTGTCCCCTGCATCGGCAGGTGGACTCTCAACCACTGCGCCACCAGGGAAGCCCTCTAGGGCTATATCTTTTAAGAAGACCCCCAAACCTAGGAATAGTGACATGGATGTGATGATGAAGACTGAGAGCCTAGCATTTTATCACCTGATTAATGTTTACGGGAAAAAAGAAAATTCTTATGTTTTTTCTTAATCTCATGAGTTTAATAGTCATGACACCTTGTTTAGAGCTAGAGAAGTCCCATTAATTTGCACAGGACCAAAAAAGAAAAACAGTAACTAATTAAACTGATATTTACTTAAGGATGTTCTGCAAGAGTAATTTGGTGCAGAGGGATTATTAAAGACTCACACAGCTAGAATGTATGATCCACATCAACCCAGTTGTAAACTTTTGTCTCAGCTGAGATTTTTTCCGCTTCACAGATCCTGTTCCACCTTTCAAGTGGAAGTGGATTTGTGCTGTCTCATCTGAGTTCCGATAAACTGGTGTGCTTAAAGAGAATAATGGAAAATTTCTTAGGGAAAGGAAGGTTGCCTAACATTTACCAGCAATTTTCCTGGTATTTCTCAGCATGTAAAGGGGAAGGTGAGTTCTAATACAGATTATGCATGTATTAGAAATGCAGATTAAGCATTCTTTTGCATCAGAGTCATAGGTTGTTCTAAAACAGCATTTAATTCCCTTTACCCATCAGTCTATCAATCTGTACATTTTTTGAGTAATCCATTTATTCGGTACATTCATGTAAGAAACCACAAACTTCCTTGTTATATATCTTTCTAAAGATTTTTAAGCTGGTAGCTACCAAGGAAAAGAAGCCAATATACACATGGTTTATGTTCCAAATCCTCAAATATTTATATTTCTTTCTTTGGGGGGAAAAACTGGGATGTCTTGTATTTGTTTTCCTTACCTACTAAACTCATAAAATTTTGACAGTTATATTTTCTCCAGTATGGTCACATTATACAATGAACTTCAGTTAATCTAATTAGAGAGGGAGGAAACAAAGGAACTGACATTTGTTGAATTCCTACTTTGTGCTAGGTATATATCTATTCTTGCTTTGTGCTAGGTATATATCTATTTCTACTTTGTGCTAGGTATATATCTATTCCAACTTTGTGCTAGGTATATATCTATTCCTACTTTGTGCTAGGTATATATATACTCTTACTTTGTGCTAAGTAAATATATACTTTTTAATATATATCTTTTAAAATATTTTTTAACTTTCTACTTTAAAATAATTTCAAGCCTAAAAAGTTTCACAGAGAACTTCCAAATACCCTTCACCCAGATTCACCTAGCTCACAAATTTGCTTTATAATTTTCTCTCCCTCTTTCACTTTAATATATTTTTTTCTGAGCCAATTGAAAGTGCCTTGTGTGCCTACTCTTCCTTTAGCCTTCAATAGTTTAATATTCAATAGTTAACCTTCCATGTGTTTTTCCTAAAAACAAGGATATTCTCTTATATATCCATAGTACAGTTATAATTTTCAGGAAATTTGACATTGATACAATATTTTAATTGAATTTACAATCCATGTTCCCATTTTTATCAATGGGCCCAGTAATGTCTTTGGTAGCATCTTTGTTCCATCAGCCCAGGGTCTAGTATTGCTGAATTGCTTCCATCTCCTTTGTCAGGAATAGTTCTTTAGGTTTTTTTTGTTTGTTTTTCTTTTGTCTTTCATGACTTTGACATATTTTAAGAATACAAGCCAGTTATTTTATAGAATTGTTCCTCAGTTTGAGGTTTAATTTTTTTTTTTTTTTTTTTTTTTTAGTATTTCCTCCTGATTAGATTTAGATGTACATCCCTGGTCAGAAGTACATGTGCCTTTACCAGGCTGTCACATCTGGATGCACAGTATGTCCATCTGCCCCTCCTTGGCGATGCTCATTTTGATCACCAGGTTAAGATATTGTTTGTTTTTTTCCATTGTAAAATTATTATTTTTCCACCTTGAAAATCATAAGCAATCTCTGGGGAGACACTTAAGGTCATGTAAGTATAATGATATTCATCAAACTCCACTTCCACCTTCTCTCAGTAGATCTAGCATCCATTGATGATTCTCACCTGAAACAATCTTGACTCTTACAGTTGCAAAATAGTGACTTTCCAATTCGGGCACTCCTTCTACACTTGTTCATTGGCATTCTACTGCAAGGAAGAGCCCTACTTTTGCCACTAAGAATATTTATTGATTATTGCTGTGGACTCCTGTATTCCTGTTTTATTCAATGGGTCTTAATCCGTTACTATCCTTAGTTTTTATGCTCAAATTTTTGTATATTTGGCCAGTGGGAGCCTCTTCAAGATAGCTCCTGTGTGGTGTGCGTGTATGTGTGTGTGTTGTTTTTGTTTTTTCAAGGGACATTAAAAAAAAAAGTTTAGTTTTAGAATAATTTTATAGAAAAGATACAAATGTAACACAAAGAATTCCTGCATACTGCTCACTCATTTTCCCCTGTTGTAACATCTTATATTACTATGGCTCATTTGTAGCAACTACAGAACCAACAATGGTATATTACTATTAACCAAAGTCCACACTTTATTTAAATTTCACTAGTTTTTTTTCCTAATGTCCTTTTTCTATTCCAGGATCCCATTCAGGATACCACGTCATGTCTCCATAGCCTCTCTGCTCAGTGACAGTTTCTCAGATTTACCTTGTTTTTGATAAGGCAGTTTTGAAGAATACTGTCCTGTGTCCTTTTGACATGTCCAATTATTTATTTTGTTGAGTACTTCCTTACTTTTTGGCACAAGAAGATGTTTCTGGTTCATTTTGTTACTTCCCTGGAATTTGACATTTCTCCAAAAAGCCTCTGTTCCCTTTAATATAGATGGCATTTAAAAACTAATGTGTGGGCATTAAATAGGATTATTGATGCTGGAGTGTCATTGATTCTAGGCCTTTTCAGCAGAGATTTAGGAGATACAGGTTAGATGTAGATTCATATGGCTTTTTACAACTTTGATACAACTCCAGTGGGTGCTTCTTTGCCTTCCTCCATTTCATTTTGTATCCTTCTCCTTCTATAGAGATAACCTGGCACTTCTAACATCAGCAACACTTTCTCAATCATTTGTTCAGTTTCACAATACACGAAAATTAGATTCAGAATTTCTGCACCAATATCACTATAAAACACAAACCTACAATGAGTTCAAGATCTGATTGCAATGTTATTTTCTCTCTAGGCTGAAGGTATACAGTCATATTATTAAGTTCAATAGGTACTTTAGTTTTTTTTCTCTCTTGCAGTATAGTATGTTGTTCATTTCAGATACAGCTTGGGTTCATTTGTTGCTCTTTGCATTCAGTTTTAGTGTTTTTCTCTCTGTCTCTGTGGATTTAATTAAATTAATTAATTTTTACTTTCTAGAACAGGGATCAGCAAACTTTTTCTGTAAAAACCAGACAGTAAATATTTTATGCTTTGTGGACCATACAGTCTTCGTCGCAACTACTCAAATCTGCTGGTTTAGTCTGAAAGCACCCATAGGCCATAAACAAATGGGCATTGCTGCGTTCCAATAAAACTTTATTTACAGAAACAGACAGCAGGATGGATTTGGCCTGTGGGCTGTTGTTTGCCAATCCTGTTCTGGAACACTAAATGCTTTCCAAAGTTAAACTATTTTTTTTTTAAGTATGCTCACAGAGATGTCACTCCTTCCCCTAAGTCTCCCACCCAGTGGCTTCTTATATTTTCCAAACATGATCACAACACTGTCTTCCATCCCACATGGCCTTCTGCAATGCCACGTTGCTACTCATTCATCAAGAAGTGGAATACCCTTCTCTATCCCCTTGAATCTAGGTTGATTCTGTGATTCCTTTGACCAGTATAATACGGTGGAATGCTTATTCTGAGGGAACCCTGTCACATGTAATGTGTACCTTGAGATCACCCTATTGTGAGGAAGCTCAAGCTAGCCACATAAAGAGAAAACAACGCTTTCAGTCCCCAGTTATCCGGTCATCCACTTTTAGGTGCCAGATCTGTGAGTGAAGAAGCCATCTTTGATATTCCAGCTCCAGCAGATGCCACTGGAAGAACAGTCCAGACATATTGCCTCAGTGAGGTTGTCCCAGCCCTCCAGCCATTCATGCCACCCCAGCTGAGGCTACAGATATCGTGGAAGAGAGATGAACTTTTTGCCCTCTATTCCCTGTAGGAATTCTTGATGCTCAAATCGAAGAGTTGTTGCTTTACTCCACTAATTTGGGGATGGTTTGTTAAGAAGTAATAAATAACCTGGAACATATGCTGTACTCCCTGCCACCACCATCATCACTATACTAGGGCTGCCGTGATACAGTACCACAGACTGGATGGCTTAAACAACAAATTTATTGCCTCACAGTTCTGGAGGCTAGAAATTCAAAATCAAGGTGTAGGCAGGGTTGGTTCCTTTTGAGGACTGTGAGGGAAGGCTCTGTTCCAGGCATCTCTCCTTGGCTTGTAAATGGCCATCTTCTTTTCATGTCTCTTCCCATTGTCTCCCCTCTATGTGTATATCTGTGTCTAAATTTCTCCTTATAGTAATACCAGTCATACTGGATTAAGGCCCATCATAATGACTTCATTTTAACTTCAATTACCTCTGCAAAGACCCTGTCTCCAAATAGTCACATTCTGAGGTACTGGGGGTTAGAGCTTCAACATATGAATTTTGGGGAAACACAGTTCAACTCATTACAATCACCACTGTAGGCAACCAATTTCATTTATTTCTTTTCAATCTTCCTGTGTTGCTGTCTGCAAAAACTAAGCAGATGTATACGTTTTTTCTATTTTCTTTCCTTTAAAATATTTTCCACTTTGCTTTTTTCACTTAGTAATCTAGCCTGGAAAACACCCCATAACAATAGGTGAGTATTTTCCTCATTCTTTTTTTTAAACACCTGCATAGTATATCAATGTGTGTGTGTATATATATATATATATATATATATATATATATATATATATACATCATCATTTATTCAATCCATCTCCCTATTTGGATATATAGGTACTTTCCAATATTTTGCAATTACAAATAATGTTGCAGTGAATAATCATGTGTATATATGTATTTCCATACTGTTTAAGGTGTGTCTTCAGAATAAATCCTAAGAAATAGGATTTCTGGGTCGAAAGATAAATGCATATGCAGTTTTGTAGTTTTGTTAAATTCTCTCCATAGGAATTGTGCTATTTTTCATTTCTACCATCAATGCATAAAAGTGCTTATTATCCATAGCCTCTTCAATACAATACATTGTCGATATTTAAAATTTTTGCTAATCTGGTGGGTGAGAAATAGTATCTAAGTATAGTTTGAATTTGAATTTCTCTCATCGTGAGTAAAATTGAGTATCTTTTCATATTTTTTTTTTGTACAAAGCCAAGCAGGGATTTTATTTCTTTGTTTCTTTATTTATTTATATTTTGTTACGGTACATGGGATCTTCTTTGTGGCATGCAGGATGTCTCGTGGTGTGTGGGCATCTCTCTAATTGTGATGAGTGGGCTTTGTATTCTCTGTACATGTCTTTTGTTCATAGTTATATCATTTTTGGTATTTTCCCTCTTAATTTTTATACATTTGGGGTATCTTTTTATGATATATATTTCAAACATTTTTTCTAAATTTGTCATTTTTTTTGACTTGCTTCTAGATTTTTTTTGGCCATGCATTAGAGAAGTTATGTAGTTAAATGTTTTTTCTTTAATTTTTGAATTTTATTTACTTTATTTTTTAATACAGCAGGTTCTTATTTGTCATCACTTTTATACACATCAGTGTATACATGTCAATCCCAGTTGCCCAATTCATCTCACCACCACCACCACCCCCCTGCCACTTTCCCCCCTTGATATCCATACATTTGTTCTCTACATCTGTGTCTCAATTTCTGCCCTGCAAACCAGTTCATCTGTACCATTTTTCTAGGTTCCACATATATGTGTTAATATACAATATTTGTTTTCGCTTTCTCACTTACTTCACTCTGTATGACAGTCTCTAGATCCATCCACGTCTCTACAAATAACCCAATTTCATTCCTTTTTATGGCTGAGTAATATTCCATTATATATATGTCCACGTCTTCTTTGTCTGTTTGCCTGTCGATGGACATTTAGGTTGCTTCCATGACCCGGCTATTGTAAATAGTGCTGCGATGAACATTGGGGTCCATGTGTATTTTTGAATTATGGTTTTCTCAGGGTATATGCCCAGTAGTGGGATTGCTGGATCATATGGTAATTGTATTTTTAGTTTTTTAAGGAAACTCCATACTGTCCTCCATAGTGGCTGTATCATTTATCTTCCCACCAACAATGCAAGAGGGTTCCCTTTTTTCCACCCCTCTCCAGCATTTGTTGTTTGTACATTTTCTGATGATGCCCATTCTGACTGGTGTGAGGTGATTCCTCATTGTCGTTTTGATTTGCATTTCTCTAATAATTAGTGATGTTGAGCAGCTTTTCATGTGCTTCTTGGCCATCTGTATGTCTTTGGAGAAATGTCTGTTTAGGTCTTCTGCCCATTTTTGGATTGAGTTGTTTGTTTTTTTATTATTGAGCTGCATGAGTTGTTTATATATTTTAGAGATTAATCCTTTGTCCGTTGATTCGTTGGCAAATATTTTCTCCCATTCTGAGGGTTGTCTTTTCGTCCTGTTTATGCTTTCCTTTGCTGTGCAGAACCTTTGAAGTTTCATTAGGTCCCATTTGTTTATTTTTGTTTTTATTTTCATTACTCTAGGAGGTGGGTCAAAAAAGATCTTGCTGTGATTTATGTCAAAGAGTGTTCTTCCTATGTTTTCCTCTAAGAGTTTTAGAGTGTCCGGCCTTACATTTAGGTCTCTAATTTATTTTGAGTTTATTTTTGTGTATGGTGTTAGGGAGTGTTCTAATTTCATTCTTTTACATGTAGCTAGCTGTCCAGTTTTCCCAGAACCACTTATTGAAGAGACTGTCTTTCTCCACTGTATATCCTTTCCTCCTTTGTCATAGATTAGTTGACCATAGGTGCATGGGTTTATCTCTGGGCTTTCTATCTTGTTCCATTGATCTATGTTTCTGTTTTTGTGCCAGTACCATCTTGTCTTGATTACTGTAGTTTTGTAGTCTAAAGTCAGGGAGTCCGATTCCTCCAGCTCCATTTTTTTCCCTCAAGACTGCTTTGGCTATTCGGGGTCTTTTGTGCCTCCATACAAATTTTAAGATTTTTTGTTCTAGTTCCAGAAAAAATGCCATTGGTAATTTGATAGGGATTGCATTGAATCTGTACATTGTTTTGGGTAGTATAGTCATTTTCACAATATTGATACTTCCAATCCAAGAACATGATATATCTCTCCATCTGTTGGTATCATCTTTAATTTCTTTCATCAGTGTCTTATAGTTTTCTGTATACAGGTCTTTTTTCTCCCTAGGTAGGTTTATTCCTAGGTATTTTCTTTTCTTGCAATGGTAAATGGTAGTGTTTCCTTAATTTCTCTTTCAGATTTTTCATCATTAGTGTATAAGAATGCAAGAGATTTCTGTGCATTAATTTTGTATCCTGCTACTTTACCAAATTCATTGATTAGCTCTAGTAGTTTTCAGGTGGCATCTTTAGGATTCTCTATGTATAGTATCATGTCATCTGCAAACAGTGACAGTTTTACTTCTTCTTTTCCAGTTTGTATTCCTTTTATTTCTTTTTCTTCTCTGATTACTGTGGCTGGGACTTCCAAAACTATGTTGAATAATAGTGGTGAGAGTGGACATCCTTGTCTTGTTTCTGATCTTAGAGGAAATGCTTTCCGTTCTTCACCATTGAGAATGATGTTTGCTGTGGGTTTGTCGTGTATGGCCTTTATTATGTTGAGGTAGGTACCCTCTGTGCCCACTTTCTGGAGGGTTTTTATCATAAATGGGTGTTGAATTTTGTCAAAAGCTTTTTCTGCATCTATTGAGATGATCATATGGTTTTTATTCTTCAGTTTGTTAATATGGTGTATCACATTGATTGATTTACGTATAATGAAGAATCCTTGCATCCCTGGGACAAATCCCACTTGATCATGGTGTATGATCCTTTTAATGTGTCGTTGGATTCTGTTTGCTAGTATTTTTTTGAGGATTCTTGCACCTGTATTCATCAGTGATACTGGTCTGTAATTTTCTTTTTTTGTAGTATATTTGTCTGGTTTTGGTATCAGGGTGATGGTGGCCTCATAGAATGAGTTTGGGAGTGTTCCTTCCTCTGCAATTTTTTGGAAGAGTTTGAGAAGGATGGGTGTTAGCTCTTCTCTAAATGTTTGATAGAATTCACCTGTGAAGCCATCTGTTCCTGGACTTCTGTTTGTTGGAAGATTTTTAATCACAGTTTCAATTTCATTACTTGTGATTGGTGTGTTCTTGTTTTCTATTTCCTCCTGGTTCAGTCTTGGAAGGTTATACCTTTCTAAGAATTTGTCCATTTCTTCCAGGTTCTCCATTTTATTGGCATAAGTAGTCTCTTAAGATGCTTTGTATTTCTGTGGTGTCTGTTGTAACTTCTCCTTTTTCATTTCTAATTTTATTGATTTGAGTCTTCTCCCTCTTTTTCTTGATGAGTCTGGCTAATGCTTTATTCAATTTTGTTTATCTTCTCAGAAAACCAGATTTTAGTTTTATTGATCTTTGCTATTGTTTTCTTTTTTTCTATTTCATTTATTTCTGTTCTGATATTTATGAGTTCTTTCCTTCTGCTAACTTTCGGTTTTGTTTGTTCTTCTTTCTCTAGTTTCTTTAGGTGTAAATTTTGATTGTTTATTTAAGATTTTTCTTGTTTCTTGAGGTAGGCTTGTATAGCTATAAACTTCCCTCTTAGAACTGCTTTTACTGCATCCCATAGGTTTTGGATTGTCTTGTTTTCAGTGTCATTTTTCTCTAGGTATTTTTTGATTGCCTCTTTGATTTCTTCAGTGATCTCTTGGTTATTTAGTAACATATTGTTTAGCCTCCATGTGTTTGTGTTTTTTATGTTTTTTTCCCTGTAATTCATTTCTAATCTCATAGCGTTGTGGTCAGAAAAGATGCTTGATATGATTTCAGTTTTCTTAAATTTACTGAGGCTTGATTTGTGACCCAAGATGTGATCAATCCTGGAGAATTTTCCGTGCACACTTGAGAAGAAAGTGTAATCTGCTGTTTCTGGATGGAATGTAGTATAAATATTAATTAAATCTATCTAGTCTATTGTGTCATTTAAAGCTTCTGTTTCCTTATTTATTTTCGTTTGGGATGATCTGTCCATTGGTGTAAGTGAGGTGTTAAAGTCCCCCACTATTATTGTGTTACTGTCCATTTCCTCTTTTATAGCTGTTAGCAGTTGCATTATGTATTAAGGTGCTCCTATGTTGGGTGCATATATATTTATAATTGTTATATCTTCTTCTTGGATTGATCCCTTGATCATTATGTAGTGTCCTTCCTTGTCTCTTGTAACAGTCTTTATTTTAAAGTCTATTTTATGTGATATGAGTATTGCTACTCCAGCTTTCTTTTGATTTCCATTTGCATGGAATATCTTTTTCCATTCCCTCACTTTCAGTCTGCATGTGTCCCTAGGTCTGAAGAGGGTCTCTTGTAGACAGCATATAGTTGGGTCTTGTTTTTGTATCCATTCAGCAAGCCTGTGACTTTTGGTTGCAGCATTTAATCCATTCACGTTTAAGGTAATTATCAATATGTATGTTCCTATTGCCATTTTCTTAATTGTTTCGGGTTTGTTTTTGTAGGTCCTTTTCTTTTGTGTTTCCCACTTAGAGAAGTTCCTTTAGCATTTGTTGTAGAGCTGGTTTGGTGGTGCTGAATTCTCTTACCTTTTGCTTTTTTGTAAAGCTTTTGATATCTCCATTGAATCTGAATGAGATCCTTGCCGGGTAGAGTAATCTTGGTTGTAGGTTCTTTCCTTTCATCACTTTAAGTATATCACGCCACTCCCTTATGGCTTGTAGAGTTTCTGCTGAGATATCAGCTGTTAACCTTATGGGAGTTCCCTTGTATGTTGTCATTTTTCCCTTGCTGCTTTCAATAATTTTTCTTTGTCTTAATTTTTACCAATTTGATTGCCATGTGTCTCGGCATGTTTCTCCTTGGGTTTATCCTGTATGGGAGTCTCTGTGCTTCCTGGACTTGGGTGGCCATTTCCTTTACCATGTTAGGGAAGCTTTCGACTATAATCTCTTCAAATATTTTCTCGGGTCCTTTCTCTCTCTCTTCTCCTTCTGGGACCCCTATAATGCGAATGTTGTTGCATTTAATGTTGTCCCAGAGGTCTCTTAGGCTGTCTTCATTTCTTTTCATTCTTTTTTCTTTACTCTGTCCCACAGCAGTGAATTCCACCATTCTGTCTTCCACGTCACTTATCCGTTTTTCTGCCTCAGTTATTCTGATATTGATTCCTTCTAGTTTAGTTTTCATTTCAGTTATTGTATTATTCATCTCTGTTTGTTTGTTCTTTAATTCTTCTAGGTCTTTGTTAAACATTTCTTGCATCTTTTTCAATCTTTGCCTCCATTCTTTTCTGAGGTCCTGGATCATCCTCACTATCATTATTCTGAATTCTTTTTCTGGAAGGTTGCGTATGTCCACTTCATTTAGTTGTTTTTCTGGAGTTTTATCTTGTTCCTTCATCTGGTACATAGCCCTCTGCCTTTTCATCTTGTCTATCTTTCTGTGAATGTGATTTTTGTTCCACAGGCTGCAGGATTGTAATTCTTCTTGCTTCTGCTGTCTGTCCTCTGGTCAGCAAGATTTTTTTTGATCCACTTCCTGATATGAAGTGCTAATCCCAGTGAAGGAAACATATAACTTGGGAGAAGGTATCAACAATGATGTGCTGGTACTTGTTTAATAACTAGCTCTATTAGGGCAGAAGTTCTGTGCTCAAGAGGGAAAGCAGGAAGGAAACGACATCCTGTGCTACTGCAGCAAGGTCCAATCTATGTAGTTAAATTTGTCATCATTTATTACATCTGCACTTTGAGTCATGGTTAGAAAGCCTTTCCCTACACCAAAATTATGGAGGAATCCACTTATGTTTTCTTCTATTATAAAGATTTTTTGGTTTTTGTTTGTTTGCTTAATTTTACATTTAGATCTTCAATTAATTTGGATTCTATTCTTACATATGATGTGAGGAATGGATCTAATTTAAAGTTTTATCTTTTTCAGATGACTATCCTTTTGTTCCAACATCATTTTTTTAAAAGTCTATATTTCAGTCAGTGACATGAACTATCATCTTTTCTATACACTAGGTTTCCATATGATGCTGAGTCTATTTCTAGACTTTCTATTCTATTCCATTAGTCTGGTCATCTTTCCATGTATCATTACTTTAATTATTGTGGCTTTATAATTCTTAATATCTGGTAGGGCTAGTCCTCTCTCTAGCTCTTCGTTTTAAGCATTTCCCTCATTATATTATTGCATGTTTATTATTTGATATGAACTTAATTATCAAGTTGTTCAGTGCTAGAAAAAAAGCTTCCTGGTATTTTAACTGAGAGAGAATGGATATCTTGATGATGTTGAGAGGCCCAAAAGAGAACAAGCTGGAAGGAAGGATGGTTTTTTATAGTGTTCTTTACAAAGATTTTGAACAATGTTTGTTAAGTTTATTTCTAAATTTTTTGTTGTTAAGTTCATTTTGTTGCTACTGTAAATAGAGTTTCTCTTTCATTAGTTCTTCTATCTAGATATTCATGTATGGGCAAGCTATTAATTTTTTCATGTTAATTTTATATCTTGCTTTTATTGTTTGAATTAGTTTTATCATTGATTCTTTAGGGTTTTCCAGATATATTATCATGCCATCTATAAATATAGATAATTTATTTTCCATCATGGTTCCAATTGTTTTGTCTGATTGCATTGACTGTAATATCATGTTAAATAGTTATGGGGTTAGTGTGCATTCTTGCCCTGTCCGTGTCCTTAATTGGAATGCCTCTATTGTTTTCCTATTAAGTAACATCCTTGATTTAGGATATATATGTGTGTATGTATGTGTATAAACAGATATATAGGTAGATAGATATAGATAGATAGGGGTGTGTGTGTGTGTACTATAATTATTTTAAGATTTGAGTTTAGTATTTGTCTTTAGGGTATGGGTTTTCTTCAGTTGCTTCTTGGAGCACTGCCTTCTCTCTCTGGCCTCACTGCCCATATTTCCTACTTTAGCCTGTTGCTATATATGACTGCAGTTTAATGTTTAATATAAATTGGCAAAGGTGTGAAAGGGGAAAATGGCTTAGCTTTTTTGAGTGTACATCCCCAAATATTTACCCTAATTATTGCCTTGGAATTTTCTCTACTTTCTTGTCTCCATTTATTTCCGTTTTGGAGCACCCCGAAACCTCTTTTACCTTCATATATTTTTTCCCTCTAAGCTATTGTAAAGCTTTCTAAACTGCTTTTGCTTATCTTTGTATCTGATCTTGGCTATCTTTCAGGAGTTCCTTCCTCTTCCTCTTTTTTGTTTTTCTCAACAGTTATAGATTTATTTTGTCATTTTAAAATATCTTTTTTGTCAGTTCCTTGGATTTAGGTGAGAGGGAGGGATCTGCCTGCCATTTTGATTTAACGTGCTGTTAAAACTTTTAATGTAATGACTAGTTTGTCCCTCTTCACTCAGGACTTTGTTGGGTGTAGCACTGCAAGTCCTATATTGTAGGAAACTCCTCAGTCCCTGGAAAATAGAAACAGCTGGTCACCCTATTTCCACAAGACTGTGGTAAAATGACTCTAACTTACTTTCTATATCTAACTGACAGCTTCAACTGTGTCTTCTCCCCTATACTCATGAAAGGACAGTTCAGATAACTCATGTAATAAGAGTGGTAAAAAGGTTCTGAGTTTTGGTGGGGGAGGAGGAATGGAAAAATTTAGAAAGAATATGGCTATCCAAGAAGGATAATGTATCGTGAGGCTCAAAGCAGCTACGATAGAATTACTACCATTAAATAATTCAAGAAAGGTAATTTCATTGTCCATTTTCATCGAAGTACTGAGAAAAAAATAAGGTTCACTGCCACCCCCACCTTACACTTACTATGCCCTCTAGATAGCTGTGGGTCTGCAGTGTTGCCACGTTATGTATCAGGGCATGGATTTCTTTTATTAGTGCCAAATCAAGAGTCTCGAAACATTTTTGCACGTATGGTACCTACAGGACCCAGAGAAGAATCTCATACAGATAATCATTTTTGCATCTTCGATTCATTAAAACTATGGAAAGTTGTGCTTACTCTAGGCAACATAGAGTAATTCAAGTAATTGTGGATCAAAACAGACAAAAGCAAAGAGAAGGTTGCCACTGACATGCAAATCAGGAATTAACTCTTCCTATCCAGTAGTTATTTTTCTCTACAGAATTAGGCTAATGGTCTACATGTATGGCCACCAAATTTTATAGACCAATCATGATTTAAATATTCTGTCCTGTTTTCTACATGACTTACATTGGCCTGCCCTCTGGTTTGGGGTTTAAAAATATGGATACTGTGACTAATTGAAAAGCCAAAGTAGCACATGGGAGGTAAAATTGTGAACCATACAGAGTGTGTTGGTCAGGTTCCTACTTCTTGGAACATGTTCTGCTTCTTAACTCCCATGTCTTCCTTCCCAGTTGCTTAGTCTGAGTCACAGTCATCCCTTTGTTCCCTTCTACCACGACTTCTTGCTGAGCTAGTGTCAACATCAGATAGTAAGACTTAAAACCATTCTGCAGTTCTTGTAGGGTAACAATGGCTCTGAAAAGTAAAGAACAAACAAACAAAACAAACATCAGGATTCTTGGTTACAGAAGGAAGGACAAGAATTGTGTGGTTATTGCACTATAGACACTGCATCCAGAGCTGCCATGTGTGGTTGTATAGCTTTGAGACATGATGTAGATTTTATCCTCATAGGACAAAATAGATGTAAAATTTTCTTCTCAAAACATTGTAGTGGCTGGACGATTCTGATAAGTTGGATCAGTTTGGGGTTACTGGGGAAGTATTTCCAGGCTGAGGAACCTAAAATGTGGTCAAGATGAAAGAATATATCATATCAGAGGGTAATGCCAGGAGAGTCAAGAACTGGCAAACACAGGTGCAAACCCAGGTTGGAGGGTGGTTCAGTATTTAGCTTATGTAGGATGTGTAAGGAGCGAAGTGTACTGAGTTATAATGTCGCAGAATGCAATTAGATGGATACTTCTAGTCTAGGGTCACAGTTCAAATTACAATTTGTTAGTTCTTCTCAAAATATTGGGACTGAAATTAAAGAGTTTACATGCCCTTTTCTTTGTGGCACTTAATATAAGGGAAAGATTTGGTCCTGTATAAACCAGAGCCTAATAATGAAAAGATCACTTGGAATTCTTATTCTAGCTGCCTATTTTCTTTCATTATATACTTTGGGGTAAGCTGCTATGCAGTTTTCTTTCAATTTATCCAATTGATAATACTACCTTTTCTACATTTCTCACCAAAATATAAGTGATCATTGAAATGATGTTATAATCAAAAGTATTACAGTGGTTACTGTAATAATAAGTTACAGTGGAAACTGTTAAGTGCTTAGAATACCAGCAAGTTAACAATTGAATTTATGCCTACAGATCAATCCCTAAAAATACAAAAAAGCTGACTGGAAGTGAAAACATATTCAAAAAGACATGTAAGATGAAAGTTCATATATAGGTGAAAAGATAATGGTAACAAACACATAACAAATTTACTGTGTGCCAGGCACTGTTCTAAGCACTGTACATATATTAACAAGTTTTTAAAATATCATTTAGTGAAAGATTAAAGATTCAATCCAAAGAATGATGGACAGTATAATCAAGTTATTCAATAAAGTAAGACTGCATAACTAACAAAGGAGAATCTCAGAGCACAGCTACTTGTTGTGAGACCAGATGTGTTCTGGAGTATACATGGAGTACCTTCTAAGTAGGGAATGAGACAGAAAGGCTAATAATCCAGTACAATGTGATCAACGCTATAACTGTATAAGAGAGGAAGCAGAGGGAATGACTGATTCCATACATGGGGGAGGAGGGGAAAACCTTACAGAGAAAATGACATCTGAGAGGACAGTGAATAAACAAGGGGCGTCTTGAGCCCCCTTGAATTTGGTGTAAAGAAACTAAAGAAATGGGATCTCTTGGGGGCATTCCTTTAAAATGAAGTATTTTGAAACCAATTTCCCTGAACCACATGTCTAAATCAAATAACATTTTCCATTATCCACATAAAACCTGCTGACTGGTTTCCATTCAGTGCTGAGGGTTCATGACTATTTGGCTAATCCCTGGGAGCCTGCATACTGTCACTCCCACCAGTTAAGTCACATGCTTCTCAAAGTCAGTTCACTTTCTTCTTAAACTTCCTGTGGCAGTTGTACTGCCACAAATGATATAATTTGATTAAATATTTATGCCAGTTGTACTTACATAATTAGGACTTTAATTAAATATTAAATAAATCAATGAAATGTAAGTGATAAAAAAGAAAAGTTATTATTCATTTCAAAACAAAGTTGAATACTTTGGAAAGACTCCATAAAGGCCAGTCACAAAGTAAAGAGATTCTAATGACTTACGTGTAGACAACAACTATTAAAGTTTGAAGAGGGGATTTTAAAACTAGAAGGATCCTGAACTCAGATTGTGCCAAAATGGTGTGTAAGTGTCCATAAGTATTTTCATTAGTGTCTTGCATCATGTTAAAGAAGTTGATACAAAAGAGAGTAAGCAGTAGATTGGAAATAGTAGTTTATTCCTTGTGGATATGATTTATAGAAGAAGGATCTGGAACTCTAATCATAGTTCCCATACTCAAAGGAAAGACCATGACCCTATATTAAATGATTGCCAATGAATATAGATTTATATACTTTAAGTTCAAAGTTAGAAGTCTATAGTACTTACGTATTTTTTATAATTTTCAATTTAAAACTTTATAAAATTACTCAACTAACAACTGATCCCAACTGTACTTGAAAAGAAACCCCATAGGGTATCATGAAAACCACTTATTTCTCCTCTTTAACCATAAGTGGCACTTTTGAGTGAATCATGCTAAATATGAATAAATGGTATGAGATGGTGTGTGTGTGTGTCTGTGAGTGAAAATTTATCATTAAGAAATCTGCTAAAAATCATAATTCTGTTTCTGCTGTTACTGTATTCAAGTCTTACTCTTTTTTTTTTTTTTTTTTTTTTTTTTTTTTGCGGTACACGGGCCTCTCACTGTTGTGGCCTCTCCCGTTGTGGAGCACAGTCTCTGGACACGCAGGCTCAGTGGCCATGGCTCATGGGCCCAGCCGCTCTGCGGCATGTGGGATCTTCCCGCACCGGGACACGAACCCGTGTCCCCTGCATCGGCAGGCGTCGGACTCTCAACCACTGCACCACCAGGGAAGCCCAAGTCTTACTCTTTTTTAAATTTATTTTTTATTGAAGTGTAGTTGATTTACAATGTTATGTTAATTTCTGCTGTACAGCACAGTGACTCAATTATCCACATATATATACATTCTTTTTTATATTCTTTTCCATTATGGTTTATCCCAGGGTATTGAATATAGTTCCCTGTGCTATACAGTAGGACCTTGTTGTTTATCCGTTCTATATGTAATAGTTTGCATCTACTAACCCCAAACTCCCAATCCATCCTCCCCCCACCCCCCACCTTGGCAACCACAAGTCTGTTTTCTATGAGTCTGTTTCTGTTTCATAGATAGGTTCATTTGTGCCATATTTTAGATTCCACATATAAGTGATATCATATGGTATTTGTCTTTCTCTTTCTGATTTACTTCACTTAGTATGATAATCTCTAGGACCATCTATGTTGCTGAAAATGGCATTATTTTATTCTTTTTTATGGCCGAGTAATATTCCATTGTATGTATGTACCACAGCTTCTTTATCCATTTATCTGTTGGTGGACATTTAGGTTGTTTCCATGCCTTGGCTATTGTGAATAGTGCTGCTATGAACACAGGGGTGCATGTATCTTTTTTTTTTTGGCTGCATTGGGTCTTCATTGCTGCATGTGGGCTTTTTCTAGTTGTGGTGAGCAGGGCTACTCTTCATTGTGGGGCACAGGCTTCTAATTGTGGTGGCTTCTCTTGTTGCAGAGCACAGTCTCTAGGTGCACAGGCTTCAGTAGTTGCAGCATGTGGGCTCAGTAGTTGCGGCACATGGGCTCAGTAGTTGTGGCACGCGGGCTCTAGAATGCAGGCTCAGTAGTTGTGACACACAGGCTTAGATGTTCCGCAGCATGTGGGATCTTCCTGGACCAGGGATTGAACTCATGTCCCCTGCATTGGCAGGCGGATTCTTAACCACTGCGCCACCAGGGACGTCCCCACATGTATCTTTTTGAATTAAGTTTTGTCTGGATACATGCCCAGGAGTGGGATTGCTGGATCATATGATAATTCTATTTTTAGTTTTCTGAGGAACCTCCATATTGTTTTCCATGGTGGCTGTACCAACTTACATTCCCACCAACAGTGTAGGAAGGTTCCCTCTTCTCCACACCCTCTCTAGCATTTATTATTGGTAGGCTTTTAGATGATGGCCATTCTGACCAGTGTGAGGTGGTAACTCTTTGTAGTTTTGATTTGCATTTCTCTAATAATTAGTGATGTGGAGTGGCTTTTCATGTGCCTATTGGCCATCTGTATGCCTTCTTTGGAGAAATGTCTGTTTAGGTCTTCTGACCATTTTTTGACTGGGTTGTTTGTGTTTTTGTTGAGTTGTATGAGCTGTCTGTAATGTTTGGAAATTAAGCCCTTGTCAGTTGCATCATTTGCAAATATTTTCTCCCATTCTGTAGGTTGTCTTTTTGTTTCGTTTATAGTTTCCTTTGCTGTGCATAAGCTTGTAAGTTTAGTTAGGTCCCATTTGCAAGTCTTACTCTTTTATCATCAACTTTTTGAAAGTTAGTTTTGGTTGGTCATTAATGCTGCTAGAGGTCATGAGGGAAGGGCCAGCTTCCTAGATGCCTGACCTGGGCAGCCTCACAAGGCTCTGTACTCAGAAGGACCCTGACTTTGGTTTGAAGCTTTGCTATCACCATCTTGAACTTCTTAATAATTTTTTCTTTGAACCTCTGTTCTGTGAGTGAACTTATGTTCTGTGAGGGACAATGGAGCATGCAGTTGAGCAGACAAGACACGTGCCACATGTAGTTCCCCACTTCCTAGCTGCCCCATTCATTTATGGTGTGTGCAGTGCCCCATGAGTACAGAATTCCAGTGGCCCCATGATGCATGGGAGTTCAGCAAGTCTAAAAGTGAGTACAAGGTAAATGTGTTACATCTATGGCAAAGTGAGAACACTGACCATCCAAGAGGCCACACTTTGCTTTCCATTGGAACCAGAACTTGTTTTGAATGTAGAAAAATGGCAATGGTATTCTAAGAAACGAGAACCACTAAAGAATCCTGTGGTAGGCAGAATGATTCATCTTCCACCCCAAAGGTGACCACATCCTAATACCTGTAAACTTGAATATATGAGGTTACTTGGCAGAGAGAGATTTAAGATTGCAGATAGAATGAAGGGTGCTAATCAGCTGACCTTGAGATGGGGAGATTATCCTGGATTATCTGCACCCGTTGTAATCACAAGGGTCCTTATGAGTGAAAGCGGAAGAGAAAGATCGATGACAGCATGAGAAGGACTTGGTGGCTTTGAAGATGGAAGAAGGTGCCACGAGCCAAGGAAGGAGGGTGACCTTGCAAAGATGGAAAAGGCGAAGGACCAGATTCTTCCCTAGAGACTCCACAAGGAACATAGCCCTGCTGATACCTTGATTTGAGCCCAGTGAGACCCATTTCAGACTTCTGACCTCCAGAACTGTCAGATAAGAAACCTGTGTTGTTTTAAGTCAGTAAGTTTGTGGTAATTGGTTACAGTAGCTGCAGAAAATGAACAAATCCCTGTCATACTCTGTCTTATTGATATTATTGATACTTTCCTATATTAACCAACTATTTGTGCTGAAAAAGATGACAGTAGGAAAGGGAAGGGTAGAACAGCCCACAGTTCTTTTTCATTTGAGTCCTTCCTTACTCATCAGTGAGCTGAAGGTAGAGCGGTGGTCAAATGTGACCATATCAAGGAGCAGAATGAAAACAGTCAAGTTACTTTTGTGAAGCATTTCCACTTGTGGTAAGAACGAAATACATACGCATGTATGAGCTACAGAATGCAAATGGTGTTATTTCTGTGATTCCGCATGTGAGTTAAATGCTCTTGTGTTTGTATTTAAGAGGGGAATTGCAAAATATGAAGACAAATGGCAAAATTCATGCTAAAATTTAGCATATTTAATATTTCTTTATTTAGAACAACATTAAATAATAAAATTAAAGACACCATAAGAAGTTGAAAGACCACAAAGACAGGAAAACATTTGTATTTTAGTACTATTAGGAGAATAGGACTGCTTTTTCAATAAGGGTCTCCACATTTGCAGTTTTGCACAGGACCCTGCAATTTATGTAGCTGGCCTTGTACCAGGTTCAGGGCCTGGCACTCCATAGATACTCCACAAGTGTTTTATTAAAAAAACCATGAGGAATGAAACAATCTTAAAGTACAAGTTGAATGAGTTTGGTCTCTCCAACACCAGTCTGTCCAATAGATATTTTTACCCCAGACAGATACCCCACAATAAGCCCAGAGCTGCCCCTCACGTGGCATCTAGCATTTGGTAGGTTTGTTTTTGTACTTTAGTAGTGCCCGC
Organism: Mesoplodon bidens; assembly: GCF_964165515.1. Lineage (NCBI taxonomy): Eukaryota > Metazoa > Chordata > Mammalia > Artiodactyla > Ziphiidae > Mesoplodon > Mesoplodon bidens. Next base: position 84,397,938 of record NC_138162.1, read on the forward strand.
CCTTTGACCCAGTGCAGTACACCCCTGGGAAGGGCTGGTATAGGGAGACTGGTCTCAGGCCCCCTCAAAAGCAGAGCTCCCTGCACGCTGAGAAGCCCTCAGAAGCCTCCCGAATACACTTACACACTGCACAAGAAACACAATGTGATTACGAGTGCATTTCCTTTAGGGATAAAGATGACATTGCCCTGCTCATTTAATCCAGCAAAAACATCCACTCGCCCTATCAGAAGTCTTGTGGCCTCCTTGGGTCCCTTCCCCCTGTGGAACTCCTTTCCACATTCCTTCCTCAAGTCCCTGGAGCCCCTGCTACCTTCAGGTATCATCCCTTCTTCTAACCCAGCAATCCCCACCAGATTCCATTGCCTTCCTGTCAGGTACCCCCAGCTAATTCCTGTCCTATGAGACAGCCTGGATGGGGATGTATAACAAGTGCCTAACAATTTGTTTAGGACCAGAAGAAATAAAAACCATGAACAATCCTTGAAGCCAGAAGCCCAATACTTTCTAGAAATTGAAAAGAAAAAGTTAACTCTTCATTCTTCTGGAGTCCCCTCTGCAGGGAGTCGGAACCAGCAATTAATAGCTTGGTAAATTGCCTTGTGACAAATGTAAATTATCTAAAACAAGTTAAGGTAGATAAGAAATCAACCTATAGACAGGAATAAAGACGCAGACGTAGAGAATGGACTTGAGGACAAGGGGAGAGGGAAGGGTAAGCCGGGACGAAGTGAGTGGCATGGACATATATACACTACCAAATGTAACATAGATAGCTAGTGGGAAGCAGCCGCATAGCACAGGGAGATCAGCTTGGTGCTTTGTGACCACCTAGAGGGGTGGGATGGGGCGATGGGAGGGAGACACAAGAGGGAGGAGATATGGGGATATATGTATATGTATAGCTGATTCACTTTGTTATAAAGCAGCAACTAACACACCATTGTAAAGCAATTATACTCCAATAAAGATGTTAAAAAAAAAAAAGAAAGAAATCACCCTATAGAGAGAAACAGCCATGTCCTATCACTGTCACCTTAAGCTCCATCCCAGGCTGAAGAACCTGAAGAATCAGCACCCTCCCAAGCCTCTCTAACAGAAGGAAGGAACAGAGCCTGATGCTCAGGGGAGGTAGGGGAGGCAGCTGCCACAAGTCTCCTAGGTGCCCTTTGGCATTCCTAAAGAAACCCAAACCTGTTTTTTTGGCCACAGGAAAAGAGCAGGCTTATTTTGGCTCAGGTTTCCATGGTTAGTGGAATTTTTAGATGAAAATTCTCAAACGTCATGTGAGCAGGTAGAAATGAAAATATCCTGGATGGTGATGGGTATGCAACGCCCCTCTCAACCTCCCTCCATGCACCTGGCTGGACTTTAGAAATCAGGGCAGGCACTCAGGTAAATCTGAAGGTGACCCTTTCTTCTCAAAAGCCCGAGCCCCAGGGATAATGCAAACCTCAACTCAAATTAATACACAGACAGAAGATGCCACTTTCCTATTAGAAGAAACAAATGTAACTGAGAAGGTAAACATTGATTACAAAAACCGGAGACTATCCTCATCTAAGGATGTGCTCTTGTGAAAATTAATGGAGTTGCTGAGACTGGATGGAAACATTTCTTTGAGCAAATTTTCATCTCAGGAGTGGTTGGAGGAGAACTTGCTGGTTGACAATAAAACACACCTCTCCAAAGATGGAGATGGTGTCCTTAGGTTCCTGGCAAGGCTCCCTGGAGGCCAATGTAGAGTGGGCAGCAAGCCATGAGAAGGCTTAGCACAGGGACCCATCCCTGATGGATCTGCCCAGCCACTTGCCACATGGACTCTTGGGTGTCATCCAGTTGCCTCTGGTCTTGGTTCTACCTTTGCCCCTTGAGAATTCATTCCCTGAGTCTTTCCTTGAGTGACTCACCCAGTTACTTGCCTCCTTCTCAGGGCAGCCCCCAGACCCATCACCAGGTAGAATTTAGAACCCCTTATTATGTTATTTTTGAGGCTCTTCTCCAGGCCATGCCTGAGACCCTTCCACATGTCCTTCCTTGGAAGAATCTTTGCCGGGCCCCTCACACAGAAGCTTCCTGGGTGACAATTCAATCTCCCCAAGAGCCTTGTTGCTCTGGCTCTTAAACTCAGAAGGCTTTGAGGGTACAATCTGCCCTTTGGCTGAGATGTCCGTAGTGATTCACCCTAAAGGTACACCAGGGCCAGGGATGCTAGGGTCCTATGATCCAGGTCCCACCAGTGTTAAATATGTCTCTTTTAAAGGTGGTGCTCTAGGTGCTTCCCAGCCCTACTTGTTGTAAAATGTCCAGGAAAATGGAAACCAGCAAACAGGTTTAGAAGGCAAGACAGTGCTGAGGAAGCTTGGGAGTGGGAGGACTCAAGGATTACTGAGATGTTTGGACAAAAGGGAGTAAACTCCATGGACAACTTCTTTTGCAACAAGAACCAGTTAAGATGTTCAATTTTAGTGGGAGTGATAGACATACCTCATTTAGTGCCATATAGAAGGGTACTCCACAGGTCCTAATCAGCAGTGGAGTAGAAGTAGGACAAGTAAGAAAGAAAGAGGATTGAAGCTGGGTCTAGGCTGTATCTGGGGCAGATGTGGGGTGGTAACTGGTGGGGTGTCAGCTGAGCTGTAGCATGACTGTGGAGTGGGCAGGTTCCAGGCAGGGAAGGAGTGGGGATCCCTTAGCCTGTGTTAGGATTGAGGGCCATGAGATGGTCCTATGGATAAGGGAGAAGGGACTCTAAGGGAAAGAGCCACAAGCAATGAGGACCATCACAGACTCGTGCAGGCAAGGGCACCCTAGAAGAGCTGGCTCCATGTCTGCTACCCCGGGTGCCCATGGGCATGGCGGGGCTGCCATGGCCTGTGCACCTGCTCTCATTTGCCTTCCTTGCTCTTGAAGGATTGGACAACTGTGGTGTCCTGCTTGTCTACAGGTGGCTCTAAGGTGTTCCCAGACTTCACTTGGTAGCCTGACCTCAGGAGTTTTGGAAATGGTCCCTTTTTGTTCTCTTCCTAAATGCAGAAATCCCCTCTGTTGATGACTCTTCTCTCCAGGTGCTCCTGGACATCAAGGAAGAGGAGAGAGTCCAGCAGCCTACACGTGCTGCTTGCAGGGTCCCCCCCACCACCACCAAGAGAGGCCTCTGCTGAGATCAGGTCAGGGACCAAGTGAAGTTTGCACCAGAATCTGAGTGTGCTTTGGTGCTAGAAAGGGGATATCCATTATTTCCTGGTTCATGTGTCACACCACACACAATACAAGACCTATAATAGGCACTTAATAAGGAATGTATAAAGAAACCAGTGAAGGACTGAATCCTTGAGCTCATAGAATAATCTAGGGCAGCAAATGAATAGTGACTTAATATACTTTTTTGGGAGACATTACATACTTGAGAATAAATTCTACATATAAATATTATTTGTTTTCTGAATAGGGCTATTAAAATTTCTAATCTAGTTCTATTGTTCTTCCTCCCACTCCTGTCCTTCATCTATTCAATTCTGCCCCCAGCCTCTGCCACCCCAAGTAAAAATTTTTTATTAGGTCCTTAAGTATTTTCCAGAGTTTTTAATGTAAAAGTAAGCAAATTCACATATATTTTCTTATCCTCCCTCCTTTTCTACAAGAAATGTCATGTTATATTTATTGTTTTGCATGCTACTTTTCCACCTGATAACAGATGTTAGAAATCTTTCCTTATTATTTGTGCCCACATTCTTTATTACCAAGTTGCATAGTAATGATGGACATTTGTTTGTTTTTTCCCTCATCTTTTGTATTATCAACAATGCTTCAATGAATAACTTTTGCAAGGTTGCAAGTTTCCTTGTAGAATAAATTTTCATTAATGGCATTTCTGACTGAAAGGGTACATGCATTTATAATTTTTGTGGCCATTGCTGAAAACCCTCCATATAGGATGTACAAATTTATACTCACACCAGAAATATATGTGCCCATTTGCCACAGTCTCGCCAACAGAGCATGTCATCAAACTTCTTACAATTTTGCCAGTCCAAGAGGTAAATTATATATGGATTTATGTAATTGCTTATATATCAGTGTCATCCTCCCCCTTTCCCCCAAAACACAGACACACACATACACATACACACACACACACAGACACACACACACCCTTTTTCACTAAAGGTTTCTGTTAAGTGAATAAGTGAAGGGGGTCACTGGCCTAAGAAGATAGTATAGTATCTTGCTCTTTCAGGAGAAAAGAAAAGCCTAATTGTCTGAAGCCCACTCTTTGGAGACAAGGGGATAAATGACATGATCCACCCAGACCTAAGCATTGTGTCCTATAAATTCAGGAAGAAGTAGAACACTACTGGAAAGTACCAGGTTGTAAATCGCTGAGAAAGAACAATCTCCCATGCGTAATTCTGCGACACTGTCCAGTTGCTTTGATGATAAATGTTTGATGTGAATCTCTTTCTATCAACAGAACTATACATTGTAAGGTGAGGCTAATCAATGTCATCAGGAAAGGTTGCATATTACAGTGATTTGAGGAGAGAGAGGCAGTGCAATGAGACAAACCAGAATGCATTCGTGCATTTTCTGTCTGTGAGCGTAATTTGCTTCTGTAATTTTATTCAGCAGCTCCCAGATGGAACATAAATAGATTTCCATTTTTGTTTATCTTGTCCTAGGTCATACTTTTGGTTAAATTAGCCTACAAAGGGCTTCCCTGGTGTTGCAGTGGTTGAGAGTCCGCCTGCCGATGCAGGGGACGGGGGTTCGTGCCCCAGTCCGGAAAGATCCCACATGCCGCGGAGCGGCTGGGCCCGTGAGCCATGGCCGCTGAGCCTGTGCTCCGCAATGGGAGAGGCCACAGCAGTGAGAGGCCCGCGTACAGCAAAAAAATAAAAAAAAAATAAATAAATAAAAAATTAGCCTACAAAAGTTTTCTTCAGTATTTTGGTCCATCAAAATATCTTTGGTTTACAGGTGTCTATCTGTAAACCATCTTTGGTTTACAGATGTGTAAGAAACTGCTTTGGTTTACAGATGTGTAAGAAACTGCTGACATTATACAAATGACACCTCCATTTAATTACCCTCTTTTTTTACTTCCTACTGCATCCCACCACTCTAAATGAAGGAGTATTTGTAATTTAAAATTAAATTAAGCAGCTTCCTGCAGTAACCTTAGTCCCAAGTTTTCCAAGGCATTTCAGCTCTATTGAAATTATTGTAATAGTTAACCAGTATTAAGCAGTTACTAAGTGTCAGGCCAAATACTTGTATAAGATGATTAATCCTCACAGTAATTTTATGAGATAGGTATGGTTATTATTTCTATTTTAAAAATGGGAAACTGAGGACCTGATAAGATAAATAATTCACCCAATATCTCTTCCTACAAGGACGGAGTCTGGTTTTGAATGCAGATAGTTTTGCTCCAGAAAATGGAAATTTAAAGAGAGAGAGAGAGAGAGAGAGAGAGAGAGAGCATGTTTCTTTAGGTCAAGTAACTGCTTGATTTCATCCAAGGCTCATTTAGCTGACTCAGATCTTTCCCCCCAACTCAAAAAATTTTAATAACTTTAAAGGCACTAAAATAATAATAATGTTGAAAATTTCACCTTTACTATGACCACCACAAAAGATTTTATAATTTTTCTATGTTTTCTTTGTCTTTGAACACATACATATTTTATGTAGTTGTAATCATAGCAATCATAGTAACTTTATATTTTGCTTTTTCAATTAATAGCATATCATAAATATTTTTCACACTGTTACATGGTATCCATAATTATTTTTAATGACTTTATAATATTCTATGCAGTCAACCCACTAAATCGATTTAGTGGGTTGAATCACAAGTTCATTTAAATTCTTCTACAGTCATAGGTCATATGGCAATTAATATTTTAATGCTTATAGCTTTATGCCTCACTTTGAATCACTTTTATAGGATAAATTCCTAGAAGTGGGTAAAAGAGGCATAAAAGACCGTCCCAAGTGCTGCTGCCTTGGTGGTGAATGAGCCTCTGCCTTTCTCCCCACAAACTCACCAGCAGTGGTAATTACCTAGGATTTTGAAGTAGTTGGGTCAATTTAGCAGATTACAGTACTATCTGAGTGTGAGTTATTTTTATTTCATTGCTAAGTCGAATGATAATTCACTTTAGAAATAATATGAGATACATTAAACAAATAAACAAACTAATCTTCTAATTTACATCACTTATGCTTTTTTCTTTTTCCTACCTCAACACGTAAACTAGGTCCTGAGTGTACCGTGTTTGATCAGGAAGAAAACAGTCTTCTTAGCTTTCTGCCATCGTTAGGGAGTGATGCATTATGTTCTGACCTGGGGAACCTTGGCCCAGTGCATTTGAAGGACCTGTACTATGTTTTCATTGCCAAGATCTCAAGGTGCATTGAGTGACATCCTCTGGTAAAAGGAATTGAGGAAGTGGGTAAGGACATGGTACAAAAATGAAACTGGAGACTCATTGTTCTTAACTCATTCTAATAAGAAAAGATGCAAACACAACTCCCAATTGCCACCAAAGTGAAAATCTACACTTTCCTCCGTGAAAAACCATCTACGTTGATTTTTTTCTTGTATCAGTGAAGGTCAGAATGAAAAATACCTCATGCTTTAAGATTATCCTATAAATAGGCTAGTTTTGCTGAGAGTGAGAATTTTCCCACACAGCTCTAATATCTCATTCATCTCCTCTCCTCTACAAACACAAACAGCTTAGGCATTATGAACAAGCCCACTACAAAGCAAAGCCCATATGGGGGGCCTTGGCACTGTAATTCATAGGGACAAAATACCTTGATATATATTCCTTAGACACTGGAATTATTGTATAAAGCTGATAGTTTTGTCACTTTGCTCAACACACATTACCTGAATTCCTTTCTATAACAGGGCATAAATAAGATGTAAAATGACACCACTGAACATTGCAAGGCCTTTTTAGGGATTGCATTACATGAGAGGAAATGGACTAAAGAAACCTGTATCAGTGATCAATTTTTCTTCTTCACACATCAAATAAAGACAATCTTCAGAGCAGTTACAGTAGTGTGCAATACTATATATATATATATATATATATATTTGTAATTAATGAGTAAAGCATAAGGTCCAGAGAGAGTTCTTGGAAATCTGAGTGTTTGAGAACAAATATGTGCCTTAGCTCACTGCCTTAAATTTTCATAGGCCTTTTACATTTCAAAAGTAATATGTATGCTAGGGTCCAGAGATGACTTTTTTTCCTATATGAATTCTTATGTTTGTTGGCTGTAGTTTTTAAGAGTAGAGATAGACTAGTATAGCTTTTGTGGCGATAAAAGTTGATTTTATTGAAGGTCTGCTTTATTGCTACTGAACACAATGCATTTATTATCTACCTTTATTTTCTCTGAGGAAAGTCTCAGAGAGAAAAGGAAACCTTTGCAAATCTCTGCCTTCCAAAAGTTTACTTCAGTGCATTGATAGTACCATGGATAGCACATTCACATCCATGAAACATTTTGAACCTTACAATTGCCTAGTTAGGGTAAGTAAAATTAATTTCCTTTTCTAGGTGAAGAGAGTATCCCTCAGTGATGCAACAGGGTCACCACAGGCCTTGGCTCTAATCCCTACAGCACCATGGCTCTACTGGGAATAAAAAAGCATCTGAGATTACAGACCAAGTTTTGGTTGGAGGGTTAGGACCTATCCCTCTCTGCATTCCACGCATCACTTGTTGCCTTGAAGCAGGGTATGAATCCAGTGTCAATTCTTGTGAACTTCAGCCTGTTCCTTTGCAGACATTTCCCAGTCATTCCAAGTCTTTGTAGTATCTCCTTCTCCCCACATTGAGAAAACAAGAGGCAGGTAAAGGCTGCAGACTGAGTTGAGGGGCAAGTTTTAAATACCATTTTTGCATAACTGGAGGCAGGTGGCCAAATAGGTGAAAATTACATATTTTGCAGTGAAAATATATAATTCCTAGGAAAATTTCTGAAGACAGAAGGGCCAAGAAAGATTTGAATTTGCTTAGATCCTTGCAGCCTTACATCCATAAATTTGTGCAAAAAGCATACTTTGGAAGCTCATTCAAATACTGTACCCATAGAACAGAATTTACCATAATCCAGACTCTTTTTGGGTCTGAGGAAAGATGTTTATTTGCTAAGTTGACACATGGATTCCATTATAAGGACACTTCCTGGAAATTAGCCCGCTTCGAATCTTCTCCATCCTCTCCCAACCTTAATAATATCATAATAAAATGTCTATGTATATAAGACAAGAAGTCTGGGAAATTTCTCAGAGATATTTCTGTTTATTACTCTGCATAAAATGTACCACAATGGCCATGGAAGAATTGAAATGCCTGTAACTGATTCTGTATTACCAACCTCAGCCTACAATGTTTCGCCTGTTTTCAGTGGGTCTTCATCTTATCTTCTTCACACTGTTGAGTAAGGTGAAAGACAAAGGTGCATCGTTAGAGAAAACTTACCTTGGCAATTAGCAGTGGTAGAAAAGAAAATGTCCTTAGGAGAAGGAAAGTGCAATAACATTTCACAGCTAACAGCAACTCTGGCACTGTGATACTAATTCAACCTTTAAGGTCCTGTTTCATCCTTTAGGTTTACACAGCTTATTCTGCCCAGGCAAAATGAAGGGGGCAAGTTAGGTAATTATATGGATGATGTAAAAGCTCTCTTCTGCCCCTGCTTTCTTCCCTTAGGAAAAAAAGATAAACGTTGGTTCATAACTTTTCCTTTGCACAAAGATCTGTATTGCTTGAGTGTTGTGTGTATGTGTGTGTGTGTATAAATAATATATATGTATGTGTGTGTATTCTCATATTCACAGAGCATGCCTAGTCCTATTGCTGTTGTAATATTAGGTGTAGGTTGGGTAGTCTATATACATTTGTAATGGCCAAGCTGAGCATATCATATACAATCCCCCTCACTTTTCACACCCATTTCCCTACCAATATTGGAAGAAGGGAGTTAGTGGTGACATGCTGTGTCAGCAGTGCATTCTAGAGTTGTAGCTGGAGCAGTTTTAGTTCTCTCCTCCCCCAGGACATTAAGACAACAGCACCTCCTTCAAAGATGGTGATTCTGGAGGATCGATACGATATGTGAATAAAAGCCAGTTGCTTTTCCCAATTATTTTGAATAAATAAGTATTAGCAGGGTTCATAGCTCCCTCATTACTTAAGTTTTTAGAAGCTTAGCACTATAACTGACAATTCTGGAATATTTTGAGAAGGGAAAAAATAACCACTTTTGCATTTCAACAAAATAAGGAAGAGGGACTCTGTCTTCTGGGTGTATGGAAATACATACAGTATTTAGAGTAATGGATTTACTTCATGTGAGTGCAGATAACCATCACTTAACATGCCATAAATCATATTACATTATACACAACTGGTTGGAACTGTTGAATAATAATCAAAGTAGGCACGACCAGAATGCCAGGCAGAATCCTTCCAACCCAGCCTTTTACTTCCTGGAGCTTGTGTGGACTAGAACAGGCAGTGGAAATGGAGAAAAAAAATCAAGATAAATAGGATCAGTGAAGAAACATCAGTGAGGTAATGTCATATTCAAGGAGTCATGATTTGTATCCTTTTTGAAATTTTCAGTAAAACAAATTAACATAGGGTGCTTTACCCTGAAAAGGCATGGCCTTAATTTATGGAGCATGTGGGAAAAGCCCCCTTAGCTTCTCTCTGTACATAGACCGTTGTAATCTGCCACTAGACAGTGTGGTTGGCCTGGAAATTCAAGTTAAACATCCATAAGAGATTTTCAGTTTCTAGAGCTTTTGAGGGGCCACTCTACGTAGTGGAATCGAATCCTTGGCAGTCTGTTTGCTCTGAATAACTCTGTGAATATGGACTAATATGGTTTGACTATAAGGTATTTGAGATGGCTTTTCAGGATTAACTCCTAGCATACTCTCTCTTGGTGTGTGTTAGATGTGTACTCACAAGAAGCAACAGCCACATAGGAAACCTAGGGTTATTTTATTAATAGCTGGCTAAGTGCTCAATGTTCTCTCACTGCCTGGCTTTTCTGACAAGTTGTGCTGGAGCAGGTGGACTATTCCAGGAGACTCAGCGTGTACTCTTCCAACCAGTGGTGTAAACAAGGATGGAGAGTCAGTCAAAGAACAGGATCTTCCATACGTACCTCATGGAAAAAGAAGGCACAACGCTATTGAGCACCACGCTGTTCTAGAGACTGGTAGTAAGGGGAATGCACATCTTTTATCTAGGCAGGGCACACAGGATGGAAGTTTCAGCTACTAATGAGCAGGTTTGCCCCTGAGTGTGCAACATATCAGAGTCTTTCCTAATTCCCTCAATGAGACATTTCTGAGCCTGAACATATGTAGTCTTCATACTTACTTCTTTCTCTGGACTCAGGTTCCTACACCTGTGATTCTCAAAATGGCCCCCAGAGCAGCAGCAGCAGCATCACCTGGGAACTTGTTAGGTATGCATGTTCTAGAGCCTTACTCAGACTTATAAAGCAGAAACACAAGGCAATCTGTTTCAACAAGCCTCGCAGGTGATTCTGAAGCATGCTAAAGTTTGAGAAACACTGTTTTAGAGGAGTGCGTCTCAAAATTAATGAGCATACAAAACTACTGTGGGTCTTATTAATGACTGAGTCAGTAAGAGGGGCCTGAGGCTCCTAGGTGATACCAGTGCTGCTGGCCTGGGCACCATACATTGAGAAGCAAGGGTTTGGGTGTCATGGCTGCTATTGATATGTGTAGTTTGGAGAGTTTTAGTCTGGTGGTGAATGTCTTCCTTCCTTAAGAAGGAAGCATTAACCTTCTTTCCTCTGGGCAACTATAGAGATTATCATATTCTATAATTATTTGTCTACTTCCCCCTACTCCCAATTGATATCAACTTTTTGAGGGCAGGAAAAATGTCTGTATTTGCAGCAACTTTCAGTGCCTGGCATGTAGAAGTTCCTTGATAATGAGAGATAGGGCATATCTATGGCTATATCCATATAGCTCGTCAGTAGGAGTTGTATTTAAACTTGTTGCAAAAGCTTGTGTGTTATTTATTTGGCAACCTTACTACAGTTATTTTCTGCCAGCTTATGATAGAATGGTAAAATCCACAAGGCTGAAATTCTTCAAGCACAGCCAAAGTAAGATGAACTTTTTGTCTTAAATGGCTGTGTCTCCAGTGGAGGGTGGGAGTGAAGTAAAACTGATTTTGGCCTGGTTCCTGGTGAACTGTGACTAAGGGGTTGTTAATGACTTTCCTCTTTGAGTTAGAGATTGTCAGTCCTCAGGAGAAAAACTGGAGAGTTCAGCATTCTATCTTGAAAAGACTACTCTTATTTTACCCATGACAGAAGCTGAAATTCTTTTCTCCCTCTGTTCAGAATGACATGGTCAGTATTGTGGATTATCTGTTTTTTAGTCTGTTTCCCCTTAGTCAGTAAATTCCTGATAAGGATGAAAGTATTTACCTAGCTTGTGAAAATATCCAATATTTTATTATAAAGGACCCTGGCTAGTGAGGTCACCTCTCCACCATAGCATCTCCTTTGTATGCTCAGAGGAATTTTCTCTAATAGTGTGAAAATTGACAACATTGGCACTGGGACAAAGCTAGGGATATCTGGTAAAATCCAAGTGAAGCTATCCTATCATCACCCAAAAGAAAACCTACTGGAGGGACTGGACTATCTGTCTTTGTAGAAAGCAAGTCCCACATTAAAAGTGGCCAGTAGGTAAGAATTTCATGAAGAATATAAAGTAAAACTAAGGGGTCTAAACTTACCCATCCTAATTTAAATGAACGTTAAAGGCTTGAAAACATATCCTTGCAGATGCAGATTCTATTTATCGCAGTTATAGGTTTCAGTGGTGCTCAATAAAGTTCTCCAAATTTAAGAGCAGTGGCCAAAGTACCATTTACCCAAAGACCTAGATAAATGCCTTTCTTCCACAAACTACAGAAAACAGTAGGTCGTATTGCATTTTCATTAGATCTTTAATTATCATAGTCCCTCACAAAACATTTTATCTACAACTTCTAAATTCATTTCACTTGGGATCACAGGAGTTAGTCTATTGGAGTGATTTTCAGTAAAGTCTGGCTTTAAGACTGTCTGGCTTTCACAGATCAAGTAGCAGGTAGGTAATCTATTGTGCCCTCCAGACCACCAGGACTATAAACTGATTTGAAGCTCTGGCCTCATGGAATGTTTCCTCTCTGGGCAGCTATCCAGAGACAACAGTAAAGAGGGCAATTATCTTGTTTTGTAGTCATTCATAGTCATTCTCTCTCATATCAAAACACTTCTTTTTCAAGTTTATATTTTAAAACAAAAATTTTCTATTAATGTGAAAGAATCATCTGACAAATCTTTATTACATTTGTCAAAGGATGTTTTGCTCCTGGGGGAATTATCAATCGGATATGAACCTGAAAAAACATATCTAGGGCTTCCCTGGTGGCGCAGTGGTTGAGAGTCTGCCTGCCGATGCAGGGGACACGGGTTCATGTCCCGGTCCGGGAGGATCCCACATGCCGCAGACCGGCTGGGCCCGTTAGCCATGGCCGCTGAGCCTGCGCGTCCGGAGCCTGTGCTCCACAACAGGAGAGGCCACAACAGTGAGAGGCCCGCGTACCGCAAAAAAAACAAAAAAACGAAAAAACAAAAAACATATCTAAAATCCCTATTATCACTGTTTTCCTATATTTACCCTTATATAGCAAGCAGCTGAGAACTGAAGAGGTAACCTTCCTTCCAGAGTTTCCAAGTAGGAAGGACAAAGGCTCTTACCTTCCTTGAAAAATTTGTGATAGCATCGTATGTCATTAGGAAAATGAAAATTAAAACAACAGTGAGATACTACTACACACATATTAGAATGGTCAATATCTGGAGCACTGACAGCACCAAATGCTGCTGAGGGTGTGCAGCAATAGGAACTCTCATTCATTGCTGGTGGGAACGCAAAATGGTACCGGCACTTTGGAAGACAGCTGGGTAGGTTCTAAAAAACTAAGCATCCTCTTACCGTATGGTCCAGCAACCGTGCTTCTTGTTACTTACCCAAAGGAATTGAAAACTCATGTCCACACAAAAACCTGCACACAGATGTCTATAGCAGCTTTATTCATAATTGCCAAAACTTGGAAGCAAACGAGATGTCCTTCAGTAGTTGAATGGATAAACTTTTGTGTACCCAGACAATGGAATACTATTCAGCATTAAGAAGAAATGAACTATCAAGCCATGAAGACATAGAGAGAAAACTTAAATGCATATTACTAAATGAAAGAAGCCAAGCTGTAAAGTCAAAATACTGTATGATTTCAACTGTATGACATTCTGGAAAAGGCAAAACTGTGGAGACAGTAAAAAGATCAGTGGTTGCCAGAAGATAGATGGGGGTGTTAGGAGGGGTAGGCGAATAGGAGGAGCACAGAGGATTTTTAGGGCAGTGAAACTGCTTCATATGACACTATAATGATGGATATATGTTCTTACACATTTGTCCAAACACAGAATGTTCAACACCAAGAGTGAACCCTAATGTAAACTATGGCGTTTGGGGGATTTTGATTATGGTATAGGTTCATCAGTTGTAACAAATGTACCCCTCTGGTCGGGGATGTTGATAACGAGGAAAGCTATGTCTGGGTGGGGACATATGCATACATAGGGGGTATATGGGAAATCTCTGTATCTCTTCTCAATTTTTCTGTGACTCTAAGCCTTCTGTAACAAAAAGTCTTTTTTTCCTAATATATAAATAAACCCAGCATTTATTTTTTAAAAACCTATTACAGTTTAATTTATGGCCTAGAGAATGAAAAACATACCTGATTATGAAACAAAAGGATATTAACTCCAGATACTGCCTAGTCTTCATAGGGTCAAAGAACAGGGTGATTATCTAAGTCTTACGTCTTAAAAGTGATGGATCATGAAGAAAGGTTAATAGATATCTCATTCTACCTCTTCCAGAACAGGGCCCAGGCCAGATTACTAATTACCGGAGGGCCAAATAAACAGAGGGCACTCAGTTTTGGAAGACATCATTCATTCATTCATTCATAGTACACATTTTTTGTTCAATAAACAAGTGAAGGAACCCCATTTAGATGGTATAACAACATTCTGTGGGCATTTAGAACATATCTCGAAGCAGCCTCTTCTGTATGAGAGCCATTTCGCAAAAAGCCTATCCAGCCAACAGGAAAAACCAGGAAAGCTAGCAGCTGCTTAAATTTGGGCAGGCCCTGATGATTTATTCTGATGCAACAAGCAATGGAATCTAAACGTGGTATGGGAGGCAAAGAAAAAAAAGAAGGAAAGGAAGTTTGGTGACTCTGCTTATACATGAGCCTTCTCTCAGCATTAATGTAAGAAAAGGAAATGGCATTTTTATTTTCATTAAAATTCAACAAGCATCAAAGTCAGAAAACAGATCGTTTTTCCCCATGGCTGGAAGCATATAGAAACATGAGCGGGAGCGTTCTGCTGGGTGCTGCTGGGGGTTTCACTAACCCAGATCTGTCAACCTGTATGTGAGCTCAAACTTGTAGGGAGGAGGAGAAGAGGCTGAGGAGGGCTGGGTGGATCCCTGTTCAAGCAGACAAGCAAGCCCTTGGCTAGTTCTGGAAGACACTTCCTTCCTTCATTCCACAAGTCTGTACTGAATCCCTTCTGTGTACCAAGACGTGGCAGTGCTCTCAGGTTGCCCCCAGTCTAATGGAAGAGACAGATAAGCAAGCAGGCGACTGCAACACAGTGTTGCAGGGTCATATATAAGAGCTTTAAGAGCATAATCAAGAAGGGCATTTACTTCTGACCTGGGTGGTTCAGGGAAGGCTTTGTAGGGGAGGTACCATCTAGGTTGATACCCAAAAGATGAATAAGCCAGGTGACACCCCAATAGTGTGGACAGGAGAGGGGGGCAGGGGAGCAGAGAGGAGGCAGCAGATGATGGCATTGGCAGAGTTCACAGCATGTTCAGACGCCTGGAGAAGAAAGGGAACGTGGCCCGTTGGGAACCGACAAATAGTGCGTGAGGCTGAAGCATGTTCTGGAGAGAGAAGTGAGGCTGAAGAGCTGAGGAAAGGAAGACCCGTATACGTCACACTAAGGGCTTTGAATTTGCATCAAAGAGTCTCAAAGGCTCTGCTCTGGACACTTTTGGAACCTCTGTATAATGTGGATTGCATGGAGGAGGGGCCGCACCCCACACATGGTGCCTTTCACATACCTCAGGGCACTGAAGAGAGTTGTTCATATTTCTCTTCACCCCAGATCAGTTATCAGTATCTGAAGGGCAAAGAGCAGTCTTTGAAAATGTCTACATTTCCTCACTATGGGGGTAAGTAACCTATCGGGACCTTCTGTGTTGAGGGCAGGACACAGGCAAAAACACATAGGCAAAAGTACTAGTCACTTCAAAACAAGACAACCACCAGCCTTTCCAACACTCTGTGAATCCAGTGCCATTGGTGGATAATAGTCATGGTAGGTGAACAGTGTAGTAATTGGTTCTTTGGACAACAGTTGCACATTTCAAGACATTTCTCTGCCCTTTCAGTACATTAACAGTAATGAGGCCAGTTATCAAAACAACTGCCAGCCTTTTTCTAACCAGGCAAACATTTCCCACCAGGTGGCAAATTATGAATCAATCCCTTGAAAATTTTTGAAAAGGTAACTATTTGAGAACAACTGTGACTTTGGGATCTTTGAGTAATGATATAATGACTACGCAGGGAAAGGAAGTAGGCTAAATAGCAACAGCCTTAACGATGCAGGAAGGATAGTTCATTCGTTCATTCAGACATTTATGGAAACACCACTATGCATCAGGTGATGGAAATTGAAAGACAGATCAAACACTGATGCTGTGCTCAGGGCCTTACAGGATGGGTGGTGTGATGAGGGATGGAGCACAGTCATTATAATACAGCAGGGTAAGTGCTGTGACACGGACCTGTCAGAGGTCCTGGGGAAGCGGCGGGAGTGGATGGTGAAGGGGACATGGGCTCAGCCTGGGGCTGTCTAGTGGGTCGAATGGTGGCTCTCCCAAAGGTATGTCCACCCAGAACCTGTAAATCTGACCTAATTTGGAAAAAGAGTCTTTGCAGATTTAATTAAGTTAAGGATCTCCAGATGAGATCATTCTGGATTCGGGTGGGTCTTAATCCTATGGCAGTGTCCCTGTTAGAGACAGAAAAGAAGACAAAGACATAGAAGAGAAGGCCATGTGAGGATGGAGGTAGAAAGAGTTTTGTTGCCGAAAGCTAAGGAATGCTTACAGCCACCAAGCTGGCAGAGCCCAGACAGGACTCTCCCCTAGTGCCTTCAGAGGGAGTGTGGCTCCACCAACACCTTGATTTCAGACTTCTGACCTCTAGAATTATGTGGGAATAAATTTCTGTTGTTATAAGCCACTCAGTTGTTGGTCATTTATTACAGTAGCCTATAAACTAATACAGGGTGGAAGCTGTGAAAAGTCAAAGAAACTTCTTGAAGAGAACATGCCTGAGTGAAGTCTTGAAAACAGTGAGAGGGAGACAGCTGAAATGATTCGAGTGGGTTTAGGAGGATGATGGACAAGAGGTGGGAATGGAAGGGCATGTGATGTGGTGTTCAAGGAAGTGTCTTGAAAAATTAAAGCAGTGATACTGAAAACGTACTTGTACCTGATTATCTCACGGTTGAGTTGATGTGGCCAAAGAGAAAAGGGTTATACGTAGGCACATGCTTCAGAAAACATTTCTGTGGACAAATAGCTTTGGAAAATGATGTATTATATATACTATTTGTATTTTAGAGATCCAAAGTTCACATAAACATATTGACACCTCATGGAAATTCTCTTTCCCCTAGACTTTTAAACTTTGTGCCTGTGTATGTGTGTGTGTGTGTGTGTGCGTGTGTGTGTGAAATACCTACTAACAGTTCAAGAAAAACAGCACTTCCAGAGCATGTTTAGGAAACAGTGCCCCAGATAATGTTTGGACAGGATGTTAGGAAGACTCCCTCATGCCTACCAGTGTGAAACCAAACTGTCAGGGCTCTTTTCCTTTATTTTTTATTTATTTTTTTTTTTGTAATTATATAATTATGGGAGGTTCTTTTGTGATTGTAATAATTGTATATTTTTTGTAATTTATAATGACAACTTTTTTAAAAAGTATTTTTTGGTAGTTGTTAAAAGACTAATCGTTTGCTTCTAGGAGTTTACCCTTTAGGCCAAGGCCTTAGAAATTGTGAAAAGCTGATTCTTTTTGCAAAATGGGTTTAAATCAGGACTAATGTG
The DNA here is from genome assembly GCF_964165515.1 of Mesoplodon bidens. NCBI lineage: Eukaryota > Metazoa > Chordata > Mammalia > Artiodactyla > Ziphiidae > Mesoplodon > Mesoplodon bidens. Next base: position 84,415,291 of record NC_138162.1, read on the forward strand.
AGAGGCCATGAAATGTCCTAAGAGTAAAAGGCTCAACCTCAGCATGGCCATTGGTGGATGGAGGGGTGAGGATGCAGGTAGAGAAAGTCCTGGGGAGAGTAACAGCCAGTTCTGGTGTCTCCAGGGTCTGGCGGCACCAAAACTGTGTTCACTCAGCCACTGACTCACTTTGACTAAGTGTGGTTTGTTTTTGTAGCCCTTTCTCCCCTGCTCTTTCATTCTGATTTCTGGCCAAGCAGGCAGCCCCCTTCGGGGGTCTGAGAGAGTGATCTCCATGACTAAGTCCTGGGAGCAGGGCATGCACCAGTGTCCTGGTCATCTGCTCTGGCTTCTCCTAGGATACTGCAGTTTTTCCTCAGGGTGAGCAGAAGAAGAATGACTTTCAGAGGATGACATTTACAGATAAGTTCTGTTTGACCGAAACAAACTGCAAATGTGCAATGATCCAGCCAAAGATAATTGAAAAGATTTTATTTAAGTAACAACAACAAAACCTCCAAACCAATCAGTTCCTGAAACCTACATTTTATGGTGGTAACTTCAATTACAATTAAATGATGCCAAGCAGCTCAGAGTCACTCCTGAGCACTCCCGTATCATGGTTCCCAATTTAGTTCACTTGGGGCTTTTGAATTCTTAACCAAAAGCAATTTACAGAAATAATTTTCTTCTGTGACAAACATTCAAAGCTATTACAATTTGATCTGTCCTCTCTCTCTGTGTTTCTTTCTCTCGGCTTAGTTTTAGCTTTGTGCTTGTTTGTTTTATAGATTAGGCCTGGTTTTAAAGTATCTGTAAATCTTTCCCTAAGTAAAGGACAGCTTGCTGATCTGTATGCAAACAATATACTTGCCTGCCTTAAAAATTTAAGATTGACTTTGAATTGACCCCGTGCTTTATCCCTCAGTGGAGAAAAATGAAAGGATATTTATAATACCTGTGGACATTGTGTACGATACCAGTGGGAGTTTTCTCCAGTAGATGAATAGCAGAAACATGGGCAGACAGACTAAAATGTGGCAGATATAGGCAAAAGGCAGATTGAAACTGATTTACATAGCTGGGTATTTCTTACTGTAGCTCTCTGTGGTTTCTCCCTCTCAGATACCTACAATGCTATAATTTTCTGTAAAAATAAAGAATATAAAACTGAAAAAAAGCACACACATGATCACATACCAACAACTAAGCCCTCAAAAGTTTATAGTACAAGTTTCATTTTTTCTTTCTAAATATATTATAATTTTGAGGACAATTTAAACAATTTTTACAGTAACCTTTTTACCGCCTAGGGACAAGCTACAAAAATCTCATTTATGTTGGAAGTTCATGTGCTTCAAAATACCCCACTGCACATCAGTTTTCACCATTAGCAGAGACGTTCTTTGTTTTATTTTTTGAACCTCTTTTCTTCACACTGCCTTAAAAATTAAAATAGAGCAGAACATTGACCTGGGATGAAATATGGATTTTTTTATGCTTCTCTCAAACTCAAATTTTATTAAGGTTATTGAAAATAAGATCACTTCACTTAAAAACGCCAGAGAAACCCAAAGGATAAAATTGCATGAGATTAACATACCTATTCTTATCCTACAACAAACATATCTCAGTCCAAACCTCAGGGTTTCTTGGACTACACTATTTCAGAGCTACATTTTTTAGTGTTTAGTTTTGATTTCCACAGTAGCACATTAACTGTCCCACGTTCTCAAACGAAAATGTTGAAATTCTCCAGGTCACTTTAGTAGTGGCTGGAACCAGAGTCTTCATATCCTAAGGATCATGAGTTAAGTCTCTTCCCTAAAAGTTTTGCATTCATTGGCTCACAGTGACGCGACTGGAAGTGCTGGGACTGAGCATCCCAAAAGGGCATGATTGTGAAAGTAATGAAAGACAATGCTCTCCTTTCTTTGCCCCTTGTCTCCTTTCATGAGGACCTCCTACCCACCACCTGTTGTGTCCAGGGCTCACAGACTCCTTTCTATTCCCTTTATTTATCAAGAAACTATCTAATATCAGTCTCATTCACTGAGTGCCTAGCAATAAATGTTATTGAATGAATAAATGAATGAGTGAATCCTTTACTTTCCAGTTTGTGGAGACTAATTAGAAAGAGAGATTAAAGAGGATGAAATGGGTCATACAGTATGAATAGATCTTTCTGGCAATAAAAGAAAGAAAATAAGTCATACTTGGGTCTTCCAAACCCAGTCTTTTCTTCATAGGGTAAGTGGGAAGAAATATGGCTAAGAAGAGTTGATACCTGTTTCAGGAGCAGAAGGAAAATGAGAGGTGACAGGAGAGGGATAGAACCTTCTGGTAGAAATCAAATTATTCCAATACTTTCCCATGTGTTCTGGCCTGATGTCATTATTGAGGGCAAAGGACTATGCAGAAGGGAAATTACTATGGCATTATGATGTGTTCTACAGCAGGAAGGAAAGAAGTCAAAGTGTTTAGTGGAAGTTAAAGAGATATGTTTGCAATATATACAGGAGTAGCTGTACAGGCCCCTAAACTTTGTGGGAGAAAGACTGGGTTTGGCAAACCTGTTGCATTTCCTGATAGCTCTGCAGTGCAGGTAACGAAGCATGGAGCTACATTTCCTTGAGGTGGAAGCTCGGCCTCCTGGTTCCTAGGTGAGCTACTCTGGGCTTAAAATTGCCCTTTCTCTCCGTCTTTAACCTCCTGGTGGTCCCTTGTGTGGTAGGTGGGAGAGAAGAATGGGGAATCATCAAGGGAAATGAGGTCACCCCCTGTGTGGGAAAGAAGAACTTAGGATTCCTCCATGCATGCTAATGCTGAGTCAAGGAATGAGATTCCTTCATACTTCCTTTTGGAGTAATCGTCAAAATACCGTCTGTCTTGTGGGTCACCATTTCTTTACTGGGAGATGTTAGAGTTAAATAATGTGTTGCCTTTACTGGGGGAATTTGAATTTTATGACATTTCTTTCATTAAGCAGTGAGAAAATTTGATCCTTGTTAATGGGAATTCTGTCATTATTATTCAGCTGCAGAAAAATTAAGGTGTTTTACCAAAGCCTTCTTAGCCCTCTCCAAACAAAATGAGGAGGAAAGCTTCCTATTCTGCCTGTGAAAAGAGTGGCTGCTGGGAACAGAAGTGCCAAGTTCAACCTAAAAGGGGTCTAGACCCCTTACACTGTGATTCTGTGTCTCTTACCTTACAAGAAAGAGAAAAACAGCAGACCCTGACATCCAGGAACTGGTCTGATGCTAACAGCCAGTCCTCAGTGTTGTTAGAAGCTGGCCTGGTGCTCACAGCTAGACATGCTATTGTCCTGTTGGACATAAACAATCTCACAGAACATGAACATCTGGCAAGAGCACTCTCAGCCCGGGATAAAATGAGAAAACTCGAGCCCACTGCATAATTTTTTTGAGCACAGAGAAAAATAAAATCACCGTGTAATCCACAAAGTACCAGACATCCCCTTTCTTGGCTAATATGAAGGACTGCTACTTCTTTAGCAATTATAGCTCACTCTAGTCTGCCTTATTTATAGGTACAATTTATTGAGCTAACCTATTATAGAATCATTGCCTCTTTCAGACAGCCTTCAATACAGGGAGAGCACCTACTTCCTTAGACCCTGCCTCAAAATACCATAAGTCCTTTCTAATACTCTCTTATTGAGATACCCACAGTTCCTTGTGGTGGGTGTTCTCCTTTGCTAATAAACCCCCAACTTGTTCATCCACGGATGTGTACCTGGTAGCCTTGGGCTGGAGTGAATTGCCACCTCACTGTTCCTGAAGTGTGATAACCTTGCCTTCTGTTGGACACTTCAGGACTTTGGTCATTGCTTTTCACACACCTGCTGCTAATACCTGAATCAGAAGACTGACATAGGCTATAGATACTTGAAAGTTAGGACTCTGATTTGCAAATGAAAGAAAACCTAACCCGAAAACTCACTAAGAAAAAAAAAGGTGAGGAGAGTCATTATCTCATTTAATGAAAAATTCCAGGGATACATCTGGCTTCGAGAAAGTCTGTGTTAAAGGACATCCTGCCATTTGCAACATGGATGGACTTTGAGGACATTAGGCTAAGTGAGATAAATCAGACAAAGAATGGCAAATACGGTATAATATCACTTATATGTGGAATCTAAAAAAGCCAAACTTGTAAAAACAGAGAGTAAAATGGTGGTTACCAGGGGATGGGAGGGAGGATAGGAGAGGTATTGTTTAAGGGTACAAATTGCAGCTAGTAGTAAATAAGTCCTAGAGATCTAATGTGCAGTATAGTAAATATAGACCACAATATTATATTATAATCATCAAACTCTCTAAGATACTAGATCATAATTATTCCAACCACTAAAAAGAAATGATAATTATGTGATGTGATGGAGGTGGTAATTATCACTACGATGGCAATCATACTACCATATATAAATGTATTGTATCAACATGTTGTATATCTTAAATTTTTACAACATTATATGTCAAATATATTTCAAGAAAAAAGAAAGTCTGTGTAGGAGATTGAAACAACATAATCAAAAATTGTTTCTCTCCATCTCTCATACTTTTTTCTACTATATAGGAAACGTTCATCTTTTTTGTTGGTTCTCATAAGCCTGTCACAATGCATCAGGAAAGTGCACTGTTCAAATGGCCTGGCCTGGGTCATATGGTCCACCTCTGTAACTAGATATGATCCCACCAAGGCCAAATGGAGCAAGAGCTTGAGATATGGGAACTGTCAGGCTGAAGTTCATTGCACATTATGAATCTTACTGGGGGCAGGGATTTGAGAGGCAGCGACTGAAAGCTGGAGCAAAGAGAATTTGTGGAAGCACAGGTTTTAGAAGCTGTATAGATGAAAGGAAAACCCTAGTCCTGCTCATGCTTGCTGGTATAGCAGTACTCTAAATAGCATTTTAGGGCTGGATGGACGTTGATGGGGGAAATATCAAAAAAAGAGTTCAGGGGATATGTGGAAGCTAAGAGCAAGATTTTAATGTTTAAAGTACAGTTGATCCTTGAACAACATGGAGTTAGGGGCATCCACCCTCCACGCAGTCGAAAGGGTGCATGTTTAACTTATCGTCATTGGTCCTCTCTATTGGAGGTTCCTCTGTATCCGTGGATTCAACCAACCTTAGATTGTGTAGTGCGATAGTATTTACTATTGAAAAAAATCCACGTATAAGTGGCCCCGTGCAGTTCAAACCTGTGTTGTTCAGGGTTCAACTGTATAATTATGTGGGTCCAGTGTTTTCCATTAAGAAGTGAATACAAAAAAAAAAAAAAAAAAAAAAGAAGTGAATACACACACAATAAAACAGGCTCAGGCTTCCCTGGTGGCGCAGTGGTTGAGAGTCCGCCTGCCCATGCAGGGGACACGGGTTCATGCCCTCGTCCGGGAAGATCCCACATGCTGCGGAGCGGCTGGGCCAATGAGCCATGGCCGCTGGGCCTGCGCGTCTGGAGCCTGTGCTCCGCAATGGGAGAGGCCACAGCAGTGAGAGGCCCGCATACCGCAAAAAAAAAAAAAAAAAAAAAAAAAAAAAAACAGGCTCTAAGGAAGCAAGAAGTGACGTAGTTTTCCTCTGCCTGGACAGCTCTCCCTGTCACTCTTCACTGCTTTCCTATTCTTCCTCAGGTCCCAGCTAAAGAACGTATCCTCTGGGCAAGTCTTTCCCAATCCTTTAAAGGTCAGATTCCATCTGCTATAAATTTCATAGTATAATTTCCCTAAAATTTGCATAGCATTTATCACAGTTTTAATCTTAAATTTATTTATGTAATTGCTTGCTTAGTATTTGATTTCTCTATTAGACAGCAGGGTCCAGGAGGGCAAGGTTTTTGCACCTAGTGTCTTATCTGGCACATGTGAGGTATGCATTGGATATTTACTGATAAATTTATAAGTAAACACCCCAAGAGGTGCTTTTAAAAGTATTTAAAAGCATACTATACTCTTCTAATACAGACTGTGTTATTTTCTTCTTAAAGGTAATAAAGGGTGAACAGATATTCAGCCACATCAGATGAGAGATCTGAAGTCTACATTATGACCTGAGGACAAAACAATGCCTTTCAGCCTTATAATCTTGAGGATTGTTACCAAATGACTGCTTGGGGTTTCTGTTTTTGGCAACACCATGATGCTACAGGAGACCTGAGTCCGAAGGTTGCCTGTTTTATTTCAGGTCAGCTGAGCAAGAACCAAGTGAGTATCATTGACCTAACAACATAAACCAATGGCTTCTCACACGCACTGAGGTTTTTTGGGTTTGTTTTTAGTCTCTATTCCTAGTGACATGGTTCTTTGTAACAAGTAAACTAAGACATTTGTCTATGACAGTGATTTTCAAACCATCACTGGGGAAGTAGCAGTTTTTGAATTTCCAGACTGTTGAGGAATACCTTTTTAAGGTACAATAAAAGTAAATTACTAGTAAACAAAAATACACAAAATACACGCCTAAGTTTTTATAGGTGAAACAAACAAAATTACTATGTCAAGTTGCTAAAAAAAGTTTCCAAGCACTCTCAGTTGTGTACTTTTCTTGCTTCTCGTGGCAACCTTACTTAGTCTACAACTGATATCTTACTATTTGCAATGGCAGAAAAAGTCTCAAGACACCAGTTCAGTTCACACGTAATGTGTGTGAAACCCCCAGCAAATTGTTGTCTCTCTCACCAAATGAGTCTGTAAAGGTAGGAAAGTCAATATCAGCAGATAAGCTTTCTGTTCATACAGTGCAATTTGAGAAGGTAACAGGATTGTTATGGGGCTCCACATGACTAACATTTTTGTCTATCAAATATTAAAAATTCAATGGAAAACACAGAAGATACCTAAAAAGGTGTATGAAATGAGTGAAGCATTTTATATTTGGCCAATGTTTTAAAACTCATTATCCACTTTAAAAAGTAAAATGCATATTTCTTTAAAATCTGGGGCTTCCATTTCTATTACCCTAGAATTTAAATATAAAGAAAGAGGTGGACTAAAGCACTATAACATATTGCCCTCTTACAACAAATTTCAGATCATAAGAATGGTAAATGTGGTGCTGTTAAAATGATTTCGTTAACTTGTGACCAGTATGACAAGACACTTCATTTCAAATCATTGGTTTTCTAGACAAAATATACCACTGGGATGAAATCACATTTCCTTTGACAATCTGTAGGAGAAGGAAGGATCTATGGGAGAACTACATTATCATCATTGTGAGATTAAAAAGACACACACAAATAGCATCCAAGTTATCCAACACTGGGAGACTGTAAAGCTTGATTATTGCAAAGGTGGATTGGCATATTAATTATAAATAAGACTGACACTTGAAGCATATTTTAGATTTCATGGCAAACTTCATCATTCTAAATATAGTTTCAGATAATTATGACACATTTGGTGCTAAGCTATTTTAGAATTCAAAACACTTCCATCTTGGAATGGTTGCAACAAATCAGGGTGTTTGATCAAGGCTGCAGAGAAAAGACAGTGGATTTAATATTCCAGGTCTCCTCATATTCTGCTTTTAGCTTTTATTTTCTGTGCAGGTTAAGTTGATAGAGCTTTTGCAAGGTGATGGTATTCTGAGTGCAAATGGGATTTGACATTTTGAGTGTAAATAAAAAATGGTTTGTCTTCCTGCAATATAAGTCACTTTTCACCAGCAGTTAAAATAAAGTGAAACCCACAGAAATGTAGGGTTATTCATTTTCTTGTAAACCATCCTGAACTTCATTTTCTTCATTTGTAAAATCAAGGTGTTAGACAAGATAATCTCCAAAGTCCCTTCCAGCACTAATATTTCAAGAATTGAGTTGTCAAACATTCGGGTTTAAGTCCTGGCTTTGTCTCTTTACTCCCTGTGTGATCAGGGAGTTGTTGCTTAAACTGTGTAAATCTCAGTTTGCTTGGCTCTAAGATAGGGGTTAAATAATTAATTCAGCACATATTTAATGAGTTTCTCTTTTGTGCAAGGCAGTGAGGACACTGGTGTGGATGTGGCGGAAATGGTCCCTGCTCTTGTAGAGTTTACATTCATCCATTAATTAATTCATTCGTTCAAAAAGTATTATTGAGTGCCTACCATTTATCAAGCAATGTGGTAGGTGCTGGGGATACATCAGCAGATATTCGTAGAGTGGAGGCAGGTGGCCAAAAAGCCTCAGCAAACAGCAATAGATACTATGATGGAAACAAACATGAAAATGAGAGCACAAGGCAGGACCTCTGTCCTTTATAAGGAGGTCAGAGAAGCCTTCCTTATAAAAGTGACATTCATGCTGAATATTAAAGGACAAAAAGAAACTAACTATGTAGAGTGGAAGAGAAGAACCTAAGTGCATCTGAGTAACAAAAAGAAAATCATCGTAGCTGGTAGTAGTAGGATGAGACGACCATTGGAGAAATATTCAAAGGCCAGACATGCAAAGGCCTTAAGAGTTTGCTTATTCTGAGTTCAATTAAAAGCTACTGATAGTAATGATAGTCATATGACTTTGTGATAGTAATGGCAAGATATGAACAGTCACTTGACCTAATTTACATTTGACATCTTTCTGGCTGTTTGGTGGAGCATGGACTGAGGGGCAGCAGTGAAGGAGGGAGGACCAGGCATGTTGCAGTAGTTCAGGCAAGAGATCATGGCAGATGACCTCCAGGAGAGGCAGGGGAAGTGGGGAGATGCAACCCACTGCAGAAACAATTTAAGGCACAACCATCAGATTTGCTCATGAATTTCATGTGGGAATTTAAGAAAATGGCAAAATTAAGGCTGTCCCCTCGTGATGGGGACATAGGTTTAGGGAGGGGAATGAGGGGTTCCATTTTGGACATATGCTGTATTGAGATGCTGCTAAAGAGACAGAGTAGAGCTGTCACGTCATCAGTAAGACAGGTGAATCTAAAGCTCGTAGAAGAGGACTGGGATGGAGAAAAGTAAACATGGGCATCATGAGGAAAGGCCACAAGAACAGATGAGACCACTAGAGAGCAGAGAGACGAAAATGGTGTAGTTCTGAGCTCTAAGGAACTCGCCTATTTGGAAATCATAAGAACGGGTCCCATAGGAAAAACTGTCAAAAACAGTCAAAGAAGGAAGAGGGCATAAAGACATTGTGAACAGTTCAAGAATGAGGGGCCTCAGAAGTGTTGAAAATTGCCAAAGAATAATGGAGATGAGAGAAAAACATCCACAGGAACAGGCAACGTGATGTTTGCTGGTCAGAGAAGATTGAGTGACATATTGGAGGAGGAATCCATTCTGCAGTGGATTAAGTTGTGCTATAGGGGATGAGGGAGTGGAGATAACATTTCTGAAAAATTGGGCCTAGAAGAGAGCAAAAAATAGGTAGTAACTTGAGACAGATAAGGCTCCAGGAGTTTTTATTTTCCTTTTTAAAGATGGAGGTGTCGTATAGAATTGATATGCTGATAGAAACTAGCCAGTGGAGTAGGAGTGTGGGTGGCAGAGTCGTGGTGCAGAAGTTGCTATTATAAAATGTAAAAGAGGGAACTGAGAGAAAGGAAAGTCCTTGAGAAGCTGAGGAAGCTTAGAGTCTGGAGCACAAACAAAGGGCTTAGCACAGGCTGTGGCATGTAGTGACTGGCCAGTAAAGATAGGTATTCATGATGGCGATGGCTCTAAGGAGCTTTTCCTCGTCTCTGTGTTGGCCTAGCCTGGGAAGAGGCTGCAGTTGGAGAGAAGAGTCCTTGGAGTGTAGAACAGTGGTGGGCTCACCAGTTTTTCAGGTCTAGTTATCAGTGGCTTCCTAATGTAAAATGGCAAATTTAGGGGAAAACATTCTTGACAGTAGAGGTTTAATCACAGGGCAAGCCTGGACAGGGCAGAGAGGTTTGTAGGGACATTAGAAAAGAGTTCTCTTCCCTTGCCTCCTTCCCACACTCTGCCACTCAAAACCATTTCCTCTCTCGAGTGCAAAGTGGTGCAACCTCATGGAGAAAAATTTGGCAGTACCTAACACAACTTCTCATGCATTTGCCTTTTTATTTATTTTAAAAAAATTTTTATTGGAGTATAGTTGCTTTACAATGTTGTGTTAGTTTCTACTGTACAGCAAAGTGAATGAGCTATACGTATACATATATCCGCTCTTTTCTGGATTTCCTTCCTGCTTAGGTCACCGCAGAGCATTGAGTAGAGTTCCCTGTGCTATACAGTAGGTTCTCATTAGTTATCTACTTTATGCATAGTATCAATAGTGTTTATATGTCAATCCCAATCTCCCAATCATCCCACCCCCGCCTTCCCCCTTGGTATCCATATGTTTGTTCTCTACGTCTGTGTCTCTATTTCTGCTTTGCAAATAAGATCATCTATACCGTTTTTTGGTTTTTTTTTCTGCCTTTTTACAAAGCACTTCTCTGCTGGGAATTTTACCCAGAAGACACACTCCACAAACATGAAAAACAAAAATGAAAACACATGCAGAAGATTCATCACTGTGGCATTATTTGTATAAACAAAATATTGGAAACAACATAAATGTTCATTCTTAAGAGACTAATTGAATAAACTGTGGTATTTTCACACAACGTAGTACCATGCAGTTGTGCAGTTGTGAAAAATAATCAAGTGATAGTGATTTCCAGGATATATTGATAAGTGAAATATAAATTTTATATGTATATATATGTATAATTTTTTGGTAAGAGGTTACACAAGAAGTATAAACAGAAACAAATGAAAGTGATTATGGGAGGTGAGTAGGCATACAGGGATGGAAATGGGATAAAAGTGGGAACTCTTTGAAAATAACTTTATATTTAGTTTTGACTTTTTAATTACGTAAATGTTTAAAATTTTCTAAATAAAAAACAAGATAGATTAGATAGATAGATAGATAGATAGATAGATATCAGGTATTTCCAATTCCAATATTTTTCAATTCTGATTGTGGATTCTTTTTATTATAAATCCTTTCCTTTTATTCCTATAGCCAGCTCTGTCCCTAATTTTCTCAGCTTAAAAATACTGGGTCAGTATTATCCTGCATTGTGTGACCCCATGAGCAATTTGATTATGTCCAAATTGCAGGCTGTCATTTACTGCCATATTTCACTGTAAGTTAGTAGCATCACTGTCTTAAAACACACTCTTAAGTAGCTCTAAATACTCTGTCTTAAGTTACACTTGACCTCCTGGGCCCAAAGCCAAGCAGTGACATGGTCCTTCTGCCTCTGGTTTTTGGGGCAACCTGTAAAAGTGATCCTTGGAAAGGTTTCCAGCTATTAGAAGGACATGTAATTCTCCTGTCTCCTTCTCTTGAGCAGTGGAAACAGTTGGTCAGTATGACAGCCTCCTCATTCATTCCAGAAGTAATTGTATCAGTTTGACATTGTAGCCTGGGGGATAGGGGCTATGAGAGAGTAATAGGATTTAAACTCCAATTCTTTGCAGCTGCTGGCTAGGATTAGTGAATAGAGATAAATAGAACCCTTTTGCTATTTTTATAAATAACAGGTTTGATATAGGTTTAGATTTGAAACATCCGAAATTTCTCCAGAGATGACATATAAAAACTACCAGTGGAAATGTACAGAAAACCTACCTTTGGTTAAGGAATCTGTCTCAGTTTCTCTCCCAGATGGCATTTGGGGAAATGATCTCCGTAAGGTTTTATTATTACTGATCACTCTATACTCCTTCTTGGGCATTTGTCAACAAATTGCTCCAGTAAAAGCACTTGCAATAAATCCCGTGTGCCCTGTGGATTCATTGCCTTGAAGGTACAATCCTTCTTGGAGATATTGCTGTTTGGTTGTTCAATGACTTTGTAGTTTAAACTGTAACTGGTAGAAGGAAGAAAACAATCTCATCTTCTCAAAGTAATGATTTAAAGCTACTATGCTGAAGACGTGAGAGTTTCATGGCTCTGTCGTTTCTGTCTTGTTTCTGTGTTCATTAGAGTGTGCTCAAACTGAGGAGGGGATAGTTAAGTCTGAGAACTATCTCAAATCAAGCAAATGTGTTTACTCACGTTGGAGAAGAAAAGAGAGGGGACACATGCTTAAAGTATTCAAATATTAGAAGGGAATATCATTAAGGGGAAACAGGCTGACTGTGTTTCCAACAAGGCTGAACTGTAAGCATTGGTAGGAAGGTACAAGGGGGCAGTTTTGAATTTAATAGAAAAATGAATTTTCTAACACTATCCAGCAGTGGAACAGATTGCCCAGCACTAAAAATATCCAGGTAGAGGCTAAATAACTCTGTCAAGTCTATAATTTGTTAATCTCCAACATCTCCTGTCAATTTTAAGAGCCAATTCATTCATTAATTCATTCCACATTCATTCATTCATTCACATATTAATTATTATTGAGGAATTGTCATGGATACCAAGTTACTGCCTAGACATTGTAGGAACAATGATAAATGACAACAGACATGGTACCTAATATCACAATCTGGTAGAGAGAGAGGAGGGACAATGACCAACTAATCACACAATGAGTGCATGATGTTAAACTGGGATGAGTATGTTGAAGGGAAGGAATGTGGTCCTATTAGAGCACAGGGCAAAGGGGACTTTCTGAACATGGTGTTGGTGGGGTGGGGTTGTGAAGAAAGGCTTTCCTGCTGATGTCATGCCTGAGTAGAAAGTTGGGAGATGAGTAAACCTGGTATGGCAGGAAGAGGAAGGGAGGAGGAGACTTCCAAGGAGAATGAAGAGCATTTGGAAAGTTCTGTGGAAGGAGGGATCCTGGCATGTTTTTCCCAAACTTTACTGCTAGTAAGAATGACCTGGGGATTAGGAACTAAGATGGCAGAGTAGAAGGACATGCTCTCCCTCCCTGTTGCGAGAACACCAGAATCACAACTAGCTGCTGGACAGTCATCGATAGGAAGACACTGGAACACCCCAAAAAAGACACCCCTCATCCAAAGACAAAGGAGAAGCCACAATGAGAGGGTAGGAGGGGCACCATCACAGTAAAATCAAATCCCATAACTGGTGGCTGGGTGACTCACAGACTGGAGAACACTTATACCACAGAAGTCCACTCACTGGAGTGAAGGTTCTGAGCCCCACGTCAGGCTTCCCAACCTGGGGGTCCGGCAATGGGAGGAGGAATTCCTAGAGAATCAGACTTTGAAGATTAGTGGGATTTGACTGCAGGACTTCGACAGGACAGGAGGAAACAGAGACTCCACTCTTGGAGGGCACACACAAAGTAGTATGCGCATCGGGACCCAGGGTAAGGAGCAGTGACCGCAGGGGAGACTGAACCAGACCTACCTTCTAGTGTTGGAGGGTCTCCTGCAGAGGCGGTGGGTGGCTGTGGCTCACCGTGGGGACAATAACACTGGCAGCAGAAGTTCTGGGAAGTACTCCTTGGCGTGAGCCCTCCCAGAGTCTGCCATTAGCCCCACAAAAGAGCCCAAGTAGGCTCCAATGTTGGGTTGCCTCAGGCCAAACAACGAACAGGAAAGGAACGCAGCCCCACCCATCCCATCAGCACTCAAGCGAATTAAAGTTTTACTGAGCTCTGCCCACCAGAGCAACAGTCAGCTCTACTCACCAGTCCCTCCCATCAGGAAACTTGCACAAGCCTCTTAGATAGCTTCATCCACCAGAGGGCAGACAGCAGAAGCAAGAACTACAGTCCTGCAGCCTGTGGAACAAAAACCACATTCACAGAAAGATAGACAAGATGAAAAGGCAGAGTGCTATGTACCAGATGAAAGAACAAGATATAACCCCAGAAAAACAACTAAATGAAGTGGAGATAGGCAACCTTCCAGAAAAAGAATTCAGAATAATGATAGTGAGGATGATCCAGGACCTTGGAAAAAGAATGGAGGCAAAGATCGAGAAGATGCAAAAAATGTTTAACAAAGACCTAAAGAGAAGGTCTTTAAGAAGAATTAAAGAGCAAACAAACAGAGATGAACAATACAATAACTGAAATGAAAACTACACTAGAAGGAATCAATAGAATAACTGAGGCAGAAGAACGGATAAGTGACCTGGAAGACAGAATGGTGGAATTCACTGCTGTGGAACAGAATAAAGAAAAAGAATGAAAAGAAATGAAGATAGCCTAAGAGACCTCTGGGACAACATTAAACACAACAACATTCGCATTAAAGGGGTCCCAGAAGGAGAAGAGAGAGAGAAAGGACCCGAGAAAATATGTGAACAGATTATAGTCAAAAACTTCCCTAACATGGGAAAGGAAATAGCCACCCAAGTCCAGGAAACTCCCATACAGGATAAACCCAAGGAGAAACACACTGAGACAAATAGTAATCAAATTCGTAAAAATTAAACACAAAGAAAAATTATTGAAAGCAGCAAGGGAAAAATGACAAATAACATACAAGGGAACGCCCATAAGGTTAATAGCTGATATCTCAGCAGAAACTCTGCAAGCCAGAAGGGAGTGGCGTGATATACTTAAAGTGATGAAAGGGAAGAACCTACAACCAAGATTACTCTACCCAGCAAGGATCTCAATCAGATTTGATGGAGAAATCAAAAGCTTTACAGACAAGAAAAAGCTAAGAGAATTCAGTGCCACAAAACCAGCTCTACAACAAATGCTAAAGGAACTTCTCTAAGTGGGAAACAAAGAGAAGAAAAGGACCTACAAAAACAAACCCAAAACAATTAAGAAAAAGGTCATAGGTACATACATATCAATAATTACCTTAAACATGACTGGATTAAATGCTCCAACCAAAAGACTCAGGCTTGCTGAATGGATATAAAAACAAGACCAATCCATATGCTGTCTACAAGAGACCCACTTCAGACATAGGGACACATAAATACTAAAAGTGAGGGGGATGGAAAAAGATACTCCATGCAAATGGAAATCAAAAGAAAGCTGGAGTAGCAATACTCATATCAGATAAAATAGACTTTATAAAGAATGTGACAAGAGACAAGGAAGGACACTACATAATGATCAAGGGATCAATCCAAGAAGAAGATATAACAATTATAAATATATATGCACCCAACATAAGAGCACCTCAATACATAAGGCAACTGCTAACAGCTCTAAAAGAGGAGATCGACAGTAACACAATAATAGTGGGAGACTTTAATGCCTCGCTTACACCAGTGGACAGATCATCCAAAATGAAAATAAATAAGGAAACAGAAGTTTTAATGACACAATAGACTAGATAGATTTAATGGATATTTATAGGACATTCCATCCAGAAAGAGCAGATTACACTTTCTTCTCAAGTGCGCACGAAACATTCTCCAGGATAGATCACATCTTGGGTTACAAATCAAGCCTCTGTAAATTTAAGAAAATTGAAATCATATCAAGTATCTTTTCTGACCACAACGCTATGAGATTAGAAAGAAATTACAGGGAAAAAAATGTAAAAAATACAAACACATGGAGGCTAAACAATACATTACTAAATAACCAAGAGATCACTGAAGAAATCATAGAGGAAATAAAAAAATACCTAGAGACAAATGGCAATGAAACTGACGATCCAAAACCTATGGGATGCAGCAAAAGCAGTTCTAAGAGGGAAGTTTATAGCTATACAAGCCTACCTCAAGAAACAAGAGAAATCTCAAATAAACAATCTAACCTTACACCTAAAGGAACTAGAGAAAGAAGAACAAACAAAACCGAAAGTTGGCAGAAGGAAAGAAATCATAAATATCAGAGCAGAAAGAAATGATATAGAAACAAAGAAAACAATAGCAAGGATCAATAAAACTAAAAGCTGGTTCTTTGAGAAGATAAACAAAATTGATAAACTATTAGCCAGACTCATCAAGGAAAAGAGGGAGAGGACTGAAATAAACAAAATTAGAAATGAAAAAGGAGAAGTTACAACAGACACTGCTGAAATACAAAGCATCCTAAGAGACTACTACAAGCAACTCTATGCCAATGAAATGGACAATCTGGAAGAAATGGACAAATTCTTAGAAAGGTATAATCTTCCAAGACTGAACGAGGAAGAAATAGAAAATACGAACAGGCCAATCACAAGTAATTAAATTGAAACAGTGATTAAAAATCTTCCAACAAACAAAAGTCAAGGAACAGATGGCTTCACAGGTGAATTCTCTCAAACATTTAGAGAAGAGCTAACACCCATCCTTCTCAAACTCTTCCAAAAAATTGCAGAGGAAGGAACACTCCCAAACTCATTCTACGAGGCCACCATCACCCTGATACCAAAACCAGACAAATATACTACAAAAAAAGAAAATTACAGACCAGTATCACTGATGAATACAGGTGCAAGAATCCTCAAAAAAATACTAGCAAACAGAATCCAACGACACATTAAAAGGATCATACACCATGATCAAGTGGGATTTGTCCCAGGGATGCAAGGATTCTTCATTATACGTAAATCAATCAATGTGATACACCATATTAACAAACTGAAGAATAAAAACCATATGATCATCTCAATAGATGCAGAAAAAGCTTTTGACAAAATTCAACACCGATTTATTATAAAAACTCTCCAGAAAGTGGGCATAGAGGGAACCTACCTCAACATAATAAAGGCCATACACAACAAACCCACAGCAAACATGATTCTCAATGGTGAAAAACGGAAAGCATTTCCTCTAAAATCAGGAACAAGACAAGGATGTCCACTCTCACCACTATTATTCAACATAGTTTTGGAAGTCCTAGCCATGGCAGTCAGAGAAGAAAAAGAAATAAAAGGAATACAAATTGGAAAAGAAGAAGTAAAACTGTCACTGTTTGCAGATGACATGATACTATACATAGAGAATCCTAAAGATGCCACCAAAAAACTACTAGAGATAATGAATGAATTTGGTAAAGTTGCAGGATACAAAATTAATGCATGGAAATCTCTTGCATTCCTATACACTAATGATGAAAAATCTGAAAGAGAAATTAAGGAAACACTCCCATTTACCATTGCCACAACAACAAAAAAACACCTAGGAATAAACCTACCTAAGGAGACAAAAGACCTATATGCAGAAAAGTATAAGACACTCTGAAAGAAATTAAAGATGATACCAACAGATGGAGAGATATACCATGTTCTTGGATTGGAAGAATCAATATTGTGAAAATGACTATACTACCCAAAGCAATCTACATATTCAATGCAATCCCTATCAAATTACCAATGGCATTTTTTACAGAACTAGAATTAAAAATCTTAAAATTTGTGTGGAGACACAAAAGACCCCGAATAGCCAAAGCAGTCTTGAGGGAAAAAGACAGAGCTGGAGGAATCAGACTCCCTGACTTCAGACTATACCACAAAGCTACAGTATTGAAGACAATATGGTACTGACACAAAAACAGAAACGTAGATCAATGGAACAAGATAGAAAGCCCAGAGATAAACCCACACACCTATCGTCAACTAATCTATGACAAAGGAGGCAAGGATATACAATGGAGAAAAGACAGTCTCTTCAATAAGTGGTTCTGGGAAAACTGGACAGCTACATGTAAAAGAATGAAATTAGAACACTCCCTAACACCATACACAAAAATAAACTCAAAATGGATTAGAGACCTAAATATAAGACTGGACACTCTAAAACACTTAGAGGAAAACATAGGAAGAACACTCTTTGACATAAATCACAGCAAGATCTTTTTTGACCCACCTCCTAGAGTAATGGAAATAAAAACAAAAATAAACAACTGGGACCTAATGAAACTTCCAAGCTTTTGCACAGCAAAGGAAACCATAAACAAGATGAAAAGACAACCCTCAGAATGGGAGAAAATATTTGCAAATGAATTAACGGACAAAGGATTAATCTCCAAAATATATAAACAGCTCATGCAGCTCAATATTAAAAAAACAAACAACCCAATCCAAAAATGGGCAGAAGACCTAAATAGACATTCCTCCAAAGAAGACATACAGATGGCCAAGAAGCACATGAAAAGCTGCTCAACATCACTAATTTTTAGAGAAATGCAAATCAAAAGTACAATGGGGTATCACCTCACAGCAGTTAGAATGGGCGTCATCTGAAAATGTACAAACAACAAATGCTGGAGAGGGTGTGGAGAAAAGGGAACCCTCTTGCACTGTTGGTGGGAATGTAAATTGATACAGCCACTATGGAGAACAGTATGGAGGTTCCTTAAAACCGTAAAAACAATTACCATATGATCCAGCAATCCCACTACTTGGCATATATCTAGAGAAAACCATAATTCCAATAGACACATGGACCCCAATGTTCATTGCAGCACTATTTACAATAGCCAGGTCATGGAAGCAACCTAAATGCCCATCGACAGACAAATGGACAAAGAAGATGTGGTACATATATACAGTGGAATATTACTCAGCCATAAAAAGGAAAGAAATTGGGTCATTTGTTGAGACGTGGATGGATCTAGAGACTGTCATACAGAGTGAAGTAAGTCAGAAAGAGAAAAACAAATATCGTATATTAACTCATATATGTGGAACCTAGAAAAATGGTACAGATGAACCGGTTTGTAGGGCAGAAATTGAGACCCAGATGTAGAAAACAAATGTATGGACACCAAGGAGGGAAGGCGGCAGTGGGGTGGGAGTGGTGGTGTGATGAATTGGGCAATTGGGATTGACATGTGTACACTGATGTGTATAAAATTGATGAGTAATAAGGACCTGCTGTATAAAAAAATAAAATTCAAAAGTTAAGAAAGAAAAAAGAATGACCTGAGGCTCTTGTTAAGTATACCACTTTCTAGCCCTTCCCCTTAAAGTATTATCTAGTGGGCTTGGAGATTTTAATTTATCCAATAACTTTTATGATTCTTCCCCTAGTTTCAGACGTGATGTTAAGAGGGCCTTTCAAAGGCCAGTGTGGCTGAAGCATAAACGCTGCGGGGTTGTTGGATGAGAGGCAGGACATGTCCACGTTTTGGGCACTGTCTTGAGAACAATAGGTAGATTTGTGGAATTGGTAACTGAAACCTGAGGGAATTTTTTTCTGATAGCTTCAATTTTCTCTGTGATCGAAGGAAAAGAAGATGGTTGGTCATACACAGTAGGGGCAGGCTGATCAGACATCATCACAGTTTTGAGGGAAATGGATAAGTGAGAGGGCCAGTTGTCTAGGAGAAACAGGTAGGATTGATTGGCGGTGTTGAGAGCTCAGTTGAGGTGAGTGATTATGGATTTATAGTAGTAACAGTTTGCCTTGTTGTGTTTTTCTCCAGAAACTATTAGATGCTTAAGTGTTACCAGAGAGAAAACCCAACAGCAGGGTTGATCCCAGATTAAATGTGACAAAATACAAAGACATAAAGGAGTTTGGGGTATCAATGAGAGTGTTTTTTAAAACAATTAATTAATTAATTAATTTTAATGGATATATAGTTGATTTACAATGTTTCAGGTGTACAGCTAAGTAATTCAGATATATATAGATATAGATATATGTATATATAGATATATATATATACACACACACACTCATATATATATTCACATTCTTTCAGGTTATTTTCCATTATAAGTTACTATAAGATACTGACTATAGTTCCCTGTGCTATACAGTAGCTCCTTGTTGTTTATTTTATGTACAGTAATGTGTATCTGTTAATGCTAAGTTCCTAATTTATCCCCCCTCCTCCCTTCCCCTGTGGTAACGGTTAGTTTGTTTTCTCTATCTGTGAGTCTATTTCTGTTTTGTAAATAAGTTCATTTGTACCATTTTTTTAAGATTCCACATAAAATTGTATCATATGATATTCATCTTTCTCTGTCAGGCTTACTTTATTTAGTATGATAATCTCTAGGTCCATCCATGTTGCTGCGAATGGCATTATTTCACTCTTTTTTTGGCTGAGTAATATTCCATTATATATATGTACCACTTCTTCTTTATCCATTCCTCTGTCGATGGATATTTAAGTTGCTTCCATGTCTTGGCTGTTGTAAATAGTGCTGCAGTGAGAACACTGGGGTGCATGTATCTTTTCGAATTAGAGTTTTCTCTGGATATGTGCCCAGTAGTGGAATTGCTGGATCATATGGTAGCTCTATTTTTAATTTTTTAAGGAACCTCCATACTGTTGTCCATAATGGCTGTATCAATTTACATTCCCACCAGCAGTGTAGGAAGGTTCTCTTTTCTGTACACCCTCTCCAGCATTTGTTATTCATAGACTTTTCGATGCTGGCCATTTTGACCAGTGTGAATGAAAGTGATTTTGAAATGAATGATTATACCATATAAACTGGATAAGGAGGGAAGTGAAGAAATTAAACAGGCTGAAGGATTGCTTAGCATATAGAGGTCAATAGACCAGAGGTTCTGATGAGTCCAAATTGGGAATAGTTGGAACTACAATGTCATAGTCGAAGGGTAATATGCCCAGGTTCATGATTTGGAGATAGTATGGTCTTATATAACATTTATGTCCACAGTATTATGGGTTTGAGATAGGTTTCGTAGGATTGAGTGGGGAAGATGTTTATTGGAAAAGCAGTGAAATAAGTGAGATAAAATCCTCTCATCTCTGCTACTATGATATAGGAAAATTAAGACTGGAGGAGGGGATTTTGCTTCAAGGCATGGCCTGTTTTTACTTTCACTCTACTAGTCAATGTCAGGGTGGCTGTAGGTCAGGGAATTCGGTAGGGTGATGAGACTGCTTTAGGTCATCACAAACCACAAAAATCTTAGGGATCAAGACAGCAATATATCAGGGCTCGGAGCCAACAGAAGTCAGGAGGACATAAGTACTAGAGAACAAAACATGGCAAGTGGCCAGGAGTTGATGGGGATGATTAGCGAGTGGAAGATCTGTAGACACTGAGTGAGAAGAAAAAGAAAGATTGAAAAATAAGCAGAAAGCCAAGCAAAATGAGGAACTGAGGTGAAGACAAGCTAGGCAAGAAAGCAGGTGCAGCACACCTGTAGTGAAGAAATCACCTTGCTTTAACTCAACTTGAGCTGTGTTTTCTCCTTGTGACCCTGATGAAAACTGATCCAGGACAAGCCTGGCCTACAGGTGGTAGTAAATGAAAACAGCCAGGGATGGGAAAACGTCTGGTTGAAACAAATGCTTGGAAACACGTGGTCCTTTGTCCTTGAAGATGGTCCTATTACACTTTAGACTCTAAATAGGGATTTGTAACCAAAAAGAAGAATTTCTTCCTATTTTCTCTTTCCTGATGGTAGCTTATTAGCCTATATAGCCTTTGGAAAATAGAATTGTAATGCTTCACAAGTCCAAAAATAACATTTCTTCAAAAATTCATCAGGTGGGGACTGAAAATCAAGTAAACACATTTTTCCGAACCTTGACCCAAACCAGTGCATCTGAAGCTAGAATGCTGCAGGCATTTTTAGATGATTCACCTTGAGAAAAATGTGATGAAAAAGGCTAAGCAATACTGCATTTTAACCCAGGCAAGGAGATTATGCCTCAGAAGACCTCACAGTAGCCCTTGACTGCTGTGCCTCATACTATAGGCCAAAGAGTACCTGGCCCACCCCAAGAGGCACTTCCTTCTGACCTGACTCTGTTATCTAGGACCTTGGAATTCCTGTTTAAATGGCTTTGACCCTACTTTCAGAGCCTGGGTGAGTCTGTTCCCTCTGTCTTTGCTCCTA
This sequence comes from Mesoplodon bidens, assembly GCF_964165515.1. NCBI lineage: Eukaryota > Metazoa > Chordata > Mammalia > Artiodactyla > Ziphiidae > Mesoplodon > Mesoplodon bidens. Next base: position 84,436,890 of record NC_138162.1, read on the forward strand.
AAGACAAAAACGGCACCCCTGGTGGGTACACTCTAGACTAAGTAGTGACCAAAGGACAGCTGTTTATGGAGGCTGTGGCTGGAGCTTATATACACCACCTGTGTGTCCACATGTATGTGAGCAAGTATGGAAAGGAACCAGGGGGAGGAAAAAGAGGGAAGAATGCCAAAGGCCACAAGCTGGGAGCCAGGAGCCATCTTTCCCTATACTGCCATGTTCTCAGAACTCTGAGAATTCCAAACTCAGACCTGGCCTTCCAGGTTTTATGAAGTTCTGTTTGTCACAGAAGAAGAGTAGAATGTGTTCTATTTAGCAGTCTGTTAACTTCATATATATCTTTTAGACACTTAGACATATGTTACATGGGCCTCCATCTGTACTCTCTCTAAGCCCCAAATATTTGGGATAGGCCTGGGTTTATGTGTACAAATTGCTCTAACTTTTTATAGTCCTCCAATGTAGCATTGTGTTATGCCTGTTTATGTATCTATCTCTCCTCCTGGACATTTTGCTCCTTAAATCATCTCCTATTTATCTTTAAATTCCCCAACATATAGCTGATTGCCTCTTGGGACATAGGATATTCAATGTGATTCACCTCTCCATCCCCCACCCCTGGAAACTGAAGAGAGAACTGCATTCTACATTGGGATTCTATGGTATAAAACAGAAATATATGCAAAAATGCAGAATCCCAGAGATCAGGATTACTCTTGAGAATGAAATGCTAGCTTTCTTGAAAATTTGCAGAACTCCCAGAGAAGGTTTTGAACTTCCGTGGATTGTGGAAGGAGTAGGAATTCAAGAGTCTTATCTAGAAAGTGAGGTGTATTAACCATGTCTTTTTTCTTCTGAATTCTGATGCTTTGACATCTGGGGTCTTGCTGACCTTGGAGGGACTGCGCCGTCCAGGGTTGGCCAATTCCTAGAGAAAGTAAACAATTCATCCATAAGTGTGCCTTTCAAATGCAAACCACAATAAGGGCTCTTGCCCACAGTTTCACTCTGTCCCTCTGTTTCCTGACCAACCCCAGTTCTCTCTGTGTCCCCCATGATGTGGTGTGCCCTCTCTTCATGGGATCCGTGAGTATAACATTCATCTTTTCAACAGCAGTTGTCTCCTGATCTATTGGCCTTACCATAAGTAATAACAAAACATGGGGCAGCTAGTACCCTTGAACTTTCCTATTGCAGTCCTTTCTCCCCTTTCAGTACCTCTCCCTCTGGCACTGTGCTTGTAACAGTTTGCTGTTAATGCTGCTGCCCCCGCTTCCTAGTGAAAATTGCTCCTAGTTTGCAAAGAGGATTCAAGTGAAGTTTATTTACAGAGGACTCGCCTGGTTACCTAAATTTCTTCTTAACTTATTAGTGCTTTTTACTTACAAAATTAATACACCTTTTAAGAAAATTTTAGTACAAAAATTTGTAGAGTAAATGAGTTTAAAATATACATATAGAAACAAACACAATGTTTATTAATTTATCACTGTATTTTAGGGTTCTTGTTTGAAAGCACAGGAGTCTAGTCTTGCTAACTTGAAAGGAAAAGCAATTTATTGGAAAACAATTTTAAGATGTTATATCTGTAGGTAGAGAACACAAAGAATGCCCATTGATGTACTAAAGCATATTTCTTCCTTAAGGGAGAATTGAAGAAAAGGTTGAAGAGCTAGGTAAAGATATTTGGAAAGGACAGGAATCAGAGTAGTTCTGGGCATTGTGGTAACAGGAACCCACGTCGTAAGCATGCATCAGCTCTGTCCCTTTTTGTGCTTGTGCCAATATCATTTGAGATTCAAACTCCCAGGGAAGTGTCACATTACTCAGTTTGAGTCACACGCCTTCCTCTTGGCCAGGGTACCTTGATTGACAAAGGCAAGAGATGGTCTCTAGACAAAACATATTTCCATTACCAGAAGCTGAGGGAATGGATTTGAAAAACAAAAACTTCAGGTGTTCACTATAATTTTTCACATGTCAACTGAAAAAATGCACAGAGTGAGAGTTGTGAGTTAAGTTTTATTTGGGGCAAAATGAGGATTATAGCATGGGAGACAGAATTTCAGATAGCTCTGAGAAGCTGCTCCAAAGAGGTAGGGGGGAAGGTCAGTATATATGTGATTTTGGTGAAGGGGGAGCACATGCAATCAAGCACATATGTTTTGCAGAAGGATGCTGCTAGTCTCGTGAAGGTTTCTGCTAGTCAGAAGGAGCAGATGTCACCATGAAGGACTTTAGTGCTTTTCTAGATAAGAGGAGATGCAAGAATTGGGCTCATAAAATCTTCTGAAAATATCTCTCTGAAGACCTGTTCTGCAAGTTTTATCCAGAGGACAGAGTGCCTCATTCCTGATCTCCACCCTGAAATCCTTTCAGGGGGTGTTGAAGGTCAGCAGCTGCAGCAGCTCACGATTTAATCCTTGTAGAGGTAGATGGCAAGTGCCAATTTGTGGTTGACACAAACATCTATATGTCATGGACATTAATTTACGGCAACACATGTAGATCTACCCTTTAAATAAGGTGCAGTGTTTTCTGAGTATGGATGAAGTATCTAGAGGTCAAAACGTTTTGAACAAGGAAAGCCATCCTTGAGCTTCCTCTCATCGGATTAAACCAGCTGATTTTAAACTACAGGGGTTTTAATTGACCCCTTATTTTCATGTGCCTTGCTGACCTCAAAGTCTCTAACATGGCGCACACTGCTTAAACAGCATTGAAGTTGACTCCTGCCCTAAAAAATGCATTTTGATTTGGAGCCAATTTCTTAAAATAAAAATAGGTTTACATCTAGGTGCAGGGACTATTGATTTTTCATTCCAGGTACAGCTGCAAAGAGTTCAATTTGCAAACTTGCAGCTGCTGGCTATTTCCATAATAATAACTCCTATTTATTTAGCCTTTACCATGCACTAGGCACATTAGCTACTCTATCTCTACTCCTTAGAGCCACCTCAGGAGCTAGGTGCTGCTAATCTCTAAAGACATACAAACTGAGGCTCAGCAGATGTTAACCATTTCCTCAAGGTCATGGGATTTGAAATCAGGTTCGTTTCCTAAACCTTTGGCTCTTGCCCTGCTGCTGTGTGTGGAACCCTACACTCAGCAGTTTGGCTCAAGCCCCTTTTCCCAGCTTCCTCTTAGTGTTTGTGGACATAACTGCCTCCAAAATTATGCTGGAAACGCCTCTGAAAGTACAGATTATTTTTAATTCTCATTGTGTATCCCACAGCAATCATCATGGTGCCTTACACAAAGTAGAAGTTCTTTCTTCACTGATGTATGCTCCATCTCTTCTTTCTGTTTGCAAACACGTGTGTGTGTGCACACACACACACACGGGTTATTGGGGGAAAATGAATTTTTTAAGACAATATAGATAGCCATTGAATCTTTCCATTTTCTGATGAGCCAATTTCTAAAGTTAATTACTCATCCATCTCTTCTTTTAGCAACCGTGTAAATAAAAAGTTTGAAAAGCTAATTGGCTCCTCTATAAAAAGCACAGGGAACCAAACTTAAAAATCTCTAAAGCGGGGCTTCCCTGGTGGCGCAGTGGTTGAGAGTCCGCCTGCCGATGCAGGGGACACGGGTTCGTGCCCCGGTCTGGGAAGATCCCACATGCCGCGGAGCGGCTGGGCCCGTGAGCCATGGCCGCTGAGCCTGCGCGTCCGGAGCCTGTGCTCCGCAACGGGAGAGGCCACGACAGTGAGAGGCCTGCATACCGCAAAAAAAAAAAAAAAAAAAATCTCTAAAGTAACGCAAATGCCCCCTCAATAGTTGATCCACTTTGCTCAGGCTCAGAGGGAGAACAAATGAGGCTAATAAAAAGTCTTGAAAGACAAACACTTAATAGTACAGAAAGTAGATTCCAAGGAGCCAGAAAAATTCTAATCTATGCAAGTACAATAGGTTTGTGCAAATTAAAAATGAGGTGAGTGACCTTGGGCAGGAAGATAAGTGCTAGTAAAAGCCAAAGCCTGAGAGAAAGCTGAAATACTCTTGACTTAACTAAGTCAGGTACAGGGGATGAGAAGAGGAAAGGAAGGCATTACAATGGGGATGGTGAGGAGACGGGGACAGAGGATCATTTGAGAAAAAGTATCCATAGGAAAAAAATGCCCTTAAATGTACTTGAATTCTAACTTATAATGCAACCTTTCACCTCTCACTGAGAAGGAATCTCTGAAATAAATTTGTTCTTTCTTTTTTTTTTTTTTAAGAGCCAGAGTTTGCATAGGGAAATGGAAAATCAGAATTGAGGAAATGTTTTTTGGAGACTCAGACCCCAAATTTCTGAAAATAAGAATAATGGGATTTGGATGTGTGAGATAATGGGATAAAGAGAGATTGAATTATCCAACTTTTCTCCACTCTTTGTCTTAATTTGTCTATAAAGGTAGGTCATTGATAAATCCTATAGAAATAAGCCCATTTCAGTATTTCAAGGGGCAGTTGGTTTAATAGCTTTTGTTTATCTAATTTGGAGATCATGTATGCATTTTAAAATACATATTTTTTAAAATCCTGCAACGTAAATACCTGGTTTTCCTGGTTTATGGGAATGAGGATACTTTACCTTGATATTTTTTTGTGTGTGTGTGTGAAGTAGAAAAGAATAGCTTTATTGCTTTGCCAGGCAAAGGGGGCCACAGCAGGCTAATGCCCTCAAAACTGTGTGTCCCAATCTGGAGGGGGTAGTGAAGAGTTTTATAGTAATGGTTCAAAGAAGGCATGATCAACTCATGGACATTCTTCTTTCTGGTTGATGGTGAGGTAAGTGGGAGTCAGCATCATTAACTTTCTGGTTCCAACCAGTCTGGGGTCTACATGCTTGTGGGCAGCATACAGTTAACTTCTCCCACCTGGTAGGATTTCAGAACCTGCAAAACAGCTCAGAGATATTGTTATGTATATCCTTTGGAGGGCGGGGAGGCGGAACAGGGACACAGGACCCTGCCCCAAGGCTGCACTATTGTTTCTTTCTTTTTTTGTTCTGAATTTTATTTTATTTATTTTTTTATACAGCAGGTTCTTATCAGTTATCTATTTTATACATATTAGTGTATATATATCAATCCCAATCTCACAATTCATCCCCCTGCCACTCTCCCTCCTTGGTGTCCATATGTTTGTTCTCTACATCTGTGTCTCTATTTCTGCCCTGCAAACTGGTTCATCTGTACCATTTTTCTAGGTTCCACGTATATTCGTTAATATACGATATTTGTTTTTCTCTTTCTGCACTACTGTTTTTTGACTGCTCCTCCCTTGTCTCTGCATCCCCTCCCTTCCCTAGTTAGTAACTGTTTGAACATGCCCTTGGAACTCAGGGAGGGTCATGAAGGCTGAATGAAGCCTATTTCCTGTAATCAAGAAATGGGGGGGCTTCCCTGGTAGTGCAGTGGTTGAGAGTCTGCCTGCCGATGCAGGGGACATGGGTTTGTGCCCCGGTCCAGGAAGATCCCACATGCCGCGGAGCGGCTAGGCCCGTGAGCCATGGCCGCTAAGCCTGTGTGTCCAGAGCCTGTGCTCCGCAACGGGAGAGGCCACAACAGTGAGAGGCCCACGTACCACAAAAAAAAAAAAAAAAAAAAGAAATGGGGGACACAGAAAGGCTTTTGTGCCTAGGAGCCCCACAGGGTCCTGCTCAGTTTCAGTCCCCCCTTTTCTTTGCTACTCTTCAATCTTGAGGAGAACAGGTGTTGGACAAGAAAGGGAATAATCGTTTTGGATAGAGACATTAATCATAAACTCATCAGAGGGCATGTCTGTTGGCGGAGTGGTTAAGAGTCTGCCTGCCAATGCAAGAGACACATGTTTGAGCCCTGATCCAGGAAGATCCCACATGCTGCAGAGCAACTAAGCCCATGAGCCACACTACTGAGCTTGCACCCTAGAGCCCTAGAGCCACAACTACTGAGCCCATGTGCTGCAACCACTAAAGCCCGCGTGCCTAGAACCCGTGCTCCGCAACAAGAGAAGCCACCACAATGAGAAGCCCATGCACCGCAACACAAAGGAGCCCCTGCTTGCTGCAACTAAAGCCTGCGTGCAGCAACGAAGACCCAACACAGCCATAAATAAATAAATAAATAAATAATTTAAAAAAGAGATAGAGAGCTATAAAAAAAAATTTAAAAAGTGAACCCAACAGAGGAACTCGGTTTTAGGGGGACTTGGTTTCAATCCCCCTTTTTCTTTCAACCTTCCACAAATCTTTTAGGGTGACAACTGCTCTACTTCCTGCTGAAATGGGGCATAGTCCTGCCTCAATTTGGGGAATGGACATCTGAGTTCAAGTCCTGAATCTGAGTTTAGTATGAAAGATGGCTCTCAAACTTTCCTGTGTGTAAAGACTCACTGAGAAATTTCTTTAAATTGTAGATTCCCAGCCCCCCACTCCCACCCCAGTCTAAGTCACTTGGGTGGTGGTTCCATCCTGTACTCAGCACTTTGAATATAATCCCAGAAGATTCAGAGGTAGGATCCTAAAACTATACTTCAAGAAATATTGGTTTATGGAATACTGCCAATAATGTGATTAATGAAACATCTAGATGTAAACTATCTTTATAACAAATTGATATATTTTCCAATTCATTTGTAATCTTTGTAATTTATGATTGTTAGATGGCCTATATTCATGAATATGGTAAAATAAAGCAGAGGATGTTCTAATACCATCTGGTTATAACTCTCAGGGAGGAACGTATGAATCTTCAAACAGAGTGTTCATGCTTGAATGGGTATGAAGAATCAATCAAAGTTGGGTCAGAGAGCTGTGGCCCACTTTACCTGGAAGGGAGAGAAGGAGGATTCCAACTATATACAGTTCAGTCCTTTTTACATTCTCACTTAACGCCAACAAGGAAAATGATTCTCAGATTGTTCGTAGAAATATGGTTTTATTGGTATACATTGCTTCAATCTATTTACAAATAAGTGCATCTAGTTATAAGGAGGACTTTTTTTCCTATGTGAAGGTAGTAACAAATTTATAGGTTATGGCTAAGAAACAGCATGAAATGGACAGAATTAGTACTCAGAAATGAGATGTAAGGTTTATAAGATAGAGTCTGAGTAGGAGGGTCTGTGCCTACACTGGAGGAGCAGAGCATTAAGTAGCTAAGTGCTTTCACTTGAAATCCATGACCAGAAACCCAAAATGGTTACTGTCTGGCAGTCCTGTTACAATGCTTTCACCAAGTATGGCAGGCTTAATGAACGGGCTTCCTTCCATAAGGATGAAGCAGGAAGTCTCTTTACTTTTCTCCTACTCAGAAAAATCATCAAACCTTGCAGAGATAAATTCAAACTACAAGACAATTTTTATGTTTTGGAAGAGAAAAAAGCACTATGGATTCCTGTAATTTTTATCATCGTATTATGGGTTCATCCACTTAGTAAAACTTTGTATCCTGTTCAAAAGGAATCTCTAACTAATGGGAATATTCCTTAACTTTGGCATGGATTTTCTAAATAAAGTCAATGTAAATATAAGTCACTATAAATCTAAACTAACCTTATAAGCCACTAATCAAAGTAAAAAACAATACTTAATGCTAACATACTGTGTAATTTAATGTAAATTATTTTATTTTATTTTTTCATGGTATATGTTTCTCTTATTTATTTATTTTATTGAAGTATTGTTTATTTACAATGTGTTAATTTCTGCTGTAGAGCAAAGTGATTCAGTTATATACATATATATATATATATATTCTTTTTCATATTCTTTTCCATTATGGTTTATCACAGGATATTGATTATATTTCACTATGCTGTACAGTAGGACCCTGTTGTTTATCCATTCTATATATAATAGTTTGCATCTGCTAATCCCAAACTCCCAATCCACCCCTCTTCTACCCTCACCCCCTTGGCAACCATAAGTCTGTCTTCTATGTCTGTGAGTCTGTTTCTCTTTCGTAGATATGTTCATTTGTGTTGTATTTTAGATTCCACATATAAGCGATATTATATGGTATGTCTTTCTCTGTCTGACTTATGTTACTTAGTATGATAATCTCTAGATCCATCCATGTTGCTGCAAATGGCATTATTTCATTCTTTTATATGGCTGAGTAGTAGTCCATTGTATATATGTACCACATCGTCCTTATCCATTCATCTGTCGATGGACATTTAAGTTGCTTCCATGTCTTGACTATTGTAAATAGTGCTGCAGTGAACATTGGGGTGCATATATCTTTTAGAATTATAGTTTTCTCTGGATATATGCCCAAAGTGGGATTGCTGGATCATATGGCAACTCTATTTTTAGTTTTTTGAGGATCCTCCATACTGTTTTCCATAGTGGCTGCACCAATGTAAATAATTTTAAATTAGGTAAAACAAGTTCATATTTATTTCATGGTTGATGAAATCAATGAGGTATAAAATTAAAAACTGATAGATCTATTGGTTCAGAACAAATCAAACTGGTTTAAACTGAAAAAAATTGGTCCAACTCATTTAAACTAACTCAAACTAGTTCTAACCCGTCCATAATATACTTTTAACCTGATCAGTTTCTTAACTACCTCGCCTCCCACAAAATTTTTGCCCAACCAATCTTACCCTAAATATGGCCCTCATCAGAAGTTGCATCACCTCTGAAATTTCTTTTTCAAGTAATTAATCACTCTTGGACCTTTGCAATTTATTCTTCCAGTTACTTCCTGTAGCTTCTTAACTGTAACAGTTCTTGCCTTATTGAGCCTTTGCTCTATAATTCTACTTCCTTTTCACTCTTCATCCCCCTACTGTCTGTGTTTTCCTTCTCACTCAACTCAGATTCCATTCATAACCCATCATTGTAGTTGCTTTCTTGAAAATAGCAATAGTTCACCTCTCACTCCCTTTTTATGTATTTGTACAGCAAAATTCTAAATTGGTCAAACCAAATCGTTCACTTCTTCTGTTCCAATACTGAAGGAGCAGAATATTTTGGGGGACTATCACAATGTAGCTGACTGGCTTCACTTGAAATCCATAACTAGAAACCCAAAATAGATACTGTCTGACAATCCTGTTATTTACAGTGCTTTCACTGAGTATGGCAAGCTTAATGAATGGGCTTTTCTCCATAGGGACAAAGCAGGAAAGCTGTTTCTTCTCTCCAGTCACTGCTTTCCAACCCAATGAGTAGGAGTTCTCTTCCTCACTCACCGATGGCCTCTCGGGCATATTTCATGAATTCTGACCACTTTCAACTATAAACAAACACATTCTCAGGTCAAAGAAAAAAAGTGTAGTCCAGTCTCAATTACACCTTGAGCTTATCATTCAATTAAAAATTTCTCCTCTTCCCCAGCACAGCTGACCCATGGTTTGAGGATATTCAGTAGAGGAGAAGAGCATAGTCTATATTTTCAGTGTTTCTTCACCTTGCTCTTCCACTTCTCTACCCCAAGCCCCTTGTTATGTTTCTGTTGGATCCTGGAGGGTCAAGATCAGGAGAGGATGAGTGACAATGGGGAAAGACCATTTCACTTAGCTAAGGCTAATGAAAGTTCTCTGTTGTCTGAGAACCTGACGTTAACCTCTGTCAGGTCAGGTATTCAAATGCTGGCTCTTCTTTTCTCTTTAATAACCCCTCCAACAGGGTTTTCAGTGACCTCCTCCCCCAGCAGAGGGAATCTTTGACCTGTTAGAGTTAGCAAACTCTTGTGACCCACCACTTCAGTTTCTGCACCCACCAACTCCACCAATACCATGACAAGATATACATCAATAGCCTTTTGAACTTGGAGCTTTTTCAACCTTAAAGGCAAAGAATTATTTGAGCAAAGATGCTATAAGAATATTCATATCTGGGGCTTCCCTGGTGGCACAGTGGTTGAGAGTCCGCCTGCCGATGCAGGGGACACGGGTTCATGCCCCGGTCTGGGAAGAGCCCACATGCCGCGGAGCGGCTAGGCCCGTGAGCCATGGCCGCTGAGCCTGCGCGTCCGGAGCCTGGGCTCCGCAACAGGAGAGGCCACAACAGTGGGAGGCCCGCGTACCGCAAAAAAAAAAAAAAAAAAAAAAAAAAAGAATATTCATATCTGACTCCCCTCTATGGCGACCACTGGTATCCTACAATAAACAGTACACATCCTTGGTCTGCTGGATCAACACCTTGGTCTGATTCCAATACTGAGCTCTTTTCTTGTTCTCTTATTATGAGCAGGTGAAAGCAGGAATCAAGTGCCTGTAGCTCTACATTTTTTTTTTCTTGAGGCTCCCTCTAATGGCTCCTTTGTAGCCCTACCAACCTTCTGCTGTCTATGGGGAAGGTAGTAAAATTAATCATTTAAAACTCCATCTTTCCTCGAAATTCTTTTTCAAGCGGTCCTCCTCTGTGAATTCTTAAACGTTGGTTGTAATTCTATAGGCTATAGAACGTGGTGATTACTAGCCATTTTGCTATCTTTTTATAGATCCTTCATACAAGCATCTGGCAGACCCATCAATTCTCTAGGCTTTTGGGACCTAACTGCAATTCTGAAAATAGGAAGTATCTCATTCAAAATTCTTTTACATCTGTAATTTATTTCTTTTAGTCTTTGAGATGATTATTTTATGCCTTCTCCTTTCTCTTCATATCTTGCACTCATTTTCTTCCATTCCCTCTCAACTGTTGACTTTGTCTCACATTTTGTTGAAAGAATAAATATCATGATAGGGAAACTAGGCAAATGTAGCCATATTCTCTACTTTTCTTTTTGTTTCCAGGAAGAGGTGCCCTTTTCAACTAGCGTTTATTGCGGTGAAATTTCTGAGGTTATCAAACTGGAGGGGAAGGGCTTTTTAAAAATTTGTCTTGGAAGACAAGAATCAAAGTGGAAATAAAAGAGGGAATAACTGGGACTTGAAACCTGGCTACCAAAATTTAGAGGACACAACTATTTAAACACCGATTTAAAAAATACTCCTCTATTAGAGACTGTCATACAGAGTGAAGTAAGTCAGAAAGAGAAAAACAAATATAGTATATTAACGCATATATGTGGAACCTAGAAAAATGGTACAGATGAACCGGTTTGCAGGGCAGAAATAGAGACACAGAAGTAGAGAACAAATGTATGGACACCAAGGGGGGAAAGCGGCGGTGGGTGGGGAGGGTGGGATGAATTGGGAGGTTGGGATTGACATGTATACACTGATGTGTATAAAATGGATAACTAATAAGAACCTGCTGTATAAAAAAATAAAATAAAATTCAAAAAAAATACTCCTCTATTGTAATTGGATGAAATTATATACAGCTTTATTTTATTTTTAATTTTTTAATTATGTTTATTTATTTTATTTTTACATATAAACATATTTTATTATGTTTATTTATATCAAAAAATACAGAAGGACCTTTACTGTTGTTTTGCTTTGGGAACAAATAACAGTATCCCTCAACTCAACTAGTTGGAACAAAAAGGAAAGTTTATTATCTCTCATGCAAGACATGTTGAGATAGGGTTGTTTAACTGAGAGCTCAATGATGTCAGGAAGGTTTCAGGTTCTTTCCATGCCCTGCCATTCTGTGGATGTTAGCTTTTTCCTCAGTCTAGCTTCTTCTTGGTGGTTATACAGTCCAGGCATCAAATTCAGACATGCCAATTTTGAGAGAGAGAAGAGGAAAGCAGTCTTCCAAGAATCCTCCTTTAATATCTCATTGGACAGAACTGGGCCATATGACATCCTTTAATCCAGTCACTGGTTAGAGATGTAGGATTACCATGATTCATTAGACTAATCAAGACATACTTCTTGTTAGAGATGGGATCACATTCTCTGCAGAGTAGAAATCTGAATTCTGTTTGTAAGGAAAGAGGGGCAAATGGAACTATTGCAGGCTTATAATAAATGTAAGCAACAGTGTCAAGTTCCCTTATCCCCTCCCCCATTCCTGCACATTATTCAGCAAATTCATTCTTTCAGCAGATATTTATTGAGCACTTACAATCAGCCAGTTGCTATTCTAGGTACTGGAGACACAGTAGGAAAGTTCTTCAATTTTTACTTCTGGTGGTTACTCCATATGTCTAAATTGTATGCTTATGGTGCAGTTTCTTATTATATCAAAATTAGACATTGCCTTTTGACTTCCTGCCATGAATCATGAGAATTTAGCTATCTTGTATCACTACTGACCTCCTGTGTCTCTCCTACTCTCATAGTCCCTCCATGAATCTTCAAAGAGGATTTTTAAATCTGTTTCTTATTTAATAAATCACAGACAGTCTCTCTCTCTCTCTCTCTCTCTCAGCATTTAGCATTTATTTAATTCCTAATAGCAATTTGGCAACAGAAATGTGAAATCGTTCTTCCTTAAGTCTTTTCCTTTCTTGCAAACTTTTCCAATGTCATTTTCAGTTGCTTTTAATTTCTACCTTTTGGCGCCTTGGTGCTTCTTTTCCTATTGCTTCTCTCTCAGTCAAGAACATCCAAAAAGTAAGACTTGGTACTCTTCTTCTTTGGGAACTCAGTAACTGAGGGCAATGGCAGAAATCTGAGGGAAGGCTCTCACTTTATAGACAGTATCTCTTGGTTCCCAAATGCGTAAGATAAAGTCATTAGTCCTCCCTTCACGATCCTCATCCTCTTTTTACCTCTCAATCTTCATCAGTTATATCTTTCTTTTAATATTGTCAATACTAAGAATATTTACATTTTATATCTTTTCCCTTGATTTATTTACCCTTGTTGACTCTAAAAGGTGAAAATCAATAAGTAATAATATCATATTATGACTACGTAAATATTTTCTGCTGCGAAGAGTCAAATAGTGTCCTCAGATTACATTTTTTTCCTCTATGAGTCAGTGTCACACCAAAGAAATAATTCCTGTCAAAAGTTTGATTGGGTTCTCTCTCTAAAAAAATAAGCCACCAATTATATAATGAAGTTATTCCAAGCTTTTAACCACACTGTGTAATTTAGAAATTCCCAACAACTGACTTCATGAATGGCTTCCACGTCAGCCAGGTTCTTGGTCAGTCAGCCCTCCACTCAGCCAGGGGGGCCCAAGGCTCACAGAACATACAGAGGTTGGCTTCCAGGTTCATACAGCTTCCTCCATTTACTCCAGTGTGCCTGATATAGGTTACCATTTTTATCTGTGCCATGATAGGAGAAAGGTTGAGAGGAATTGGAAGCCTTTCAACTTTCTCTGTTTTCCCACAGAGATCTCCCAGAATCTGAGGTTTGTTTTATTCCTGTTGTGAAGTTATCATCTCAGGACTTCCCTTCTCCTCCCTTCCCTTCCTCTGGATTAGATTTATTGTTTTCCTGGATCCCATGTTTTCTTCTTTCGGTGTTTACTCTCACATTTTCCTGAAGTCTAAAAGGTGTTCTGAGACAATTTCTAAAGTGTGTGTGCACGGAGCGGTTCCCACATCACCAACAAACAGTTCTCTGACACCAGCTGGGTGTCCTATAATTCAACTCAATTCTGACACTATCCAGAGATAACATCCGATCCTGAAGGTTAAAGGCTCATTCCCATAAGGCTGCTCCTCCCCACCCCCACTTCAGACACCCATCACAAGCTCAGGTTGTCACCTGTGCTTCTAACCAATCAGCTATAAATCAGAGGTTCCAGAGACCTCCTCCTCAGGTTTAATTTGCTAGAGTGGCTCACAGAACTCAGAGAAACATTTTACTTACTAGATTACCAGATTTGTATAAAAGGAAACTTAGGAGCAGCCAGATGGAAGAGATGCATAGGGCAAGGTATGGGGAAAAGCCTGGAGCTTCTATGCTCTCTCCAGGCTCACCACTCTCCCCAAATCTCTCATGTTCACCAACCTGGAATCTCTCCGAACTCTCTCCTTTTGGGTTTTTATCGAGGCTTCATTACATGAATATGATTGATTAAATCATTGGCCTTGATGATTGGTTCAATTTCTAGTGCCTCTTTTCTTCCCAGATGTTGGGGGTGGAGGTGGGACCGAAAGTTCCAACCCTCTAATCACAAGGTTGGTTCTCCTGGCAACCAGCCCCCATCTTTAAGTGCTTTCCTAAAGTCAATCCCTTCAGATAACAAAAGACACCTTTTTGCTTTCATCATTTAGGAAGGGTTTTAGGAGCTCTATGCCAGGAACCGGGATGGGGGCTAAATATATATTTCTTATAAATCACAATATCACAAGTCTATCTTCAGGCTACTTCCTAGAAAGAATACTGGGAGGCAAGAATTCTGAGTCTCCCATTCCTCTAAATATGTTTATTCTGTCTTCATACAGGATTGATAGTTTGGCTGAATGTAGTCCTCTCAGACTTTGACAGCACTGCTTAGTTTTCTAGCATTCAGTTGCTGATGAAAAATTGGGGCCACTGTTTATTGGGGGTTTTTTTTGTACATGACCTGAAAGCTTTTAGGATCTTTGGTTTATCCTTGATCTTTTGAAATATTATGGTGGTGTGTCTGTAGGGCCATATCCATTCATTCAGCTGGGCACTCAAGAGATCCATTCATATAGATATCCATGTTCTTCTTTAGGTCTAGAAAATTTACTTCTGTTTCTCTGAAATTTTCCCTTTCATTTTCTCTATTCTGTCTTTCTGAAATTTAAATCAGATAGGTATTGGACCTCCTAAGTAAATCTTTATTTTCATTTTTCTTTACTCTCATATTTTTCTGTCTCTTTTTCTCTTTGTCCTATAATCTTAGAAGTTTTCCCAATGTACGTTCAAACATGGCTATTAAAACCCCAGAGCAAAGTCCTCCTTACTCTGAAATTTGGGCCTGTCCAAGTGTAAAAGCTGCTTCCTAATTTGTTTAGCCTAAAGCAAAACCTTGTAATTGGCAAACCCCATTCACATACACAGAGCTTCTGCTCAGCCCTTCTATCACCTTTTTTTTTAGATTTTCCTGAATTTTATTTTATTTTGTTTATTTTTTAATTGAGCTGTGGTTGATGTACAATATTTTATAAGTTACAGGTGTACAGTATAGTGATTCAAAATTTTCAGAGGTTATATTCCATTTATAGATATTATAAAATATTGGCTATGTTCCCTGTGTTGTACAATATGTCCTTGTAGCTTATTTTATACATAATAGTTTATACCTCTTAATTCCTACTCCTAAATTGCCCCTTCCCCCTTCCCTCTCCCCACTGGTAACCACTAGTTTGTCCTCTATTTCTGTGAGTCTGTTTCTTTTCTGTTATTTTCGCTAGTTTGTTGTATTGTTCAGTTCCACATATAAGTGATATCATACAGTATTTATTTTTCTCTGACTTATTTCACTTAGCATAATACCCTCCAAGGCTATCCATGCTGTTGCCAATGGCAAAATTTCATTCTTTTTTATAACAGAGTAGTATTCCATTGTGTGTGTGTGTGTATATGTATGTATATATATATCAATATATGTACTACATCTTCTTGATCCATTCATCTGTTGATAGACACTTAGGTTGCTTCCATATCTCAGCAATTGTAAATAATGCTGCTATGAACATTGGGGTGCATGTATCTTTTCAATTTAGTGTTTTGTTTTTTTCAGCTATGTACCCAGGAGTGAAATTGCTGTGTCATGTGGTAGTTCTATTTTTAGAGTTTTGAGAAACCTCCATACTGTTTTACACAGTGGCTGCACCAATTGACATTCCCACCAGGAGAGTACAAGGATTCCCTTTTCTCCACACCCTCGCCAACATTTGTTATTCGTGTTCTTTTTGATGATAGCCATTCTGACAGGTGTGAGGTGAAATCTCATTGTGGTTTTGATTTATATTTCCCTGACGATTAGCGATGTTGAGCATCTTTTTATGTGACTGTTGGCCATTTGCATTTCCTCTTTGGAAAAATGTCTATTCAAGTCTTCTGCCCATTTTTTTATTGGGTTGCTTGTTTTTTTGACGTTAAGTTGTATGAGCAGTTTACATATGTTGGATATTAACCCCTTATTGGTCATTTCGTTTGCAAATATTTTCTCCCATTCAGTAGGTTGTCTTTTTGTTTTGTCAATGGTTTCCTTTACTGTGCAAAATCTCACCTATGCTTACATGAGAACAGATAACCAAGGATCATTAAGCATTCATGGAAAGCCTGCAACATGAAATGTAATTAAGCTAACTAAAATTAAACTAGGAAAATTTGACTCACATAGAAAGAGATAATTCAAAAAGAGATCAAAAGAGAACAAAAATAAAAACTAGAAAAAATTAATTTCTTTTGTAGGGGTTCAGAACAGTCTTCTCAAAATGTGTCACTTTGGCATGTGGATTATTTTACCTTTCTGTTTTTGAACTTCTTGTGTATGTGGACTCTCTGACCCTCTCATGTATGTAGGGTTGCCATACATACAAAATTAAATTTTATTTTCTCCTGTTAATCTGGGTCTTGTCAATTTAATTCTTAGACCAGCGAGAAGAACCTAGAAAAGTAGAGAAAAGTTTTCTTCCTTCCCAACATTTTCTTAAAGAAATACCCTTTTATTTAGTTCTACCTGGAGAAAGATAATAGGGTAGCAGTTCATTGCATCGATTTTCAATGTAATCCCCTCTTTTTCCTGCACTTTTTCACTTTTGAATCCATAGCCTCTTTGGGGTTTTGCCTGACTCCCTGTTTGGCTGAGGTACCCTCTGAAAATATAGCTTCCTCTATTTGTTTCCATTGGTTTTTGTTTCTTCAGAAAGTTTTAAAAACTCTCACCCATTAGTGTTCCCCCACATCCATTTCCTTTGTTATTAGGGAAAATACCTTTATGTATCTCTGCCATCATTTTAAGGGATATCTGAGAAAAGGCAATAAATATATGTGTTCAGTGCAAGATCTTGAACAGTGGAACAAATTATGACTTTTAACATTTTTTGAAATTTTTTTCATTTCGTTTACCAGTTGATGGTGCATGTACTTCCCAAAAGAGGCTGCCTAGTTATCAAGAATTGGTTAAAATATTTTAATACCAAATGTCCCATACTGATAATCATCTCCATCTGTTAAATGCATCCTGAATTATGAAGTTGTTGTGAAGTTCATTTTGTGTTGCTTATTCTGGTCAATGTTGCTAGTTACTACTCCAGCCAGTTTTAGCGTGCCAACTAAGACTAGTCTGGGTGATGAGAGGCTGTATTCAGCATATACTTTACCCTTAGGAAAAGTATAGCATAGAATATTCATAAAACAATTTTGTAGAAGAAATACATATTCTTATATTGGGATGACCTTACAGATTTCTGACAATAATAGGCTGTGAGAAGTCTAGATCAGTGACCTTAAATATTTTTGTTTATGTTCCTCCTAAAAAATTTGAAAACTTACTTTCAATAAATACCCCTTTTTATATTTTAAGTATGCAATTTTATTTGTCAAAAGATTTTTTGTTTAGGTTAAAGTGAGTTTCTTTAGAGAGATAAACATTGCATAGATAGAATGCAAAGCATCTCAGAAGTTGAGAGCGGCCTCTCAAAAGATTAAATAACTGCAAAAGATATAAGTATCACATGTAAAATTAAACTATTGCAACACTTTAAAAAATTTATCCAGTGGAATCTAAATATAATATGAATTTATACCTATTACCATCCATTAAAAAATACATGAGTAAGCTATCTTTAGTAGTATATTTTCATTGCATTTCCCCCCTCTGAATTTTATCCTAATGTAATATATATTTAGGCTGGAAAGTCTTTTTGTTTAAATAATATTGATGTTCTATTTATTTATTTTATTATGATTTTTTTTTTTTTTTTTTGGCCATGCTGCACAGCATGCAGGATCTTAGTTCCCTTACCAGGGATCAAACTAGGGCCCTTGGCAATGAGAGCAGGGAGTCCTAACCACTGGACCACCAGGGAATTCCCTACACTGGGAAGTCTTTAATTAATTGTCTTTATTGATTAACTCTAAAAAATATATATGAAAGTAAATTGAAATAGCAATATATTTCCTGTAACTCTAAGGCTCTAAAGGTTAAATTTATTTTTATTGATTTATCATTGTGATCATTAGTAACAGCCAGTTACTCAAAACAGTATAAATGTGTCACAAATTTTGAGAAGTATTAAATATAAAATGTGGAAGTGTATTGAAAATGAATCATTTAATGAGATGGATATAGTCATTTTTCCTGATTAATTCACATTATCATGAATAAGTACTTCTCATTTCCAGAATGAGAAAAGGCTCAGCATATTTTTTATTCTAGGTTTTTTACTTTTATAGATGTAATCAATAAGGGCTTACCTATTAAGTAGATGAGAATACATAGACTTTTGTTACAATAATGTCACTCATTTTTTGGAACTCCTTTTGATCTATTTGTCAAAAATCACATGATGTATTTTGAAAAATTATTTTTGATGATCTAGAATCTGACAACACAGTTTTGCTTTTTCAATTTATGGAAAGCATGACTTGGAAATTACCTGATATGCACACGGGTTTGTTATTCAGTTATTAAGGTCATTCACTTTCCCAAACCGACACCCGTGTTTTGAATTCATTCAGTCTTATGAGTTTTTACGCCTGGAGCAGTGCACCATATTAAGATGCAGTGGAACGTATGCTACCTTTTTGTAAAGTGGAAGAGGACAATTGTGAAAGGGATGGTTTGACTCTTACATGTTCCCAGTCCAATCAATTTTAGGAAAGAAAATATGTGAAGGATGAGGATCCAATTTGATTCCCTTCAAATCATTCTATCCCTTGGGAAGCCTTTGTGAACTTTCAGAGGTAGCAGCAGTCCAGAACCCTACTGAACTATGGGATTTCACTTCCTTTTGACCCTTTGATTATAAGAACTACTGATGTTTCCTTTCTCCTAAAAAGGAAAATACAGCTTCAAAAAACTTTAAAGAGGGTCTCGAAGTGATTGGGGAAAAAATAAATGTAAACTGCAGAGGAGAAAAAGCTCTGCGGTTAGGAAGCCCAATAGGCAATGAGGAGACTGCATAAAAGTGAAATAAATAAAATCCAGTGTTTAAATCTGATTAAAAATGGAAATTTGGGGTTTTAATCTATGAGAGGTGTGTGTGTACACACGCACACACACACACACACCCCTATTGCCTTTTTGTGCCAAAACAGCAGGCTGATATCTGAAGATTTTAAAATCATAATAAGTTATCATTGCATTATCATAGTTTAGGAAGACTTTGAGTAAAGGTGGACTGATGGATGATTGCTTTGGGACAGTGGCTGTTAATCCTTTTAAACACAACTCACAGTAAAAATTTGTGTGAAAAATTTGTGTGTCAAAAAAAGGTTCTTACACATACAATGTGAGATATTCTCTGATATTTTGTCTTCTATCCTCCATCCTCATCTATTAAAGACAGTGCTGGTCAAGAATCACCAAATTTATTTCACAGTCCACGAATGGGTAATGATCTGTAGTCTGAAAATCAGTGCATAGCAAGGTCCTCTGAGAAACAACATTATATCTTTGTATTAAATATTTATTTTAAAACAATCTTGTAAAGAAAAGCACACTTATATTGAACTCATCTCTGCCTAGGAGAAACCAAGCTTTTCATACCCAGAGGATAAAACCAAGATTCCTTTGGTCGCAGCCAACCCCAATTGTAGGCATCGTGCCTAGATGAAGTAGTTTCTGAAATGCTACAGAACAACAGTAAGTAAGAAAAAAAAATCAGCTTAATAGAGAATCAAAGGCCTCATAAGTCAATCTTTTAATTGATGGAATCCTTCTGTTCTGGGATGATAGAAAGTAGGGGTGGAATGGGAGTGGAGGAGGTAGGGAGGTAGGGAGGTTGGGAAGGAGCAAGATTTGAGAGAATAGATGATGTAAGTGGAAAGTTACTGGATCTTCTTCACACAAAGGATCTTCCCAGTAGAGTGCTAGACTATCTATGTGTTCCACACATCTTGTAACTGATAACTGTCCTCACTTGCCTTTTCTCTCTAAGAGAAGAAATATGCAGAATTAAACAAAGGCATCAGCTTCCTAAGAATGTGCTCTTGGAGTTGGCTCGAGTCTGTGAGGGTAATAAGAGAACAAACACATCATTAGGGTGCAATCCAAGCAACCCAAGTTAATGAACACAATAGGAGAGGGCTGTGGGAAGACTGCTGAAGCCAAGAACTGGTTTTAAAAGAAAGGGAAAATATAAATTTCGCATCTACCTATTACTCTAAGGTTCTTTTTACAGTAGGTTAAAAAAAAAAGTTAAAGGCAAATGAAACAAAAAAATCTCTGAGTTACACAATGTTATCACTATCAAATCAAATTACAAAACAAAACATTAAACAGGATTTACTATCCTGAAATGTGTCAGGATTGAAAAAATACCCAGAGTGCCTAGGACTCTAAACACTTAAAACACCTGTAACTAGCAATAGAGAACTTATTGGTCGGATTAAAATTTTTTAAAAACAAAAACATTGTCCTAAAATCCATTGGAGAACCAATTGAAATGGCCCTAAATGGATTCCTAAATGGAATTACCTGGGGGAGCTTTTAGACCATCAGAAAACATAGCCCAATCCAGACCAATTAAATCAGAGTCTCTGAGAATGGGACCCAGGCATCAGCATTGTTTAAAGCTAATAAGCACCCAAAGTTGAGAACCATTGCTCTAGACCCTTCTAGGCACAGTGTCTCCTGTGGACCAGCAGCAAGAGTATCCCCTGGGAAATTCTTAGACATTCAGAACCTCAAGCCCTCCCCTAGACTTACTGAATCAGAATCTACAATTAGACAAGATCCTCAGATGATTCTTGTGCATACTAAACATTGAGAATCACTAATTTGAAAGATCCACACTATCAAATTTTGGTGTTCACTGTGTCCTTAATACTTTACTGTTTCTTGTTTGATGTTGACCTACATCACGGTATTTGGAATGAGCCAACTGGCAGCACCTTCCTTGTTTTACTACCTCTGCATTCTCTGGTTGCTCAGAGTTGGTGCCCTAATTCCTAAGACCTGTAGGGCCAATTCCTCTCTTGATCCTAATTGTGAATAGCCTTGGCCCTTTCCAAGTGAGATCTGGGTGTTGCTAGGATCCTACGTAGAATCCAGTGTCTTTTGCTGAAAACCATATCCAGGACAGATTTTGGTATGCTAATTCTGTTTACTTATTTATTCTTTAGATTAGGCATCAATATTAACACTAAGACCTTGCTCCTACCTTCTCCCTCTCATGGTTTTCTCTTTCAGTTTCTATTGCTAATTCTATTTAGAATGCTCCTCTGAATCCAAAAGAGTGGCTGTAAGAGCAGTTGGCCTTCCTTGCTTATGCTGTTTCTTTTTCAAAAACGTGGCTAGAATACTGAATGCACATGTAGAACTGGATGAAGATGCTACCCAATTGGTTCCACTGGTACTGCCTTTTCCATGCATCTAAGCCTTCTGTGACTTTTCAATTTTGTTTGTCCACCAGCCTACTGGAATGGACTGATAACCATTAAAGTAACTTCTAGAGTAGAATTCTTCCTGCATTCCACTGGAGATGACTTCTAGAACAGAAACCCTTCAGCCCCTGGCCCTGGAACTGAACTTTATAAGGTCCCAGCTCTAGTCTTCCTTTCCTTCTAGCTATATTTGGTTATATATGACCCATAAAACTTCATGTCTCATGCCCAGCTGAGCTCTAACATTATTTATATGGTAGATGGTCAATATATAGCCATCTCAGCTTCATTAGATTTGTAAGGAAATCTCAGAAGGTTTCTATGTATAGGGACAAAGAGGCAAAAAATAAAGGAAGAAATGCAAAAAGAACTCAACCAGAAAAGTCTTTTTTACTGTGTTTCTGGCAAACCTCAGCATATTCCTGGACATATTGTTGGATTGTCCTCGTGTAGATGTACTCTGAGATCCTGGGGAAAACGTGTCTGCAGACACTAGAAGTGAAAGCCTTAAAGGATTCTATGATGACTAACTCCTGTAGTAACAGAATTTGGGGACATGTGCAACTCTGGCTTATTGAAGAAGAATTGATTTCTGAAAGGGAAGATATGAAATTCCTCCAGAAAAGAACATAAGTGTTCATAGGGCATTCACATCATAAGAACAAGATACATAGTTGGTTTAGAATCAGGAGCTTTCAAACTGAACAGCTGTAACCCATTTGGGCAGTCGCGCAAAACAGAAAGTTGGCAGACCAGATAGTCTTTTCGGACATTAAACACAAGATGCTTGGGGCCAAAACCTGTGATTAAGAAATCAAATGTTTTCTTTTTCCCCTTCCAACCTGTTCTCAGACTGTGGAAAGTTGTGTGATTTTTCTTCTCTGACTCTCTGGCTATAGTTACTGAGAACTGCCTGTCTCTTCAGCCACTGGAGGTCGATTCAATTCAATTCAATTCAATCCAGTCTAGTCCAATCCATTCCAATTTAATCCAGTCTAATCTAATCCAGTTTGACTTCATCTACCTCTCTTTGGGGGAGACCTATATGAACGTAAGAATTTAAGTGCCATGGGGGCTGAGATACCAGGTTCTCTGCAGCTCAGCTCATAACATATCTTGACTGTGGTGCAATATCTCTCTACTTCTCTGCTTCCACTGAGGATCTTGAAATCTGGTTTCTATGCACTTTTCTGCATCCTGGATTCTGTTTCCTATATAACTCCCAGTTGTTGTACACCACTGATTTTTCTAATTCATTTGGGCATGACCTGTTGCATTTCTGCCTAACTCTAATGGATGTAACTGACATCCCAACTCTCTCCCCAAGTCTCCTCCCAACTCTTCTGCAGTACCTGTCTGTATCTCTGTCCTTCATTTCAACCTTTCAGACTTTACTTTCTCCTCCCACAGCTTTGGCCTAGTAGGGACCACTTCCTTTCAAAGGGTTTCCTTTCAAGTACACATGCAGAAATATGCATGAGCGTCTGGTGTGAGCCTTTAGTTCAACTTCAGCCCCTAGTGAAGTATGGAGACATAGACACTGAGAAAAGGACAAAAAGGCAAGATTAATGAGAACAAACATCAGAGAAATGCCTTCATGTCTAGAAAATGTTAAGAACTTGCTTTGGCCACATTTGAACCGTTGTATGTCTGGATTTCAGCCTCTTTTTTTCTGGTGTACCTGGAATAGACCAGACTCCCAAGAAGCCTGGCAGCAAGAAGTGGAGGGTTGTAGTGAAAAGTAGCTGCTGGCTCCAGAATCTCATGAGGAAAGGGGTGAAGTCAAAGCTTCTAGTCAATAGGCAAATACCCATGATGGTCATACTAGTTGTTAAAATATGGGAATGCTACCCTGCTAATCAGTAACCAGCCATTGCCCCACGTTCCCACTTACTCCTCTTCTGTGCCCTGATGCCCTGACTGCCCTCATAGGTTCCTCTCATGCCTCCAGCAACGAAAAGGTTAACATTTTAATTTGTGGTTAAATGTTGTGAAAATTCGTTCCTGGATGATGACTCTTGACTCTGGGAGGAATTGAATGTTTCAAACTTCTTTAGGAACCAATAGAAAGTAAATAATTTTTAGGATCATCTTAGGAAGTGCTGTGCTTATAACTTGCCTCCTGAGTTCACTTCCTTAGGGCTGCCCAGATTCATCCAAATCCTTTTGCTTCAACCATCCTCCTCTCTAATTTGGCATTTGACTGTCTGTCTGATGAACTAATCTTGCTGCCCCCTGTCCTCCATCTGTGGAGCCTGCTGTCTCCATTAAGCACAACTTGAAACTCCTTTTCTTCATATAGTCACCTCATCCACTTTCCTGGACAGGAACTGGTTGGTTCCAAATCTGATGAGCAGATTCTTCCCAGATGTTCAATCCATAACCCCACACAGCCATGTGCCAGCTTCTCTGCTGCAGTCACCACAGGCAATCAGGTACCAGTGAAGCCCTCCTGCCATTATCTTCCCAGACAGTATCAGGGAGCTTTGGAATCAGATAGACCTGGGTTTGAAAGCCAACTTCTCTTTACTAACCAAGTTACTTGAGCAAATGACTGACTTTTTTTTTTTTTTTTTGCGGTACGTGGGCCTCTCACTGTTGTGGCCTCTCCCGTTGTGGAGCACAGGCTCCGGACACGCAGGCTCAGCGGCCATGGCTCACAGGCCCAGCTGCTCCACGGCATGTGGGATCTTCCCGGACCGGGGCACAAACCCGTGTCCCCTGCATTGGCAGGCGGACTCTCAACCACTGCGCCACCAGGGAAGCCCTGACTGACTTTTTATAAGGCTATTTTTCTAATCTGCAAAATAAAGGTAGATATTACTTCATAAGAATGAAAAGGAAGAACAAATGAAATGATGCTGTTGTAGTGATACATTTATTTTCTTGGCCTGCCCAGCATGTCTTTAGGGAACCACCCTTTCCTATTCTTATTCTACAAGGTTTGACAATAGGAATGCTCACATGACCCAGGGGACCAGAGTACTTGGCTACAGTGGTTCGTTCTGATATAGGCAGATGACCCAAGTCTAGCCAATTAGAATCTTCCCTGAGAATTTGCTGAAACAATCCACAAAGAGATAGTCTCTTTTCCTGAGTACATTTTGTTTTTTTGTTTGTTTGTTTGTTTTTTAACATCTTTATTGGAGTATAATTGCTTCACAATACTGTATTAGTTTCTGTTGTACAACAAAGTGAATCAGTCATATGCATACATATATCCCCATATCTCCTCCCTCTTTGTCTCTCTCCCACCCTCCCTGTCCCACCCCTCTAGGTCATCGCAAAGCACCGAGCTGATCTCCCTGTGCTATGCGGCTGCTTCCCACTAGCTAGCTATTTTCCATTCGGTAGTGTATATATGTCCATGCCACTCTCACTTCGTCCCAGCTTCCCCTTCCCCGTATCCTCAAGTCCATTCTCTATGTCTACGTCTTTAGTCCTGCCCTGCCACTAGGTTCATCATTACCATTTTTTTTTTTTAGATTCCATATATATGTGTTAGCATACAGTATTATTCTCTTTCTGACTTACTTCACTCTGTATGACAGGCTCTAGGTCCATCCACCTCACTACAAATAACTCAATTTTGTTTCTTTTTATGGCTGAGTAATACTCCATTGTATATATGTGCCACATCTTCTTTATCCATTCATCTGTTGATGGACACTTAGGTTGCTTCCATGTCCTGGCTATTGTAAATAGTGCTGCAATGAACATTGTGGTACATGTTTCTTTTTGAATTATGGTTTTCTCAGGGTATATGCCCAGTAGTGGGATTGCTGGGTCATATGGTTGTTCTATTTTTAGTTTTTTAAGGAACCTCCATACTGTTCTTTGTACATTTTGAATAGACAGTAGGAGAAAAAGTATTATTTTTAAAAATAATTTGTATCCAGTTATGTATTTTGAGAATAATGGTTACAATGGTGTTCTGACACTTATAACCTAGAGTTTTGGTATGCATAAAAGCTCTAACTCTACATATATATGTCATATCAATATATAATTTAGAGCACTAACTTAGTTCTTGATAAATGGTAGCTATATTATTTAATCCTTAGATTAGCTTAAGAAAAAATGGAATTTATTGGTTCATGTGTCATGGAGCTAGGGTGGGGTGTTGAGGTAAAGAACTGGCCTTAGAGACTCCAGGAAGTTTGAGAGTATCACATCTGCTTCCCTAACGACCATTGGCTTTGTGATCCCTACTGTAAATGAGTTATTAAATTGGAACAGGGACATGACCAGAGACAACTTTAGGTCTTCATAATTTCAGTTTAGTAACTCCAGAGGAAAGAGAAGACATCTTTTTCATTCAGTGTCTATGAAGTGTCTTACTGGGTCTTTGAAGACACATTCACAAAAGCACAAGTTCTTAAAACTCAGGTTGGTCTGGCTTGAGTCACTTGAACATTGCTGAACCCATCTCTGAGATGTATATACATACATATATACATACACACACACACACACACGTATATGTGAGTGTGTTGAACTGTGTAATTGACACATTCACCAAAACCATTTGGAGAGGGAGACAGCAGTTCCTAAAGGAAAAGGAGGTATAATTACAAAAGAATGGTGGGAAGGGAGGCTTGAGTAGACCAAAACAGTAAGTATCTCCTATTGATATCATCATCATCACCTTCATTCTCATATTATTATTCTTAATCACCACCATCATCATTACTCTTGCAGGAAGTGTACACGTAACAGTGATTCACTGTCAGACTGATTTTCAGGGGACATTTGAAAGCAAAGGGAGATGGACGTGGTAAAAGCTAACAGTATTTGGCCCTTTTGACAGTAAAAATTGACCTGCCATCTCTGGCAACAGCATATATAGGTGCTATTTCCTTATGAAGAGGAAAAAGCCATAATTCCTAACTTACAGTAAGCATTATCATCCATTTAAAAATATTAGTGTCAGTAGGGGCTGAAGCTTCATGAAAAAAAAATGTTTTAGATATGCAGAAATTTCATGGATCAAGTGCTGCTAGAAACAGTGTCCTCACCTGGAAGACACTCACATACCATGTAACACAGCCTGGTGCACTTTGTGGCTACTTGAAGAATATGAATTCAATGATATTATTGGACCAAAGGAGCAAAGGCAGTATCTTTTAATAGTTATTTTCTGTATGTCACATCTTTGGTAATAAGGTGCCAAAATGGATATTTCTGGCTGTGATTGGTTAGTATCATTCCGTGTACATTAGAAGACATGCCAAATATATTTCTCCATTTTCTGCAGCAATATTTATTTGACTTTATTATGTAATTGGCTTTATTAAAAAATAAGAAAAATAAAATATTCTCTCAGTATAGCACATGAAAGTTGATATGACAACCACTTCTCCTAGTATACTGTGGTTTTGGAAATTCAATAAATGCAGATGTATACTTAGATTCAAAAACGCACATTATAGAATTTCTACTTCATATAAATTAGAAAGTCATTTGGAGCTTTTGGTGATAAACTGTATTAAATCAGCTTTCAAAGAAATAGATTTTTATGAATTCTAAATTGTATGCATTTGGGCCTTCATTGTTTCATATTAACATGTTATCCTTCTTACCAGATGTCTAGTACTTAGTAACATTCATGTTCCTTACTAAAAAAAAAATCTCATTTTTTCAAAGCAGAGCGAGAACCAGTAACACTGCCAGAATTACGTTCTGATTTCAGAAATGGAATAGATATTGCCCATTAGACACCCCTCTTACCTATCTTTGACTCTGTCCCATGGTAGGAACACCAGATTTAGCAAGTAAAAATCTTGGGTGTCCAGTTAAATTTGAATTTCAGATACACGATGAATTTTAGTATAAGTTTGTCTCCTGCAATACTTGGGACATATTTATGCTAAAAATTATTTGTTGTGTATCTGAAACGCAAATTTAACTGGACATCCTAGATTTATTTGCTAAATCTGTCAACCTTACCCAAAAGGACATTACCTGACTCTTTCCTCTAAGACTGTGTGCCCTCCTATTGTTTTTAAATGTGTCTTCCTGCTAAAATATGCACAAGGCAGAGGATCCCAAGCCCATTCATTCTAAGATATAAACCTGTATGCAGCCCTTATGGTCCATCTTAGCTTGCTGATATACCCAACAGAAACATAACTCTGACTCAAAACCAGCCTTTAAGGGAGGCAAATTTTTTCCTGGTAGTCCCTTGAGGTTATAAAGCACATCACACAATAAATCATCTTAGAGGATGTCTTCTTGCCCTGTCTCTCTCCAAAGTCTTGCTCTGTGAGGAATTCCTTCTTACTTTTTTCTTTTCTCCCCAACTTCTCTTCAAACTCCCCTCTCCACTCCCACCCTCCATTATGTTCAGTTATCTTATCTTCCCCAGCCTTCAGCCATTTGCATTCTCACTCATATCCCAGCAGATTAGAGGAAGGAAGAGGTAAAAAGAGGAAACGCTGTGGGTGCAGGTTTATGTTGACATATTTCCCCCACTTACACACCAAACACTACTACAAATGAAATACTTGTAATTATCTTATTGACTTGGATTGAGTTGGATTAACTTTAACCTTCTTCTAACTTTTCTTCCAAAACTAAGATGGTCCAAATTTCTTAAAATATACCCCCTCAGCATTGTTTGCAATTATATTGCCTTTCAGTGTCTTAATTGATGACTTCTAACCTAAAATATAAAATAAGAAAGCTTTTTTTCCTTCTTTTTAGCTAGGAAGGTCATACCAGAAGCCCAGAAATTATTCCATGCAGGCAGAATTCCATATTCTGCCCTCCCTCTGGATAAATTGAGCTTGTCTGCAGTAATTTCTCTGCATTTCCATACCCACACACTTATTACAGCTGCCATCATCCAGCAATATTCTTCCCCACTCATCATCATAACAGCTTATAAGTATTTGATGGGATTAAACAGAGCCAACCTAATTCTGTCACTTAAGCAGCCAAATTCATGAGCCCAGGCATCAATATATGCTGATACAATGTCCAGAAGCCCATTCTTGCTGGCTGTCATCTGAATGGTGTGTGGGTAGGTTTTAAGTTTTGGAGTCAGGTAGACACCCTAGATAGCAAAGCAGGTGAGCTGTGATATTAATAGCTGAATTACTTTGCTAAAATCTGCCCCTGAATTTTTTAAGTTTTGTACAATCTATCCCTGGGGACAGTCAAGTGCAGGCTTGAAAATAGCTGTTTACCTTTTCATTTGCCCAGAGTAAATAATGATTATTTCTGGGTATGGAGAAAAAAAGTGTTTGTTTACTTTATGTTGCTGACATTGATACCCACATCCCAGCAACCACCAAGGGAAGGTAGGCTGGAAAAGCCTTTGTTGGAAAGGAAAACAGCAACAACAGTAATAACAACAATTATAACAATTTAGTATTAGCAATAGTATATCCCATAGTTCAAATTATCAGCCTGATGTATTTCAAAACAATGGTACAGAGACAAATTTGAAAATGTGATTTTTTTAAATACTGTACTACTGAAGGCTTGACTATATGCATTTGGAGGATAAAAAGGTTATTGACTATAATTTATAGCAGAAAGAAAGCTATCCTGCATTTCTACATGCAATTTCTCATTTTGTAAGTGATGTGGCTCTAACTTTGTCAATGAAACAGGTAGCATGTACAGAGTAGAATAACACCCAGTTGAAAAATTGTTAATTTAGCCAAATGATATTTAAAAATACAGTGTAGTGCCAAAAAAATAATGGATTCATTTCATTTCATGGATCTGTAGCACATTCTTTTTTTTTTTTTGGCATTTCTTAGTTTTTTATTTTTTATTTTTTTTTTCACCCTTTTGCCAATTTTATTGAGGAACTGTGTCAAGAGCAGTCAGCTAGACAGATTTTGGCAACTTTAACCCTTAAAGTAGTGCTATAGACTGTTTGTGTCCACTCTTCCCCCCAAATTAATATTTATTTTTATTAGTTTCTGCTTTATAACAAAGTGAATCAGTCATACATATACATCTGTTCCCACATCCCTTCCCTCATGCATCTCCCTCCCTCCCACCCTCCCCATCCCACCCCTCCAGGCGGTCACAAAGCACCGAGCTGATCTCCCTGTGCTCTGCGGCTGCTTCCCACTATCTATCTACCTTACGTTTGGTAGTGTATATATGTCCATGCCTCTCTTTCACTTTGTCACAGCTTACCTTTCCCCCTCCCCACATCCTCAAGTCCATTCTCAAGTAGGTCTGTGTCTTTATTCCCGTTTTACCCCTAGGTTCTTCATGACATTTTTTTTTTAATTCCGTATATATGTGTTAGCATACGGTATTTGTCTTTCTCTTTCTGACTTACTTCACTCTGTATGACAGACTCTAGGTCTATCCACCTCATTACAAATAGCTCAGTTTCGTTTCTTTTTATGGCTGAGTAATATTCCATTGTATATATGTGCCACATCTTCTTTATCCATTCATCCGATGATGGACACTTAGGTTGTTTCCAGCTCCGGGCTATTGTGAATAGAGCTGCAATGAACATTTTGGTACATGTCTGTTTTTGAATTATGGTTTTCTCAGGGTGTATGCCTAGTAGTGGGATTGCTGGGTCATATGGTAGTTCTATTTTTAGTTTTTTAAGGAACCTCCATACTGTTCTCCATAGTGGCTGTACCAATTCACATTCCCACCAGCAGTGCAAGAGTGTTCCCTTTTCTCCACACCCTCTCCAGCATTTATTGTTTCTAGATTTCTTGATGATGGCCATTCTGACTGGTGTGAGATGATATCTCATTGTAGTTTTGATTTGCATTTCTCTAATGATTAGTGATGTTGAGCATTCTTTCATGTGTTTGTTGGCAGTCTGTATATCTTCTTTGGAGAAATGCCTATTTAAGTCTTCTGCCCATTTTTGGATTGGCTTGTTTGTTTTTTGCTATTGAGCTGCATGAGCTGTTTATAAATTTTGGAGATTAATCCTTTGTCCGTTGCTTCATTTGCAAATATTTTCTCCCATTCTGAGGGTTGTCTTTTGGTCTTGTTTATGGTTTCCTTTGCTGTGCAAAAGCTTTGAAGTTTCATTAGGTCCCATGTGTTTATCTTTGTTTTTATTTCCATTTCTCTAGGAGGTGGGTCCAAAAGGATCTTGCTGTGATTTATGTCATAGAGTGTTCTGCCTATGTTTTCCTCTAAGAGTTTGATAGTTTCTGGCCTTACATTTAAGTCTTTAATCCATTTTGAGCTTATTTTTGTGTATGGTGTTAGGGAATGATCTAATCTCAAACTTTTACATGTCCCTGTCCAGTTTTCCCAGCACCACTTATTGAAGAGGCTGTCCTTTCTCCACTGTACATTCCTGCCTCCTTTATCAAAGATAAGTTGGCCATATGTGCGTGGGTTTATCTCTGGGCTTTCTATCCTGATCCACTGATCTATCTTTCTGTTTTTATGCCAGTACCAGACTGTCTTAATTACTGTAGCTTTGTAGTATAGTCTGAAGTCAGGGAGCCTGATTCCTCCAGCTCCGTTTTTCGTTCTCAAGATTGCTTTGGCTATTTGGGGCCTTTTGTTTTTCCAAACAAATTTTGAAATTTTTTGTTCTAGTTCTGTTAAAAATGCCAGTGGTAGTTTGATAGGGATTGCATTGAATCTGTAGATTGCTTTGGGTGGTAGAGTCATTTTCACAATATTGATTCTTCCAATCCAGGAGCATGGTATATCTCTCCATCTATTTGTATCATCTTTAATTTCTTTCATCAGTGTCTTATAATTTTCTGCATACAGGTCTTTTGTCTCCTTAGGTAGGTTTATTCCTAGATATTTTATTCTTTTTGTTGCGATGGTAAATGGGAGTGTTTTCTTGATTTCATTTTCAGATTTTTCATCATTAGTGTACAGGAATGCCAGCATTTCTGTACATTAATTTTGTATCCTGCTACTTTACCAAATTCATTGATTAGCTCTAGTAGTTTTTTGGTAGCATCTTTAGGATTCTCTATGTATAGTATCATGTCATCTGCAAACAATGACAGCTTTACTTCTTCTTTTCCAATTTGGATTCCTTTTATTTCCTTTTCTTCTCTGATTGCTGTGGCTAAAACTTCCAAAACTATGTTGAATAAGAGTGGTGAGAGTGGGCAGCCTTGTCTTGTTCCTGATCTTAGTGGAAATGGTTTCAGTTTTTCACCATTGAGGACAATGTTGGCTGTGGGTTTGTCATATATGGCCTTTATTATGTTGAGGAAAGATCCCTCTATGCCTACTTTCTGCAGGGTTTTTATCATAAATGGGTGTTGAATTTTGTCGAAAGCTTCCTCTGCATCTATTGAGATGATCATATGGTTTTTCTCCTTCAACTTGTTAATATGGTGTATCACATTGATTGATTTGCGTATATTGAAGAATCCTTGCATTCCTGGAATAAACCCCACTTGATCATGGTGTATGATCCTTTTAATGTGCTGTTGGATTCTGTTTGCTAGTATTTTGTTGAGGATTTTTGCATCTATGTTCATCAGTGATACTGGCCTGTAGTTTTCTTTCTTTGTGACATCCTTGCCTGGTTTTGGTATCAAGGTGATGGTGGCCTCGTAGAATGAGTTTGGGAGTGTTCCTTCCTCTGATATTGTTTGGAAGAGTTTGAGAAGGATGGGTGTTAGCTCTTCTCTAAATGTTTGATAGAATTCGCCTGTGAAGCCATCTGGTCCTGGGCTTTTGTTTGATGGAAGATTTTTAATCACAGTTTCAATTTCAGTGCTTGTGATTGGTCTATTCATATTTTCTTGTAGCACATTCTTGATCAACTATTTTCCTGATGATTTATCACAACTGGCTCTTCCTATGGCTAAAAATTACCTTTTAAACTGGAACATATATTTGCATAATGCAAAGATATTATTTGACTCTGATGATTTTATCTTTCTAAAGTATTCTGGAAGATTAATTGGTAGAATACTGAGCCATATGTGGACTATATTGATGGGGCTCATGTACATATGAAAAAAATGTTAAGCCAAAAATTTAAAAGCTGGACCCAAAAGAAAATGTGCAAATTGATTACAACTATGTAAAAGTATTATACACATCAGCAAAGAATAAAAATAGGTTTGGAGAGTAATAATCTAATGCTCATTAGGAGTGTGTGTACAAAGTTTGATTTATAACACTTTAATAATAAAAAACATCCTAGAAGGAAAAGCGCCAAGACAACACTAGTTTTAAAATAAAGTGTTGTGCTATTGAAACATGCGTATGTAGCCAAAACAATTTATTACTAGGGACGGATTAGAGATATAGTAGTTTTAGTCTTTAAAAAAAAGCAATAGACCAAGATTGATATTTTAAAAATTTACTTAGAAACAAAACTCTAGTGGCTTCCAGGATCCCATGTGCCAATTATCCCCTCTGAACCATTTTTACAGACAACTTACAACCTCCCTAAATTATAGGTTTATGTGGAAAAATAAGGGGTGGTTGTATAATAAGGAAGCTGACAAATCTTTAAGTGTAACAGTACTAGTTATTGCTACTGTAATTTATGCACAGATACTGATTCTAATTAAGTAATAGCAGAGGTTGCCTTTAAATTTATGAGGCTATAATCAGCTCCCTTGTGCTCAGTAAATGCCACAGCTACAGCCTGTGGTGTTAATTTCACACTACAGTGGAAACTAGTGGTTGTTGCCAAATATGCTCATAAGTTACAGGCAATTTGGATTATTACTGTAGTGTGTGCTGCATCGAGCAATGCACCACTCATAATCACTTTTTAAAGTCATTATTGAGTGTTTGTGTATGATAAGTCTTCTGACATTGACAAGGCAGAGTGCCGTAGCTTGCCTTTCCCCGAAGTCATTTCCAGATAAAATAAATATGCTAAGTCCTCTGGAAAAATAATAATATAAGAAGCTCCCACTTCCTCAGCTCCCTAGCTATTTCTGGTACATGAGAGCTGGAAACTTAGGATTTTTCCTATAAACTACCCTGTGTATGATGTTTCCCAAAGGAGAGCACCTGATATGGGGTCACTTCCCTTTGGGGATTTCATGAATTAATGTGATGGGGTTTCATAAGTGCCACAAATGGAACTTTCTGGCAAAACTGCATTCTGTTCTTTTCCACTTTCCTGAAGCTGGGTGTGAACTAGAGAACCCTCGCTGTGAGGTTTAATGCTAGTTACTTTCCTCAAAACATCACATAAAAGATGAGAAGTGAACAAACCAGCTCACACAAACACAGTATCTTCCTCTTTCTTTTACCTTCTCCCTTCTATTTTAGAGAAGTTCCTCTTGACACTTGGGTTTTAGGAAATTCCACCTACCACTACATCATATTGCACATCTTATTCTTAAATCCGCAACGTTGGAGTGGCTCCTTATGGTCCAACGGTAAATGGGTCCAAACGCCAGCTGTTGACGATAGGGGTCTTCTTTGTGACTGAGTGAAGATTGCATTAATCCCAGGGACAGCATGCTCTGACTGGTGGCAGGGACCACAGATTTGTGTTTGGAATATGGTCACATCATTTCCTAAGGAACCCAGTAGGCTCCAGTGCAATCAACAACATAATAGGAGCACCATGTTCTCCTCTTAGGGGGCAAGCACAGGAGGCAGATGGCTCCCCAGGTGATGTTGTTTTAGACCTGCCAAAATCAAGATGCAAAGAGCCACCGAAACTA
This sequence comes from Mesoplodon bidens, assembly GCF_964165515.1. Classification (NCBI taxonomy): domain Eukaryota; kingdom Metazoa; phylum Chordata; class Mammalia; order Artiodactyla; family Ziphiidae; genus Mesoplodon; species Mesoplodon bidens. The sequence continues at coordinate 84,470,837 of NC_138162.1, forward strand.
GTCCAGTTCCACTGTCTCATTGTATTCTTACAAATAAAATGACACAAAATATCAGGTATTTCCTGTATGGCTTTTCATTATTTGCCAAGAGAGGATTCTTTAAACATCTGAAAGATCTAGGATCCTGGAGTTGAAACTGCTCTTTTGGTGATGGGCTATCCATAGAAAGGTGGCTTCAGCAACCTACTGCCAATGCCCTGTGGAGATAATAGGTAATCATTATAGAAAAATGTGTGTGTGTTTGTGTTCTGATTCCTCTTATTAACTGACATTCCAGGGGCAGAAACTGTGGTCTCGTAGTGGCACATAATCACAACTTTTCTCCACTTAATTTGTGACACAAAAGGACAAGTCTCTCTTCTAGTGTTGTACAGACACACATAACAAAAAATCAGGTCAATAGCTTTATTAACAAAAAGGCTTTAGGAAGAAAAACTGCAGTTGTACATTCTCCTCATTCAGTGAAGATGTGCAGCTTAGCTTTCCGGAGGGAAAATGGAGACTGTTAATAAATCCCACTTAACAACACAGACAGGGTCATAGTCTGTCTGTGGTGGCCATGGAGGTGCACCATTCAATCCCTCCTAGAGAGAACCTCTTGAGAAGCATTGTCAGCTGAGAGCTTCTGCCGTCACACCTCTGGACCCGCCACAGCATTCGTGCCAAGACCATGGTCTTCCCAGACAGCACTCAGCAAATGGCCATGGTGGGGATATTAGAGAAGGGCCATTCCCACTTGATATAGGACTCCTCTGATGGGCAGGATGTGCTCAGGGGTTCCTCACCAGCCTGACCACAACTTTTACAGAGCTGCAGTGCAGTCTGAGGCTCATCCTGCTCAACCCGCCTTCCTCCCCTTTTCTTTTTTCACAGTCGTGAGACCTACATCACCATTTGAAGTCTGTCTCTTTCTAACGCTGCAGTCTTGTCCTTTTGCCATACACGTCTCCAGATATCACCAAATGTCCACTGGATGAGAACCACTGGTAGAAAGTAAGAAAGCTTCCCTAAGGAGAGTAAAGCACTTGTTCCCCTGGGCTCCTGTGGCACTTAGTTTCATTAAAGCACTTTTTATGCTTAATTGTCACTGTTTAGCTGTCAGGTTCTCCCACTAGATTACAAGCTCCTCTAAAGAAACTGTCTTTTGGGCTTCCCTGGTGGCACAGTGGTTGAGAGTCTGCCTGCCAATGCAGGGGACACGGCTTCGTGCCCCAGTCCGGGAAGATCCCACATGCCGTGGAGCGGCTGGGCCCGTGAGCCATGGCCACTGAGCCTGCGCGTCCGGAGCCTGTGCTCCGCAACGGGAGAGGCCACAACAGTGAGAGGCCCACGTACCACAAAAAAAAAAAAAAAAGAAACTGTCTTTTGTGTTCATTGTATTTCTCCAGTTCTCTTTGGCTCTGTTTAAAAGGTGCTCATTTAAATGTCGAACAAGGGAAGAGAGGGAAGGTAGCAGGAAGAGAGGAACAGAGAGGGAAGGAGGACAGAAGCAAGCAGTTAGGCAGCTCAGGAGGCAGGACAGAGTGACTCCATGGTTCACCGTTCCTCTGCTGACCAAAGCGGACTACGATGTGTTTGTACTTTTGAGCCTATTCATTCCAAGTTCATTGCTTCCCATTTGGGCCTTCCTGCATTCCTTCTTTCTATATTATTAGTTTGTTAAGGAACCATTCATTTATTATACTTCAAGTGTTGAAAATCCTCTTTGGTTTTTGGACCTTGTCACGGTCTCATCTGCCCACTCTGAGGCCGTTACCAGGCAACAGCTGGCAGCTTGTGGTCCCTCTCCAGTAATTGACAGCAGTTAGCCATCAATAACGTGATCTCACACACCAGGGCACTGCTCCAGAGGGTGAGTACTTTTTATTTTGGATTAACAAAATATTCTGAACAGTGGATGGTCCCAAATGGAAAGGTAGTTAGGAATGCAGTCAATTAACTTGGATGATGTCATAATCCACGAGTGGCAGAAGAAGTGGAATTCCAGCCCTTTCCTTGCTCAGCTCTTCTGAGGGTGATTAGCAGTGTTCCAAGGCCTTCAACAGGCTATTGTGTTCTATTTCTCTAACAGTAAAATAGGCCTTGGAGATTTGGAAAAGAATTCATTTATTAAAATTATTGAAAACTCAGACTAGCAGGAATGAGAACAATGCTGGTAGGCATAGCAGAATTATACTAGTGCCTGCTTTGGCTCATCTTGCTCTCAAAGCCTGTGTTCTTCGCAATAGCAGATGTAGACATAGAGAGGCAAAGGAACTCTGCGCAGGCATGGGCCAGGTATTACAACCTACCCTAGAAGCCCTCCTAACCCACGCACTAACTGGTTCTTCTAAATCTCTTCCCTAGATAGAGGTTTGCCAAGCTTAAAAAAGTTTAACTTCTAGAGTTCTTAGTCTTTGATTTTTTTTTTTTTCAGAGCCTGCTGGGGGCGGGGGAGGTGAGGAGTTATTTATTTAGTTTTTTACATCTTTATTGCAGTATAATTGCTTAACAATGGTGTGTTAGTTTCTGCTTTATAACAAAATGAATCAGTTATACATATACATATGTTCCCATATCCCCTCCCTCTTGCGTCTCCCTCCCACCCTCCCTATCCCACCCCTCCAGGCGGTCACAAAGCACCGAGCTGATCTCCCTGTGCTCTGCGGCTGCTTCCCACTAGCTATCTACCTAACATTTTGTAGTGTATATATGTCCATGCCTCGCTTTTGCTTTGTCTCAGCTTACCCTTCCCCTCCCCATATCCTCAAGTCCATTCTCTAGTAGGTCTGTGTCTTTATTCCTGTCTTACCCCTAGGTTCTTCATGACATTTTTTTTTCTTCTTAAATTCCATATATATGTGTTAGCATACAGTATTTGTCTTTCTCTTTCTGACTTACTTCACTCTGTATGACAGACTCTAGGTCTATCCACCTCATTACAAATAGCTCAATTTCGTTTCTTTTTATGGCTGATAATATTCCATTGTATATATGTGCCACATCTTCTTTATCCATTCATCCAATGATGGTGGACACTTAGGTTGTTTCCACCTCTGGGCTATTGTAAATAGGGCTGCTATGAACACTTTGGTACATGACTCTTTTTGAATTATGGTTTTCTCAGGGTATATGCCCAGTAGTGGGATTGCTGGGTCATATGGTAGCTCTATCTGTAGTTTTTTAAGGAACCTCCATACTGTTCTCCATAGTGGCTGTACCAATTCACATTCCAACCAGCTATGCAAGAGTGTTCCCTTTTTTCCACACCCTCTCCAGCATTTATTGTTTCTAAATTTTTTGATGATGGCCATTCTGACTGGTGTGAGATGATATCTCATTGTTTTGATTTGCATTTCTCTAACGATTAAAGATGTTGAGCATTCTTTCATATGTTTGTTGGCAGTCTGTATATCTTCTTTGGAGAAATGTCTATTTAGGTCTTCTGCCCATTTTTGGATTGGGTTGTTTGTTTTTTTGTTATTGAGCTGCATGAGCTGCTTATAAATTTTGGAGATTAATCCTTTGTCAGTTGCTTCATTTGCAAATATTTTCTCCCATTCTGAGGGTTGTCTTTTGGTCTTGTTTATGGTTTCCTTTGCTGTGCAAAAGCTTTTAAGTTTCATTAGGTCCCATGTGTTTATTTTTGTCTTTATTTCCATTTCTCTAGGAGGTGGGTCCAAAAGGATCTTGCTGTGATTTATGTCATAGAGTGTTCTGCCTATGTTTTCCTCTAAGAGTTTGATAGTTTCTGGCCTTACATTTAAGTCTTTAATCCATTTTGAGCTTATTTTTGTGTATGGTGTTAGGGAATGATCTAATCTCAAACTTTTACATGTCCCTGTCCAGTTTTCCCAGCACCACTTATTGAAGAGGCTGTCCTTTCTCCACTGTACATTCCTGCCTCCTTTATCAAAGATAAGGTGACCATATGTACGTGGGTTTATCTCTGGGCTTTCTATCCTGTTCCATTGATCTATCTTTCTGTTTTTGCGCCAGTACCATACTGTCTTGATGACTGTAGCTTTGTAGTATAGTCTGAAGTCAGGGAGCCTGATTCCTCCAGCTCCATTTTTCATTCTCAAGATTGCTTTGGCTATTCGGGGTCTTTTGTGTTGACATACAAATTTTGAAATTTTTTGTTCTAGTTCTGTGAAAAATGCCAGTGGTAGTTTGATAGGGATTGCACTGAATCTGTAGATTGCTTTGGGTAGTAGAGTCATTTTCACAATATTGATTCTTCCAATCCAAGAACATGGTACATTTCTCCCTCTATTTGTATCATCTTTAATTTCTTTCATCAGTGTCTTATAATTTTCTGCATACAGGTCTTTTGTCTCCTTAGGTAGGTTTATTCCTAGTTATTTTATTCTTTTTGTTGCAATGGTAAATGGGAGTGTTTTCTTCATTTCACTTTCAGATTTTTCATCATTAGTATATAGGAATGCAAGAGAGTTCTGTGCATTAATTTTGTGTCCTGCAACTTTACCAAATTCATTGATTAGCTCTAGTAGTTATCTGGTAGCATCTTTAGGATTCTCTATGTATAGTATCATGTCATCTGCAAACAGTGACAGCTTTACTTCTTCTTTTCAGAATTGGATTCCTTTTATTTCCTTTTCTTCTCTGATTGCTGTGGCTAAAACTTCCAAAACTATGTTGAATAAGAGTGGTGAGAGTGGGCAACCTTGTCTTGTTCCTGATCTTAGTGGAAATGGTTTCAGTTTTTCACCATTGAGGACGATGTTGGCTGTGGGTTTGTCATATATGGCCTTTATTATGTTGAGGAAAATTCCCTCTATGCCTACTTTCTGCAGGGTTTTTATCATAAATGGGTGTTGAATTTTGTCAAAAGCTTTCTCTGTATCTATTGAGATGATCATATGGTTTTTCTCCTTCAATTTGTTAATATGGTGTATCACGTTGATTGATTTCCATATATTGAAGAATCCTTGCATTCCTGGAATAAACCCCACTTGATCATGGTGTATGATCCTTTTAATGTGCTGTTGGATTCTGTTTGCTAGTATTGTGTTGAGGATTTTTGCATCTATGTTCATCAGTGATACTGGCCTGTAGTTTTCTTTCTTTGACATCCTTGCCTGGTTTTGGTATCAAGGGGATGGTGGCCTCGTAGAATGAGTTTGGGAGTGTTCCTCCCTCTGCTATATTTTGGAAGAGTTTGAGAAGGATAGGTGTTAGCTCTTCTCTAAATGTTTGATAGAATTCGCCTGTGAAGCCATCTGGTCCTGGGCTTTTGTTTGTTGGAAGATTTTTTATCACAGTTTCAATTTCAGTGCTTGTGATTGGTCTGTTCATATTTTCTATTTCTTCCTGATTCAGTCTTGGCAGGTTGTGCATTTCTAAGAATTTGTCCATTTCTTCCAGGTTGTCCATTTTATTGGCATAGAGTTGCTTGTAGTAATCTCTCATGATCTTTTGTATTTCTGCAGTGTCAGTTGTTACTTCTCCTTTTTCATTTCTAATTCTATTGATTTGAGTCTTCTCCCTTTTTTCCTTGATGAGTCTGGCTAATGGTTTATCAATTTTGTTTATGTTCTCAAAGAACCAGCTTTTAGTTTTATTGATCTTTGATATCATTTCCTTCATTTCTTTTTCATTTATTTCTGCTCTGATTTTTATGATTTCTTTCCTTCTGCTAACTTTGGGGTGTTTTTGTTCTTCTTCCTCTAATTGCTTTAGGTGCAAGGTTAGGTTGTTTATTTGAGATGTTTCCTGTTTCTTAAGGTTGGATTGTACTGATATAAACTTCCCTCTTAGAACTGCTTTTGCTGCATCCCATAGATTTTGGGTCGTCGTGTCTCCGTTGTCATTTGTTTCTAGGTATTTTTTTATATCCTCTTTGATTTCTTCAGTGATCACTTCGTTTTTAAGTAGTGTATTGTTTAGCCTCCATATGTTTGTATTTTTTACAGCTCTTTTCCTGTAATTGATATCTAGTCTCATAGCATTGTGGTCGGAAAAGATACCTGATACAATTTCAATTTTCTTAAATTTACCAAGGCTTGATTTGTGACCCAAGATATGATCTATCCTGGAGAATGTTCCATGAGCACTTGAGAAAAATGTGTATTTTGTTGTTTTTGGATGGAATGTCCTATAAATATCAATTAAGTCCATCTTGTTTAGTGTATCATTTAAAGCTTGTGTTTCCGTATTTATTTTCATTTTGGATGATCTGTCCATTGGTGAAAGTGGGGTGTTAAAGTCCCCTACTATGAATGTGTTACTGTCGATTTCCCCTTTTATGGCTGTTAGTATTTGCCTTAGGTATTGAGGTGCTCCTATGTTGGGTGAATAAATATTTACAATTGTTATATCTTCTTCTTGGATCGATCCCTTGATCCTTATGTAGTGTCCTTCTTTGTCTCTTCTAGTAGTCTTTATTTTAAAGTCTATTTTGTCTGATATGAGAATTGCTACTCCAGCTTTCTTTTGATTTCCATTTGCATGGAATATCTTTTTCCATCCCCTTACTTTCAGTCTGTATGTGTCTCTAGGTCTGAAGTGGGTCTCTTGTAGACAGCATATATATGGGTCTTGTTTTTGTATCCATTCAGCCAATCTGTGTCTTTTGGTGGGAGCATTTAGTCCATTTACATTTAAGGTAATTATCAATATGTATGTTCCTATTCCCATTTTCTTAATTGTTTTGGGTTTGTTATTATAGGTCTTTTCCTTCTGTTGTGTTTCTTGCCTAAAGAAGTTCCTTTAGCATTTGTTGTAAAGCTGGTTTGGTGGTGCTGAACTCTCTCAGCTTTTGCTTCTCTGTAAACGTTTTAATTTCTCCATCAAATCTGAATGAGATCCTTGCTGGGTAGAGTAATCTTGGTTGCAGGTTTCTCTCATTCATCACTTTAAATATGTCCTGCCAGTCCCTTTTGGCTTGCAGAGTTTCTGCTGAAAGATCAACTGTTAACCTTATGGGGATTCCCTTGTGTGTTACTTGTTGTTTTTCCCTTGCTGCTTTTAATATGTTTTCTTTGTATTTAATATTTGACAGTTTGATTAATATGTGTCTTGGCATATTTCTCTTTGGATTTATTCTGTATGGGACTCTCTGTGCCTCCTGGACTTGATTAACTATTTCCTTTCCCATATTAGGGAAGTTTTCAACTATAATCTCTTCAAATATTTTCTCAGTCCCTTTCTTTTTCTCTTCTTCTTCTGGAACCCCTATAATTCGAATGTTGGTGCGTTTAATGTTGTCCCAGAGGTCTCTGAGACTGTCCTCAGTTCTTTTCATTCTTTTTTCTTTCTTCTGCTCTGCAATAGTTATTTCCACTATTTTATCTTCCACGTCACTTATCCATTCTTCTGCCTCAGTTATTCTGCTATTGTTCCCATCTAGAGTATTTTTAATTTCATTTATTGTGTTTCTAATCATTGCTTGATTCATCTTTAGTTCTTCTAGGTCCTTGTTAACTGTTTCTTGCATTTTGTCTACTGTATTTCCAAGATTTTGGATCATCTTTACTATCATTATTCTGAATTCTTTTTCAGGTAGACTGCCTATTTCCTCTTCATTTGTTAGGTCTGGTGGGTTTTTATCTTGCTCCTTCTCCTGCTGTGTGTTTTTCTGTCTTCTCATTTTGCTTCTCTTACTGTGTTTGGGGTCTCCTTTTTGCAGGCTGCAGGTTCGTAGTTCCCGTTGTTTTTGCTGTCTGTTCCCAGTGGCTAAGGTTGGTTCAGTGGGTTGTGTAGGCTTCCTGGTGGAGGGGACTAGTGCCTGTGTTCTGGTGGATGAGGCTGGATCTTGTCTTTCTGGTGGGCAGGTCCACGTCTGGTGGTGTGTTTTGGGGTGTCTGTGGACTTTTTATGATTTTAGGCAGCCTCTCTGCTAATGGGTGGCATTGTGTTCCTGTCTTGCTAGTTGTTTGGCATAGGGTGTCCAGCACTGTAGCTTGCTGGTCGGTGAGTGAAGCTGGGTGCTGGTGTTGAGATGGAGATCCCTGGAAGATTTTCACCGTTTGATATTATGTGGAGCTGGGAGGTGTCTTGTGGACCAGTGTCCTGAAGTTGGCTCTCCCACCTCAGAGGCACAGCACTGACTCCTGGCTCCTCAATTTGGGATGATTCGTTGTCTATTCATGTATTCCACAGATGCAGGGTATATCAAGTTGATTGTGGAGCTTTAATCTGCTGCTTCTGAGGCTGCTGGGAAAGATTTCCCTTTCTCTTCTTTGTTCTCACAGCTCCAGGATTTGGCCCCGCCTCTGCGTGTAGGTCGCCTGAGGGCGTCTGTTCTTCACTCAGACAGGACAGGGTTAAAGGAGCAGCCGCTTCGGGGACTCTGGCTCACTCAGGCCGGGGGGGAGGGAGGGGTATGGAGTGCGGGGCGAGCCTGCGGTGGCTCGCGTGACATTGCAGCGGCGTGACGTTGCACCAGCCCAAGGCACGCCGTGTGTTCACCCGGGGAAGCCATCCCTGGATCCCGGGACCCAGGCAGTGGCGGGCTGCACAGGCTCCCCGGAAGGGGGGCGTGGACAGTGACCTGCGCTCGCACACAGCCCTCTTGGCGGCGGCAGCAGCAGCCCTAGCATCCCGCACCCGTCTCTGGGGTCCGTGCTTTTAGCCGCGGCTCACGCCTGTCTCTGGAACTCCTTTAAGCGGCGCTCTTAATCCCCTCTCCTCGCGCGCCAGGAAACAAAGAGGGAAGAAAAAGTCTCTTGCCTCTTCGGCAGGTCCAGACTTTTCCCCAGACTCCCTCCCGGCTAGCCGTGGTGCACTAGCCCCTTCAGGCTGTGTTCACGCCGCCAACCCCAGTCCTCTCCCTGCGTTCTGACCGAAGCCCAAGCCTCAGCTCCCAGCCCCGCCCACCCCGGCGGGCGAGCAGACAAGCCTCTCGGGCTGGTGAGTGCCGGTCGGCACCGATCCTCTGTGCGGGAATCTCTCCGCTTTGCCCTACCCAGGTACGTGGGGAGTTTCTTGCCTTTTGGGAGGTCTGAGGTCTTCTGCCAGTGTTCAGTAGGTGTTCTGTAGGAGATGTTCCACGTGTAGCTGTATTTCTGGTGTATCTGTGGGGAGGAAGGTGATCTCCGCATCTTACTCTTCTGCCATCTTTCCCGGAAGTCTAGTCTTTGATATTTTTCATAGTCTTCCTAACAGCTAAAAATATCTTTTGTCATCTGTCTTTGACATTAAGGAATGCTTTGCCACTGTCACCCAAATTGGAGTTTTATGGAATCCTAAATTTGTAAGGGATGAATCAATTATTAAACTCAGTAGTGGGACTTCCCTGGTGGTGCAGTGGTTAAGAATCCACCTGCCGATGCAAGGGAAAACAAGTTCGAGCCCTGGTCTGGGAAGATCCCACGTGCCGTGGAGCAACTAAGCCCATGCACCACAACTACTGAGCCTGCGCTCTAGAGCCCGCGTGCCACAACTACTGAAGCCCACGCACTCTAGGGCCCGCGAGCTGCAAAAAGAGAAGCCACCACAATGAGAAGCCCACACACTGACGAAGAGTAGCCCCCACCTGCCACAACTAGAGAAAGCCTGCACGTAGCAACGAAGACCCAACGGCCAAAAATTTTTTTAAAAATTAAAAATTAAAAAAAAAAAACCTCGGTAGTTCCCAAATTTTAGTGAATGAAACATCCGCCAAGGGAGCTTGTTAAAAATTCAGATTCTGATGAGGCCCATCTGGTCCAAACTTCTTGTTTTATAGATGAGGAAACTGAGGTGTAAATGTAAGTGCCTTGTCTGAAGTGAAATATTACTGTTAAATTATTGGAATTGTGTCCCTGGAGAGGCTTCCTTGAATCATTGAATTTTCCTCGACCTCCCTGTGATGAGAGAGACTGAGTCCCTGAAGAAGCACCTTAACAATCATATCAAATACTCTCCTTATTTTTTGTTGTTGTTGTTTGTCTTTCTTTATTTGGCTGCACTGGGTCTTAGTTGCAGCAGGAAGCATCTTTGTTGCCTTGTGCGTGATCTTAGTTGTGGCATGTGGGATCTAGTTCCCTGACCAGAGATCAAACCTGGGCCGGGCCCCCTACATTGGGAATGTGGAGTCTTAACCGCTGGACCACCAGGGAAGTCCTGTCTCCTTATTTTGGATTCACCTGACCAATGATGTGAGATCCAGTGTATGAATATTCTTTGGATTTTCTTCTGGGTTACAGGAAATTATTGCCAGGTCTTTCCTCAAATTAAGAAATATTTACTGAGAGACAGATGGTGTAACAAAATAACTCTTTAAGATTCTTGATTATAGTGTTTGCTTTTGTACATGGTAAAATGCAATGAACAAAACCCCTAACTTGACATCAGGCCTCCTCAAGTTCCTCCAAAGGAACTGTGTCTGACTGACTGAATAGACTTATTCCTTGCCTCCCTATTCCACGCTTCCAGCCTGGAAGCTGGTTGCATTGATCTTGAAGATCTGGTAGAACAAGTTTTTCCCCCTACTTTTTTTCTGGATCACAGGCCCCTTTGTGAATTTGATGGAAGCCACAGAGCCTTTTTGGGGGAGGGAGATGTTGAGAGATGCATAGGCAGGTGATGTGGAAGCTAAGCAGAGGATCCACGATCAGGCAAACAATAGTCAGGGGGCAGGACTGGTTACAGCTCTAAGAGTGTCAAAGCTCTGTAAGGGTGCCCCTGCTGACTGAGTCCTTTGATCTTCAGGAGTACAGGTCTACCCCATGAAAACTACGCTCAGGCCTAATTTTATAGAAGAAGAAAATGAACTTCTGGGAAGACAAAAATCTGCCTGTAACCAGTACTTAGCTTAGTCATACAGCCAGTACCAAGCTCATGACATTAACCCAAGTCTCTTGTACTCTATCACCCATCCTATGCTGTCTCCACTATTTGCTCTAAAACTGAATGTAGGAGAATGATGTAGAGAAGCACATCAGCTAGTGGCCATTTATAGGCAGAGCAAAAGTCTTCAAGGCCCTCACCATTTGATAATTTACCCACATGACCGGTTTAAAGGGCTAATGAGAGTTTACAAGGCTATTTTCCTTTTTTGTGGCTTCTCTAAAAATTGGAAGTGCAACCAATGCCATAAAAATAAAATGAGTTAATCTTCCTTCAGAAGTAGTAAAAGAAGGGGGAAGCAACCAGAATATATCCTTTAAGGTAAGCAGACAATTCTAAGGATAATACTCTTGATTTTCATTTACGACTTTCTTATGTGAATCGTCAGTACTCTAGAGTGAGCATTTGTAACTTATTGATCCTGGAACAGAGTGCTCAGTCCTTGTCTTGAAGAGACCTGTGATCTCCTATCACACCCCTGGGTTTGAGGCAAGATGGATGATCCTGTAATGACTTGCTTCTGTAATCCTTTTTCAGAGCTCCTGAGAGCTAAAAAATGTGAATGCCAAGAAAATAAACAAATTAAAAGTGTGAATTATCTTTATAACTAAATTACACATTCATATATATATATGTATATATTTGTACATTGCAACAAAAATAAAAAACTTGGAAGAATTTCTAAACACACAACACATATTAAATGTATTTTAAAAGTTGTCAAAATAATCAAGTTCATCCATAGTTCTTAGTCTCTCTCTGCTGAATCTCTTTCGTAATGATTGTCTATGACTATGTTCTTCCCTCTACTTTGAGCTTTTTTCCTTCACTTTTCACCTGCAAAACTCTAAATCAATTTTCAAGACAACTTCAGCACTTGCTACTATGACTTCCTGAGCATGCTGAATATAATTTCATTAAAACACATACCTTATTGTATTATAATATTGGTTTTCCTGTTTGTCTCCCCATTAGCTTGTGAGACTACCTTGCTCATGTTTGTGTTTCCAGCACCTAGTGCAGTGCCTGGCAAACAGTTGATACTCAGTCCTGCTAGACAATAGAATTAGTGAATGCCACCCGCTATTCCTTCTTATCGCTGGGTCTACAAACCTCTAGTTCACTTTCCTACATTCATTGATAACTTTGCCATCTTGCATCTCTTACTCACTTCACTCCCTCATCTTTTACTGTCATCCTGAGAGACTTCTATGTGGTTGATACATCCATCTTTGACATGAAGTCAAATGGAATTTTTGTCCTGATTCTGCTTCATGAATTCATTTCCATGACTCAAGAATGATTCTTCATTTCGCCAAAATGTTTCCCTTCCAAAATAGTAAATTCCAATATGCTGTTCTGTGATCTCAGTTTTATATCCTTCCACTTTTATTTTTTCATTCCCACTCAACCAGATTTCAAATATGTTAGGGTTTCCAGTCCCTTTCTCTGATTATTTTTGGCTCGCCCTGAAATATGATTCCTTGTTCACTATGTCCAAATTTTATGATTAGTCACTTCATTTCTCACCTATAACCTCACCTCCTTTCACCTTCCACTAATCCTATCTCAGAAATCTTTAGTCTAAACTCTGCAATGTAATTACACCTGTCTTATATTGGGGCCATTGAATGTTGTTGGAGAATAATATAACATGGCTTTGTAAATTATTACGGAATATGAATGTTGGTATCCAGTATACCTTCAGTGCGGCTCATATTTTTTCTATTCTTAGGGAGTAGTTGACTTTCATAGTCTTACTATTATTTGCAGGTTAACTTCCTGCTTCAGACACCTTTTCCTCATAAGGTCAGAACCTCTTGTCCTTACCTTTCTCAGGGGCCCTCAACCATTAGCTTTGCCCCAGATGTACTGCAATGATCTGCTCTATGTGGGCTCTTTCCAAGTATTGCTTCGCCCACCATCTTCATGAGGGCACAGTAACTCACCTCCCACCCTGGGGCTTCCCTGGGAAACTGCTAGGCACCCATATTAGAAAACTAGTAATGCAGGAGACTTGATGCTTTCTGGGGCAAAACTTTGACCAGTGGAGATAGGAGCTACTGGAAAAATTATTCTCCATTCTCACTCCCTCCCTGGACTGTCCGGCCGTGTTTCACATGACCTTCTGCAGTTGGACGTCTGATGTCACATACTTAGCTGCACTTGGTAGCAAGCATTCATTATTTCAGTTATGTGCCTTTTCATACTTGTTCTTCCTCTTTCTCTGTCTCACTTCCCTTTTCCCTCCCTCATACTTCTTCGGAATTATGCCACACTTCCTCCTCCAATAAAGTGTTAGAAAATAAGCTTTTGCCCTAGATTCTGTTTGCTGGGTAATCCTGGCTAGAATACTTTCTATGCCCCATTACCTTCACTCTCAAAAGACTACTTGCTTTCTATTTTATGGAGATAATGGAGGCTACTGGGTATGAGAATTTTCAGCTCTCTTGCTCTGTAGATGTAAATTTAATTACCTGTTCCCATGTTTGTCTCCAGTCTCAGAGAAGAGGTATCATTTCTCTAATGTAAGTCTAATTTCTTTCATTAAGCTTTGGAGCTTATCACTTCCCTTCCTCAAAGACTGTGATGTGAGCCATTCACTGTAACTTCCTCTTCTCTTTAATTTCACTGTCTCCTTTTGTATGGCCCCTTCCCTGTAAATTGCAAATATGCACATATTTCCTACATTAAAAAAATCCTCTCTGAAACTATAGTCCTCCTGTACTCACTCATTTTCTTAGTAATGAGATTTCTTAAATGAGTCGATAACAGTCTCTTCCCCCTTTTATCATCCTTGAACATACTCTTAACTTCATGTAATGTGGTTTCTTCTCTTACTTCTTAGATGAAACTGTCCAAGCGAAGGCTACCAAGCATTTCATTGTTACCAACTCTTAATGGACAGTTTTCAATATTGATTTCCCTGAGATTCTTGATACTTTGGGACACTCTTTTATTACTTAAGCTCTTTCCTCCTTTAATTCCAGGATTCTACTCCTTCATAAATCCCACACCTGATTTCTGGCTATTCTTTCTCAGATTCCTGTGCTGACATCCTTTCCTCTGACCACCTTTAAAGCAGGTGTGTGCAAGGCTCCATCATCCTCTCCTCCTCCCCCCTCCACTGTTCCTCACTCTGCACACTTTTCCTGTTGGATTGCATCCACTGCCATGATTCTAACTCACATCAATATTTTGATGATTGTCAAATCTAACCTAAACGTATGTCACAAGTACCAGCCTCACATGTCCAATAGTATAATGGGTGGCTTCATCTGTCAAAATCATCTCAACATGGCAGAGGTCTCAAGCACGTGCTGTGCTCCTTCTACCCACAGTGCTCCTCTATGCAAGATCCACACGTCCACCTCCTTTTCATCCTTCAAAACCACTTTAATGTCATCTTCATTAAACCTGATCCAGTTCCTTCAGGTAGAGTTGATCACTCTGTCTTTTGGGTTTCACTCTGGTAAACCTCTTCCAACAAACATTCATTGATAATGTACTTTATGTCAAGCCCTAGAGAAAGAGAAATGGAAAAAGCTCACAGAGCAGCAGAGAAGTCACTGAAGAGGTACAAGTTCCTTTAGTAAAGGAAACATGCAAGAGAATCTGGTAAGGCCATGGTTCTCAAAGTGTGGTTTGTGGGCCCCTGGGGGATCCCTGAGACTCTCCCAGGGTGTCCACAAAAGCAAAAGTACTTTCATAATAACATTAAGGCATTATTCACTTTTCCACCATATTGATATTTGCACTGATGATGCAAAAGCAATAGTGGATAAACATCTTGGTGCTTTAGGCAGTGGCACTAAACTAGTACTTGTTGGATTCTTCACTTCCTCCCACTCACAGTAAAAGAAAATACCAAGATCACTTGAGAATGTTCTTCTTGAAACAATAAAATTATTAATTTTAAATCTCAACCCTTGGGCTTCCCTGGTGGTGCAGTGGTTGAGAGTCCGCCTGCTGTTGCAGGGGACACGGGTTCATGCCCCGGTCTGGGAAGATCCCACATGCCGCGGAGCAGCTGGTCCCGTGAGCCATGGCCTCTGAGCCTGCACGTCCGGAACCTGTGCTCCGCAACAGGAGAGGCCACAACAGTGAGAGGCCCGCGTACCGCAAAAAAAAAAAAAATTTAAATCTCAACCCTTGAGTATAAGTCTTTTTAATAGTCTGTGTGACAACATGAGAAGTACACATAAAGTACTTCTATTGCATACTGAAGTACGATGTTTATCTTGGGGAAATTGTGTAATTGTGTAATTTCTCATTTTATGTCTGTTAACCTTTGTCGTATATATTGAGGTGCTCCTCTGTTGGGTGCATATATATTTGGATCGATCTCTTGATCATTATGTAGCGTCCTTCTTTGTCTCTTGTAACAGTCTTTATTTTAAAGTCTATTTTGTCTGATATGAGAATTGCTACTCCAGCTCTCTTTTGATTTTCCTTTTCATGGAATACCTTTTTCCATCCCCTCACTTGCAGTCTGTGTGTCTCTAGTCTGAAGTGAGTCTCTTGTAAGCAGCATATATATGGGTCTTGTTTTTGTATCCATTTAGCCACTCAGTGTTTTTTGGTTGGAGTGCATTTATGTTTAAGGTAATTATCGGTATGTATGTCCTTATTGCCATTTTGTTAATTGTTTTATAGGCCTTTCCTCCTGCCCCCTGCTCCTTTTCTTCCTTTGTTCTCTTCTCTTGTGATTCAATGACTATCTTTAGTATTATACTTGGACTCTTTTTTCTTTTTTTGTGTGTATATCTGTGATCAATTTTTGGTTTGGGCTTACCATGAGGTTTTTATATAGTAGTCTCTCTATATATGTGACTGTCTTAAGTTACTGATCTCTTAATTTGAAATGCATTTTTAAAACCCTGCATTTGTACTCTCCTCCCCTCATGATTACTGTTTTTGATATAATATTTTACATCTAATTGTTTTGTGTATCCCTTAACTGCTTATTGTGGATACAGGTGATTTTACTACTTTTGTCTTTTAACCTCCCTACTAGCTTTGTATGTGGATGATTTCTTAACCTTTACTATATGTTTGCCTTTACTGGTGAGCTTTTTTCACTTTGTAATTGTCTTGTTTCTAGTTCTGGCCTTCTCTTTTTCACCTAGAGAAGTTCCTTTAACGTTTATTGTAAAGCCAGTTGGATGGTGCTGAATTCTTTTAGATTTCATTTGTCTGTAAAGCTTTTGATTTCTTCATCAAATGTGAGTGAGAGCCTTGTTGGGTAGAGTATTTTTGGTTGTAGGTTTTTCCCTTTTATCCCTTTAAATATATCATACCACACCTTTCTGGCCTGCAGAGTTTCTGCTGAAAAATCAGCTGATAGCCTTATGGGAGTTCCCTTGTATGTTATTTGTTGCTTTTCCCTCGCTGCTTTTAATATTCTCTCCTTATCTTTAATTTTTGTCATTTTAATTACGATGTGTCTTGGTGTGTTCCTCTTTGGGTTCATCCTGTATGGAACTCTCTGCACTTCCTGGACTTGGGTGACTGCTTCCTTTCCCAGGTTAAAGAAGTCTACAGCTATTATCTCTTCAAATATTTTCTCAGGCCCCCCTCTCTCTCTTCCCCTTCTGGAACTCCTATAATGCAAATATTACTGCACTTGATGTTGTCCCAGAGGTCTCCTAAACTGTCCTTGTTTCTTTTCATTCTTTTTTCTTTTTTCTGTTTGGCAGCAGTGATCTCCATTATTATCTGTCTTCCAGCTCACTGATTCATCCTTCTGAATCATTTAGTCTCCTATTGATTCCTTCTAGTGTATTTTTCATTTCAGTTATAATATTCTTTATCTCTGCTTGATTGTTCTTTATATTTTCTCTTTGTTAAAAACATCTAACTTCTTGCTCTGTGCATCTGTTCTTCTCCCAAGTTCTTTGATCAGCTGAACTCTTTCTTGGGTAGATTGCCTATCTCCATGTCACTTAGTTCTTCAGGAG
The DNA here is from genome assembly GCF_964165515.1 of Mesoplodon bidens. Lineage (NCBI taxonomy): Eukaryota > Metazoa > Chordata > Mammalia > Artiodactyla > Ziphiidae > Mesoplodon > Mesoplodon bidens. The sequence goes on from NC_138162.1 coordinate 84,487,570, forward strand.
TTTTATCTTGTTCCTTCATCTGGAATATGTTCTTCTGCTGCCTCATTTTGTCTAAGTTTCTGTTTGTATTTTTATGTATGTGGTAGGTTATTTACATTTCTTGACCTTGGAGAAGTGGCCGTCTGCAGGAGACATCCTATGTGTCCCAGCAGTGAGCTCCCCCCTCATTACCCAAGCTTTATGCTCTAGGGGTTCCCCCTAAGAGGGCTGCATGCATCCTTCTGTTGTGGCAGGCTGACTATGAGGGCAGTCTGGTAGTTGGTTGCCAGGCCCTGACTTGTGTGGATGCTGCTGGCTGCTGTTCATTGGGGTAGTCATAAGGCAGCTGGCTGCAGAACTCTAGGGGGCCCTGGGGCTAGTGCTGGCTCATTGGTGGCTGGAGTCAGGGTCCCAAAGATTCTGGGGCTGTTGCCCACCCACTGGCAGGTGAAGCCAGGTTCTGGGGTTAGTGCTGGACTACTGGTAGACAGAGCTGGTTCCTGGAGTCTGGCTGCAGGACCCAGGGATCCAGAGCTCATTTCAGATCATTGGTAGGGAGACTGGTTCCTGGCACAGTGGATATGGGGTCCAGGGTGTCCTGAAGCTTGTGTTGACCTGCTAATGGACAGGGACAGGGCCAGCTGGTCCCAGGGTAGGATCTGTCCTGCCATCTGCAGACTTGATCCATAGGCTGTGGGATTGTAGTTTTCTTAATTCTGTGTCTTCCCCATGGTGGATGAGCCTGGTCTAGAGGCCAGTGCAGGCTTCCTGGAGGGAGAGGTCAGTGACTGCCCACTGGTGGTGGAGCTGGGTCTTGGCCCTCTGGTGGGCAGGACTGTATCTAGGGGTGTGTCTAGAGGTGGCTGTGGGCTCAGAAAGTCTTTAAGCAACCTGTCTGATGTTAGGTGGGGCTGTGTCCCCGCCCAGTTAGTTGTTTGGCCTGAGGCATCCCAGCACTGGCGCCTACAGGCTGTTGGGTAGGGCCAGGTCTTGGTGCTAATGAGCCAAGATGGCAGCCACCAGCAGCAGTGTTCACACAGTATCTATGTCTGACACCAGTGTCTATGACCCCAGGGTAAGCTGCAGCTGTCCTCCACCTCTCCAGGAGACTCTCCAAGACCTGCAGGTAGGTCTGGCCCAAGCTCCGATCAAATTACTGCTTTTGCCTTGGGTCCCAATGCACGTGAGGTTTTGTGTGTGCCCTTTAAGAGTGATGTCTCTTTTTCTCACAGTCCTATGAGGCTGCCGAAATTAAGCCCTGCTGGCCTTCAAAGCCAAATGCTCTGGGGACTCATCTTTCCAGTGTAGGACCCCCAGCCTAGACAGCCCGATGTGGGGCTCAGAACTCTCACTCCTGTGCGAGAACCTCTGCATTGTAATTATTTTCCAGCTTATGGGTTGCCCACCCAGGGGTGTGGAATTTGATTACATCTCGAGTCTTCCCCTTTTACCCATCTCATTGAGGTTTCTTCTTTATGTCTTTAGTTGTAGAAGATCTTTTCTGGTAGGTTCCAGTCTTTTTTCACTGATGGTTGTTCTACAGATAGTTGTGACTTTGATGTGCTTGCCAGAGGAGATAAGCTCAGGGTCTTTCTATTCCACTGTCTTGACCACTCTCTGTTGTGGAATTGTTGAGTTGTAAGGTAGACTAGTTGCTGTTTGTGAAATGCTATTTTTACTTGAATGGCTAATGAGTAGACTATGGTTATTTGGACTTGAGTATTTGGCAAATATATCTTAAAAATGAGTGAGTGAGCCTGTCACTGAAAATAACTGACTGTATCTGTTGCTAATGATAAAATTCAAGCTTGCAAGTGAAAATTAGAATTTGGAAAACATATATACCTGTAAATTTGAAAGCTTCCTAATATTTAAGGCTTTTTTTGAGATTGGTTGTGATATTAACAGTGTGATTTTTTAAAATACATATTATATAATGAGATGTGTAACCATTTGAAAGATCTGCATGACTTAATGAACCAGTGTTTTCCCAGTGACCAATGCATGGTGTTAGAAAATCATGCATAGATAAAAGATCCTTTCAATATGAAAGATAGACCAATGAATTTTAATTTAACAGAGTATGTAAAGTTCATTGAAATGGTATCAGATCCCACATTGCAACTAACCTTTAAGAAACTACAACTTGGCAAGTTTTGATACAGTATTAATAAGAATATCCACAATTATCTGAAAAGGATATTAAAATACTCCCCCCTCTTCCAACTACATATCTATGTGAGACCAAATTTTCTTCATTTACTTCAACTAAAAGAACATAGCTATAGGAGATTGAATGCAGATATGGGAAACCAGCTGTCTTGTATTATTCCAGACATTTAAAAGATCTGTAAAAGTGCAAAACAACTCTACTCTTCTCACCAATTTTTTGTTTGTTTTAAAAAATACACTTTGTTAAAAGATAATTTTTTAAAAAGATCAAGTGAAATCATGATTTTCATACAGGTATAAAAATGAGCACAGGTTAAAGATCTTATTCTACTTGTTAAATGGTAAGGGAACCAAGCAGATATTATAAACAGTTCAAAACAGTAAGTTAAATTCACATTTATATGGAGTAAAAGTATATTAATGAATTGTAAATGGAGGCAAAATGGGTTTGCCAATCTAACCTTTATCAGACAGGATATAATTTGCATGTCTCTCAGTCATCTACAATTATAGAGTTATAATATAGCTCAAAAAAAAAAAAGATGTTTAGAGTCTGGTAACCCAGAAAGGGTATCTTCTACACAATGCATAGTTTCACATTGAAATAACTTTTTCTCAACAAATTAATTTTCATTGAAAAAAACGTTAGTTGTGTTAACAAGAAATGGGTATCATTCTGGATGAAAAACACTTTCCATTTCTTGACCTTTTGAACTTTAATGACCTCCACTCCATCTCCATGATCAGATCCTAAAACTTGTCATTACCAGGAACTCCTTCCCTCCATCCAAATCTCACACTTCCTGATCACGGTTCCCTCAATCTGTTATTCTCACTATGTCTGCTCTTCAGCCTCCTTGTGATCTCTACTGCCTTGTTCCTTCAACTGCTATCCCACATCATCTTCAGTCCCATCATGACCACGAGGCAGATTTCCTCAGTCACGCTCTTGCCAAAGTCTTCAGTTCTCAGTGTCCTCCTTTCATCTCCTGTACCCAGTAAACTCCTAATTTTACAGATCTCCAGCTGATTGCCTTTTCTGCCTTCACTCACAGGCTTCTTTCCCAGTGCTACGCATAAAGCTTGGTGCTGCTATAAATTCATCTTCTCTAATTTCATGCACTCTTCAAAGGTGCCTTATATTTATATTTATACATCTTCTGAGTCATCTCTCTCCAACTTTTCCCATACCCCTCAAGCCCTCTCTTCTACTACCTTCTCCGCCTGTGCATCAGGAATGCATTTATCTCCTTCCTCATATACATACGATAAAAGGAGGCCATCACGTGAGATCTCTCAGCTTCCTGTCACTGCTACCCACACCTGCATCCAAATGTGGCTTTGCTTCCACCTCTGAGGTCATAGTGGAAGAGTCAGAAGGTGTCCTTTCTAAAGCTAATCCCTATCCCTGCAAGATGGCTCAGACAGGAGCTGTGCCACTAGTAGAAGGATGTAGCCACATTCCAGTGACCCCACAGGGAAGGGCTCAGGGGAGAAATACCCCAGCGTCATTTCTTTTCTGTCCTTTTCTCTTGCTGGTGCTTCCCACTGACTGAATCCAGTTGGAAGCAAGAGGGCAAGGGAGCCCATTGATACGATCCATAAAATTTCTGTCTCCCAGGACCCAGGGCAGAGGAGATAAGGTGAAGAGTAGATCTAGAAAGCCAAAAGAAACTATCCTCCTTTTTCAGAGCTAGGGACTGAGAAGGATCTTTCAGTGTTTTTTGCTTCATTGGAATGTGATCCCCATGGCACACCCAGCGTTCCAACCAATGAATGTCATGGGGGCAGGGGAGGAGGAGCACACTGGAGTGGACTAGGACCTCTTTTCCATATTCTTCTGTACGTCGGGTCCTCTAGCTGCAAAGGAGGAGCTCAGCATTCAATCAGCAGTGCCCCTAAAATGCAGGACAGCACCCTCACACCTTTCCACTTGTCTGCCTGCCCAAATAGCACCCTGTGGTGGACATTCTGTGGCTATGTCATATGCCCCTTTTCCTTAACTCCATTCTCAGTATTTGGAGACACCTCCACTCCTTCACATGAAAGAGTAACCCAGGGGACTTCACTCATGGTTTCAAAGGCTCAAGCAGGAGTTAGGTCAAAAATTATTTACCTAAGGGCCCTTTCTGAGACCTCCTCCTCCTGTCATCTACAGTGGAGAGCTGGGCTGAATGCCTAACAGATGAGTTCGGAGAGAGGTAAGATGACCATTTGCCACATTTTCCTATGTAGCTGACTTCACTCCTCCCAGCTCTTCCTTACTCCTGATCACATTTAAGCAGAGCCAACTATTGCAGCAAGAGATTGCTTTTGATGTTAAGCATATACCCTCCTATTAGGCATAAAAATTAATCTGTATTCAGTAATTGTGTGTAAGAAATTAAACCAGAAGATTTTCCAAGGTCTGAGCCTTGTCACAAATAAGTATGTACAAGCTATGTTAATGCCGTGCTTAAACACACTTTAATGTCATGGGGAAGGTGAATATCTGCCCTTCTGCTTTAGATTTGAGGTGAGATTGGATAGGTCTGTGCCAGGGTCATCTAGATCTAGACTGCAAGCAAATCACCTTCGCTGAGATCAGACCTGATAATGGAAATGAAGTCACCCAGCTAAAATGTGTTGAGCCTTACAGAAGACTTCCTCCGTGCTCCTGTTTATATAGGCAAATTGCTCATCCCAGTGGCTCCTAGGCCACTGTACCTGCTGAGCTTCTGCCTGCTGATTTTGAGCCAGCGATTTATCACAACTAAAGTTTTATTAAAAATGTACCCTCTGCTCTTCAGAGAACAAATATGAAAATCTGGTTTCTGAAGATATCAGAGCCATTTATTTTTGAAGTTGTCAGCGCTGGCTGTGAATACTGCTCCAGGATGGATCTCTTCTGTGGAAGGTGGAGTTATGTATTTTTCAGAACAAGGTTTTCTCCTTTCATCCACAAGAAGCAATAAAATATTAAATATGGTGTAAAAAAATTAAAACATTTTGGAAGGGAAAGAGCAAGCAAATCACATACCCTGAGTGGCAACCACTGCAGGGAGCCTCTCTGACAATAGGGAAGAGAAAGTGGTTGGCACCAGGGCCCTCTGATCATTGCATCTGTTCCCCAGCTTCCCTGCAGAGCTGGCGGCCCCACTCTGGGTGAAAACACTGGCTTCTCCCTGGCCATAAAGCGGACAGGAACAGATGGAGCATCTTTGAGGTGGCTGTCCAAGACCGGCCAAGACCCGCTTATGGAATACTAGGACAACTAATTGAAAAGTGAGAAAGTCAGCCAGCTAGCTAGTTAGCTGCTTCCTCTTTACAAGTATGAAGAGATGGTCTGGAATGAGAAAGACTTGGTTAGGACTTGTAGCTTAACTGCTTACTCAGTATGTGGTCTTAGAAAAATTACTTATTATTACTCTGAAGTCCATTTTCTCTTCAAGGAAAATAGAGATTATAATATCCAGCATTCACTTGGAGGTATCGACTGCAATCACTAATGTAAAGCACCTGGACTAAAGTAGGGATTTATCACAGTCATGGTAGCAAACACTTACACAGCACTGTTCCTTCCCAAGCACTTTATGCGTTAGCTCATTTAATCCTAAAACAGCTGTATGATATAGGTACAAGTTTATCTCCATTTTACTGGTGAAGAAACTGAGGCACAGCAAGTTTAAGTAACTTGCCCTAAAACGTACACTTGCTTATAAGATACAGAGTCAGGATTCAAACCCAGGCAGTCTGGTCCTGGTTCTCAATCTCTAGACCTGTACTCTTCACTTTAGAAGAGTCTGATACAGGTTAATGTTCATGTCCCCCTACCCATAGTAACAGTGTGGTTTTTCTTTCCACAGAAATAAAAGGGAGTTTTGTTACTGTTGTTTTTGTTTAGACATGGCTCCCATGAATTTGAGAGAGCATCTTAGGACTCTGCATTTCTTTTTTGCAGTGAGTGGCCTTTCTTTTCACTGTTAAAGAAATCCAACACACTTTAGGCTGAGACTATCCAGTTTAAGTCCATCATGTTCCAAGAGAAACCTGCTGATTCAGTTACAATGATGTACAATGGACAAACAACTGGTTATTTAGGTAGTTTTAATTTTTGTCAGGTTGTCAGGGAATTGTGGAGACATTATAAAGCTGGAGAATCAAGACAATCAGATGCAATCCTAAAATTATGATGTCGATGATACACTTAGATATCAATTGCCAACCAGCACCCTTTACTTAGCAAAAATGAGTCACTGTCAATTTTATAGGTGAGAACAAAAGGATACTATGTTAAATCAGGATCTTGGCCTGTCCTGATTTGTATATTTGTCTTGTTATACATTAACTGATGTGTTTTTGTAAATGTGAATATGGCAGTCATCAATAAACCTTTATGAGTGATTGAGTTAATCTCAAGTCACTGTAGCTTTAGTAATTGCTTGTTAGTTTAGATGCTAGAACTGCATGTGTTGTGCATATTTTGATTTTATTAAAGTAAAAAAGTTGAACTGCAAAAAAAACTGCATGGAAAATTAATTTTGTAAATAAATCAAATTTTAAATTCATAGGGAAATGTAGTATTCTGTAAAATCATTTCGTGAAATGAAGGCTTATTCTGTGATGGAAATATGTTCTGGTTAATGTACCTATTCAGTAATTGAAGTTTTTGTATGATGATGTTTCTAAAAGTGAAATGTATATATATATATATGTATAAATGTGTGTATAATCAGCAACAGTGACACAGAACATAATCCTGAGCCCTTGAAGGGCACCGAGGTTTGAGAATGAGGTTCCCATGGGTGCCATGTTTGGTTTTTCCTGCAATATCTACCTATAAGTTGTTGGCAGTAATCCACCAGTAATCAGACACCATCTGTGATTTCCTTTCTGTTTCATATCAAAACCTCACCGAATATAAATAGCCTCCTTCCTTCCATTACCACGCATCTCTCTCTGCTTCCCCCACCCCCACCAAATCCTCCCAACAGACTTCAGGGCTGCTCTCTAATCAATTTATTCCTACAAAAGAGACACACACGTTACAACTTAATGGCAAGTTGAATTTTCCAAGTGTCTAAGTGTAAACCCTCCAGTCATCTATCAGTAGAGATATGAGTATGAACTAAAGCAGAAAAACATTAAATTCCTGAACTAGGTTTATCAACAGTTCAGCCTGATAACAGTTTTATATGTTTCTAATTACAGCTGATGATGCAGACATCAGACTAACACTAAAAACACATAAGTACAATGGCATTTGAGGGAGTATGAAGGTGATCTCTACCCACAGAGACTGCAGCTTTCAGAAGATCCTGGCTTCAGCTAATATGATCATTCAGATAATATATGCACTTGTAGTGTCTTATTTACATAAAGAAAGGAAAGAGATGAGGGACTTCCCTGGTGGCACAATGGTTAAGAATCTGCCTGCCAGTGCAGGGGACATGGGTTCAAGCCCTGGTCCGGGAAGATCCCACATGCCACAGAGCAACTAAGCCTGTGTACAACAACTACTGAGCCTGTGTTCTAAAGCCCATACTAAACCCACGTGCCTAGAGCCCGTGCTCCACAACAAGAGAAGCCACCGCAGTGAGAAGGCCATGCACCACAAGGAAGAGTGGCCCCTGCTTGCCGCAACTAGAGGAAGCCCGCACGCAGCTACGAAGACCCAACGTAGCCAAAAATAAATTAATTATTTTTTTTAATATTTTAAAAATAAAGGAAAGAGATGAGATGGGGTTGAGACTTTATCAGAATGGCTGCAAAGTAGGAGAGATTGGAATCAGTCTACTGGACTTGAAAATAATTTTAGATCTAAGAATATATGCACTTGGCATTCAACTCTTAGAAGATGTTTATAAATTCTTCTCTGTGACAAATACAATTTATTTTCTTTAAATGTTTAATAGGCACATTTTTTTCTGTTCAGCTGCAGTATCAACTGTGCACACCTGTAAAAAGGAGAAGATATTGCTTGGTGTCAAGTGGTTATTCCTTTGCCCTTCTCCAGGCAGTGATGCTGCTGATGTACCCATTACTGCTTTTAGTCCCCTTTATTTTCCAGGAGCAAGGTGAGCTAAAGGAGAGAATTCTCTCCAAACATAGAATAAAATAGAAAGGAAGAAGAGAGAGGATTTGAGCACTCATCAGCTACAAAGAAACAGGGCAAAGAAAAGTCAAAAACTTGTGTGAAGTGTACAGGCTGCATGGATGTGGGTGGAACCTGCAGAAAGATCAAGCGGACTAGTCATGTTGGGGAAGAAGATCTTCATGGGGAGGCAGGCAGTAGAGAATGGGCTTGGGTTGGTGTAAATGTGGTAAAAGTAGACAAAGAATTGGAAATGATCAGCAGGTACATGGAAATATGGAAAGATGCTGAGAGTATAGATTTGAGAATCATCTGCACTGAAGGGTCAGTTGATGCCTTAATAAATGAGTTTTGTCTGGTAATATCTTTAACGTATTATATTTAACGTCTTATCAGGTTTTTCTAAACATTAATTTACTTCTGGGAAAAAAAGAAAAGAATGTACATTCTAATTCAAGATAGATTGAACATACATATTTACCTCTCTCCCTGTAGAGACTACATTGAAATGATAATAAAAGTTTTTAAAGGAATGGAAAGAGTGTGGAGAGGAGGAAATGAGTAGATAAGAGACTTCAAGAAACTTCTAGATGATGGCAAGTGGTTGGAAGCATGTAGACAGATGAAGCACAGTAGCAAAACCATAGCCCAGAATGTGCTATATGATGGTCTGCAGTGCAGAAGAGCACCCTTCTGCCTGGAGGGGCTAAAGGCTTGGAGTCACAGGAATGATAAGAAAGAAGAGGTGAGCAGAAGCCATAAACAGGGGAAAGTTGTGTGAAAGTCAGTGCCTGGCAGCCCTTCTTGCTCCCCAACCCCTCAGAGCTGCAGGCCACCTGGCCATTGCCTCCAGGATCCTTCTCTAAAGACAATAAGTAAACCAGGGAAAACCATGACCTCTTTTGAGAGTTTTGGCTGTTCAGCAAAAGAATTCCTTATTCTGGCATTTAGATACCCCTGAATTGTCAGGGAGCTCCAAGCCTACTTACCATAAAGCTGATCTTTCAACCTGCCCTTCCCTTGTACATGGATCTTCCAGGAAGACCCCCAAAGCAAGGAAAAAAACTCTTTCTACTGAACAGAGGAGGAAACATGCATCTTCATTATTAATATGTAGCATCTAGGGAGGATCCAACACACGAGGAAGACAAGTAGTATGAAAGAGAAAGACCACAATTATCAGAGAAAATAGACATTATTCAGAAAACAGAGAGGGACTTTTTCAAAATTTTCTGGTATTCTCAGAGATTCGAGAAGATATTGTGTCCTAAAATCAAATTGTTGTGAAACAGGAACACAGAATAAGTAAGACTGCTTAGAAATTAAGCATAATTGCTATAAGATAAAGCAGAGGAAATCTACAGAACAAAGCAGAAAGACAAAGAAAATATAAAAAATGAAAGAAAGAGACATAGAGGCTTAATTTAGGAATTCCATCTTCTGACCATAGAGATTCAAGAACAGTAGATTTTAATAAAAAGAAGAGGTGAAAATTCTTTTTAAAATTAATAGAAAAATGCCCCAGCAATAAGGATAGACACAAGTATTGCAATTGAAAAGGCATACTGAGGGCAAATGGGATGAATGTAATAAAGATTCCTACCTAGAGACATGCTCATGGAATTTCAGAGCAAGAAGGTTAAAGAAAAGTTCCTAAACTACCCGAGAGAATAAACTTGGACTTCAAAGGAGTTAGAATCAGACTCGCACAAGACTTCTTATCATCACCTGTGGATGTTAGAAGATGATGGGGAAAAGCTTTCAAAGTACTGAAGGAAGATGGTTTTCAACCTAGCTATTTTTCTTTTTTAAATAAAGTTGAAATGTAGTACCCATGGTGAGATGCACAAATCTTAAGTGCAGAGCCTGGTGAGTAAATGTACACCATCCAGATCAAGATGTAGGCTATTTCCTTCACCCCAGAAAGTTCCCTCATACCTTCTCTCAATCAATACATATTACCTTCTCCCTCAAATAATCAGTATTTGACTTCTATCACCATAGATTTGTTTTCCCTGTTCCTGAGCTTTCTATAAATTTAGTCATAGAATATATACTTTTATGTCCAGCTTCCTTTGATCGATATAATTGTTTTAATATTCATCCAAGTTGTTGGGTATAATAGTAATTCATTCTTTTCTATTGCTGAGAAGTCTTCCATTGTATTATTATGGTATGGTTTGTTTCTCCATTCTCCTTTTGGTAGTCATTGGATTGTTTCTAGTTTGAAGCTATTTTGAATACAGCAACTACAAACAAACTTACACAAGTTTTTGTGACTTGTTTGACCATTTCTTCTGGGTGGATTCGAATTGCTGGTTTGGTCATAGGTAGATGTGCGTTTATTAGAAACTGCTATACAGTATTTCAAAGAGTTTTACCCTCATATAAGCAGTGTATTCTGAAGTTCTAGTGTCTCTGCATCTTTCCCAGTACTTGGTATTATCACTCTTTTTAACTTAAGCCATTTTCGTCAATGCACAGTGATATCTTACTGTGAGTTTGATTTTCCCTGATGAGCATTGTTATTGAGCAACTTCTCACATACGTCTTAGCCATTTGGTTGTTTTCTTTTGCAAAGTTCCTATTCACATATTGGCCCATGTTTAAAAACTGGGTTGTTTATCTTTTTCTTACTGATTTTTAGAAGTTCTTTGTAAATTCTAGGTCCTGGCTTTTTTCAGGTTTGTGTATTGCAAATATCTTCTCCTAGTCTGCAGCTTGCCTTTTCATTTCTTTATTTAACTTATTTATTTCACTTCTTTATGGAATTCTATACTTGGTCAAACTATCCACTGAGTATGAGAATAAAAATAAAGACTTTTTTAGAGGTATATATCTCAGGATCTCCTAATATCCTTTCTTAGTAAGTTATTTTGGGATGTCCTCTTAGAAGACAGGGGTGAAAAAGCAAGAAAGAGGAACAGGTATGATCCAAGAAAAAGTAAATCCCAGAAAGACAGTGAAAAGATGAGGATAAAAGCTATACAATGGGCTTAAGCAGCAAATACTCCTGACTGGAGCAGGAGAATGCAGAGTTCATGGAGTTCTGGGGAAAAAGATGAACTCCAGCATGACTGATAGTCTAGATAAGCCTGAGAATAAGGTGAAGGTGAATTATTCTTCTATCAACAAGAAAAAAGAAAGCAATTACAAACTTCAGGAAAAACAAAAAACTATGTAGGAAATTCTAGTTCAGATATTATGAAATAAAGTGTGTCATAATTTTTTTTCTTTTGATGTGGGATGTCATGATTTTCAGCATTTAATTGATTTGGCATAAGAACAGGGAATTTATTTGACTCGAGTGATTAAGATATAAATATTCTCCTTTAAATTGCTCAGGGGTTATGCCATTAGACCTTTTATTAAAAAAGTATATAATTCTAGCCTATTACTTGTCTTTGCAGTCATTGGCATGTACATAGTTATGATAACGTAAGTCTGTTAATAGATTTTTGACTTTTAGAATCAACCTATTTAGGTAAAGAATGGAAGACCTATATATATTTGAAAAACAGAATGGAAACATTAAAAATCCTGATGATATACAAAGTACAAGTACAGCTGTAAAAGAAGAATTGGGCACCACTATCCTCATGTTAAAGATAAGGTGTTATTTGAGACACCAATTAGGTGGTGGAGCCGAAGTAGGAGAACATAATGTGAGAATGTGAGTTCTATGAGGGCAAGGATTTTTTTTTTTTCCCCAGTAGGGAGGTCTCTTCATTGCTGTATTGCTGGCACCTAGAACAATGCTCTGAGCACATAATTTGCCCTTAGTATACATTTGTTGAGTAAAACACATATTTAATGTAACAATTAGAAGAACAAAATATATGCTGCCTCATACTTGATTTCCACTTCTTATCCCCTTCCTTAAGAAGGCCAGTTTTGTGGTTCCTGACCTTGGTCTCACCCCTAGAAAGAATTTTTCACATGTCTCTTAGTTTCAATCGCTGCAGCCCACTGTTCTATCTTGTCTTAGGTTCTTACACAAAGCCCAGTTCAATTCAATCACCTAGAATTCAGGTTGGTTGGTAAGTAAGTTTAGGCAGATATCACTGTCCTACTCCAGTTCTTAGTTTCCAGTGAGTTCAGTGGCAGGATCCAGGAGCTGGAAATGTGCCCAGTGGACAGCGTCTGTACGAAGAATAGGGGCCTGCCATGTATGCAGGATGAAACATGCACTTCTGAGGCAGTAATGCTGAAAGGGCCTATATGACTGAAGGAAACAAAGAAGAATTGGCATCAGTTGAAACCATATCTTTGGGTGGCTAAACTATTTGCTGTCAAAAGTTAGGAAATGGGGTGGGATAGGGAGGGTGGGAAGGAGACACAAGAGGGAGGGGATATGGGGATATATGTATACATATAGCTGATTCAGTTTGTTTTACAGCAGAAACTAACACACCATTGTAAAGCAATTTTACTCCAATAAAGATGTTAAAAAAAAAAAAGTTAGGAAATGCCTAGTGTCTTAAATTGGGCTGCCATAACAAAATACCATACACTGAGTGGCTTAAATGACAGAAATATATTTCTCATAGTTCTGGAGCTGGGAAGTCCAAAATCAGGTGCCAGCATGGTTCTGTGAGGGCCCACTTCTGGTTTGCAAGTTGCCACCTTATCACTGTGTCCCCACATGGTGGAAAGAGAACTCTTCTTATGAGGGTACTAATCCAACCTTGGGTGCCCCACCCTCATGAGAGTAGAATGCCCCCTCTATCTAAACCTCCCAAAGGCCCCAGCTCCAAATACCATCACATTGGAGGTTAGGACTTAAACATATGACTTTTGGAGGGACACAAATATTCAGTCCATAACACCTAGCGAATTTCACTTTGATTGTGCTCATCATTTTCATTGTAACTTGAGAAAAAGAAGTTTGTTGCAGTGATCAATTTGAGACTTTAAGGACTAGATATATATGGGAAAAATCACTGAAAAGTGTCAGATGAGGAACAGAATGTTTAAGCAGGAAATCTCTACTTGTGATTTCCTCTCAGTTATAGAAAAAAAAAAAAAGGAAGTAGGAGGCTTGAGAGATTTTGAGACGTGGTTGAGATCTGGATGCTAATGTAGTTAGAAAGAATAGATCAGAATCCACTTAAATTCCAGTCAGTAGTCTTTACAGTGTAACACTACTCTCGTTCTTGCCAGTGATCAGCCATCCTCAGCCAGCAGTAAGGGATTTGATTTTTATTGGCCAATTTAGAAAATCATGACATTTCCATCTAGAAAACCTTGCAAAATTATTTTAAGAATTTTAAAGAAAAGCTGAGATAATGAACATCAGTGAGAATATTTAAAGATCATAATAAAGTGGGGTAAGAGAGAAACCTTCCTTGATGGAAGACACAATCCCATGAACAATAAGAGGAGCGAGAGAAATTCTCACTTTGGAATTCATCTGGTATGAATATTGGATGAATATGTTATTTTTAAAATTTATTTATTTATTCATTTATTTTTGGCTGTGTTGGGTCTTCGTTTCTGTGCGAGGGCCTTCTCTAGTTGCGGCAAGCGGGGGCAACACTTCATCGTGGTGCGCGGGCCTCTCACTGTCGCCGGCCTCTCGTGTGGAGCACAGGCTCCAGATGCGCAGGCTCAGTACTTGTGGCTCACGCACCCAGTTGCTCCACGGCATGTGGGATCTTCCCAGACCAGGGTTTGAACCCATGTCCCCTGCATTGGCAGGCAGATTCTCAACCACTGCGCCACCAGGGAAGCCCCGAATATGTTATTTTTTAAAATCATTTTGAGGTTGGGGAGTGATTTAATAGCATGCTAATACTTTTAAAATATCTGGTTGAATCTAGTAAAATTATCCATTTCATCAGGTTGTTTAAAATCCATTTCACCAAATTCACTGTCTTTTTTATTAAACCTTTTTGGGTGAACAAAAGAAAAGCCCATATAAGAAACAAAAGAAAAGGTTTGTGTAGGGTATGCTTGTATATATGCCATAGGACTCTGGAAGAATCTGCAAGAAAAGGTAACAAGAGCTGCCTCTAAGAAGGGGAGTAGAATCACTAGGGAGAAGTTTGGGAAGTCCTACATTTCAGCATATACTTTTTGCAGCTTTTGAATTTTGTACCATGTGCATAAATTACCGTTCAAAAGCTTTAAACAAAAAATTTATTTTTAAAATTTAAAACATAAACGCGTTTGAGTTTTTTAAAGTTAAATTTGGGGAACACAGTGAGCTGTCTTACTGCTGCTTGGAGTACAGTGTCCCGAAATACCTTGGCAAAATTTCTACAGTCATTTTGTCTGAGCAGCTCAGGAAGGAGGGCCGTGGCCTCCATGGTCACTGTACTGTTTTGCTTTTTTATTTACTGTAGCTGTGACAAGGTGGTGTGCAGAAGAGAAGCCTCCACCTTAGTCACTGGCAAAGTGCTGACTTGAGAAGTTTTGTTCTCCGTTATGTTTTTTCAATAAAAACTGGCTGCATGCTTCACTATCTTTTTTTTTTCTAAGTCCATACAAATGTCAAAATTGCATTCACATTTCCAGCTATAAAGTTAACATGACCAGCAAAAGGGAAACTGTCTGCTTCCAGGACTTGACTTTACTAGGGATTTTTCAAGCATGAAGCTTTTAATAAGCCCTCTGCATGCAGTATTTCATTTCCTTCAGACGAGACACTACCTCACGGCCTCCACATGCCCTCCCCTTGGCTCACAGCAGCTGCTCGCTGTGTGTAACCTGCCTAGGGGGTTGTCCAGCCTCCTCCCATGGAACCCGGCATGTTTCTAGAGAAGAGATACAGAAGTTAAAAAAAATTTTTTAAGTGGCATATGTAGCTACTTCTCTCTAAATTCACGAAGTTGCATTTTATGCAATTACGGAGAGTACTAGGGACCTGGGCAAAGGCCACCAGTGCTCTAGGGACTACAGGTATTTTGAAGAAGGCTTCTGGAGAGAATTTTGAAGCTTTGGGACTTGGCACTCCTGGAATATCAAATATTTTCTCTTTCTTGCTTTCCTCTTTTGGACCCCCAAAACAACAAATATTATTTTTTCTTCTTGGAACAAGTGTGGAATTTAGAGATGAACCTATAACCCTTTTGGACATCAGTTTTTTATTAAGTGTTGGGTGGAGTACGGTCAGCGTTTCCAGAGACAACTCGCCAAGAAAGGTGGTAAATCAGCATTTTTACAATCTACCATGAGGGTTTGAAGAGGCAAGATCTTAAATGACACTGCTGGGAATTACAGACTTTGCTATAATTGCACAGTGGGACACATCCATATGGGAGGGAACCTTTTATTTATTCCTCTAGTCATCTTTCCTCTGTTTGGATGGGCCGGAACTGGGCTGTGTGTGCTGCCTGCATTACATCCAGGACTGATGCTGTCAAATGCACCATCCATGGAGTGAGTTCAAAGGCTATCATTTATGCCCCTACTGATACTGCTTCTCACTGTTTGTTTGAAGGGGAAGTGGAGGATGAGAAGAAGAATTTGGAAGCCATGGAGTGTGTGGGCTTACCTGGGTGGGGAGCAGTGAAGAAAATGTAGAGATGGTAGACCTAATATGGGCACGTTTATGTGTGTTTTTGGCCTTTGCCAAAATGTCAGGGTTGGCATCCACTTGGTTGAGATATGATTTGGTTCTTTAAAATAAGCAGCAAAATAGAAAGTTTAGGACACAGAGAGCCTTAGCAGAGACCTCGTAACTATCCGAAGAGTTTCCTACTTCTCTTTAATGGTTTACCTCTGTGCTCACAAGATTCTTTCCTTTGGTACTGTTATTTTCTTTTTCTTTTTGATTGTCTAAGATATGGACTAACGACCTTCTTTTAAGGATTTTTGGCAGCAAACTCACATTTGCCTCAGAGTTAGGGTGAGTGAGAACAGAGGCTTTTCCATCTTATTTGCTTACACCCCTTTTGGGGTGGGGAGTGTGGAAGGTGGAGTTGATTGGCAGTGCTGTCAAAACATATTGACTCTTTTTAATGTGGCTTTCCTGAGCAACACTAAACAATAACAGAACCTCACTGTGAACAGAGAAACTTCTCTGGGGGAATTTGCAAGCATCATGTGTTCTGTTTATTGCAATAGTATGAAATTTATCTTTCTCAGAAAGGTACATGCAGATCTCCATGTGCCTTTACCTCAGTAAAAGAGATAACAGTTACAATTTACTAATCCCATTTGTTTCCCAAAAGAGGGGAAAAAATCACTAATTTTACAGCAAGTATCCCATATTTCATAGACTATAATGTCATTGACAGTAAGAACCACCGTTACTTTATAGATAGCTCAAGAAAGAAAAAATGCTATCAATTAAATTTACGTAACATTTTTCTCTCAGAGTTTTCATTTTCTTCTTATCGGAAGGGCTGTTTTAGAGTTATGTAGGCATAGATTATTATGATATAGAACTCTTGCACTTTCCTTAAAAAGGAAAACATAAGCAAATTAAATTGGTTGAGATATTCCTAAAACTTCTTCACATTTAGATGCTGTCTCTTCTAAAAACTTTTTCACACAAAGCAGTAGATATTGTGATTTTCCACATACTATTGTTACTGACCCAGGTTCTAGGACTCTTTAATCAATAGAAATTGAGAAGAGGCCACAAAAGGAATTCAGGCAAGGCTTTTCTGGGGCTCCTGCTGCAGCTCGAGAGAGCGAAAACAAGTAACAGGTTCCGTTGCTCGCTCCTGAAGACGGGGCGAACTGGTTCCTTAAATGGGGTGAGTGTAGGGGTGTGTCCATGGGTCAGGCTGGAGGGGTGGCTTAGGTGGTCTGCCCACCCCCTGGGGGGTGCTGTGTGCGGGGATCATGCGCAGTACCTTGCTTTTGCTCCAGACATCTCAGAAGTGGCAGTTGGGTTTTGGTTTTTGTGTATCTTGTTCATAATTTGCTCCAACTGCCCATGCACGCAGTTATTTTTAGTCCCTTACAGTTTCTTTGTATCTGTTGCTTGAGGAACGTGTGTCCAGGTGCAAGTGCTGCAGCAAAGGAGCCCAGTTCCCAGGACCCAGCCTGTCTCACTATTATCTTCCATGGTGTCAGGAGAGTTGGTGATGTCACATAGCTTTAAAACTGTCCTCATCTTTTCCATGAATTCCTTCGAAACCACTGACACCAACCTTATTACTTTGTATGTACCAACACACTATGACAACCATATCCTGACTCTTCCTGTCCAACAGGGATTAGGAGATACCTCACCATTTCATAGATGTAAAACATGCAGAAAAAAATCCGTCTTTTAGAACTGACACCTAGCCCTATAAACTGGAATTTGTCAGAGGTCTTTCAAGACCTATGACACTTTGGGATGGACATGTAATCATCTTTTACAATTATATACCATGATACCCCAGTCCAGTTGTAGGATTCATTCATTTATTCATCCATCCATCCATCCATCTAGGCAGCCAGTCATACAATATATTTATTGAAGGCCCAAGCATAATGCTTGATACTGACAATACAATGATAGTTAATATGAAACTTGCAACAAAATTGAAAAATAGTTAAACCCAATAGTCACAATATGATACTGTTGATGAAACAATAGAGATATATAGTAGGTACTTGTTACAAGGAAATGAACAAGCAAACATCTTTGCTTGGAAGGCTGAACAGACCTAGACCTGCTGCTGAGATGGAGCAGGGACATTCCTGGTCCTGAAAACAGCTGGCCTTCCTTCCAAGCAAGGCTTACATACTTCTTAGCCATACTACACCCAAGCAGAGAGCCTTGTCAAGTGAAAACCATTGCCGTCCATCTCTGACTGGTGCTGTTAGGTTGTTTACAGTGTAAAAGCCTATCACTTTTGTGGGCCTCTCAGGATTGGAGAGCTGTAGCCTTAGACAGGAAGCATGCTGTAACTTCAGTAGCACACAAGTAGACATTGGAGAGGAAGCTGGAAAAGTGTGGGCTAGAGCCAACAGGGCTAACCCAGGTGTGCAGCTGGCCCCAAAGAAGCTAACCCATGGTACACATGACACTTAAACCAAGGCTGTCCTGAACTTGGGGCTGTCACTCAAGGGATGATCCTAACATTTCCTTGCAGACACACTGTTACAACTAGCCAGCTGGCAGCATTGTTTTTGCAGTGAGATCCAGTCAACTACAGTGGAAAAATAGGTCCTTCCATTGAGCCAGGGGAGGAATCATACTGCAGGTATAGAGGTTTCAACCTGGGAAAACTGGAACACACTTAAGGGATCAGGGGCAGAAGCCAGTCTTGGGAAATCTTAGGAAGACTTAGAGAGAAATGTTGTTCAATGGGCCCCTGAACTCAAAAGCTCACCCCAGGCACACAGACTTCATGCTGCAAGACTAATTCTACACTCCTTCTTCTGCATCCTACCTCTTCCTTCAGGGAATGGGAGACTTCTAAGAGACCCCCAGGCCTGATCAGGATTGGCCCAGAGAATTCCTTGGATAAACCAACAGGGACAAGGCTTTTATCACTCAGAGCTAGTGGGGAATGACACTCACATTTTTCAGAGGGAATTGAGATTTCTAGATGATTAACTGCCAACACTTATCCAGCCGGGCGGTAGTGAAGGTGACAGCCTTTGGCTTGAACCCAAGCTTTCTGGTTCCAAATTCCATAAGGGGCACTTTGATACCTGATAGGAAGGGAGACTCCTTCTCCCTTGGACTTAGCCTCTGCCCAAAGGAAAACAATTTCTGCCCAATCTTCTTTTCCCCAGTCAGAGGACTACAGAAGGAAATGTTAGTGGCTGCAACTGGATTTCCTTACCAGACAGAAGGATTTTCTGTTTTTGTCCGAGCCTGGCTTTCATTTGGTCAGAGTTCACTAATGGGTGAGGTCATTGCATTGAGATCAGCTGAGCATCTTCTGCTTCTGATAGCAGTTTTCTCAGGACAGGCCTCTTGCTCACACTTTTACTTCCTGCATTCTTGCCTTGGGCTTTCTTTTCTCAAATAGGAGGGCCACATGGGCAGAGCTCTCAACCTACCTCACAGAGGCAGGCTCCACCAGAGCCCTTTCTCCCCGTAGGAGGAAGCCAAGGCCTCTTTCCTTTGGTCTCTTTCATCTCACATAACATCTTCCTATCAGTTCGATAGCCCAGATAGTGGAGTCTGGGTAGCCTAGGCAGCTAAACAGTAGGCATTGGTGATAACTACATGATTTTTTTTTTTTTTAACTTCTTTCTTGTTTCCTTGTTGCTGGCACTGGTGAGTGTGTTTTGAATTGGCTTTCCAGTGGGGTGGAGGTTCCTGGGTGTTTATAACAGGCTGAGACTTATTTAAACCTCTTGACCTTAGCCATGCTACAAAACCTTTTCTAGAGGAGCCCTGATTAGTGAGTATTTTCTAAGGTATTTGACCATTTTACCTTCTGTGTTCTGTGTTTAATACATTTAGCACAAAACCTGGAGGATAGAAGTGAGAAATAGGATTTGAGCCCTAAAACCCACATTCAACCTTGAACCCATAACAACAGCATTGTCCATGGTCAAAGATAGGTATTTAGTCAGTGATAGGTGCTCAGTAAATGTTTGATTTTATAGAGAAATTCAGGTGCCTGTGTATCATTAGTGTGCTTCTTCATCCCACAGCCCAATAATTTTCACGTTTTCTAATCAATTAGTCCAAGGACCTTTTCCACCTTGTCCTAGCAACTAAGAGTTGCCATTTAGCATATGCTAAATCAGTTTCCATGTGAGGCAGCGACATTTCTAAATCAAGCCATAGACTGTTATGAGTTAGTTTCATTCACTAGAATCCAAGACAAACAGTGCATCTTATGCCTTTTGACAGCAGTTGTTTGTTTGGAAGAATGTTTTCTAGGGTGATGTGGCATGAAAATAAAATCACTACAATCAGAAAGTTTTGCACACTAAAGAGGAGCAGACAATGCACAGTTGGAAGGAGGCAATGAGTCACACTGTAGTTTGGAGAACAATTCCTAAAACCCACTTGTGAAATGCCAACTCAAGAGACATTCAGCTAAAGGATAACAGTTTCAGCTGATCAGAATTTTTGGCACGATGTGAAATTATTTTCTATGATTAGTGCTTCCTACATGAAAGAAGTATCCTTTACATTCAAAATTATATTTAAAAAAGCATTTTTAAAAAGAAAAATAAACAGAAATATTTCTTTCTTTAGCAGTGTCTTCCTAAGAGTGACATAATGTTTCTTTAATTTAAAATAATACCTTAAGTTAAAGTTTTGGCACTAGAAAGAAAGATTTCGGCAAAGTCGCTTAACTAAATTTATGTTTCTTAAGAACTGTGGATAGTTGAAGTCTACCAAGAAATCACTATTGGTTTTTGTCAAGGTGATAACCAACAACTGATTCAACTCGACTTTGTCCTTTTGACCTGTTGTGTGATGTTTTATAAATACAAAGTTAAGAGAAAAGAGGTCAGGCCTATGAAATGGCCTCTGAATATATAACTGCTTAATCTACTGGGTGGTTTTGGATAAGCGAATTAAATTTGCTAGACCTTAGTTTCCTTATTTGTAAAATTAAGGCAGTGGGTTAGAAGACCCTGTTGGAGTTCTCTCTTTGTTTTATTCCTCTTTCCTTACCTTCCTTTCACCACTTATTTTACTTGGGAAAAGAAGTCTATATTTTATAGTACTGCCAACCATTTCCAACTATTGTATTTCTTCCTTTTACTCAGACATTTATTTCCATCCGTCTTATTTTATGGGCTTCTATTTGTAGTAACAAAGAGATGTAGACCAAATGCTTGATGTGTATGAAATAACTTCAGCTGGAGCCTTACTCCTCTCTAACATGCTGTGTGACTTTTAACAAGGAATCTGTGCTTTAACATTATGTAAGGGCTGATAAAATGACATTTGTACAACACTGTGGAGTGGAAAAAAAGGAACTATGTACTATGGAAAATCCTGTGATTTTTATCAGACGATGTTGTGCCAACAAGAAAACAATACAAAACTAAGTTCTCAGACTGTTTGGCTGGGTTTGCCTGTCTGAACATACATTCTTTGAAATATCATTTCCAGGTTTATAGCTACTGCAGAAAAGCCTTCTAAACAAGATGTAGTTCTAGTTTGCACATTGTGGTAGCCATCTTCTACAGGGTCCCCCAATGATCCTCGCCTCCTCTGTTAAATAGGGTTGACTACTTATAACTAATAGACTATTGTGTAAATGATGGCATGTGACTTCTGAGGGTAGATAGTGAAAGACATATGGCTTCCACCTTGTGCTCTTTGGAATTATTTTCTTGGGAGGAAGTCAGCCACTGTGTCCTGAAAACATTTCAGCAACTTTTTATAAAATTACACGTGGTGAGGAATTGTTGCCTCCTGCCAACAGACAGCACCAACTTGCCAGTGACTGAATGAGCCATCATGGAATCAGATCCTCCAATTCCAGTCCATCATTCAGATGGTTGCTGTTCCAATCATCATGTTTACAGCAGCTGTGAGAGGCCCTGATCCAGAACCGCCCAGCACCCAGCGCTCAGCTAAGCCACTCTGGAATTCCCAAACCACAGGAACTGTGTGAACTAAATGTTTAGAGTTGTTTAAAGCTGCCACTTTTTGAGGGTAATTTGTTACACAGCGATAGATAACTAATACACAAGTCAAAAGAAAAATGTAACGGCCACTTACTCATGTGTAGGAAAGAAAATAATGTTCTTTATTTTTCTATAACAATGTAATCTCTATTTTAAACGTCATTATATCTGATTATAGGAAAAATAACCTTAATCCATTCTGGGATAATTTAGTAACTTCAGATCTTAACACAGGTAATTCAGGATTTTTCCTCACTTTCCCATCACCTAGGAGTGGCACCTATGATCAGAGGACAGTGGCTTACCTGGTGTATGGATGTCTTATCCCTCGTCTTTGCAATATGTCCTCAGTGGCATCCACTAGAATATTAATGGAATAATAGGTGACTATAGATGTATTATATAGGTGTATTAGAAAGGTGGACTTTTCAGGATTCTTTCTAGGTCGAATGCTTTTTACTGTTTTATCTCTGATATTTATCTCTGATATTCATTAAAACCCAAAGGAATTGTACAGGACACAGAACAAACCAATAAAGTCTCACTAAAAATTCTATGGCTTATTGTGGAGGTAGAAGGCCAATGTTAATTTAAATGTGTGGACTCCTTTGAAAGTCCTTTCCTTTGCTATGTGTCATGAACCATCCATGAAGTTTTAATACCTGAAAGCTCTCCTGGAAGGGCAGAAAGTAAAAGAAGCTACTTCAACATTGCTTGATACTTTAAAGTGACTGATCATTTGGGGAGCTTTATGCTGGATGCCTTAAGCTGTCTTCAATATTTTAAGACAATTTTGCTTTTTTTAACCTGCAAGTCTTTGGAATAACTGTCACGGCTCTCTCCTTTGGTCAGGTAGAAGTGAGTATGTTGAATAAATGACTAATAAAACATATCAGTGACAGAAATGCTGATTATTAGCATTCAGGGCCAGAGTTGCCATATAGTGAATCACATACTTAGATAGTTACAGTGCAAGTCTTAAAAATAAACTACCTATGACAGTTGATCAGGACAAGTTCTGCAAGATGGCATGTCCCATCACATGGTATACCTCAGAAATGAACAAAATCGACCCTTACATTACCTCTCATTTGAAGTCTTTCCCTTTGTTTCTTAGCCTTTGTTTCACTACTAGAATTTAAATGACTTTCATCATGTTCTACATTCAGTGATATCTCCAGGTTTAGGCCATTTCATCAAAGTAACAGCCTAAGACATGTTCCTGCCACGCAGCTCTCCTTCTATTTTTATCATGGCAAAAGTAATCCACTTGTTAGCCTCTATAATTCTCAGAGAAGCTGAAGGATAAAAATAAGGCATTGAGAGGACACTAATATGAGAAATTCTCTCCTTTTTGGAGGTAAAATTTCATGGCCCATATGTTCTTTTGATTTTTCTTGCCATTTCTTAATTTCAGGGTCATTGTTACTTGTAAAATAGCCTGAGTCCTTAGACTGTATTACCATGCCATCAGTAGATGTGTATTTATTTTTCTGCCTTACATATTTTATTTGTTTTTTAGTTGCTTATCTATTCTGAAGTTGCTTTATCATTTTATGGTGTTGATTTTTGATTCATTGCATGTCTTTTGGTATATGAAAGCAAGTCACAAAGGAATATCATAACATAGTACAAAAACTGATAACAGAACAATAATATGAAGTCCTGAAATAATGATTAAATCAAAGAAAGATGAAGAAAGACTAGTGTGATAGTAAGCACTATAGCCAAGTTCTTAAAAATGTGATGATTTCTGTTGTAATTCAGATATAAAATCAATTTGAGAAACAAATATAAATTCTGATGTTTGAGGCAAGGTGAAAGGCAAGGTATATAAGGAGGACAGTGAGTGTCATTATTATAGTAACAAGTGACACACTGAATTGAGGGAACAGTCAATTACTTTGTCCCTTTGAATTTCCACTGCAGCATTAGGGACTCTCAGTGAAATGTATTCTTGGAGAGACAGGCTCTTCTGTTTAAGGTCAGGAAATTCTACTCTGTGAACAAAGACATCCCATTCCCCCAAATTATTTTTGCCATTGTATTTCAGAAACTTAGATATTATCCTGCTTTGAAAATATTTTTATTCTCTATTGGCCATATAAATATTATTTAGAGATCTGTGGACTTGCTGTGTTACAGTGTCTATGATGGACTCTGTAATCACTTTCCTTTATGTTCTAAACCATAGTCTTAAATGGGCATTTTTCTAATATAGAAAGACACTCTGTCAACTCCTCTACTTTCATCATCAATATCAAAAGTATCTGCTGAGTGGCTGTTAAGTATTTGTCACCATACAGATGCTGCAGTTAACCAACAATACACTCTAACTGTAAAACACAGCCTGGTACATTGTTTATAACCATATTACTTTTTCTGTGAACATAGAAGTAAAAGCCTAAACAAAATACTATCAATCCAAAATCAGCAGCATATAAAGAAGCTATTATATCACAGATATAACTGAGTTTATCTCAGGAATGCCAAGAGTGGTTTCACATTAGAAAAACTGTGAATGTAATTCATCATATTAATGAATTAAAGAAAAAAAAAAGCTATATACCAATTCCATTTAAGCAGAAAAATCATTTGATAAAATACAACACCTATTCAATTTAAAGATAACTTAGTAATCTAGGAATAGAAGAAAACATTTTTATCTTGATAAATATTATTTTAAAATACCTAGAGAAAATTTCATTCTAAATGGAGAAATACTGAAAGTACTGTCTTTAAAATTAAGATCAAGATAAGGACACTCACTTTACTGCATACATTCAACATTTATTGAAGACCCTTGTCAGTTCCATAAGACAAGAAGAAAAAAAACTAAAGGCATGAAGATTACCAAGAGAGTAATAAAATGTTCTTTACTTGAAGATTGTTAATTTATGTTATTTATTAGAATAAATAAGAGAATAAAGCAAAATGAGCATATATAAGATCAATATACAAACATTAATTGCATTTTTAAATACTAGCTAAACTTTGTTGTTTTTAAAACTGCATGACATTTAAAATAGCAATAAAAAATACAAGATTCTTGGAAATCTAACAAAAATTATGCAGAACCTCTTTGGAGATATTATAAAACTTTATGGAGAAACATTAAAGAATACTTAAATTGTGAAATTTATCAGGTATACAGATTGGAAGATCCAATATCATAAAGATTTTAATCCTTCCCAATATTATCTATAGATTCAATGCATTCTAGTAAAAAATAAACAAAAAAACAACTGCAATAGAATTTTTAGAGACACTTGAAATAATGTATATCCATAATGTATATCAAAGAACAAAAAGCTAAGAATAGACAATGGGGTAGTATGATTTGCCCCACCCACATCAATATTTATTATAAAGCTTTACTAATTGTGACAGTGTGGTATTGGTACGGCCTCTGTTACAAACAGAAGAAAAAGCCTAGAAACAGATACACACATTTATCAATACATGATATATTACAGAGTTACTATTTGATAATGTTGCTGAGACCATTATCTATGTGGGAAAAAAATAGAGTTGTGTCCCTAGCTCATGCCATCTACAAAGATTAAAGGCTTATACGTAAAAGGCAAAACTTTAGAGCATTTAGAAGAAATGATAGAAGAATATCTTTTTGATAGTGGAATAAGGAAAAAGTTTCTTAAATAAAAAAGCACTAAACATCAAAGAAGAGATTAATAAGTTTGCCTATATTAAAATTAAAAACTTCTGTCTTTTAAGCAGTACAATAAAAAAAGTGAAAAAAATAACCACCCCTCCAAAAAAAAAAAGGTGAGAAGATATTTGCAATGAATATAACAAGTATATAAGGAAGATCTATGCATTTAAAAAAAAGGAAAAAGGAAAACAGCTGAATAGATAAATGGATAAATGACATGAATAGGTATTTCTTAGAAGAAGAAGCCTGAATGGCCAACAAACATTTGAGAAGTTGTCCAGCCTCATTAGCAACTAGGAAAATGTGAGCTGAGACCCCAGTCAAGTATTATTTTCCACCTATTAACTTTCAGAAAGAAGTCTGAAATACCAAGTGTTGGCAAGAATATGGATAAACATACACTTTATATACTGCTGGTGGGAATGCAAATTAGCAAGAACTCTTTCCAAAACAATTTGTCATTATCTTATAAAATAAATGTTTACATGACCTGCAACCCAGCAATTCCACTCCTAGGTATATCCCCTCAGAGAAACTCTCTTCCATGTGTGCTCTGTGATAGAAATAAAAGTGTTCATTGCAGCACGTTCTGTAAAAGGATAAATTGGAACCATCCCAAGTGCCTGTTTATAAGACAGTGGAATTAGGTCATATTCATACAATGGAATGTTATGCAACAAGATGGATGAATCTTAAAAACCTAATAGTGAAAAAACAGGTTTTGGAATGATACATATGTGTGTGTGTATATATATATATATATGGCTACTATGAACATTGGGGTGCAAGTATCTTTCCAAATTAGTGTTTTTTACCTAGGAGTGGAATTGCTGGGTCATATGGCAGTTATATTTTCAGTTCTTTCAGAAACCTCCATACTGTTTTCCATAGTGGTTGCACCAATTTACATTCCTACCTACAGTGTACAAGGGTTCCCTTTTCTCCATGTCCTCCCCAACATTTGTTATTTGTGTTCTTTTTGATGATGGTCATTCTGACAGGTGTCAGGTGATATCTCATTGTGGTTTTGATTTGCATTTCCCTGATAATTGGTGATGTTGAGCACCTTTTCATGTGCTTGTTGCATCTGCATTTCCTCTTTGGAAAAATGTCTCTTCAGGTCTTCTACCCAGTTTTTAATCAGATTGTTTGTTTTTGTGATGTTGAGTTGTATGAGCTCTTTATATATGTTGGATATTAACCCCATATTGGTCATATCATTTGCAAATATTTTCTTCCATTCAGTAGGTTGTCTTTTCATTTTGTCAATGGTTTCCTTTGCTGTGCAAGCTTTTAAGTTTAATTAGCTCCCATTTGTTTATTTTTGCTTTTATTTCCTTTGTTTTAGGAGATGGATCCAAAAAAATACTCCTATGACACATGGGTGACCTGAAGGAGCGAGGTATGTGACCATATTGGCAGGGATCCTTCTAGACAAAGGTTGGTCAAGGGCAGAGTACAAGGGTTGATCACAAGTGTTGGCCTGAGCGACAGAATGAATGGAGGTAACATTTAATGAGATGAAGACAGGTTTGGCTGGATGTGTGGGACAGGGGTGTACGGGAAATTAAGAGTTTGGTTTTAGATGTGTTTAGTTTGAAATGCCCTTTAAGCCTCCAAACTGAAGGGTTGAGTAAACAATTGGGTAGATGAGTCTAGAAGCCAGAGTGCAGGTTGAGTTATATGGGATTGCAGGTCAAAGCACATGTGCAGTTACATTGAAAATAGGTATAAGGCCAAATTTATAGCCACTTAAATGTAATACAGGTTAAAATAATAAATATTCCTCACTAACAAATAATCGACTGATTTTGAAATATAAAATAAATTGCAAGAACAGTTTTCTTCCTAAGCAATTTGCTCTTGCAATTCGTGTACAAGAAGAAAAGCTTCTGGTTCAGAGCTGTGGTCTGTCGCCTTTCTGCTGGTCATTTGAAACAGCAAAGCAGGGGCTTGTCAATGAGGCTCGACTGAGCAGAGGCGAGATCCTTTGTCTTATTGAGTCTGGTGCTTGCTGGCCTGGCTGTGTACAGCGTCCTGCTGTACCCAGCGTTTTTGAGGCATGAAGGCCATGCAGGTTGAAGAGCCACAGCATCGTTGGAGCCAGTGCTTTGACAAGCAGGTTTGCTCCTGCAGTGGGTTTTCAATGGAGCCAGCATAACAAGGAGGAAATTCTGCCAATTAGTGAATGACAATGGGCTAACAGGGCAAACCATGCCAAGACTCAGCAGCAGTTGTACCTAGAGACCAGAGCACTCCATTCCCTCTTTCCCTTTGCCTCATGTTCCTCAAATAACAGTGTTTCATGTTGATGTTAAGTCCCCAGCAGCTCTCCCACAGCCTCAGCAAGGCCTTCCTCCTTCCCCCGTCCCTCAGGTTTAGCTATAACACTAGGGTTGGGGGATCAGTGGAATTTCAGTTAGGCTCAGCATTGTGATCTCTTGCCCAAATTTGCCCCAAACAGCAGCCAAAACTTGAGATCTTGGGAACACCCAAGCAATGTGACACACTTACTTCAGAATATGGGATATTCTCGTTCTTCCTATCTAGAAAGTGAGCATCATTTCTACATGCCTCTTAAAGATGCAATGATATATGCCTCAAACATCTGTCATCACAAGATGTTTAAATATAGGAGATAAATGATAAGTAGGCATTACTCGTTTGGAATCAGGAAGCTGTGCATTATGTCCAGTGTACAGAATTTATAAATAAAACTCAGGTGTAAACTGAGGTTTCCATGACCCTTGAAGATCTCAAAGTTGACTCAAACTCAAATCCCCCAATTCCATGGCCAGTGACAGTCCAAAGTCGTCTTCATGATTTCCGTTAGTCCTAAAAGCTGAAACTCTTCCTGGTCCCCTCTATCCCTTATGTCTGTGCCCACCTGTGCTATCTCTCTCTTCTCCCATATCCACCCATACTCCAAACTAAAACCTTTCACAGATTTTCACAAAAAAAGACTCACTCCTGCGAAGCATCTAGTGGGTTTGGTAGCTTTCCTAGAAATTTGAAAGGGAACGGGGAGGGGGCCCATCGTGCACTATATGGCTTTGGTCATCTCAACAGCTTTATTCCTCCTCTCTTTACCTTCTTCACCTCCAAGGCCAAATGCAGTCTTTGCTGTGTTCATAGCAAGTTCTGGTTCTAACAGAAAGTATGGCCTCTCTGGACTATCAGAACCTCAGTTTACACAGTCATAAATATAACATGCCTATCTTGTACTGACTCTGAGTCCCACTGAACTCTCACACATGACAGGTCCACCAGAGTTCTATATTGATATGTATTATAATCATCAAATGCAAATGGAGCCCCAAGGAACATAGACATACATGTTGCACAGATCTCCTCTGTTCACACATGCTCCCTTGTCTCATTGGACTTTACTTACAAAGCACGAGTTCAAAGATGACAAGTTATATAAGACAATCAAGATGGCAACAGCAGTGCATTAAATCAAGTGTGTGAAACCCTTCTGAGCATGGTGTCTTGTGTGACTGCATAAATTGCATGCCCTCAAAGCAGACCCTGGAAGAGGATCTTCCAGTCCAAGTCAAACCTTCAAATTTCTGCAGCCCTGGCTGATATCTAACAGAACGGTATGAGATACCAAACCAGAAATACTCAACTAAGCTTCCCCTAAATATCTGACCCATAAGAACTATGAGAGAGAATAAATATTTGTTATGCAGATAACTGATATATGAGTCTCAGTAAAATGCATACTCATTGATTCTAATTCAGGGTCAGGTTGTAGCCCAGGAATACACATTTTAATCCTAATCCCAAATGTCAGGGAAGTACAAATCAAAACCATAGTTAGCTACCACTTCACACCCACTAAGCTGGCTGTATTAAAAAAAACCCAATAATAACAAGTGTTGGCAAGGATGTGTAGGAATTAGAATCTTCACATACTGCTGGTGGGAATGGAAAATGGTGCAGCCACTTTGGAAACAGTCTGGAAGTCCCTCAAGGGTTAACAGAGTTACCAGATGAGCCAGCGATTCCATTCCTAGATATGTACCCAATAGAATTGAAAACACATGTCTATAAAAAATATTGTACACAAATGTTTATGGCAGCATTACTCATAATAGTCCCAAAGTGGATACAACCCAAATGTCTGTCAACTGATAAATGGATTTTTTAAAAATATGGACTAGGGTTCAGTAGTAAAAAGAAATGCAGTACTGATACATGCTACAACAAAGATAAACTTTGAAAACATTATGATAAGTGAAAGAACTCAGTCACAAAAGACCATGTATTTTATGATTCCATTTATATAAAACACCCCCAAATCAGCAAATCCATAGAGACAGAAAATAGATTAGTTGTTGCCTGGAGCTGAGGAGGTTGGAGGGAAATGGAGAGTGACTCCTAATGGGTGTGGGGTTTAATTGGGGAATGCCGAAAATCTCCTAAAATTGATGGTGTTGATGGTTGTGTAACTCTGTGAATATGGTAAGAATCATTGAATTGCACACTTTAAGCAGGTGAAATGTATGGTATATGAATTGCTTCTTGATAAAGCTATTATATAAAATAATAATCCCCAGATGACTCTAATGCCAGTGGTCCAGTTTTTACACTAGACTGGTCCAATGCCAGTCTAGTCTTTTAAAGTTGATATTCATTTAAAATAAAAAGAAAAACTATAATAATTCTAATTCACTTTCTTATGTTCACCACTTAAACCTTTCTAAAGAGAAACTATGACACTAGACAAGTGAAGCAAAACTTGGGGTAAGACAGATCTTTAACTTCAGTCTGAAATGACTTTTAAACTATCCAGCTGTCTTGGCAAAGAACAAAAAGAATGACAGTAGCTGTAAGGATTGAAATGAACTCTTGAGAAGAGAACAAGTGTGTCAGTAAGAGAAAAAAACATTCATAGTTCCTCTTTAGAGGCTGTGAAGAGGAGCTTTAATTTCTCCACGAAGTGGCTTCTTTGCTTGTTCTCAAGACACCCTGTCTTGGCCTGGCCACCATGAGTGTCATTCATTTTGCTTTTTCTCTGAGATTACTTACAGTCTCTTCTCTTAGCTGGGATGGGTTGACAAGAAACAGGATGCACCTTATAATTTCAGTGAAAGCAGTTTTTATTCTAATTTGGTGTCTGTCGATGCCTAGCATTTTGCCTTTTCTCTGTAGAGTTTGCAGACACAGTAATTATTTAATTGCTCAAGCTCTGTTTGTCATAGGCAGGGTTTGAGCTCTACTGAAGCCAGGGATGAACCTACGGAGAGGAAGGGAAGAGGCTCTCTGTGCTGAAGCGCTTCCCTCTGGAGGTGCGCACAATCCTCCCTTTCTCTTACAAAATGGGGATGGTCAAAAATTGCCCAGTTTCCACTCTCAATTCCTTAACCGTAAGATCTGAACTCTTAAATTGTGATCTTTTTTTGTGTGTGTGGTACGCGGGCCTCTCACTGTTGTGGCCTCTCCCGTTGCGGAGCACAGGCTCCAGACGCGCAGGCTCAGCAGCCATGGCTCACGGGTCCAGCCGCTCCGTGGCATGTGGGATCTCCCCAGACCGGGGCACGAACCCATGTCCCCTGCATCGGCAGGTGGACTCTCAACCACTGTGCCACCAGGGAACCCCTTAACTTGTGATCTTTAAAAAAATTTTGACCTCTATACAATGTGTAGAAACACTTGACTATATATATATTTCTCATGTAACTCATAAATTGAGAATGGAATCATTTGTTGGAAATTCAAAGATCCCTTTTTAAACATCTAAGGTGACCAATATCATTTGAAAGACTATGAAGGAGAGTTGTAACTAGGGAGAAAAGCATCTTCTCACGATTGTGCTGGTTATGTCAAAGATTTGCTATGGATTTTCTGAATTTATAATATATGCCACTGTATTCATGATTGAAATTTCATCTGAAGAAAAAACAGGAAAAAAAAGTTTGATTTCAGCCCTGACCACTTCCCAGGACGGGACTGTGCATTATTTATGTTAGCACTAAGCCCAGATTGCAGCACACTGTCTGGAACAGAGCTGGTGCTCAGTAAATGTTGGAGTTTACAGAATTACCTTGAGAGCTTCCCTGCTTCCCTTTGGGCACCTCCCTCTTGCTTCCATCCTTCCCAAATCATGATTCTCCAAGTGCTGCAAGTGTTGCCTTGTATGGTCTTGTCTCTAACATAATCCCCTCCATGGCTAGACGCCTTATAACAGGGCCTCATCTCATTTCATTGAGTGCTGTGTGCTATGAATTACAAGGCAGCAAGATCATTTTTTAGGAATGTCTAGAGCTTACCAATTTTTCAAACTCTTTTGCTGGGAGAGGGGGCATATCCATCCCCAAAGAGTTCTGTTAGATCAGTTCCATTTAGCTGTAGAGCCATTAATTTGAGGAAAATTCTTGGGTCCTTCCCAATTCTGCTTTAGGAAGCAAACTCTAGATCTCATGAGAGAGCCTAGTGGGTCGAGGAAGGGAGGAATAGTGGGGCTACAGAAAGTAAAGAGACCCAACAAGCAGCACAAAACTCCCTGGAACATACCCTGTTAATTGATAAGATCTGCTGATTTAGCCAAGAGCAATGCAGAGGACTCTGGGGCTCCACATAGCCCAATATGGTGGACCTCCCAATCAATCTATTAATTTCAGGTGCCTATAAGCCTGCAGGATAAATTTTCTTCTTAAAGACCCTTTGTCCCTCATGAGGAGGATTCCACAAATGGGATTGTTATCGTTGAAAATTTACAAAGGTAATGGAGAGCAAGCAACAGTCAGAGGCTGAAATAGAATTTGTCAGCTGCCACCTTTTCTCTCTGCATCAGTTTATAAATGAGACCCTCATTAGTCCTCATCAAATGGGAGAGGCCTGGAGAGTGGCTGATTTTCTGGGGGCCTCCTAAATCTCTACCAATGGAAAAATAAATCACCACTTCCTTAGTAGGAGAATCAAGTGGACTGATTGGAATTTTTAAAGTCATTTGCTTTTTTTTTTCTTTTCAGGAAAACACAGGGCAATTTTGCCACTTAATTCTAGAGGCATTATATTTAAATGAACAAGAAGGAATTAGCAGAGTTTAAAAGAAAAAGAGCAGCTTTGGTTTTAAAAACTTTCAAAGCAAGCAAAAACCACAACAAAGCATGTTTTTAGCACCATGGAAACATAGGTTCCTAGAGGTAAAAGATAGTCCCGTCTTTGTACAGATTTCCATGTCATGCTTTGTACTGCATGGGGCTGGCTTCAATGTATTCTTTGTTTCTTTTCTTAGAAGCCCTGTCTCTAGTCTTTCACCTAGAGACTGGAAGAATTTACCTGATGTTGACTGAGGGAGCAATTCTTAGGAAACAGAATTGGAAATTTTAGACACAAAATGAATCTTTAGGGACCAAACTTCCCTTCCTGAAGCTCAGTCTCCTCATCTGTGAGATAAAAGAGTCTGACAGTATCTGTATCTTTAGGTTACCTTTATATTCTAAGTCTAATAATGATGACAGTACTACACCTATTAGTTTAACTTTCCCAGTTCACCCTTGACTTCCATTTTATTCTTCTGTTGGAGTACATTTTAAAGAATGAGGACTTTGAGGTCAGTAAACATATGTTTAAATCCTCATGTGGCTCTTTGCTAGCTGGGTGACCACTGACCAGTTATTTAATCTTTCTGAGATTCAAATTGCCTCTTCTGCAAAATAGCAATACTAATATTGTGGTGATGATTGAACAAAATAAGCTATATACAGTCATCTTGTAATATCCACAAGGGATTTGTTCCAGACCTGCCTCGAATACCAAAATCCATGATGTTCAATTACTGTATTTGTGATTCTGCATCCATGGATTCAACCAACCTCTAATTGTGTAGTTATGTAGTACTTATTGAAAAAAATCTGTATATAAGTGGACCCGAGTAGTTCAAACTCGTTTTTTGAGTCACCTGTACTGTGTTATGAACTGAATTCAACCTAAAATTCATATGTTAAAGTCCCAACCCCCAGTACCTCAGAGTGTAACCACGTTTGGAGATAAGGTATTAAAAAAGGTGATTGGGGCTTCCCTGGTGGCGCAGTGGTTGAGAGTCCGCCTGCCGATGCAGGGGACACGGGTTTGTGCCCCGGTCCGGGAAGATCCCACATGCCGCGGAGCAGCTGGGCCCGTGAGCCATGACCGCTGAGCCTGCGCGTCTGGAGCCTGTTCTCCGCGGCGGGAGAGGCCACAACAGTGAGAGGCCCGCGTACCACACACACACACACAAAAAAGAGGTGATTAAGTTCAAATGGGACCCTTATGGTGGGACCTTAATCCAATATGACTAGTGTCCTTATAAGAAGAGGAAGATACACCAAGGATACTTGCACAGAAAAAGGGCCATGAGGACACAGAAAGAAGACACCATGTATAAACGAAGGAGAGAGGCCCCAGAAGAAGCCAGATCTGTTAACACCTTGATCTTGGACTTCAAACTTTCAGAACTGTAAGAAAATAAGTTTCTGTTGTCAAAGTCACCTAGTCTATGCTATTCTGTTATGGCAGCCATAGTAAACTAATACAACTTTTACAGTAACTGTACCACAGTCCACTTTTAAATAAATAGTAACATTATTGCCATTTGACAAACATTGGTTGAGTGCCTACACTGTGCCGGGCCTACTAAGAGTAGGGGGCTGGAGGGGTAATGAAAAACGCAGCCAGACTCTTTCTAAAGAAGCTCATAGTCTATAGAAAGTCAATATATTAGCAATTAATACATTATAATGTGATTAATACTGTAATGAAAGCATGTTCTTTACTTGTTTTTCAATTTTCCTCCTTTATTATATAACCTAAATGGTTATCCTTAATTTTATTAGAACATCCAACCAATCCTAATTACTTTTTTCTCATCTCTTCTTTTCCTATTCAGCTCTACCTGTGCCTGAAGGAATTTTCTTCTTTCTACTTGGGACCACCTGAATTCCCTATTCCTTACCTCCATTATGCCAATCCTTTATTTGTAATTTTTAGACCCATCACTAACTCAGTTACTGGTTTCTTGGAGTCATCTGTCCAGTCAATTCCAGTTGTTCTGAATAGCATCTGTACCTTTCAGTGTGATATAGCTAAGTGATAGCTTTCCTGGCTCCTCAGTTGCATTAGGTTTCCATGACAACACAAGCTTCCATTGATAGTTTTAACTTCTTTAGCTCTGAATTCAGAGTTGTCCCCCGCCTTCCCCATTACTGTACTTCAATGCAGTATTTTACTGTGGGTTGCTCTGTAATTTTCTCCGTATGGTTCTAAGCCCAAGGTGTTTTGAATGTGCAGGTGAGATTCTTTATAGACACAAAATTAATTTTATCTAGTATGGGTCATTTAGATTCCTGACAACTGTTGACAAATGTGCAGGAATATGCCGACTGGAATTACCCACTCTCCAGATTTTGCACACTCACACAGTCACATTCATATTCAAGGATAATTGATGGGTGTGTCACAATATTCATTAAAATTATGACCCATCTTGTCACTTAGGAAGGGTCTGTCACATATCTATGAACAAACCTCTATTTTCAGCACTTTATGACTTTTCTATAAAAGAATTATTGTGGAATGAGAAGCCCAGAATGTCTCTCAGCTCAGAAACATTTTTTTTCCCACTCTTTCTAAACTGTAGTATCAATTTCTCATTATTTCTCCTTCTGGGAAGTCGAGAATGACTTAGTTTAATGGTTTTCTCAATAAGTCACACATGAATTCTGTAGCATTTTTGCCTCTTTGGGGTTTTCTCATGTACTTTGTGGAATTAGTACCTGAAGGTACGGTGCAAATTGAAAAATCAAAAGAGCAACTATATCAATTTTTAGGGTAAGTGGAGGAAATCAACAACTGAAAAAGTAGCAAAGGGCCTTGAAGCAAGTGCACATGGTCAAAAAAATGTAAAAGATTCTACTGGATTCCTTCCCACAGCCACACAAAATGTGTGAAAAGCTAAGGAGTAGAGGGGGCTGAAGAACTGAATCAAGATTGACAAGGAAAGGGAATTGTCAGTGGAATGTTCTCTTACAACTGCTTTCCATGACTCTTCATCTTAATTGAGGAATCATATTCTCTAGCCTTCTGGTGTCAACCACGGTGACCCTTTGCTCTCTTGTCCCCATTCCCAGTGTCTACCATATTTCTCTATTTCTCTCTGTATAGCCACTGTGATACTCAAGCTTCTTATGCCCTCACCACTAGATTCCTCCCTTTGCCTCTCAGCTTTCCCTGAGCCAGCCATTCCCTGCCCTTCCTCTGTAGTATTGTTAACTGAGATAATGCCTAATGCACTTAAAACAGTGCCTGGGACATAGTAAGTATCATAAAAGGTACTGTTGTTCATCACCTCCAACCTAACTATCAAAAACATTTCTTCTTTTATATTTTCCACATGATTGTGAATCTTGGTTATTCCATACTCCAAACCCAAACTCTTTGGCTGAATATCTAAGGCTCACTCTTAATAGGCCTCATTATACCATTTTTAAGGTCATCACTCAGTGTCGTAGCCTCTGACCCCATTAAATTAACATGTGGCTTCTGTTTAGGTCTTTATTATCCCTGCTCTGGTAACGTTTATGTCATTCTAGCTAACATTTATGCATCATCATTTTATTCCTCTATTTTATTCCTCTATGCACACTCTGCAGTAGGCATTATCACCCCCATTTTACAGAATAAGAAATTTAGTCTTAGAGAGGTTAAGCAATTTATTAAAAATGACATAACCAAGACATGGCCTAACCAGAACTTGGACCAGATCTATGCAAACTCTTTGGAATTCCCCAAGTTTTCTTGACTAGTTTCAGAGACATCAGTCTTCCTCTCTGCTAATCCTCTGAGGCCATAGTCTTATGTTGTCTTTTTTTTTTTTTTCCCTAGGTTGGATGGTTTGTTGTCCCTATTATAACGTCCTCTATCATTTAGTCCCTGTATGTAGTGGAGACTGGTGTATCTTTCTTTTAATCATCATAGTTGTCTGGATTAGCACTTTGGGTGGAGGTACATGAACAAATGATTAGTAGTGGGAGTACTGGGCTTTCACCTCTGTCTTTTTTTCTGAATACTCAGCAAGGAGGTTCCTGCTAAACTCAGTGACTAAGTGTGAGGTGAAAAATACTAAAGTGCTGAGCCAAATCTTCTATCTGGTGGAAGTCACCTCTCCTGGCTGAGTATGCTGCACGCGGCCAGCTTCCCTGAATTATAAGCAGTATGCGACCGTAGAAGCTGGAGGGAAGGTCTATGTGTTGCTGGCTTTATGTTCCCATGACTGTTACAGGGAATAGTCAACTCCTTCGCAGATCTCAGTGAGAATGGAACTGAGGCTTCGGTACTAACTGGGGACTTTGAATTAAACAGCAGACCACTCAGGCATGGGCTTTGTGTCCTACCATGAATTGAGTTTCCCTAAAGTCTTACCTCTACATAAATGTCACTAATCTAGGATATGCTAAAAAATGTAGCCTATAAGATAGGAGATTCTCCGTGGAGTTGGAATTGATGCATTGTCAGCTCCAGAAAGCAAATGCAAACTTGTGGCGTGAAGGTAATGCCTGCGATTGAATGTCTGAAGAGATTTTAGTGACATGCAAAGGCTAAAGGGCTAACCTTCACATCTGCCACCCAACTGGGGCTTTCTAGTTTTGTTGACTTTGGTCCCCCAGTATACTACAGCAGGCCGGAAGAGACTGGCTGCAAGCTACCGGTAACAAGGCTCATTGCTCTGCTTCCTCCTCAAGAGACAGAAGGAATCCTCACAGGCTTTCCAACTATGGGGCCAGGTGTGTCCGTTAAAAGGAGAAGAGAGGAGGTCAAGAGTAAGCATTATATCATGTTAAAGTCAGAGTGTAAGTTCTGACTTGTGATGATTAACTCCACTGGCGATCAATTTAAATGAACTCAACCAGACAGGAAAAGAGAAATTTTTTTTTTAATATTTCTCTTAAGTTTCTTTTTTTTTTTTACATCTTTATTGGAGTATAATTGCTTTACAATGGTGTGTTAGTTTCTGCTTTATAACAAAGTGAATCAGTTATACATATGTTCCCATATCATTTCCCTCTTGCGTCTCCCTCCCTCCCACCCTCCCTATCCCACCCCTCTAGGTGGTCACAAAGCACCGAGCTGATCTCCTTGTGCTATGCGGCTGCTTCCCACTAGCTATCTATTTTACGTTTGGTAGTGTATATATGATGGAATCACTTAAATAGTAAACATTTCAGGAGCTGCTCTATGAATTTTAAAGGGAACTTGAATGCTTCATATCCTCAGAGCATTGTTTTGCTTTCTGCTGCTGTTGTCTTGGTCCTTTGGAAGATAAAGTGAATGTCTTGGTTAGACTGCATGTGTTCTAGTCCCTGAAAAGCTGGGTTTTATCTTCATATCACATACTGCTGTGAATGAGAATAAGTAAATCTACCTTGTTTTTGTAGCTACAAATCAAGAAAAAGGTTTGACTGTGCACCTCATCAAGAAATATATTTATTATACCTGCTGCTTCTAACCAGCTACCCTGGCTGCTCCCGTTATCCTCTTGTAATGCTTTCTGTTCTCAGCTTTTAATTTTTTTCCTTTTGTAGGCTTACGTTACATCCCTTGTGTTATTGGAATGTTTCTTTATGAAGGACTCATGAGTAGGGCGTGAAGTAAAATCAGAATACTAATGCTACTTATTCTATTTTTACTCACTCATAATTTTCTTTTGGGCTGAGCCTTTGTATTTTGATCAATTTTGCTCTCAAATTCTCAGCTAAATTTATTAATCTCTTTTGTGCATGAATAGATCTCTAGTGGGAGATGTAGCTACCAACTTGAGAAGGACTAAAGCTTTTAAACTTTTGGTACGGCTTCATGGCTATGAGTAGTCCTAATGGATTTGTCAAATCCTAAGGAATTTTGTAGGTTGTATATTGTTTTAGAACTCT
Source organism: Mesoplodon bidens (assembly GCF_964165515.1). Lineage (NCBI taxonomy): Eukaryota > Metazoa > Chordata > Mammalia > Artiodactyla > Ziphiidae > Mesoplodon > Mesoplodon bidens. Next base: position 84,525,887 of record NC_138162.1, read on the forward strand.
GATTTCAGGTGAAAATATATTTGATCATTTTAACTCACTGGCTTCAAACTACACTATGAAGATTTCATCCTGACCCATTTATGATTGTAAAAGACCGTGACATACCACATTTGGGCTCTTAAATTGGCGTCCTCGTGACTATTTATATCACTATTGTTACATTCTTTTAATTATTCTCCAAAACTAGTTCTTTCATTATTTGTTCTTTATTAAAGAAACACAGCAGAAAGTGAAGGAATTTTTATCAAACAACCACTCTTTTATTCAACCAGCTTTTCCAAGGGTCCTTTTTTTCCTTCTGTGCTTTTGGTTGATCTTCACTTCAACTTTGAACACTACTGAACTGAAACAAGGTTTTCCAGGCTAAGAACCCATAACTCACGGACAGTTGTACACATCTCCTAGTCAGGAGACGACTCTCCGAGGGATGAATGGTCAAGCAGAAGGACAATTACCACTGAACAAAGGGAAAGGGGAACTAAAGAGTCGCTATTATGGCAGCATCAGATATATTAAATGAAGCGAGCTGTCCTAGAAGCATAGATCTTCCCTGGCATTTCTCTTTGATGATTTATGATATGGTTACATTGAGTGTCCTTGTGGCCTCATATGCAGACATTACTTTGATTTTCTTTTTTTCGAGCTTCATTTCATTCCACAGAGCACAATCAAAAAAAGCCAGAGAGGCTCCTATTCAATGCACTGTACTCCATTTAAGCTAGCTCCCTTCTGGTTGACAGAGAAGGGGGAATTTGGGCTGGCAAATTTTATCTGGTAGAACAATGATAAACAACACTAGACAATTATTACCTTTACTGGAATACTCCTTAACCCCCAATATCATGTGATACTTTTTCTTTCACATGCTTTTTTTCCCACTTATAAAAATCAGAGAACTATGCATTGAAGTAATTTTTGATTCCTTTATCTCTTCAACTGAGCCAGATATTTTCAAATACATCATTATATTATTTAAATTTCAATGTTCCTAAGAGATAGATATAGTCACTAGATCCATTACAGAAACTTACACACATTACATACGTGGTAACTGGCAAGATTAGAATTCAAGCCAGAGCAGTCAGGATTGAAACTCAAAAGTCATATACTTTCTATTACATGATGCTAAAATCTTGCTGAGTTTCGCTATATAATACACACCATTAATAAAAAGAAGATATTTTCTATGCCAATAACTTGTCTTGGGCACTCTACCTTTAAAAACTCAAACTCAAATTACATTTTTGCACTCTGGCCCTTACACTCATTCTTTTCCCAACTGAAGGATTATAGTCAAGCACAAGGATAAAGATCATCTAAGGACAAAAAGGAAGGGACTGTGTTTATTTTAACTGATGTAGAAACATTTCATGTCCAATTATAAGCTACTATTCAAGCCAAAGGAAAAAAATAGTTATTGTTTTGATGGCTTACTATGACATTATGAAGGAAATCATCAAATCACATGACTCACAAAGAAAATGGCACTCTTTTACCAGATGGACGGTAGCAGCATATAATCAGAATTCTGAGATCAGATCTTTTCCCCACTTTGGAATGCAATTATGGGTCTGAGTCACGTTTGTTTTTAGTTTCTTTCTTCTTTCAACTTCAGAGATTCTAGTCGGCAGTTTAACATCTAAAATTTATGAGTTTCTTTTTCATTGAGTAAAAGAGAACATTTAAATTTGTTTATTGACAGTACTAACCACTCCAATTAGTGTTATATTTGATACTTTAGCTGGATTTCCTTGTGTCTTAGACTGGATTCTTCCAGAAGCAGACCAGAGGTAAGCATTTGAGCGCAAATAGTTTATTTGGGAGGTGATCCTAAAACACGCCAGTAGAGAAGTGGAGAAGTGAGACAGAGAAGGAAATAAAGCCAATAAGGGGTGTGTTTATGAAGCCAGTGAGCAACCTGGTGCTACTTCACGAACTGCTTGTTACCAGTTAACAGTGAGATAAATCCAAAAGTTGAGACCAAATGTTTATAAACGCTTATAGCAAGTTGACATTGTCATGAAATACACATTGATTTTTATGGTATTTTACAAAAATATTGGTCAGAAACAAACAAAAAACCGGTACCTCACAACTTGAGGGTTGAGAAGCATTGGTATAGAGCAGATGCCTCAGCATTAAGTCACCCACCCCAGAGGGACTGAGCTGTGATGTTTGTATACCCAGGCTGCTAGTACTGTAGCACTGCTCCTCGAAGGGGTAATACCTGGTCTGTCTCCATCTGCTGTGCACGTGGACAGAGTAGGCAAAGAGATGCAGGTGCTGGCTTTTGGATATTGGGTAGGGCACTTTTTTAAAACTGAAAACAATCAGTAAATTATTCCAGAAGTAATCATATGGCCAGGGCATGAAAACCAAAGGGATTAGCTGGGCTGATATTTATTGAACATCTTTGAAAACATATGGCAATTTAGAACTCAGTATTCAACAAAAAATGACTGTCCAGTAAGGAAGGTAAAATAAAAACACTTTCAGATTAAATAAATCTAAGAGAATTCATTGCCAACAGAACTTCAGTACAAGAAATGCTAAAAGAATTTCTTTAGCCTGAAGGGAAATGATATAAGAAGATAATGTGGGTCTTTGAGGAGTAAAGAATATCAGAAATGGTAAATATCTTGGTAAATATAAAATATTTTTTCTATTTAATTTTTTAAAAACAAATAGGACTATTTAAAACAAAACATCAGAACATTGTCTTGTGATTTTAAAATGTATTTCAATATAATATAGATAACACCTATAGCACCAAGTTTGCCAAAATTAAAGAAACCTATATGATTTTAAGGTTTCTATGTATTATGTGAAGTAATACAACATTAACTTTATGTAGACTGTAAAAAGTTAAGGATGTATACTATTATTCCTCGAACAACTACTAAAAGAAATGCAGAGTTGCAATGCCAATAATAAGTTAAAATGGAATTATTTGAATGATTCAAATAATTCCCTTTATTAATGCCACCAAGTTCCATCCATGTTGTCACAAATGATAGAATTTCCTTCTTTCTCATGGCTGATTTCCTCCTTTTTCATAAACCATCTGGTTTTGAAAGGAAAATACATGTTGAAACTTTCTAAAAATGGAGAGCAATATATAAAATGCCTGGGAAACAAGAGAAAACATTTATTTATTAATAATTTTTGAGAGATTCTTCAATAGCAAGAGACATTTAATCTATTTTATTTTAGATATCTGCCCAGAGTCTATAAAATATATTTATTAAGCGTGAATTCTTTGTGAAGTATCCCCTAGCGCAGAATTTTTTCATGGGATTATAGGTATTTCATCTTTGTTACCTATACATTTTTAGTTTTATTTGAGGAGAATAGAGTTGAATAAATAGCTAATATTTTGAGCTGCTAAAGTAGTTTGGAGAAAGCAGAGCTTTCCTGTCTTTACATTCTGAATTTAAAAGGTTCAAATATAAACCTTAACAACACTGCTGGACATCAGCATAAGCAAGATAAAGTGAGTGTCTTTATTTAGTAACTGAAGCCCCATAGTTTGGGTTTGAACAACATTCTACAAGCGACCTTTTGATATGCTGTAGTTTATTTTTGGATTTTAAATTTGATGTTAGATGTAAAATTAAAACCACGTGTGCATCACATTATATATGCTTACCCAGTGAAAGCATAAGAGAGAACTTTCTTAAAATGGGAGATATACAAATGTGAACCTTATGACGATTTACCAGCTGTCCAAGGGTATGAGAGAAGGTGGTGGGATTTTAGACCTCAGTGTTTCTGGGGGCTCATTCAAATTCTAAAATTAAATGACTGTTAATTCCAAGTTTGTTTACTCTAACATGGATGTATTCACCATTATACTATGCATGCTTATTTCTCCTCTGCCTTCTACGTTCTCTGCCCCAAAGGCCTCTGCTCTTCATGTCTGGTTGTCTTTGTCCCTGGGAACGTTTGATCATCTGTCCCTTGCTCTCCCTTTCATGTCTAGTGCTTTAAGGTTCCTGCTCGGGCCCCATGGTGGACAGACAAATCCAGAAATGACCAGCAGAAACAGCAGGAAGTGAGGGATATAAGAGGGGAGCAATAAATAAAAGTAGCCTCTTTTAACTTCAAAGTGTATTGGACTAAGCAAGGTGAGATGAAAAAGGCTCTAAGTGGGGCACAAGGACCTTGTAACTACCTATCAGTTATTAGTGAAATGGGAGTCATTTGTCTGCTGCATGAAAGGAGCTGGCTTCTGCAAGGTTTCTTGCAACACTTCCAAAAAGTGTCAGTGCCACTTTTTTACAGACACTGAGAGCTCCCATGCTGCTTCCTGGTTGTCTAACTTTATTCACTGACAAAATTTACATATCCTATGGCCTATTCCCTCATAATCCTTATCTCTCACGTTAGCTACTATGACAAATTATCCTAGCAATGAGTATGTATAGTTAACGTATTTTCCTTTCTCAGGGAACATGTTGGCCTCCCATAAAAGGGTCTTATTCTCTCCTGTCTGCTCTCTGGAGGGCAGACCACTGAAGGAGGCATTTGGAAGCCCTCTGAGGACCTTTGATTGCATTGGGTGGGCAGTTGCCCATCCTGACTACTTTTAGGTACCAGTCTGAGGAACGCACACCTCCGCTGCCCATCGCTGCTTCTTTTGTACTCTCCCAAATAACACTACTATCCAGTGCAGCTGCTGGAAGGGCAAGGGAAGGATGCGACTTGCCAAGGATGCCCTCTTCTGAGTGGTATTGACAGTGGTGAAGTGGCAGAGGGGACCCATGACCCACATGTGAGTCCTAAGTACCAAAAAGCACAGCTTTAATGTCAAAGCCCAAGATCTAAAGCTGGTAAAGGCAGAGCCTAGATTGCAAACCAAACTTTTCCACCTGGAGGTAGCAGCACATCTAGTTTCCTATACTATGGATTTATTTTCTCTACAATAAAGGAAAAGCAGTAAGAGGAAGGTAGAGGATACCCAAAGGGAGTGAAGCCAGGGAGGGTACTTGGAAACGTACGAAAGGGACATAAAAAAAGAAGAGAGAAATTCTTGGATATTCAGATTTTTCAACAGACTAGTAACAAGGATTGTTTTAGACAGCACATCTTGGCAGCCAGATTTCATGCTAGTAGGTAACTTTCAGCTGCACCAAACAGAAACAGTGTGCCCTCCAGTCCTCATCAGTGGTAAAGCAGGGAGCAGGTGAAGACCTCTGTCATTTTACCTACATGTGTGAGAGGTAGCAAATACCACCAATGCAAGGCAGCCGTTCCCAGGGCTTTGCAAGCACAGCCTCTCTGGTGTAAACAGGTTGGATCTTTTCCCCTTCTGTGCTGAGCTAAAAATAAAACTACCTGACTCCCTACGAGAGCCCCATGGCCAGCTGCCTGCCATCTATTAGTGGAAAAGACTGGGTAAGAATAATGACTCGTGCTTCCTGTGTTTTGATCAAAATAGCCTGAATTTCGATTTCCAAGTTCAGTATTGTATTTCCCTACAGAGAACTCTACTCCAGGCTCTCCTCCCATCCCCTCCTGTCTGTCTTCTCTGTGTTTCAAGTGAAGAGATATGTAGAAGCACCGGTAATGGATTTATGGGGCTGGCTATCACTATGACTCCAAGATGCAAGTAATTTATTGAAGCCCTGTGGTCACCTGGGAGTGGGAAAGGCTGGTCAGTGCTGAAGCACCATAGCAGGTCTTGTTTCCTTTTCATTTATGGGACTACTGGAACCCTGCCTCCTTAGCTTGGCTGAGGAGGAAGTTGTTAATAACTAGGTTTTCTGGTATGGATTCTGTCTGTATCAGGTCAATACATTCTTTGTCCAGATGTTGCTAAGGCCTCAAAACCTACTGATAGCCTTCAATCTGATGACATTGCTGGCAGAGCCAGCTTGTGACATTCACCCAATTCATGAGTTGTTCCGAATCTGGTTTCTATTTTCCCACCTTCTCTCTTGCTCCTTCACCAACCCTTTTCTCCATTAATCTGCTCACCAGCCCTTAGGCACGCTGGAGACATTCCTACCTCCAAACATGGGTTCACAACATCACTTCTACCTGGGCTGCCTCTCATTCTCCCTCTCCCCCTCCCCCTCTCTCTCTGTATGTCCTCTGCTTCTCTCTATTGTATTTACTCTTTAGGGCTCAGCTCAGTCCCCTCTTTCTCTGTGAAGGCTCTCTTTCCCTGGCCCTCTTTAACTTTGTTTCCCAAAACGAGGTCCACGTGCTCACAGTATCAGCATCACGTGGAAGCTTGTTTGAAGTACAGATTCTCTGGCCCCACCCCAGATCTCCTGAATCAGATGCTGCAGTTTAAAAGAACCCCAGGAGATTTATATGAACATTAATTTTGAGAAGCACTGTTCTAAAGCACCTACTGCCTAGCTCATTTGGCATTTAGCAGCTGTCTCCCCAAATAGATCCTAAGCTCTTGAAGAGAGTGACCCTGGGTTCTAGCTCTTTGTGTGTGCAGCGCCATGCTTACAATGGCTGGTGGTTCACTCTCATATAGTCATTCAGCAAACATGCAGCTAGGTACCGAACTTGGCTCCAAGGATATTACTTGGATCACTTTCTTTTAAATTTCCAGGTGTATCTTTCTAACCAAGTTCTATTGCCCTGGGGTCTCCACACCAACTAAAACAGTGGGCTTTAGTGCTTTATAAGAAAGGTGAATTCCCCTTTTCCTAGAAAATTAGAATATTTTCTGAGTGCATTGCAAGATGATCAATTGGATTTTCTAAATTCATGTTCTCATTAGCACCTGAGGCCTAGCTGGCTTAATCATGGAGCCCTTTTATAAGTTATAGGGTAGAGAAAATTCTAGGCACAGTGTAAGGAAAAGGGACACTTCTAGTCCCTGGCAGTCTCAGTGAATTATGGGAAGAAGAAATTGAAGGTAGGGAAACATTATGAGACATATTTATCTTGTCGTCCCCACTCTTAGCCTCAGTTCTGTAGCAGGGAGGTAGTGTAGATAAAACCAGAGGAAATCCAAGAGCAGAGAGGCTTTTGTTTCACTCTCCACTTGTGACTTTCGAAGCAGGAGAGACTGCAGTGTCACTTTGCCCTGCAGGATTAGGAACCAAATGGAAATCTCAGCCTTACCTCAGGGAAACTACCACTTCAGAGCTAAGGAGGGTTGCACTGAGCAAGTGGAGATGTCTGGTATAAAGGAAACAGACCTTGAGGTACGTGAGCAGTGGACACAAAGAGGATACCCAGGGACAGGACTGAGGTGTAAAAAAACAATTAAAGATTTTAGTAGTCAGGAGCTGGTATCTCACTCCATGGTCATCTTGCTGCTTCACCATCCATTGCTTTCTTTCATATGATCCAAGATGGCTGCTCCAGCTCCAGTCATCATGTCTGGATTCCAGCAAGTTTGATCTAGTGAGAACTTAATAAGCATGAGAAATGTATTTAGTCCTTTAATGAAATGTTTTTCTATGTCCTTTTTAAAGATACAGTTAGTAGATAGTAAGGTTTAACAATTAATATTCTGTTAAATTAAGAATGCCACAAACCAGAATAAATCTTAATCTAGAAGGGATTATGCATGCATATAGAAAAAGGAAATGAGGAATAGATGTGGAATAAGGTAGAATGACAAATTTAACATGCAGCCCAAAAGTTTGGTTTATGGACAGAAATTCAGATGTCTGAAACGTTTTATACAAATTTGGCTTGGTTCCTAAGAGACACAGAAAATTCAGATAACTCATGTTTAGCTTCTCCAGTGTTTGGGGAGGAATGAAGTCAACAGCAGATGCCCCAGTGGTGTACATGTGTTGAAAACTGAGTAACAGTTTCACATGATGGCAGGTCTGTACACCTGAAATTAAATTGCTGAGCTGAATCCAAGTAAAAAAAAAAGTAATACTACAAAGATGAAAATAAATTGTTGATCCTTTCTTATTTTATCCTGAGAGACTCTATAACAAACCATTATTTTTCTTCCACCCATCTTCCCAATTTTTGCTCCTCGTATTTTCATAAATTAATAGAGGAAGATATCATCGACATCTAAACTAATTTGGTCTAGTAGTTGCATGGATTAAATAGTCAACTAACACAAGAATGATTTAAAGTCCATCCCACCCCTATTCCCTGATGAATGATTTGACAAGATGTCACCAAGGCAGCTCAGTTTAAAAGAATAGTATTAATGTGGACACAAAACCAAGAAGCTCAGTTACGACCGTCAGCCAAAGTACGTCTGCTTTTCACGTAGTGAATACATCCATTTCTAACGGTTCCTAATTTATGTGTGACATACTGATATGAGGTTTATTAATGGAAAAGGTGAATTTGAGTGGCCTCCTAATACAATACACACAACCAGTTATGTAGAAATGTATTCAAACAACACTCCTGTTTTGTTGAGAATAGAAAGGGAAGAATGAAAAGAATAATTGGGGGATAAAGTACAGTGGAATAGTGAATAAGACAATGTTCTGAAACTGTAAAGAAAAGCAAATTGTAACTAAAGCAATGGGCCCCCCAAGACCATCAAGAGAGAATGGGGAAGATGGAGAAAGGCTATTTCCAATATCAGGATCTATTCGATGAGTAAAAAAAAAACAATAATTATATTGAAAACAAAGAAAATCACAAAATGACACCAGTTAACAAATTAAAGATCAGTATTCTGACCCACTATCTTATAGGACATGATAAATTTCAAAGAAAGTACCTGACAATCTCAGATGTAGGTGAGGAGGTACATCTTGTTGCTAATAGACCTCAAGTGGTGGCATTTCAATGTGATAATTTAAACACCCTCAGTTTTACTTATTTTATTTTATTTGGTTGGAGTATCAGAAACTCCAGCTCTTCGATGCTGCAAATACAGTTGGAGGTAGGGATGCTGAGTCACACAAACTAAACTCACAGAGGCTGTTATTTATAAACATAATGACAATTTAATAATTTACAAGGAATACCATAACTCGCATGAGGAATAGATTATTCATTTTAACCTGGAGAGCCCGTTTTCTTCCTATGGCAAAGCCATACAAAGAGGCAAATAAAATTCAAAAGGTTGCTACACAAATATGGAATTAAAAAGTTCATCATCATTAGAAATTTAGAGCCCGGTACATCTATATTCACAACAGGGATTAACTGCAAAGTGGGTCTCTTCTTGCCAAGACGCTGTCCTTTTCTAGACATTGCTTTTCTGACTTTTTTTTTTTCTTTTCTGACTCTCTCTTGTCTCTGTATTAGTTCTGACTTCCCTCTGTACCCTTCTGATTGATGTATTCTTTCTTTAGATACGATAATAACATCAATGAGGTATTTTTTTTTTGTTGTCATCATTGTTAGTCTGTTCCTTAGACTATTTTCATTTTTTGAAGTGTGGTAAAGTACCTCACTACTCAAAAGTGTAGTTTAGGGACCAGCAGCGTTGGTATCACGTGGAAACTTGTCGGAAATGCAGAATCTTGGGCCCCACCCCAGACCTACTGAATCAGATTGTACATTTTAATAAGATCTTCAGGGATCTGGGTGCACATTAAAGTTTAGAATATACTCCCCTACTTCTCATTCCATCCCTACCTCTCCTTCCATCTCTTTCTACTTTTGCTTTTACAGTCGGATGAACTCCAATTCAAAATTGAAGATAATCTCAGATATAAACTCTTCTCTATGTTGGCCCACTGTGTTTTGAGTTTATATCTCAGGTCTCAACGGAATACCTTCATTTCAAATTTTGGAGGCTACTTTGCTGTTGCACCTGGGGAAACAAGCTTTCTGAATACTGGGCCTGAAATGGAACCGCACAGCCTCAATAGTGTACTTGGAACAACAGACATTCTTGAGACATAGCTCTATCATTGAGTAAATAAGCTAAGTTCCAACTAAGGTCTCCTTTGAAATTGTCAGGATTCTACCACTTAGAAGTTATAGAAAAGTAACTAAAACGGTTTAGGTCAACAGGAGAATTGGTTGGTTCTCAAAATGTCAAGGGTTGGGGGTTCGTGTCACTGATGATACAAGAACCCAGAGCATCATGTCACAGGGCTCTCACTCATCACCTCTTGTGCCAGCTTTACTCCCTCCCTCTGAGGACAGTTGCCAGCACTTAGAGATTCAGCCCCTCTATGTAGCTTACAGCCTGATCTGCTGGATATCACAAGACAATTTCTGTTCCTACTACTTGAGAGACTAGGGTTCAGATATATTCCTGATCAAAATTAACTAATTTCGGGCTTCCCTGGTGGTGCAGTGGTTGAGAGTCCACCTGTTGATGCAGGGGACACAGGTTCGTGCCCCGGTCCGGGAAGATCCCACATGCCGCGGAGCGGCTGGGCCCCGTGAGCCATGGCCGCTGAGCCTGCGCGTCCGGAGCCTGTGCTCCGCAACGGGAGAGGCCAGAGCAGTGAGAGGCCCGCGTACCACAAAAAAAAAAAAAAAAAAAGAAAGAAATTAACTAATTTCATTACTGCTAGAGCCAACCATAGAAAGCTGAGGAAAGCAATTTTTAAGGAGATTATGAAGGAGAAGATGCAAAAGAAAGAGGTAGGATTGATGGATCTGGGCTCCATCCCCATCCTGTATTCACCTCCAAGGACTGGAGGACCCACCCAGTGCTGTGCACATGATTAGTGGCCGCCCAGAGAGATTGTCTCTTTTTCAATTAAGTGTTATCAACTTTAAACAACTTCAGTGTATAATCCATTCATTATTTAGATTTCTTTTTCCAGTAAGAGTCAAAATGTATGTAGCTAATCTGGCCCCTCTAAATTGCTTACAGTATGTTTAAGGTTGAAAGCAAAAAGTTTTCCTTAACCTTATTCTAATCATCACATTGTGGAACTTGCTCTATTGATGTTTGTGTGCAATTCCCACAATATAATTTTTACATATGTATGAAAACAAGAACAAACTACATTGGGGGAGTAGCTTGTCAAGTTTAATCTTGTTTCATATTTGGAGCGATGTCTCATTCAGGGACTGTGAACTTTACAGTGCTATTTCTCCATAAAAAAAAGCTTCATAAGGAATCACGTAATAAAAGCCCAAACTTTATTAATAAAATTAAAATCAATTATCCTTGGAAGACATTACTTGGACTGTTTACTAATCAGAGCAAGTATAGAAAATGGATCCCACAGTGGCTAATGTTAATTTTTTCTTCCTTTTTCTCACCCTCATCAAATATAGCTTGCTTTTAAAAGTATTTGCCTAAGATTAAGACAGAAGTTTACACTCTGGGGTAGAGAGAAAAAGCAACCTTGATCTGGGGAGATTTAACATTCCTTAATTTGCTGAACTGATGCTGTGCTCAGTCGTTTTTGTGATCGTCTGTCCTACAATAGGATACAAATTCTTCAGGATACAACTTAGAGACAATACAAGCATCAGGTTTCCATCATGAAGGGCAGCCGTAGTGCCTCTCACTTGATCAAGACATACTGGGACAGTTCATCACTTGAATAGCACTTTTTAAAAATGATAGGAACACAGGGTGGTTCATGGGGGCAGGCTGTCCCACCAAAATAATACTGAGGATTACTTATTTCCATAGGTGTGGGCAGAATGTCAGGGAAACATGAGAGAGAGTACAGTATCTTGAAGGTTTTCACAGTGGAGCACCTTTACCACTGCGAGGTATGAGAAGATGGGGATCTGGAGAGAGAGAGAGAGCTAAGTATGGCCAGAATGAGGGAGGGTGAAATGCTTAGGGTGCACAATTTAAGGAGAAACCAGAGAAGGGGTTCCTTCTCTGGCTCCTGCCCGCCTCCCCATTCCCACCCCAATGGACAAACATTGCCCCCGGAGGTTTAAATTCCCTATAATTTTGGTTTTCTGACATCATTAGATATAGCCTTGAGGCAGAAAGTGGGAAGACTAACAGAGGAAGCTTGTCATTTGTCATAGGACGCCACCACTCTATGGTGATTCTGTGCCCACCCAGTAGAAGTGCTCCTGAAGGCAGAGGCCAGCTGAGGGGACCTGACCCCAGGCCCCAAGGCTACACAGGGAAAGCCCTAAATGGAGACACATTCGGGCACATTTGCCAGCGTCCTGCTACTTTGCTTTCCCTTTGATTCCCCCAGCCCCATCCCCTCAAGTCCAGAAGACCTTTATCACCTCAGAGACAGGATTAAACACAGTATTACATCATGTATTTGGATATCTACTTTTCAGTGGCAAAGATCAAAACGTTTTCTTTTAAGCTGGTGTCTCTATCACAATTTATAACATATATTTTGAAACTCAGAAGATGAATATTGTCTTTTTATTTCTTCTTGTATTTCTGCTATAACAACTCTACCCTGAACTGGGGGCTGTGGAGAAAGAAGAACTGGAGCAACAGAATATGGCAGCAAACAAAGTATGGATTAAAGTTTCAAAACATAATCTGCCCCCGCACCCCCCAACCCAGCACTGAGGGGTAAAAATCCTTCGTTTCTGGGTGTTCCCAGTCTTACCCCGAGGCCTTGCTTAGTCAAGAGGACAATGGCTTGACCTCAGTCTATCCACTTCCCCACAGTGCCCTCCACCTCCCACCCCTATGAAGGTCCCACTTTGATAGACTGATTCTGAGACTGTTGTAGCGGACAATCTGGAGGAAATGGAGGAAAGAGGAGCATGGAAAGAGGCACATAAATGGGAGAGTCACAGGGATTTGGGAGGAATCCCAAGTTGAGGAAAGCAACTGTGGCATGTGAGGGCAGTGTTCGGGGCAAGAAAAAAAATGGGAGCTTTAAACAAGTATTGCAGGAAATTGTGTGTCCCTTGTTGGTGTTCAAGAGACACATATAAAGGACTTGAGTTATTTCTAAATTGCTTCTGATTTCACGGACTGTGTTCCTTTAACTGCGACTTTTCTCTGGGACTGAACCACATGAGTCACGTTATGTAAACACTCACATCACTCCTTGAAAAGACGTCTCTGCCACCCTCTCACTTCTTTTTTCTCCTCCTAACCTCTCCCCTTCTTCCTCCCTCCTTATCAGCTTTTTAAAGTGGGTTTATGGATTTATGGGCTATAAGGGCTGAAATATTATCCTCCCCACAAATTTAGACCATGGTGGTGAAAGGAAAAGCATGATCTCAGATATTTGATCTTAAATTTTCGGCTTTTGAATATTATATGTCACTTATTGTGTGCTGTATCTTACAGTCCTAATGCATGTTGCTAAGTCTTTTTTTTTTTTTTTTTTTTTTTTGCGGTACGCGGGCCTCTCACTGCTGTGGGCTCTCCTGTTGCAGAGCACAGGCTCTGGACGCGCAGGCTTGGCGGCCATGGCTCATGGGCCCAGCCGCTCTGCGGCACGTGGGATCCTCCCGGACCGGGGCACGAACCCATGTCCCCTGCATCAGCAGGCGGACTCTCAACCACTGCGCCACCAGGGAAGCCCGCTAAGTCTTTCTTGATTCTACCTCATCCTCTCCGCCATGAGCCCATAAGTTCTACGGGCCTGATCTTGTCCTGAACTTGTCTCCAGCCCAGTACTGGAGAGCACCAGCAACCCTTCTCCTTTAGATTGCAGCCTTGCATTTCCATTTGTATTCGCTGCCCTGGGTGGCTTTAAAAGGCATTACAAACTACTTGGCTTCACACAGTAGAAACTTTATCTTCCAAAGTTCTGGAGGCTAGAAATCCAAAGTCAAGGTGCTAGCAGGGCCATGCTCCCTCTGAAGGCTTTGGGGAAGAAGGCTTCCTACTCCTTCCCAGCTTCTGGTGGTTGCCAGCAGTCCTTGGTGTCCCTGGCCTGTAGCTGCATCCCTCCAATCTCTGTCTCCATCTGCATCTCCCCTCTGTGTGCATCTCCTCTGCATCTCTGTGTCACTCCTGTTATTAGGGCACCAGTATAGTTGGCCCTTGCACACTGTGGTGGTTAGGAGGGCCAACCCTCTGTGCAGTTAAAAATCCACATAGAACTTTACATTCGGCCCTCTGTACCCATAGTTCTGCATCAATTCAACCAACCACAGATTGTGTAGTATTGTAGTACGTGTCTAGTGAAAGAAATCCATGTATAAGGGAACTTGTGACGTTCAAACCTGTGTTGTTCGTCAACTGTAATTGGATTTAGAGTCCAAAATAATCCAGTATGACTTCATTTTAACTTAACTAATTACATCCAAGTTTCCAGGTGGATGTGAATTTGGGAGGACACTGTACAACCCAGTACACAATTGAAGGCTATGCAACAAGCACTTCCTCTCCCCTTCACCCAGGGCATCACACCAGCCCAAGACTGCCGATCGAGCCTGTAGCCAGGACTAGACATGGGAGTTAGATGTCACCCCAACCCTCTGGGCTGCAGCTATTAAAATGCAACCTTAGGCATTCAGGTTGCTCTGACACTTCAGCTGTACCTTTTCCAGAAAGGCATTCACCCCATAGGCTGTGGGGACATTCTTTGGCATGGAGCTTCAACAGTTTGATTTAGTTGCAAGGATGGGGTTTAAAGCTCGCTGAGGATAGCTAGCTATCCAAATGGCACATCAGCTCTAAGGCACAATCCAGTTTATCCTTTTATAAAACACTTCAGAGAACATGGACAGATATATTTTACAATGTTTAAACATTTCTGTAGTGCCAATAAAGGAAGAGCCTGGTTCTTGAGAGTCACTTTGACTTATTGGTATCTTCCTGTGTTTATGGGCTGCCTTGTAATGCAGATTTATGGAACTAGAATGAACTCCAAGGCAAAGCCACAAAGAGGAGGCCAACAGAGGGCAAAAGAAATTACCTCTTGCTGTCTGAACTCCTGAATTGGAAATGCAAACAAAATCCAAGTTTTAAATATTAATTTATAAATCAAAACAGAGGAGCAATACCCTTAGCATTTATTTATACATAAAGATTCACATCCTGTATCTATGGACTGTGGCCAGAGAAGCCTCTAGTTATTGCTGTGAGACTCCTTGATCACTATTATTACAGCCTGGCTTGGGGCCCGAATTATTGATACTTTGTGTTGATGGCTGCCTTGCAAAACCGCTGAAGATTGAAATGCCCAATATAATCTGTGCTGGGTGGTAACTAAAACCAGTCATTACGAAGTAATCTTATAAAATTTAAGGTATATACATATAGTCTCCTAAGGGCCAAGAAGGTAACATAAATAAAAGAAGTAGGCTGGGTGGGGGCTGCAGCATTGACAAGCCGAGGCCCCTGCTGCATGGAGAAGCAGGTACTTTTTTTCAATGACTGTTGCTCCATTAGAATGTGAATTTCAGTACCAGTACAGCCAGACATTATAAAATTCTTTAAGGAAAACAAAGCATCCCAACTTTTATGTAATTTCCTGCTTTTAAAAATGTAGATGACTGGTTAAATTTTTTTGAAAATGCAATCCAGGTAAAATCATCATCATCATCATCATCACCATCATCATCATCATTGAAAAAGCCTGGCTTCTACAAGTACCCACTGATTTAAAATCTCCATCTCAAGATTAAAGTGGAAATACCTTTTTCTAGGGGAAAAAGAAACAAGAACTTTCTGTCATCAACCATATTTTTAACAATAGGTCTGCATTTTTACATAAGGAGACTTGGGTTGTACTCACAGCTCCACCACCAACAAACTCAAAACCCTTCAGTAAGTTATTTTCACTCTCAGGACATCGATTTTCTGATGTGGGACCAGATGATTTCTGAGTATTTCTGTTGTTGTCATTTATTCTGTGATTTTGTGATCAAGCACCTTGAAGGCAAACAGTGCATCCCTTTTGTTCAGTGTCTAGCACAGTACCTGGCATGTTGTCAGCACCCAATAAGTATTGTTCAATGCAGGACTAAATGCATGAGTGAGTGAATCAATGTTATCCCCATTTTCAAGATGAATAAACTGGGTCCCAGAGAGGTTAAGTAATGTGTCTAAGTTTCTACTATTAATAAGGGTAGAGTCAGGATAGGGAACTTTGGTCTTTCTGCCCTTGAGGTAGTGGACATTGAACACTGAACATGAAGGAGGATGTACCAAGTGCACAAACGCCCCCTAGATTATGTTAACAGAAGTTCAGGTTGGTCCAATTCCTTGATACTGGTCACTTTCTCCCCAGGTTTTTTTTAAAATTAAGATGTCATTTACATACCATAAAATCACCCTAAGTTTAGTGTACAGTTGGCAAGATTTTTTTGTTTTTAATTAATTAATTAATTTTTGGCTGTGTTGGGTCTTCGTTGCTGCGCGTGGGCTTTAGTTGCAGTGAGTGGGGGCTACTTTTCGTTGTGGTGCGCGGGCTTCTCATTGCAGTGGCTTCTCTTGTTGCAGAGCACAGGCTCTAGGTGTGCGGGCTTCAGTAGTTGTGGCACATGGGCTCACTAGTTGTGGCTCACGGGCTCTAGAGCACAGGCTCAATAGTTGTGGCGCACAGGCTTTGTTGATCCGCAGCATGTGGGATCTTCCTGGACCAGGGATTGAACCTGTGTCCCCTGCATTGGCAGGTGGATTCTTAACTACTGCACCACCAGGGAAGTCCCCAGTTGGCAAGTTTTGAAAACACATAAAATCATATAACTACAACCAAAATCAAGATATAGAAAAGTTCCATTAAAATTACACATATATTAGCTATACATAAAGTTGTTCTATAACTGGTGTTCATTATTTTTCAGATATTCTCTTCTTTGTGTTTCATTTTGGATAGTTTCTATTGCTGAATCTTTAAAATCACTGATATTTTCTTCTTTAGTATCTAGGATATTTTAATTTCATCCTGTGTATTTTTCATCTCAGACTTCGTGTTGTTCATACCTAGAAGTTCAATCTGGGTCTTTAAAAAATATCATCCATAGCTCTCCTTACCATGCTTATGTTTTCCTCTACTTTCTTGAACATATAAGTTGTAGTCATAATAACTATTTTAATGTAATTGGTACTAATTCTATCATCTTTGTTACTTAGGGGTCAGTTTTGATAAGTTGATTTTTCTACTCATTGTGCATCATATTTTCCTGCTTCTTTGTATGTCTGATAATTTTTGATTGGATGCCAGATGTCTTGAATTTTTCCTTACTGGGTGCTGGGTTTTCTTTCAGCTTAAAAACTACCCATGAACTTTGTGCTAGCATCCAGATAGATTACTTGGAAATTCTTGGATCTTTTTGAGGGCTTCTTTCTACAAGCTCTGTAAAGTGGGATTGGAGGAGCCTTGTTGTAGGGCTGATGTTGCCCCCCTCTGAAGGTGATATCCTGTTGAGTACTCTGCCCAGCATTCCACGGGCTACAGGGTTTGTCTACTTCCAGGCAGGAACAGGAGCTATCCCAGGCCTGTGTGAGCTCCAGGGATGGCTCCAGCTGCTCCTTTTCGCATAGCTCCTTCCCTGGCCTCAGCTAGTTTCTTCACACGTAAGAGCTGGTTCGTATGCAGACCTCCAGAGTGCCTGCTCTGTGCACTTCTCTCTGGTCTAGCTGCCTGGGCTTTCAAAAGCTCCCACCTCCATCTCCCCAACTCAGGGAGACCTGGAGGACTTGCCTGGGTTTCCCTTTCCTGCACTGGGGCCTGGAAACGCTTTCCAAGCAGTGAGCTGGGGCAAACGCAGAGCTCTCTCCTTATTGTGTCCCCTTTCTCAGAGGCCACTGCCCTGCACTGTCGGTTGTCTGTTGCCTGAAAAACATTTTTTCATATGTTTTTCTGGTTATCTGTTTCTTTAAGAGTGTGTGATGGGGGACTATAAATCCAGCCCTCATTATTCCACCTTGGCAGGAAGCAGGCCATTGGTCTCTTTGATTTCCTTTTCAGTCACTCATGAGGTGGTTCTTTCAATGTCCCTTCTGTCCCTTAACAATGCCTGATTCTGATTTCCTTCCTTGTCACGTTGTCTCCAGTTCATAAATAAATAGGCAATGGGAATAACTTTATTATTTTATTTCTAGTCAGTAACAGTGGCTAATTCACTTTTTCAATCTATCTCTGTTGCTTACAAATTCCTGCATCAGCCACCACGTCAGTTTAGTACTGATCCTTGGCACAAACGCCCCACTCCAGAGCTGCCGACCTGTCTCAGCTGCGTTCCCAGCGTTTGAATTCACTTCTGGATGCCACCCCTAGGGTCTCCACTGTCCCATTCATCTCCAAGTTCTTTACGATGCTCATATTCATTCATATGCATTCAAAAATTGTCGTGGAGCATCCACTAGTCTAGTCCTGTGTTGGCCCCTGGGAGACCAGTGGTGAACAGAGAAGCCGTGGCTCCAGTCTTCATGAACCTGACCGCATAACAAAGGGAATAGATGTCACTCAAATATTCATTTGTATATTTGTGAGAATTCAACTCGGAAGACTTCAAAATGATGGATAAAATTGTTTTTCAAACACTTTTTAAAAAACCACAACTGAGTAGCAGATAAAGAGGAAAAAAATGTGGTAGGCTTGATATAAAAATGGTGTAATTTTCTAGAATAAGCTATAATGGGCATGAAGGTCTGCATCCTTGGAGTCCTTGATGCTCGTTTTCAACAGGCCACCTGTGAGAGGGGGACAGGAAACAAACCAGGAGCTAAGGAAGAAAGATCAGGTCAGAAACCCTACTGAGGGTGGACCCTAAGGAATAATCATACAGGAGTGAACCCGCCGAACTCCATCCCACAGATGAGATCATTTCAGTCTCATCCCCAGCTGTGGGTGGAGCAAATGAAATGAAATGAAAACAGGCTCCTCTGAGACTCCATTACTACAGCCTTCAATCGCCTGATGCTGGGGCTTGGATTTAAGTGTGAAAACCAAGGGGGCTTGGATTTAAGTGTGAAGACCAAGGGGCTGGAGGCCAAAACCATAATTTAAGGTATTGCTGACAGTCCATAGAGAAAATTAATGCAAATGACTGTTTAACATGGGACAAGGTGATAAACCTCAGTCATAATAAAAATACACTGAAATAATACTTTGCAGCTACCAAACTGGTAAAAATACCGAAGAAAGACATTCTCATTTACCACTGATGGTCTTACAAAATGCTCCAACTCCCATGGAGGAGGCTATCTAGTAAAATTACATATACATTTACCCTTGTACACATGGGCCCTATTTCTAAGAATCCATCCCGAAGGTATGCCAAAAAATATACAAGTTGATATCAGCAAGTGGCTAAAAGTTGCAGCTCTATTTGTAACAACAAAAGACTAGAAACAATGCAAATGCTCATAGAGCACTAGAGGAATAAGTTACTGTAATAGAGATCTAAGAAGTTGACTGAATATCAATAAAATATCAATAAAATATTATGCTGTATGCTGTTTATAAGAAATAAAAGAACTTAAAATGATTGAAAGTAAAATGTTAGAAAAAGATATATAAAGCAAATACAAACCACAAGAAGGAGGGGTAAAAAATTTAATTTTAGACAAAACAATTTGACAAGTTATTATAAGAGATGAAGATCACAGCATGTTAGTAAATGGTTAATTTCACCAGAAAGATACATGTTTAACTTTGTATATTCCTAATATTATAGCTTACAGCAAAACTTAACAGAATCCAAGGAGAAACTGACAAATCCACTAGCTTAAAAGGAGATTTTTAACAGCATACTCAGTAATTGCTAGATCAGAGAAAAATCATAAGGATTATAGCAGAGACAGAGCTACTTTATAGCAGAGCTACTTTCCCTCAATATCTGGGGTTATTTCCCTTCCTTTAAATACTTACTTAGCATCCAGAATAAAGACTATGTTTCCCAACTTCCCTGACACCCAGGTGTGGTTGTGTGACCAAGTTCTTGCTAAAGGAAAAAGTGTGAAAGTGAGAAGTACACCATCTGGATCATGTCCTTAGAAGGAAACTGGCTGGAATGGAAATGTGAAGGTAAGAGCTAGCAATGGACCGGGAGATGGAGGCCATGTGCTGAGGGGAAGAGCAGCAAGGAGTGTGGGCCCTGGACACTGAACACCTTGCATTGCTTTTGTGATAACTGCTGTTGGAGAGGGAAGTAAACTCCTGTCTGGCTTAAGTCACTGTTATTGTGGGTCTTTAATACAACATCTACATCATAACAAATACAAACTTAGTCCCTGGAAGTGGAGCTACAGGAACAGAATCTAGGTGACATTTGCTTGGAAGGCGCACTACTCAGAATACAGGCTCTGAGAATGCAGACAGGGCAGGCTGGAAATCTGGGGGCCTGCGCAAATCACTTGGTAAATCTGTCTCCTCAGATACTTTGGCAGGTTTTTCACATGCTGACACAGCCTTCCTTCTCAGTTCCTTTATTTTGAATGACTTCAAGGTAGCCGCCAATAAGTTGAAGCAGAGCAGGACCGGCAGAGCACAGAGATCATTAATAAAAGTCCAGAACTGAAAAACTGCTAAGATGAGTGCTTTCCAACCGTGTTCACTCATGTGCTCAAAATATAATCTAATATTTGTATAGCCCATAGGGGTACATCAGTGAAGCTACTCAGAGCCAGTGGTGACCAGACTGCATGCTCTGATCATCCCAAGTAGAGCCCAAAGGGAACAATATCTTGGCTGTATTTGTGGCTGAACAGTATGCCCAGTGCACTGCTTGAAGAGCTCTGTTTTACATAAGGTCTTTGGCTGTAGTAACTCCAACATGGAACTGACCAGAAGCAAGCAACCTAAGAAGCCTAAGGGAGTTTTGCCAAAGAACCCACAGCCTAGCCTGAAAAATCTGTGCTTGTTGACTCCTTAAAGCAGTCCCAAGCCCCAAGTCTGGAGAAGCAGGAAATGCCTGTAATACTATCGGTCACTGAGGAGGCACACATTCTAATAGCCACTTCAGTGTACCACAGGACAGGTAAGAGGTAGGGAAGCTCCTTCTAATGGCAGAGCCACAGGACAAAGGACAAAGGAGTTCCTGCCAGACCTGAAACAATAACGGCAACATGGGCTAAGCAAGAATTTTCCTCCATTGCCAGGACAGTATATCTCCACATGCTCAGTAGCATTTAGATTTTCCTATAGAGGAATGACTCCTGGGTGTGACTAAAGTTCCCTCTTCTCAGTGAGGAGTTTTTTATTGCCAATATTCTATTCATACTCCATGACCATGTAGGAGAGGGACAAGGGTGAGCATATTAATAGCCTTCATTGTAGGTGGCTGGGTCTTGCAGAGCCAGACCTGATGGAGTGAACAGGGCATCTCCCAGCTATTCTACACTTCTGGAGGGGATTTCAGGGATAGATTGTTGTCCTTAGGGAGAAAAGGTTGTGTTATGTGTAGTGAGAGGTGTCCATTGGCATAGTTGGGTAGGCATAATAGTTATCTATCATATCAGTCCAGGATTGCTTATGCTCGGACTGTTTTGGGAGAGAGAAACACTTCTACCTTGTTTAAGTCACAGACTTGTTGGGCCTTTACTATATCATAACTACTGGCCTGTATCTTAACTACTATAGGTATAGAATAGATTTGAATAGCATAACCAAAAGCAACAGGAAACATGCATAAGAATAGTCCTAGAAGCTACTTTTAGAATTGTACAAAACTGCAAACAATTCAAATATCCATCAAGAACAGAATGGGTAAATAAATTGTAGTTTGTCAGACAGTAGAATATAAAATAGTGGGGAAAAAACAGGAATAAACATGAATCAACTGTGAACAAACATGATGTTTAGTAAAAGAAAACCACAGAAAAATACATGTGGAATTACTCCGTTCATGAAAGGTTTTAAATGAGACAAAATTAAAGACGTACTATTTAGGTATACATTCATATGTGGTATATCCATTGTGGTGGCTGATTTTATGTGTCAAAACGACTGGGCTACGAGGTGCCCAGATTTTTGGTCAAACATTATTCTGGCTGTTTCTGTGAGGACGTTGTTGGATGAGATTAACCTTTAAATCAACAGACTGAGTAAAGCAGATTTCTCTTCCTGCTGGATGTGGGTGGGCCCCATCCAGTTAGTTGAAGGCCTGACTAGAACAAAAAAGCTGACTGTCCCTCTAGTAAGAGGGAATTCTGTTTGATGACCTTTGAACTGAGATACTTGCTTTTTTCCTGCCTTTGAACTCAAACTGAAACATTGGGTCTCAAGCCTGCTGGCTTTCAGACAGGAAAGCCCTCCTGGGTCTCAGCCCTCAGCCTCGGACTCAGCTCTCCTGGGTCTCAGGCCTTCAGCCTTGGACTAGAACTCCACCAATGCTCTCCAGCTCGCCGACTCATCCTGCGGATCTTGTGACTTGCCAGCATCCATAATCACATGAGCCAATTCCTTATAATAAATCGTTTTCCGTATTTATATACATCCTATTGTTTCTGTTTCCCTAGAGAACCTTAAATATGTACAATCCTTAAAAAAAAATAAAGCAAGAATGATTAACAACAAATTCAAGGCAGTGGTCACATCTGTTAGGGACAGAGAGGAGGATTCATTCAGGACACCCAGGGGACTGTAGTGTTCATGACGATGCTCTTTTGCTTCATCCTGGGTGGTGAACTTCAAGGATGTTCACCTTTTATTAGCCTTTAAAATGTACTTTGATCATATATTCTTTTTGTATGTATGATATGTTTCACAGAAAAAATGAAAAAAAAATTTTCTCATTAAAAATGTTGCAAGTTTGAAAGTGCCGTGAAAAGAGGTGAAAGCTTCCATGGGCGCCTAAAGAAGGGTGGTCAGGGGAGATGTCACTGATTGTTCCTGTCAGGCCTTCTGTGTCTGTAACCAACATTCACAGTGTTTATTTATTGATCACATGAGGGACTTCCAAACAAATACTTCTGTTCTTTCTCAATATGCAGTTGACAAAAGCAAGGAAAGGTCAGTCACTCCTTAAAAGTGACACGGATGACTTCCCTGGTGGTCCAGTGGTTAACAATCTGCCTTCCAGTGCAGGGGATGTGGGTTCAATCCCTGGTTGAGGAACTAAGATTCTATATGCCGCGGGGCAACTAAGCCCACGCACTGCAGCTACTGAGCCCATGCGCCTCAACTAGAGAGTCCACGGGCCACAAACTACAGAGCCTACGGCCTCTGGAGCCCGCGTGCCACAACTAGAGAAGCCCATGCACCACAAGGAAGAGCCCACATGCTGCAACGAAGATCCCGCGTGCCACAACTAAGACCTGACGCACCCAAAAATAAATAAATTAAATAAATTAAATATATATATATATTTTTTAAGTGACAAGGTCCAGCAGCTCCTGAAACTAGGTGGAGAACCACTTTCTGGCCAAGGCGCACATTGAGGTCATATGACACACACACAGAGGCAGGCATTGGAAACACACCCCTCCCCTAATTTGTTTCCAAGCTTCTTTGGTTAATTTCACTAGGATTATCTCAGACAAGAAAACTCTTAGTCCCTGAAAAAGATAAATGGTCAGAAGAAAGCACACAGGAGATCACTGAATTGAGTGTCAAGGGAAGTAAATTCAGTCCACTCAGTTTATTTTTTTAATCTACTCATGACTCATTCATGGAAGAGTTTAAAATCCCCAAATCGTTCATCATGCTGGTGTGGAATGTGGAGCTGGATGCTTCGGTTAGCTGGATGCAAAATTTTCGTGCAGCAAACGTGGGGGTCTGGAAATACCTGCCCTCCATAGTGGAAGTTGGTAGAAAAAGTGTATTCAATGTGAAGAAATGTATGACCAATCTATTTAAATGAAGAGCATGTTATTAAAACAAAGCAAACAAGAAAAAGACAATTGTGTTTTATGTGGCAATTGAAGGTGGTCCTGTGTGTATGTATTCAGGGTTTTGAGAGTTGCTGGCACAGCAAAAATAAGATTATCATTTATTAAATGCCTACTAGGCAGTTTAGACACAGTATCTCTTCTTTTATTGAAATATAGTTGATTTATAATGTGTCAGTTTCTGGTGTACAGCAAAGTGATTCAGCTATATATATATATATATATATATTCTTTTTCATTTTATTTTCAACTATAGTTTATTACAAGACATTGAATATAGTTCCCATGCTATGCAGTAGAACCTTGTTATTTATCTATTTTATATGTAGTTGTTTGTATCTGTTAATTCCAAACTCCTAATTTATCCCTCCCTCCCCCTTTCCCCTTTGGTAACCATAAGTTCGTTTTCTATGTTTGTGAGTGTGTTTCAGTTTTGTAAATAAGTTCATTTGTATCATATTTTAGATTCCACACTTATGATATTTGTCTTTCTCTGTCTGACTTACATCACTTGATATGATCATCTCTAGGTCCATTCATGTTACTAAAATGGCATTATTTCATTATTTTTATGGCTAATATTCCATTATATATAAATACATATATATATATATATATATATATATATATATATATATATATATATATATATGTATCACATCTTCCTTATCCATTTATCTGTGGATGGACATTTAGGTTGCTTCCATGCCTTATCTCTTATTTTTATGAGTGTGCTATGGTGAAAGCTTATTATCCCCACTTGACATAGGTGGGTTCAGCATCTCTCCTAGATGTGAGAACCATCCTTGCCTTGAAGCAGAAAGTATAGAAAGAGCTGCCAGGTCTTGCCCACCTTGGGGTGGAGCGCTAAAGTGGTGGGATTCTGTCTTTACTAACCTGGGTTAGAAAGGTAATGACTGTTTATTCCTAAGTAACTTACCCAGCATCTTCATCAGCTTAAAGAGTTGGAACTCTCCCTTTTTCTTCCCTACTCCTTGTCTACCTGCCCTCTTGTTGCCTTTCCCCCATATCCCTTCTTTCTGTGCTTGGTCCTCCTCTGTTGGATCCTGCTTCTCCTTTGCCTTTGGGTCCTGATGCAGGCTCCTTGCTCTCATTTCCATTTGTCATTACTTTGGACCATCCTTTACTTTCCAAATGGAGTTTTCTGGAAGCCCTTATATATGACCCTGGAAAAGATGGATCTAGTGCCAAGGTTTTTGCTCCTTCCTCTCATCTCGTTTGACAGTAAGCAACTGAGAATAGGCGTAAAGATAAAGTCCAAACTCCTTAACATGGTCTACTTGGCACAAAAGTTCATTTAGATATCACCTTATTGTCTTATGTTAAGTCTCCTGTAGGAGACTCAAAGAATGAAAAGCTAAACATTCCTTCCATTTGTGTTCTGGAAGGACAACCAAGCTTCTGTCTTTTGGACTTCTTGCCCTAGTAATAGTGGAGATTAATAATTCCTTTGTTTTTCCAGAATATCACTAAAGATATCTTTGAATGCCTTTGTTTAGAAGGCCTAAGAGAGTATAGAAAAGGGTACTTTGAGAAGAAAAGGCATGTGACCCAATCCTAGAGGGAGAACCAATTCTTGTTTCCCGTGAAACTGGAAATATAGGTGAGTTGTGTGTTTCATGAGTGGCAGGCACCAGGACTCTGCTTATATTTACGCCATAGTGGGTGGCAGGACCTCAGATACACATATGTTCTGGGATGCTAGCCCCTGAGCCCTGCATTTTGGAATCCATGGAAAATGTGGTTGTCTCTGCAGTGCTCATAATGGATGGAGAGATGCTGCTGGCTTTCAGATGGAGGGAAGCCCCAGGCCAGAGAGCATTGGAAGCAGCAGCTAGTATAGAGGAAACATCAGAGGTCCTCATCAACTTTTCTGGAATATGAATACTTCATAATTCATAGAGGAAAGGATCACAAAAATGTGACTGAGAATAGCTATCCCTCAATCCTTAGCAGAAATAGCCATTTGCTAAAATTAGATATATATATATATAACATCTCCAGAGTCTGGTGCAAATTTACTTCTTCCAGCTTTGCTTTACCCCTTTACCAAATTGTATTTTGCCTTACTCTAGTTTAGTTAAAAATTTTCAATTTTTAAAGTACACCATTAGTTTCTTTGCATCCAAAACCTTTGAGTTTGTCATTATATCTGCTTGAAATACTTCTATCTCCTGTCTTCCCACCCCCAAGACACACATACACACACACATACTTAGGTGAACAGAAATTTGGAATGGGACCATGTGACCCTGGGGTTGATGGTAAGTCTGCTTATTTTGATTCACTTGTGTAGCTGACTAGGGATTTGTGCTTGTTTAATTTGGTCACTGCTCAATACAGAATTGAAAACTTACACAGAAAAATGAAATTTGTGTGTAGCCCTGATTTAGAAAGGAACAAAATTGCTAGCAGAAGTTAAATGAATCCTGCATAGAAATATGTTTCCAATCAAAGCTGAGAAATACTGGGAACCAAAAGGCTGTCTCTTGCCTTTTATTATAAATCTGATGCACTAGCAAAGGCCTTGAATTGTTGAGCTCGTTACAAATCCATAAAATAGTCCTCTCTAAGGAGCTATTTCAACCTTTTTTTATATAACACTCATTATAAATTAATTCTCTCTGACAACTAACTAGGGAAATATTTTAATCTGGATAGACAAAAATCATACTCTTCTAAGAAGCCACCATAAGGTCTATGTTCTGTTACTAAAGACAATTTTATTAAGGTTCAAGAGTGATTTTCAAACTAGTGTTGTTTTGATGTGTCTAATACACAATATAGTTGCTGAGTTTATCTACTAAATTAGTCCCTCTTGGTACACATTACACTGGGAGCAGTCTTGAGGAATGATAGTGAAATTGAACCTTGTTTCATGTTTTGATTACCTGTATTATTATTACTTTCTCCCTTGAAAGACTTAAAAAAACAATTAAAATTTTCTTGGGAATAGAATGAGAGCAAATATTATTCTGCTGTGCAGACATAACAACTGTAAAAAGAACACAAATGTTTCAAAGAAACCAGAGACAACTCTGCCTGCGGGAGGTTTGTCTTCTTGTCAGAAGCCTCTAGATTAGGTTTGCTACATTGAAATCAAATAATACATATTTCAGTCCAGGGGATATTGAAAGTAGAATTATATTTCTGTGTTCAATGCATAAAACATCAGCAAATAATTCAGTGGTTGCAGAACAGTTGTTTCTTTGGGTAGGGATTTTGCCAGCCTGTTTTGTAGCTTTGCAATTCTCTTGAGCAAAGTGATAAAGGTGATGAATGTCTATTTTGAATTAACTCCTGTTACAGTGAAGTGCCAGTTGATCCGAGCTCTTTCAGTCATGACAATTCAAACGTATCTCATTCTTTTTATAAAAATCTGAGCAATACCTTCTTGAAAAGCAAAAACTGACAAGAAGTATACCTCCCTGGAGATAAAGGATGGATGGGAATCATTGAATGGATGTTTGAAATGTCATTGTCAGATTGCACTGGACACTCTGCAATCACTCAATTGCATAGTTGCTCCCCAGCCTCTCCTCTGCGTTCTCAACACCAATTCCTTCCAAGCCTGAGTCTTTGGAACTTACGCAAAAAGGAACGACATGGATTTTTATATCTTCCTAAATCCATTTATGAAATAGCTGTGACCATTGTAAATAGAATGTGAATATTACACTTTTGTGACAGTACATTGAATCATAAAATGTTTGAGTTAGAAGAGGCCTGAAAAATCATCTTAACTTTACTGTAAGGAAATTCTGGCCATAGGAGTTGGCATAACTTGCCAGTTAGTTGGTAGAAAAGCCTGAATAGGAACTTTGCACAATATGTGGTATGGAATAGGTGCTCAATCAGTTTTAGCTTAATTTAATTGAATTGGAATATACTCTAGCTTAGAGTGCAACAAAGATGACTTATCACTTTACAGACGCTTAAGATGACTCATAAAGTCATCTCTGCTGAGAAGAAGAGCTAACATTTCTTGAATTTATACTATGTGCCAAGCTTTATGCTAAGTGTTTTATATACATATTATTTCTACTGTTCAATCAGGTATATCTTTTATCTTTCTTTTTTCTTCACACAAAGAAGCCAAGGATCAGGAAGATTAAATAACTCGGCCAGTTACCAAGCTAGTGAATAAAAGAACGAGGATTCCAACTTAGCACAATCTGACTCCAAAGCTTGTTTTTTTTTAACCACTATGCTGTAACCAAGTATTTTTACTGGCCAAGTTAAAGAATTGAAGTGTCCACAGAATGGCTCCAAGTAATGCCTGTTGATACTAAGAGAGTTGACTGAAAAATGCAAAGACAATTGACTTCCAATTCTGGTAACTTGGCAAACTAAGCCAATTGAGAAACTCTCATGTAACAACTACTTGGAGAGCTGGATGAATTATTTTTAATATGATATCCTTCAGGCGCTTAACAGGAAATCACATAACACATGAATGCTCATGCACACACACACATACACACACACACACACAGGAAAGATACAGCTACAAGCAAAGATGAAGGATTCATATTTGGAAAACAAACTTTGTTGAAGTTTAATTCTCAGTCAAAATTGAAAAATGTGTTTGAAAAAGATCCATGCGTGTCAGAGTTATCAGACACAATAAACAGCAGGATTTATAGTCCCCAAAACTTGGATAGATAGAACCCATTGGAAAATAACAAGACACTGTGAAAAAAACACAAGCAGATGTGAAGAAAAAAATCAAACTTGAATTTGCAAAAATGAAAAATATAACAATTTAAATTAAAACCTCAATCTACAGGCTAATTAGCAGATTGGACCTGGTGGCAGAGAGAACTGGTACAATTGAGAGATCTGAACAGTTTCCCAGACAGTAGCTCAGAGATCTGAAAAAATGGAACAAATGAAAGAGATTCTAAGCACCATGGAGGATGTGGTGAGAAGGTTCAACAGTATCTAATAGGAGTTCAGAAGGTAAGAAAAGAAAATACTTGTTGGCAAGGTTCAATATGATATTCAATGTTCGATGATTGACTACATTTCTAGAACAGGCAAAAGACATGTATTTTCAGGTGGAATGCATACACAGCCCAAGGAGTTTAAAAAATATAAATCCACACTCTTCTAAGGGATTTTTTTGGCCAAAGTCTCAACAGCCTCTCTCTTCTATGCCAATATTCAAATCAATTATAGGATTATTTTTTGTAAGGCAATAAATAAAAAACTCAGAAATCCAAGAAAAAGTCATTAGTCAAATGGCTTTTCAACAACTCTGTTTATCCTCTACTCAAAATAGCAAATAACTAATCATCAGCTATTACTCTCATTGTTTCCAAATATTACTTTTATGATTTCATAGCTTTCTGTGGTTGGTACCTGTATCATTTAATTGTTTCCTACATTCACCCTTGTAGAACTGCCATCTTAGGAGTGACAGACCAAAAGAAGTTTGTCCTTGGTAAAGCTTTGTGGACACAATCCAGCTAGTGCTTTTCCCAGCAAGGCCACATATATCCAAGAAAAATTAACATATGCAAAAACAGTTACAGGTTGTATAACCCCAAAATGAGTCAGGTGTAGATGGGAGGGAGGAATACTCAAACCAGTAGAAAACAGGAAAGAAACCTAAGAAAAAAACATTATTCAAAGAAACTACAAAGTAATATGGAAGAAATAAATCCAAATATACCATTAATCACAATAAATGCCAATGGGCTAAACTTACCAATTCAAAGACAAAGAGTCTCAGCTTTTTAAAAAAGTACTGCTGTTCAACACCCATTTATGATAAAAACTCTCCCGAAAGTGGGCATAGATGGAACCTACCTCAACATAATAAAGGCCATATATGACAAACCCACAGCCAACATCATTCTCAATGGTGAAAAATGGAAAGCATTTCCTCTAAGATCAGAAACAAGACAAGGATGTCCACTCTTGCCACTATTATTCAACATAATTTTGGAAGTCCTAGACATGGCAACAGAGAAAAAAAAGAAAAGGAATCCAAATTGGAAAAGAAGAAGTAAAACTGTCACTGTTTGCAGATGACATGATACTATAAATAGAAAATCGTAAAGATGCCACCAGAAAACTACTAGAGCTAACCAATGAATTTGGTAAAGTTGCAGGATACAAAATTAATGCACAGAAATCTCTTGCATTCCTATACACTAACAACAAAAGATCAGAAAGAAAAATTAAGGAAACAGTCCCATTTACCATTTCAAGAAAAAGAATAAAATACCTAGGAATAAACCTACCTAAGGAGGCAAAAGACATGTACTCAGAAAACTATGAGACACTGATGAAAGAAGTCAGAGATGACACAAACAGATATACCATGTTCTTGGATTGGAAGAATCAATATTGTCAAAATGATTATTCTACCCAAAGCAATCTACAGATTCAATGCAATCCCTATCAAATTACCAGTGGCATTTTTCACAGAATTAGAGCAAAAAATCTTACAATTTGTGTGGAAACACAAAAGACCCCGAATAGCCAAAGCAATCTTGAGAAAGAAAAATGGAGCTGGAAGAATCAGGCTTCCTGACTTCAGATTATACTACAAAGCTACAGTAATCAAAACAGTATGGTACTGGCACAAAAACAGAAATATAGACCAATGAAACAGGATAGGAAGCCCAGAGATAAACCCACACACCTATCGTCACCTAATCTATGACAAAGTAGGAAAGAATATACAATGGAGAAAAGACAGTCTCTTCAATAAGTGGTGCTGGGAAAACTGGACAGCTCCATGTAAAAGAATGTAATTAGAACACTTCCTAACACCTTACAGAAAAATAAACTCCAAATGGATTAAAGACCTAAATGTAAGACCAGACACTATAAAACTCTTAGAGGAAAACAGGAAGAACAAACACTGTTTGACATAAATTGTGGCAAGATCTTTTTTGACCCACATCCTAGAGTAGTGAAAATAAAAACAAAAATAAACAAGTGGGACCTAATTAAAGTCTTTTGCACAGCAAAGGATCATAAACAAGACAAAAAGACAACCCTCAGAATGGGAGAAAATATTTGCAAATGAAGCAACTGACAAAGGATTAATCTGCAAAATATACAAACAGCTCATGCAGCTCAATATCAAAAAAAACAAACAATCCAATCAAAAAAATGGGCCAAAGACTTAAATAGACATTTCTCCAAAGAAGACATACAGATGGCCAAAAAACACATGAAAAGATGCACAACATCACTAATTATTAGAGAAATGCAAGTCAAAGCTACAATGAGGTATCACCTCACACCCATCAGAATGGCCGTCATTAAAAACTCTACAAACAATTAATGCTGGAGAGGGTGTGGAGAAAGGGAACCCTCTTACGCTGTTGGTGGGAATGTAAATTGGTACAGCCACTGTGGAGAACAGTATGGAGGTTCCTTAAAAACCTAAAAATAGAACTACCATATGACCCAGCAATCCCACTCCTGGGCATATACCCGAAGAAAACCATAATTCAAAAAAACACATGCACCCCAATGTTCATTTCCACACTATTTACAATAGCCAGCACATGGAAGCAACCTAAGGGTTCATCAACAGAGGAATGGATAAAGAATATGTGGTACATATATACAATGGCATATTACTCAGCCATAAAAAGGAATGAAATTGTGCCATTTGCAGAGATGTGGATGGACCTGGAGACTGTCATACAGACTGAAGTAAGTCAGAAAGAGAAAAAGAAATCTCATGTATTAACACATATATGTGGAATCTAGAAAAATTGTATAGATAACCTCATTTGCAAAGCAGAAATAGAGACACAGACATAGAGAACAAATATATAAATACCAAGAGGGATGGGAGGGTGGGATGGTTGGGAGATTGGGATTGACATATATACACCACTGTGTATAAAATAGATAACTAATGAGAACTGACTGTATAGCACAGGGAACTCTCCTCAATGCTGTGTTGTGACCTAAATGGGAAGGAAATCCAAAAAGGAGGGGATATATGTATACGTATAGCTGATTCACTTTGCTATACAGCAGAAATTGACAACAATGTAAAGCAACTAGACTCCAATAAAATAAATAATAAAAATAAAAAATAAATTTTAAAAAAGTAGTTGTATTCTATTTAGAGAAGACATCTAAAAAATATGACAAAGAGAAAAAACAAAAGGTTAGAAAGTATATACCAATCAAATACTAAGCAAACGTTATTATAGTGAGTGGTGCTTAATACCTTCAAATGGACACGGCCTAAGGGCAAGGACCATGTGGGCAGCAGCTAGGATACACTAAGCATCAGAGTTATCAATTTTTCTGGGATGTGAATATTTCACAATTTATGTATAAGGAAGAAAAACCATTTTATTTTTTTCCAACTTAGTTTTTTGAGTTGGAAGCTTATCTCATTAATTTTCAATTTTCAAACTTTTTGTTTTTGAATATGTATATATTATATGCTGTAAATTTCCTTCTAAGTATAGCTACATTCCATGAATATTAATATATAGTGTTTTCATTGTTGTTTACTTCTAAAAATTCAAATTTCCATTATGATTTCTTCTTTTGAGAAGTGAGAATTTCAATTTCCAAATTTTTGAGTGTGTTTTTCATTTTAAATTATATTTTATATTTAGGTGTTAAGAACATACAGTGACAAAAGAGAAAAATAATAATTCTTGAGTAAAGTATGTTGGAATAGTTGAATCTTTTTTAAGAGATTCACTATGTATATTAACACATAAAAGGACATGAAAAGATGTGCAGCTAAGCAACCTAGCTGTCATTTTTATATATTCCAAAATTATTTAACCAGATGTCTGTTTATAATGTTGCACCTATTGCAGTGACACTATCAGTGCCCTGCCCGTATCCCCTCAAAACACAAAAATTCCAGTATATGCTCATAACCACAAGCAGCTGAGTGCTTTCCCTTGATCCATAGGTGAGAAGAAGGCAGGAAGTGCTAGGGATTTAAAGCCCTTGGGAGCAGCCCTGAATCACTGATGAATGAAGGAGAGTCAGTACCCTAGCTTCCTTGCTCCTTGGGTGAGACAACTTCTGGGCAGAAAGCACGTTTTTTAGTATCTCTCAGAGTGCCCCAGTGGGACCAAGCTCCAATTGCCCACAGTGGAAATCCACTTTATAACACACGTTTTCTTGACTTTCTTCCCTTTCCTGTCTCATTTCCCCACCACTTACTGGTGCTCCTAAGAAGTCAACCCAAAACACCAATTAACAGCTTGAAAGAATTCTGAAAGGAATAGAATTTGAGGATAGAAGCTTTAAAACATTGGGTTACCATCAGTTTCATTATTTGCTTTTATCTGAGATTAGAGGAACTTATTCATATTCATGAAATAAAGAACTATAGGCAAGTCAAGAAATACAGTTTATCCCAGCAGAGAGCTTATGGCCCCTCATTCTACTTTTGGAAAACTTGAAACTCTTTAATAAAAATAAATTTCTGCTGTTTGTAAGCCACCCAGTATATGGAATTCAGTTAGAGCAGCCAGGACAGACTAAGACAAGGGCTTTTTATCCTAGGATCCATGGATGACCAGGGGATAAGTGGTTAGAGTTCAGAGAGTCCTTCAACTTGGAGATAGATAGGTAGACAGATCGATAGATACATGGATAAATCTAGATAGACACAGATATAGAGATCTAAATATATATATCTTTAATTTCAGTAACCTCTAACTGAAATTTAATATATCCTTTAATTGGGAATGTAGGCACCAAACCACACAGTAGAATTGGCTGTCACTTTATGACCTGTAAAAATTGTTGGGTTTTTTTGGTATCACATTATAATTGTTGTAGATAACTTGCAATATTATTTTCACTCATCACAATCTCAAGATTATGGTAGGTATTATACCCCTTAGTTCTTATTATCTAGTAAGTAAAGATATATATAAATACATACAACTCTGTCAACTATATCTGTTTAAATATATTGATAACTATTTAAAAAATATATTTGGTGTCTTTTGGAATCCTATGGTATGTTATTTTATGCATTAAAAAAATATTTTGGGGGCTTCCCTGGTGGTGCAGTGGTTGAGAGTCCGCCTGCCGATGCAGGGGACACGGGTTCGTGCCCCGGTCCGGGAAGATCCCACATGCCGCGGAGCGGCTGGGCCCGTGGGCCATGGCCACTGAGCCTGCGCATCCAGAGCCTGTGCTCCGCAACGGGAGAGGAACAGCAGTGAGAGGCCCGCATATCGCAAAAAGAAAAAATAGAAAAAAAAAATTTTTTTTGAGTAGAGATCCATAGGCTTCACCAGACCGCCCAGAAGTGCAAGGCATAGAAAAGATTAAGAACACCTAATGGGCACCATTACCCATTTCACATATTGGGAGACTGAGGCATAGAAAGCCTAAGCAATTTGCCCAAGGTCAAAGAGTTTATAAGGCGCAGAGCTAGGAGAGGTACGCAGGTAATCTGGCTACGGAGTTCACGCCCTTAACCAAGTCCCTGTGGCTGCCTCTCTGAGAGTCTGTAAAAGCTCCTCTACAGTATTAGAATACAGAGGCGCCAACGTCTCCCCAAGAGTAATCTCGGCCGCGCATGCGCGCTCCGCATAGCAGCCAGCTGCGGTCAATTAAACCCTCAATTGGATCCTTTTGTACCATCCTGCGTGTTCCGGCCGTCGTCTACCTCTCCGAGCGTCTCTCCTCTGATTTCCAGCTACATTGCTCTTTGAACTCAGTCTTTCTTCTTGCTGGAACGCTCTTCCACCCTTCACTTCTTTTTCATCATATGACCTTGGCCTCCGTGTCTCCACCGCACAGAGGGCTTCCGCGGTTAACTTATCAAAGTAAGTTCCCTTTTTCTTTATGTATTTTATATGTTAATCCTGTCTCAGTTCTGGATATTGCAAATATCTTTTCCCAGTTTTTGGCTTGTCTTTCGCCTTCTTTAATAGAATCATTGGATGAGTAAAATTCTTAATTTTAATGAATCAAGTTTATCAGTCTTTTCCTTGATAGTTTGTGCTTTTTGTTTCTGAAGAAATCATTCCCTACCTCCTAAGTCACTGGGATATACTTTTGTATTTCTTCCTAAAAGTTTTAAAGTTTTGCCATTCACATTTAAGCTCTTGATACATCTAGAATTGACTTTAGTGAAAGTTGTGATGTAGGGATTCAGTTTTTTTTTCCATATGGATCTGAAACATTTCTTTAAAATCCTTTCGTTGTAGGATATTTTAATTACAGAATGTTGTTATTTCATAATGATAGAACATGGGGTGCTTAACAACAAGAGAAGACCCTGATGCTTTCTGTGAAGAACTTGCCATGATTTGTGACGTGGAGGAGTGAAGAAAGCACTTTTCTATTATATTTCCACTAAGTATTTTCTAAAGAAATTAAAACTGGCCAATTTTAATTAAATACTCAAATTTTAAACTCCTTAAGAAGTTTATAGAATTGGCAGTCATCTCTCTATGGTTTGGATGTTACTTCTTGAGGCACTCCTACCTAGCACTATGTCCAGCAACTTGGCACTTAACATTCAGAAAGTAAAACTTCTAGAAAACAAAAGATCAGGAGGAATGCATGTGCATGCCTGCATGCATGCATACATGTCTTTGTGTGCTTATGTTGGGATTTGTGTGTTTGCATATGTATGAAGTAAGGGGAAAAACACAGAAATGGCAGTGTGGCATTTCATCCTGAAAAATGTACCCTTTCCCAACTGCAGCACAGTGGAAGGTGACAGAGAAGGAGTCCTGGTGGCAATGCATGCTGGGATTGTTGCTTTCATAAGCTCATTAGTTCAGCTGGTCACCCCAGTTACTCTTACCAGATGTAGGGAAAAGAAAGGGAGATAGAAGGAAGGAAGTGGGCAACTGGCAGAAATTTCTGCTCTGGGAATCTGCATATACAGCCTTAATTATTTGTAGTAATTCTTGGCATACAGCAAGACATGTCAGGGCCTGGACTATGGTCTCAGGAATCCCTATAGATGGATGAAAGGTCACAGCTGGAGCATCTGGAGAGATAACTGGTTCCTAGGAGTAAATTATTATAGCTGTAACCTTCCTACTGAAAGATCAATAGCTTAAGTATTTTATTCCCTTAATTGGGCTTTAATCTGAAAATGGCACAGCAAGACTTTACGTTTCAAAGGAAACACAGAGGGAAAAAAGTCCTTTTCCAGACTTTTATAGAAGGATATTTTATAGAATGAAACTGGATAGTTGTCACTGATTCTCTTATTAGGGCACCCTAAATACTGTGACTGGATCTAATTCTCCATAATACTGTAGAACAGTAGTTAGGAGCTCAGATCCTGGAGCTAAACACCTAGAGTCCTAATCCTGCAGGCACAATTTATCCCTTGCTTTTTCTTAACATGACTTTATCTCTATGCCTAACTTCCTATATCTATAAAAATGGGGAGAGGGAGTAAAAATATTATCTGCCTCATGGAATCTTCTAAGGGTTAGATGAGTTAATATGTGTTAAAAGCTTAATCAGAGCCTGACTGGCAATATTATAGAATTGATAGACCCCACTCTCCGAAATTTCCTCATTCAACTCTATGTAACCACAAAGTGCTTGCTAAAACAGCAAACTGAGTTAATAAGAAAAAATGCTAACTGGTTTGATTTTCTCATTGCTACTTTACCTCCAGGAAAGAAACTTGACATTTTGTTTCTGTAAAATGCCCCCGGAACTGGAGTATGCTAGGTCATGTTATTATCCCCAATTCTTCCATGTTTCTCCCAGGGAGTAGTTTTTAGCTCCCTACCCATCAGCTTGGCCATGTGATGTGTTTTGAATGATACATTTTGAGCAGAATTGATGTATGCAACTTTCAGACAAAAGTGAAAGGGTCATTTCATGATGTGGTATTCCTCTACTTCCCATGAGGCCAGTTAAAGGCAGCTCCAACAACCTGGATCCGCTAATGAAGAAGTTGTGAATTAAAGCCATCTCCAGTCTGCAGCTGACATGAACATGGGCAGAAATAAACTTTTGTGTTGTAAGTCCCTTAGAGTTTGTTTGTTTCTGCAGTATAACTTACATAAACCGATACAAGGGAGATGGAGGAGTGTGTTAGTTTAGGTAGAGGCAGAAACTATCAACCTGGGGCAGGGAGAAGTTGTCCAACACTAGAAAAACTGTGTTTTCAGGGACCCACACCTCCTCTCCCTACCCTGCTACTTCTCTGCCTAGAATAGAGGACTGACCTGAGAAAAACAAACAGCTTAATGCATTTAGTTATATGAGCTTCTAGCCTCCCCAGAGATGCTCTTCAATACACATCTTAAAGGGTTCGACCATGTTGACTTTTCTGCGTGAGCATATCATAAAGACCACCATGAATCTAAAGATAATGGGGTCTCCCTGAAAGACCTGGACTGTTTAAGCCCCTACCCTCGGGGCTTCAGCCTAACCCCAGTGGAGTTGGGAGCCCCAGGAATGACTGAGACTGAATTTCTCACCACCCTAACAAGATTAGAAATTTGAGCTAAGTTTTGCATGCAGTTGTGGTAGTCATGAGTTTATGCCTGCTTTGTTTGCTTGTTTGGGGAGCTTCTTTTGAAAAACATGATTACTTTAGCAAATATGTTTCCTAGATATTGAGCAATAACTGAATTACAGACTGTTAACGGCATAATCCCTTGCTCACACCAGGTATCTTAAAATCACCTCTGACTCCCCTCTATCTCACCCTGTATCCAATGCTTCAGGAAATTCTGATGGCTCTACCTTTAAAATATTATCAAGAATACAACTACTTTTCATCACCAGGGTGGTCCAATCTACCATCATCTTTGCCTTAGTGTATTATGATAGCCTCTTAGCTAGTGTCCCTGCTTTCACGTTTGCCGCTTCCTATATTCATTATCAACAAGACAGCCATAATGGTCCTGCTAAACTTGGAACAGATTATCTCAGTATTTCACAGTGGCTCCTCATTTCTTTCAGAATCTAATCCATGGTCCTTAAAATGTACAGCAAGTACCCCCTGTACTCTCTTACCTCTCTGAGTGTATTTCCTTACCTCTTCACTGCTTTTTAAACATATTAGGCACATTCCTGTCTCAGGGCCTTTGCACAGACTGTTCCTGATGTCTGGAATGCTTTCCCATCCAGTATCTGCCTGGCTTACTCCACATTTACCTCAAGGAATTGCTTAAATGTCTTCTCTGATGTCCACTGATCCTCATAAATCTAGACACCTCCATCTAAAACTGTAGCTCTTTCTGGCACTCCCAGTTTCCCTTATCCATTCTCTTTTTATCTAGCCAGAGTACTTAGCCCATTCTGACATACCGTACCATGTCTTATTTATTATGTTTGCTTTTTGTTGTTTGTATTCCATTCCAGGAGTGTGAGTGCAGGAAATTTTGTTGATTTTGTTCATTGAAAACTAGAGTGGTACCTGGTACGTATCAGATGCTCAACAAATATTTATTGAATGAATGAATGAATGAATGAAGTGCAGTACAGTGTGCTGGTGGTCACAGGCCAGAGCAAAAGCCTCCACTCTGGTTTGACCGAGCCATCCGGTAGTGAGGTAGGCCCCTGTGGCTGGGTCAATCATTGTGTAATTCTGAGAGGGAGAATCTCCCTAAATTTTGCACCCTAGCACCTGCCTTACTCATCTCACACAGTCTGGGCCCTGGCCAAATGTGACCGCTTCTGTTTCTTAACTAAAGACTTCTGAATAGAGAAGATGGTAAGGAAACAACACAGTGTATCTGAGTGAATTTTACATCTTGTCCCCCGTAAATACAGACACATTTTTTCATTGAGTGCCCTACCGTTCACAACAGAAATAGGGGGAGAAAAACCATTTTCTTCTGAGGAATGGAGGTGGCTTCAGGAAGAAAACTGTGATTACCATATTTTTTAAAGGTTATTCGAGTCCACTGCCGAAATAGTTGTGAAATTATACATTAATCTTTGGAAAACATTAGAATATAATTTACTACTACCAGTTAGACTTAATATTTAATTCAGGTTCAGTTCAGTTATTAGCATTTTCCTTCTCAAATATGCAAAGGTGATTTAGTTCTCTGGGAAATTCTTCCTAGGCTTCAAGAGTTCATATTCAAAAAACTTGCTGAGAGGCAGCAAGCTGCAGGTACATCATTTATACATTCAGAAACCCTATGCTGACTCTCTAGCTGGCATAAACTCTTTTGTATTCAGATCATAATATTGCTGCCTGTTTAGGTTATGATACTGAATTCACAAAAAAGCCACCCAAAAGGATTCACTGTATGACCCAGTACCTAAACTGTATCCAAAAAGCTACTCTTTTGGTATAAAGATTTCCAAGGAGGAAAGGAAACACCCCAGGTTCTTATTCATTCATTTGCTTGTTTCCTGCTGTAGTAGCAATTGCAGCAGAGATCTGGA
The DNA here is from genome assembly GCF_964165515.1 of Mesoplodon bidens. Taxonomy (NCBI): domain Eukaryota; kingdom Metazoa; phylum Chordata; class Mammalia; order Artiodactyla; family Ziphiidae; genus Mesoplodon; species Mesoplodon bidens. The sequence continues at coordinate 84,564,837 of NC_138162.1, forward strand.
ACCTCAAAGAGGGGTTCCCTCCTTTACCAAATTAAAAATTCTTCTTACTGCTTTAATGTGTGGGGTTTTGCTTTTCTTTAAGTCACAGACTGAAATTGACATTTGAAGTGCCACAGCATTGTAATGAATACTAATTATATTGGCAGTAGCCCAAGAGCCAGGAAGTGGTGTGGGAGGAAGCACAGTGGTCCCTCTTCAGGACCCTCTTGCTAAAAGTGACCTGTGACACTCCTCCCTTGTGGCCACACAAGGTTCAGTTTAATTCATCACCGAGTGGAAGTGGACACCTCTGATGTGCAGAGCTGCAAGCTCCTTTTTGAATCCTAGTCCCTCTTTAATATGTAACCTGAGCAGCCAAAGAATAAATCTTCCATGCTTTCTCCTGGCACCACCTTCAACCACGCATGGAATATTTCTGTCCTTTGCCGAGTGACAAACCAGAGATGCAGGCTCTGAAAAAGACCATGGGCTGTCGTTTTTTAAAGTGTCTTTGTGGAGCGGGCCACAAAGAAAAAGGCAGCAGGAGCATATGTTTGTAGATGCTTTTTATATCCCAAAAGGAATAAAAGGAAGAAGACACTGTGGGGATTGCAATTTACATTTGGATTATTTATTTTTATGTTAAACACAGACTCCCTGGAAGAGTGTTGCTCTTAACGCAGGCCAGGGTGGCCAACTGGAAACTGGTAATCCTTTCCTCTCTGCGGGCTTGCCCACTCAGTCAACCAACTGTCAAGCAAGTGGGTTTGCCTCCTACTTATGTGACTGTTCCCAGGTTCCCCCAAAATTTATCCAGTTTCTTACGTGGCTGCTAATCTTACCCCTTTGCCTAAGATACAGGGATAAAACTTGCCTGGATATAGATTGCTCTAACACTTGCTAACTTCATAACTTTGGACACATAGTGTCAGGACTCTAAATCTCAGTTTTCTCATCTGTAAAACAGGGGTAATGATAGCTCTTATCTCACATGGTTTGTCTTGGGACCAAATCTATGTAAGGCGTTTGGCTCAGTGCTTGGCATAGAGTACTCCCTCTTAAAATTCTAACCATTATTCCTATTCCTATTATTATTATTCTTATGTTTATTATTGGCACCATAGAATAGATACCTCCCAGGTAATTTTCATAGAGAAAAACCTAAAATTCTAGTATGTGCTAAAGACTTCCTGGGTTCTGCTCAGTTTGGGTTCACCCTAAAGTAGATGCCTGAAGCAAAGATACAGTTACATGATCATAATGATGATTTTTATTCTTCAGTTTGTTAATGTGGTGTATCACATTGATTTCTTTGTGTATGTTGAACCATTCCTGCATCCCTGGGATAAATCCCACTTGATCACAGTGTATGATCCTTTTACTATATTGCTGAATTTGATTTGCTAATACTATGTTGAGGATTTTTGCATCTATGTTCATCAGTGGTGTTGGCCTATAATATTCTTTTTTATGGTGTCCTTGTTGGACTTTGGTATCAGACTGATGCTGGCCTTGTGAAATGAGTTTGGAAGCATTCCTTCCTCTTCAATTTTTTGGAATAGTTTTGAGAAGGATAGGTGTTAATTCTTCAATAGATGTTTGGTAGAATTCATCTGTGAAGCCTCTGGTCTGGAATCTTGCTTATTGGGAGTTTTTTGATTACTGATTCAATTTCATTACTGTTAACTGTTCATATTTTCTATTTCTTTCTGATTCAGTCTTGGGAGATTGTATGTTTCTAGAAATTTATGAGTTTCATTTAGGTTGTCCAATTTATTGGCCTTTAGTTTTTCATAGTAGTTTCTTATGATCCTTTGTTTTTCTGTGATGTCAGTTGTAACACCTCCTCTTTCATTTCTGATTTTATGGTTTGGGGCCCTCTCTCTTTTTTTCTTAATGACTCTGGCTAAAGGTTTATCAATTTTGTTTACCTTTTCAAAGAACCAGTTCTTAGTTTCATTAATCTTTCATATTGTTTTTTTAGTCTCTGTTTTATTTATTTCTGCTCTGATTTTTATAATGTCTTTCCTTCTACCAATTTTGGGTTTTGTTTGTTCTTTTTTTCCTATTTCCATTAAGTGTAAGTTTTGGTTGTTTATTTGCAGTTTTTCTTATTTCCTGAGGTAGGCTGTATTGCTATAAAATTCCCTCTTACAACTGCTTTTGCTGTGTCCCATAGATTTTGGATTGTTGTGTTTCCATTTTTATTTGTCTTCATTTTTTTATTCCTTCTTTGATTTCTTCAGTGACCCATTGGGTGTTTAGTAGCATATTGTTTAGCCTCCATGTATGTGTGTTTTTGGCAGTTTTTTTTTTCTTGTTTGATTTCTAGTCTCATAGCATTGTGGTCAGAAAAGATGCTTGATATGATTTTAATTTAAATTTACCAAGGCTTCTTTTGTGGCCTAGTATGTGATCTATCCTGGAGAATGTTCCATGTGCACTTGAAAAGAACGTGTATTCTGCTGTTTTAGAATGGAATGTTTTATATATATATATATAATATATATATATAATATATATATTATATATATATTATATATATATATGCCTGTTAAGTTCACTGGGTCTAATGTGTCATTTAAGGACAGTGTTTTGTTACTGGTTTTCTGTCTGGATGAACTATTCATTGATATAAGTGGGATGTTAAAGTCCCCTATTATTATTGTGTTACTGTCCATTTCTCCCTTTATGCTTCTTAACATTTGTTTTATGTATTTAGATGCTCCTATGTTGGGTACATATATATTTACAATTGTACTTCTTGTTGGATCAATCCCTTTATCATTATATAATGCCCTTTTTTGTCTCTTGTTACAGTCTTTGTTTTAAAGTCTATTTTCTCTGATATTCTCAGGTTTCTTTTCATTTCCATTTGAATGGAATGCCTTTTTCCATTTTACACTTTCAGTCTGTGCTTGTCTTTAGGTCTGAAGTGAGTCTCTTGTGGCAGCATACATACACTTTTCAATCCATTCAGTCATTCTCTGTCTTTTGATTGAAGCAGTTAGTCGTTTTACATTTAAAGTAATTACTGGAGGAGGACGTTCAAGTTGGCAGAGGAATATGACATGGAGATCACCTTCCTCCCCACAAATACATCAAAAATACAACTACGTGTGGAACAACTCCTACAGAACACCTACTGAACGCTGGCAGAAGACCTCAGACTTCCCAAAAGGCATGTACCTGGGTAGGGCAAAAGAAAAAACAAAAAAACAGAGACAAAAGAGTAGGGACTGGACCTGTACCTCTGGGAGGGAGCTGTGAAGGGGGAAAAGCTTCCAAACACTAAGAAGCCCCTTCACTGGCAGAGATGGGGGATGGGCGGGGGGGAAGCTTTGGAGCCACAGAGGAGAGCGCAGCAACAGGGGTGTGGAGGGCAAAGCAGAGAGATTCCCGCACAGAGGATCGGTGCCAACCAGCACTCACCAGCCCGAGAGGCTTGTCTGCTCACCTGCCGGGGCCGGTGGGGGCTGGGAGCTGAGGTTCCGGCTTCGGAGGTCAGATCCCAGGGAGAAGTCTGGGGCTGGCTGCGTGAACACAGCCTGAAGGGACCTAATGCGCCACAGCTAGCCGGGAGGGAGTCTGGGAAAATCTCTGGACCTGCCTCAGAGTCAAGAGACCATTGTTTCAGGGTGCGCAAGGAGAGGGCATTCAGAGCACCACCTAAACGAGCTTCAGAGACGGGTGCGAGCCGTGGCTATCAGTGCGGACATCAGAGATGGGCATCAAACGCTAAGGCTGCTGCTGCCACCAAGAAGCCTGTGTGCAAGCACAGGTCACCATCCACACACCCCCTTCTGGGAGCCTGTGCACCCCACCACTGCCAGGGTCCTGTGATCCAGGGACAACTTCCCCAGGAGAACACATAGCGTGCCTCAGGCTGTTGCAACGTTATGCAAGGCTCTGCTGCCGCAGGCTTGCCCTGCATTCCATACCCCTCCCTTCCCCCAGCCTGAGTCAGAGTCCCCTAATCAGCCGCTCCCTTAACCCCCTCCTGTCTGGGAGAAGAACCGATGTCAGAAGGCAACCTACATGCAGAGGCGGGGCCAAATCCAAAGCTGAACCCCAGGAGCTGTGCGAACAAAGAAGACAAAGGGAAATTTCTCTGTGCAGCCTCGGGAGCAGTAGATTAAATCTCCAAAATCAACTTGATGTACCCTGTGTCTGTGGAATACCTGAATAGACAACGAATCATCCCAAAATTGAGGCGGTGGACTTTGGGAGCAACTGTAGAGTTGGGGTTTGCTGTATGCAACTGACTAGTTTCTGATTTATATGTTTATCTTAGCTTAGTTTTTAGAACTTGATATCATTGATGGATTTGTTTATTGGTTTGGTTGCTCTCTTTTATTTTATTACTTTTTAAATTTTTTATTTTAATATATTTTTTAATTTTTTTATTTTCATAAATTTATTTTATTTTTATTTTTATTTTATTTCTTTCTTTTCCCTCCCTTTCCTTCTGACCCATGTGGCTGACTTGGTGCTCCAACCAGGTGTCAGGCCTGAGCCTCAGAAGTGGGAGAGCCAAGTTCAGGACTTTGGACCACCAGAGACCTCCCAGCCCCACGTAATATCAATTGGCAGGAGCTCTCCCAGAGATTTCCGTCTCAACGCTCCACTCAACGACCAGCAAGCTCCAGTGCTGCACACTGCCTGCCAAACAACTAGCAAGACAGAAACACAACCCCACCCATTAGCAGAGAGGCTGCCTAAAATCATAATAAGCTCAGAGACACCCCAAAACACACCACCGGACATGGTCTTGCCCACCAGAAAGACAAGATCCAGCCTCATCCACCAGAACACAGGCACCAGTCCCCTCCACCAGGAGGCTGACACAACCCACTGACCCAACCTTACCCACTGAGGGCAGACACCAAAAACAATGAGAACTACGAACCGGCAGCCTGTGAAAAGAAAAACCCAAACATAGTAAGTTAAGCAAAATGAGAAGACAGAGAAATACGCAGCAGATGAAGGAGCAAGGTAAAAACCCACCAGACCAAACAAATGAAATAGGCAGTCTATCTGAAAAAGAATTCAGAGCAATGATAGTAAAGATGATGCAAAATCTTGGAAATAGAATGGAGAAAATACAAGAAACGTTTAACAAGGACCTAGAAGAACTAAAGAGCAAATACACAATGATGAACAACACAGTAAATGAAATTTAAAATTCTCTAGAAGGGATCAATAGCAGAATAACTGAGGCAGAAGAATGGATAAGTGACCTGGAAGATAAAATAGTGGAAATAACTACCGCAGAGCAGAATAAAGAAAAAAGAATGAAAAGACTTGAGGACAGTCTCAGAAACCTCTGGGACAACATTAAGCACACCAACATTCGGATTATAGTGGTCCCAGAAGAAGAAGAGAGAAGGAAAGGGTCTGAGAAAATATTTGAAGAGATTATAGTTGAAAACTTCCCTAATATGGGAAAGGAGGTAGTCAGGCAAGTCCAGGAAGCACAGAGAGTCCCATACAGGATAAATCCAAGGAGAAACATGACAACACACATATTAATCAAGCTATCAAAAATTAAATATAGAGGAAAAAATATGAAGAGCAACAAGGGAAAAGCAACAAATAACATACAAGGGAATCCCCATAAGGTTAACAGCTGGTTTCTCAGCAGAAACTCTGCAATCCAGAAGGGTGTAGCAGGACATATTTAAAGTGATGAAAGGGAAAAACCTACAACCAGGATTACTCTACAAAGCAAGGATCTCATTCAGATTCGATGGAGAAATTAAAACCTTTACAGACAAACAAAAGTTAAGAGAATTCAGCACCACCAAACAAAACAGCTTTACAAAAAATGCTAAAGGAACTTCTCTAGGCAGGAAACACAAGAGAAGGAAAAGACTTTCAAAAACAAACCCAAAACAATTACAAAAATGGTAATAGGAACATACATATCAGTAATTACCTTAATGGTCATTGGAATAAATGCTCAAACCAGACACAAACTGCCTGAATGGATAGAAAAACAAGATCTGTTATACACTGTCTACAAGAGACCCACTTCAGACCTAGGAACACATACAGACTGAAAGTGAGGGGATGGAAAAAGATATTCCATGCAAATGGAAATCAAAAGAAACCTGGAGTAGCAATACTCATATCAGAAAAAAGAGACTTTAAAATGAAGAATGTTACAAGAGACAAGGAAGGACACCACATAATGATCAAGGGATCAATCCAAGAAAAAGATATAAGAATTGTAAATATTTGTGCACCCAACATAGGAGCACCTCAATACATAAGGCAAATACTAAGAACCATAAAAGGGGAAATCGACAGTAACACACTCATAGTAGGGGACTTTAACACCCCACTTTCACCAATGGACAGATCAACAAAAATGAAAATAAATAAGGAAACACAAGCTTTAAATGACATATTAAACAAGATGGACTTAAATGATATTTATAGGACATTCCATCCAAAAACAACAGAATACACTTTCTTCTTAAGTGCTCGTTGGCCATTCTCCAGAATAGATCATATCTTGGGTCACAAATCAAGCCTTGATAAATTTTAGAAAACTGAAATTGTATCAAGTATCTCTTCTGACCACAATGCTATGAGAGTAGATATTGAATACAGGAAAAAAATTGTAAACAGTACAGACACATGGAGGGTAAACAATATGCTACTAAATAACCAAGAGATCACTGAAGAAATCAAAGAGGAAATCAAAAAATACCCAGAAAGAAGTTCAATGAAAACACAGTGGCCCCAAACCTACGGGATGCAGCAAAAGAAGTTCTAAGAGGGAAGTTTATAGAAATACAATCTTACCTCAAGAAACAAGAAAAATCTCAAATAAACAACCTAACCTTACACCTAAAACAATTAGAGAAAGAAGAACAACAAAAAAAATCCCAAAGTTAGCAGAAGGAAAGAAATCATAACTATCAGATCAGAAATAAATGAAAAAGAAATGAAGGAAACGATAGCAAACATCAGTAAAACCAAAAGCTGGTTCTTTGAGAAGTTAAACTTAATTGATGAACCACTAGCTAGACTCATCAAGAAAAAAAGGGAGAAGACTAAAATCAATAGAATTAGAAATGAAAAAGGAGAAGTAACAACTGACACTGCAGAAATACAAAGGATCATGAGAGATTATTACAAGCAACTATATGCCAATAAAATGGACAACCTGGAAGAAATGGACAAATTCTTAGGAAAGCACAGTCTTCCGAGACTGAGCCATGAAGAAATAGAAAATATAAACAGACCAATCACAAGCACTGAAATTGAGACTGTGATTAAAAATCTTCCAACAAACAAAAGCCCAGGACCAGATGGCTTCACAGGCAAATTCTATCAAACATTTAGAGAAGAGCTAACACCTACCCTACTCAAACTCTTCCAAGATATAGCACAGGGAGGAACACTCCCAAACTCATTCTACCTGGCCACCATCACCCTGATACCAAAACCAAAGAGGTCACAAAAAAAGAAAACTACTGGCCAATATCATTGATAAACATAGATGCAGAAATCCTCAACAAAATACTAACAAACAGAATCCAACAGCACATTAAAAGGATCACATACCATGATCAAGTGGGGTTTATCCCAGGAATGCAAGGATTCTTCAGTATACGCAAATCAGTGTGATACACCATATTAACAAACTGAAGGATCAAAACCATATGATAGCAAATGCAGAAAAAGGCTTGACAAAGTTCAACACCCATTTATGATAAAAACCCTCCAGAAAGTAGGCATAGAGGAAACTTACCTCAACATAATAAAGGCCATATATGACATACCCACAGCCAATATCATTCTCAATGGTGAAAAACTGAAACCATTTCCACTAAGATCAGGAATAAGACAAGGTTGCCCACTCTCACCACTATTATTCAACATAGTTTTGGAAGTTTTAGCCACAGCAATCAGAGACAAAAGAGAAATAAAAGGAATCCAAATTGGAAAAGAAGAAGTAAAACTGTCACTGTTTGCAGATGATATGATACTATACATAGAGAATCCTAAAGATGCTACCAGAAAAGTGCTAGAGCTAATCAATGAATTTGGTAAAGTAGCAGGATACAGAATTAATGCACAGAAATTTCTTGATTCCTATACACTAATGATGAAAAATCTGAAAGAGAAATTAAGGAAACACTCGCATTTACCACTGGAACAAAATAAAATACCTAGGTATAAACCTACCTAAGGAGACAAAAGACCTATATGCAGAAAACTATAAGACACTGATGAAAGAAATCGGAGATGACACAAACAGATGGAGAGATATACCATGTTCTTGGATTGGAAGAATCAACATTGTGAAAATGACTATACTGCCCAAAGCAATCTACATATTCATTGCAATCCCTATCAAACTACCAATGGCATGTTTTGCAGAACTAGAACAAAAAAATTCACAATTTGTATGGAAATACAAAAGACCCCAAATAGCCAAAGCAATTTTGAGAAAAACAGAGCTGGAGGAATCAGGCTCCCTGACCTCAGACTATACTACAAAGCTACAGTAATCAAGACAGTATGGTACTGGCACAAAAACAGAAAGATAGATCAGTGGAACAGAATAGAAAGCCCAGAGATAAACCCACGCACATATGGTCATCTTATCTTTGATAAAGGAGGCAAGAATATACAATGGCGAAAAGACAGCCTCTTCAGTAAGTTGTGCTGGGAAACTGGACAGCTACATGTAAAAGAATGAAATTAGAACACTTCCTAACACCATACACAAAAATAAACTCCAAATGGTTTGAAGACCTCAATGTAAGGCCAGGCACTGTGGAATTCTTAGAGGAAAACATAGGCAGAACACTCTATGACATAAGTCGCAGCAAGATCCTTTGAGACCTTCTAGAGAAATGGAAATAAAACCAAAAATAAACAAATGGGACCTAATGAAACTTAAAAGCTTTTGCACAGCAAAGGAAACCATAAACAAAACGAAAAGACAACCCTCAGAATGGGAGAAAATATTTGCAAACAAAGCAACTGACAAAGGACTAATCTCCAGAATATACAAGCAGCTCATGCAGCTCAATATCAAAAAAACAACCCAATCCAAAAATGGGCAGAAAACCTAAATAGACATTTCTCCAAAGAAAATACACAGATTTCCAACAAACACATGAAAGGATGCTCAATATCACTAATCATTAGAGCAATGCAAGTCAGAACTACAATGAGGTATTACCTCACACTGGCAGAATGGCCATCATCCAAAGGTCTACAAACAATAAATGCTGAAGAGGGTGTGGAGAAAAGGGAACCCTCTTGCACTGTTGGCGGGAATGTAAACTGATTCAGCCACTATGGAGAACGGTATGGAGGTTCCTTAAACAACTAACAATAGAACTACCATATGACCCAGCAATCCCACTACTGGGCATATACCCTGAGAAAACCATAATTCAAAAACAGTCACGTACCACAGTGTTCATTGCAGCACTATTTCCAATAGCCAGGACATGGAAGCAACCTAAGTGCCCATCAACAGATGAATGGATAAAGAAGACATGGCATGTACATACAATGGAATATTACTCAGCCATAAAAAGAAATGAAATTGAGTGGTTTGTAGTGAGATGGATGGACCTAGAGTCTGTCATACAGAGTGAAGTAAGTCAGAATGAGAAAAACAAATACCGTATACTAACACATATATATGGAATCTAAAAAAAAAAGGTTCTGAAGAATGTAGGGGCAGGACAGGAATAAAGACGCAGACATAGAGAATGGGCTTGAGGACACGGGGAGAGGGAAGGGTTATCTGGGATGAAGTGAGAGAGTGGCATGGACATATATACACTACCAAATGTAAAATAGATACTAGTGGGAAGCAGCTGCATAGCACAGGGACAGCAGCTTGGTGCTTTGTGACCACCTAGAGGGGTGGGATAGGGAGGGTGGGAGGGAGATGCAAGAGGGAGGGGATATGGGGGTATATGTATACATATAGCTGATTCACTTTGTTATATAGCAGAAACTAACTCAACAATGTAAAGCAATTATATTCCAATAACGATGTGAAAAAATAAAGATAAAAAAATAATTACTGATAAGTAGGTACTTATTGCCATTTTGTTAACTGTTTTTTGGTTGTTTTTGTAGTTCTTTCTTGTTTCTTTCTTCTTTTTTCTCTTCTCTTGTAATTTGATGACTGTCTTTACTCTTCCTAGCATTACACTCAGTCTCAGGAGCCTTATGCCAAAGTAGGCCTGGGATCTTCATTCTACAGCTATTAATAACCAACAATTCCATTTCAAGCTTTTATGCAGCTCTTTCCCTAGAGACATACCTAGAGTGCCATGGTAAATGGGGTCAGGAGAGATCCAGATCCTATACTCAGGACCAGCTCTCCCTCCATCAGCCTGGGCCCCTTGATTAAGTGCAGCTATTCAAAAGAAACTTCCTCTTTCTAGTTGATGAGTTTAATCTGGGAGTGGGATGGCCTATTTTTAGATTTTACAACCATGTTCCTACTGCAGCATCTTCCATTTGATTGACAGTGTTTAAAAGGGTGAAACTTATCTCTTTTTAGTTGCAGCATAGAATTCTTGTGATGCCTCTTAAATGTATGGTTCCAGCCCAGAGACTCATATATATATATAAAGCTGCCTGCTGAATATTCTACTTGGATATACCATGAGTCCCTCAAAATCACTACCGGCTTCCTCAAACATGCTTTTCTTCTATGTTCCCTACTCAAGAAATAGGAAATGGAACAATCACTGACTCAGTTACTCAAGCCAGAAAGTTAAACATTCTCCTTCGTCCCCACCTTTCTCTTACTCCTATGTATAATCATTCACAAAGTCCTGGTGTTTCTTTTGAAAATACCTACTTCTCTCCATCCCCACTGCTACTATTCCAGTCCATATCTCACCTGAACTCTGAAAAAATCTTCCTAGTGAAACTCCAAATATTCCTTCCTTAAATCATTCTTCATATAATAGCTAGTGTGATGTGTCTGAAACACACAAACCTGATCGTATCTCTCTGTACTGCTTACAGTCCTTATGTCCAGAATACTAATGATCTAGCATTGCTTATCTTTTAAGCCTGTTTTCATTCCACTCTCCTCCTGACAAACTGCTGTTCATACACTAAATTTCTTTTAGTTCCATGAAAGATTCAGGCTCTGTTTCACTTACAGGATGTTGCACAAATATCTCCTCTACCTGGAGCAGTCTGTCCCTCACTCTTCACCTGACCAACTCCTATTTATCTTCGGTTCTAAGTTTAAATGGTACTTGAAATCTGGCCCCCAGATTTGAGTAGATTCCCTTCCTATGTGCTCATAGCTCCTTTATTTCCTGTTATCAGTTTACTCTTCTACAACCCCCGTTAGATTATAAACCCTGCGAGAAAAGATCCTGAGTTTGCATCACCTTGTAAAACTAGCTTCTAGCACAGGGCCGGCTATGTGGTAAGAATTCAACAAATACTTGCTGAATGAGTGAATAAGTGAATTGTGGGAAGCCATTATGCACAACTCATGTCTCCCTTATTTTCATCATTATCAAATAAACATCTAGGCAGTCACCAACAGAATCAAGTCAAGAGGTGCCAAGGGTGGAAACTGAGTTTTTAAGTGTAGTTCTAGGAGAGTTTACAGTTCTGTAGCTATCTTTCCTACTTTTTTCTCTTGCTTGATGGTATTTAATTAAAGATAACTATTTTTAATTATATGTATACTCACTGTAAGTAAAGTATTAATCCATTCACCCAGAATAATACTTTTCTCTTATTTCTCTACCTATTGCAGTTGTGATCACACTATGTTGTTTTTTAAAACATTACTCTTAAACAACATTTTAATCATATTCTATTATTTGCCCTGGAACCATGAGCTGAAGTAACTAATTTTTTGATTCAATTGTTTACACTATCTCTAGGAATATTAAAGAAATATTAACTGCAATTAATGTGGGCTTGAATTTCCAAAGAAAACTATTCTGCAATATATTGCTCCATATTTACCAAATTGTTGGAGTTTCCCCAAATTTCTGATCAAAGAATCCCCTGGCACTTTTTAAGGAATCAGAGTCTCAGGTCCTAATCCTCTCTATTGCTATAGAATCCCCAAGAGGAATGTGGGATCTGTAGTGCATTTACTTGTGTCGTGAGATACTAGAGCAGCAGTACAAACACCAGGCTAGGATTATGGAGACAAGAAGTTCAGTCCTTACTAACTTCTCCCAAACTCTGAGACTGTAGGAAAGCTGCTTAATATCTCCAGGCCTCAAGTTTTCTTAACATAAAATGCTGATTCTTTTTCCTATTCTATTTACTCCAGAGGAATGTTGACCAAATCCATTACAAAGATAAATATATGTAACCGCTTTGAAATTTACACAGCCCTGCACTGACATAAGGCATGATTAGTATCAGATGAAGGGTGCAAATCTATCAGTTCTGTTCATATGGTTTATTCAATAGCATCACATTCTTGCTTCTTTTCCAGTTACAAAGCTAAACCAATTCTAAATGCTTTTGAGTGAAATTTTAAATCAAACAGTGGCAAAGCTTTCTATTTAGATAAAGTCTTAGTTTTCTCTATCTTCTGAAAATAACATTTTGGCTAATCACTAGAATCTGTAGGAAGAGTGACAGCTCAGAAGGCAGTGGTTGGAAGGTCATAGCAGGCTTGCATGCAGTCAGGAAATTCTGTATTTCTCAGCTTTGATCTTTGGTTCTTTCCCCACTATCAAACACCTTTTCCAGTTTTTTGAAAGATTAACCACTTTAAGTTAAAGACAACCTTTTTTTTTTTTTTTTTTGCGGTATGTGGGCCTCTCACTGTTGTGGCCTCTCCCGTTGCGAAGCACAGGGTCCGGACGCGCAGGCTCAGCAGCCATGGCTCACGGGCCCAGCCGCCCCACGGCATGTGGGATCTTCCCAGACCGGGGCACGAACCCGTGTCCCCTGCATCGGCAGGTGGACTCTCAACCACTGCGCCACCAGGGAAGCCCAAGACAACCTTTTAAAATACTGAAAGTACTAAAATTATTTAATTATTATTAGTGTTTACAATTGTTTTCATACTTTTCATTTAATATACCAACACACTGGCAAATAGAGCCATTCTTATATCTCTGTTTTTCTCATGACTGTTTCTCAAGTACTTACGCATGAAGACTTGCTATGGGATCATAAAGCTTGACTGATTCAATATTTATTCATGGTTTTGAGTAAGTAAAAAATATTTATCAAATACATCATATTATATAATATATTTAGGTGGGGGGGAGAGGGAGAGGGAGAGATTGCGATCATTAAAATAAGACCCTGATTGACTGTTAGTTCTCGTGGATACAATACATCATAGTAGAAAGAACATAGGATTGGGAGTCAGATAGACAAGGTTTCAAAAGTGGAATCTGCCATTGCTAACTGCAGTGATTTCAGGTAAGAATTTCACATTTGTAAGTATGGGTGTTCTCATCTGTAAAATAGGAATCATAGTGCCTTGTGGGTAGAGTTTGGAGAGACAATGTAGGGAAAGTACTGGCATGAAGTAGGTGCTCACCAAAGATTAGTTTACTTCTCCTGTCACTGGAAGGATGTTTTATGTCTTTCATTTACCCTCCACATTCTCTTCCTGTCACTGCATGCCAACTTTCATTCAATTTTGCCAATGTGCTGACAAGGTTGATTTTTTTCCTCTTTCACATTTAAAACTTTTGTTTTGTACCCTAGCCTGTTGCCCACCTGTGATTGCATTTCCTTTCAGCTTATAGGAGAAAGGAAAGGAATTATGAAACAGGTTAAGAAATCAAAAATAATAATAAAATTGCCTGCAGCTCTGACAAGAAGCAAGTGTCATTTAACGCGGCCCCATAGAACTGAAAGTGAGGCTGGTGCTGAGAAATGCATTCATTACTTCACCTCACAACATTGCGTTTGCTAAGGGTCTGCTGGGCGTCTGGTACCGTTCCAACTGTTTTAAATACTGGATGTCACTTTTAACACTACCCTCCTTCCATTTTCAGCACAGCCGTCCCTTTAATTTTCCTTAACTTAGTTCTTCATGTACTCTTTCTTTCCTCATCCTGAGCTGCCTTCCGTCTCTCCCCTCTTCCCACTCCATCTATCTAAATCCCATTTATCCTCCTAGGCTATGGCTTATATCCTCTGTGAAGTTGTCCTGTCTGCTTGAAACCCCCTTGGGCATTCCTTCCTGTGCGTGCCTCAGTTTCCATATTTGTGAAATGGAGGCAAAAATAGTACCCGTCACATAGAACTGTCACAAAGACTCTACTGCAATGTATATAAATCACTTAGCAGAGTACCTGTTCTTTAAAAATGGAACTGTTAGGGCTTCCCGGATGGCGCAGTGGTTGAGAGTCTGCCTGCCGATGCAGGGGACATGGGTTCCTGCCCCGGTCTGGGAAGATCCCACACGCCGCGGAGCCTGCGCGTCCGGAGCCTGTGCTCCGCAACGGGAGAGGCCACAACAGTGAGAGGCTCGCGTACCGCAAAAAAAAAAAAAAATGGAGCTGTTATACTAGTAATATTTTATCATTACCCCTGGCATCATTATCGTTATCATTATTACCTCTGGGTGCCTGTAGTATTTTGCTTGGGCTTTATATTTGATGTGTGTTTTATTCTGCCTGATACTGGAGGAAACTACACAGGCGTTTCCTCCAGAGCAGTGTGCACTGCTGGCAGAGAACAAGGCTCTTTCCTGACTGTAGCCCCAGAGCCTTGCCTAGTGTCTGGTGAAGAGTGGAAACTTATTAGATTCTTACTGGAGAAAAAATGGACAAATCCCTTACTTCTATAAAGAAAAAATTGAAGACCTCTTTATCTGTGGTTTCAGTTTAGCAGTTCTCACCATGAAAGGTGTCTCAAGCATACAGTGTGATGAAAAGAGGATTTTCTTGGTTGTCTTTTCTTTATTAAATGTTTAACGGTAAATTGGCTTTTCCTTTTGCAAGGTAGTCCCTCGAGACCAAGAATTTAAGGAAAAAATGTGTGATTGTGCAGACTTGGAGTAATGGAGCTCTCGTCCCCTGGGCCTGAGTCTTGCCTTGGGAGTTGGTGAGGCACCTTGGGAGACTCACTCAGGCATTGAGGTCCCTCGAGAACCATGTAGCTTGGTGCTGTCCGACTCAGAGCTTGATGCTGCGCTGAACAGGCTTGGAAAAACTTGCCTGGACTCATTTCATTAAAATATCTCAGTTTTTGGCATTTAAGTTATTTTTTAAAGAGATGGTGTTGTGGTTAGAGAAATATTTCATGCACTGGATCGTATTTCTCTACGCAAGCCTGGTTTACAGGGTTAACAATTATAATGCATTTAGAAGACTGGGCCTGGATCATTCTATGCTTGCCACTTCTCTTAAGTTTGAAGATTGAGCGTGGCAGAAGAATCTGGCTGTAGCTGAAAGGGATCTTACTTCTGTCCAGGCTACCAGTAGGGCTGGTACCAGACAGCCCAGGAGGGCTGTCTCCCCTGGGGGTTGCTGTGGAAGTTGGAGACTGATATACTGTCTGCATCTTAGGACTCAGTGTTCTTACATTTGGGAAACTTTCTTCTTATAGAGACCGCTAAGGATAAGGGCATTTTTGAAATTGTACCCTTATGAATTAGAGTTTTGAAACCTTAATGGAAAAAATTGAAATCTCAAACTTTCAAGTGTTATGAGAAGTTGGGGGCTTGGATTTGCTCTTTAGGACAAATAGTTCTTTCTGAAAAGTCCATTACTATCAACTTTTGGTGGTAAAAAGGAAAGCAAAGAGAAAAAAAGAGTCTAATTCCGCTAAAATATCAAATTTTTCTTATTTGTGGTAAAGTTTGATCTCTAGATATCACTTCTTTTAGGAATTTTTTCCCCAAAATTATAGATTAAGATTGCACTTCACCTGAAAATTGCTTTTGAAAAATGGGTGTGTGTGTGTGTGTGTGTGTGTGTGTGTGTGCACTTGTTTTCTCATTCAAGCAGTTATCCACAGACAAATAGGATTGGAAACCAGAAGATGATAGTAAGAGTTCTGGGACATAATCTCACCTCATGCTAGTGCAAGATGCATAAAGACACCAGACTTTGATTGCTGACACCCAACAAGAACCATATATTAAAGTTGTTGGTCTCAGCAGTGTTATTATAGACTAAACTTCCTAGATATTGATGAACATGCTGATAGTAGATATTTGTGATATGACAGAAAATCCTGAAGGGGATTCTAGGGCAAGGCCAAGGGTAACTGCCAAGGATAGGAAGTGCTGTTTTTTTAATGAAAGTATCAAGCACCCCAAAAGCCAATCATCTCAGAAGATGAGGGATCTGGGATGCAACATGAAGACTCAAAAGCAGACCTGGAGCAGGTGTCTGTGGCCTAGAGCACTGTAGGGAGGAGGCACTGGAACTCATGTTCTCTCTTTTTTTCTCTCTCTCTCCCTCTGTTCCAGAGAGTATGGCAGACTTCCTCTATGTAGAAGCAGGCTCAGAGCTAGACTGTGAAGCATCCAAGAAGGATCACAAGGTAAGGGGTTGGACTCTTGTGAGTATGAGATCAGTCATATCTAGTATCTGAGCTTGAGCATCTATGAAATGTAATTCTCTCCTGTTAACACCCAAGTTTTCAGTAAAGTTTACTAAAGGTTTTGGCCTGGTTTGGGCAGCATAGTGTGGAATTATCTGTGTCCATGCTTAGCATGTGGATAAAGACAGAAACAGTTTTCCCTAACCTCACTTCCATTCCTTAACTCCATCTTTTCTGAAACCATTACTGTGGCTGCTGTTCAGGGAAAAATTGATGTCTTGAAAATCCATGAGGTGACTGGCAGCAAAATAAGAAGTGATCCAGGGCAGAGGAGTGAACAATGATATGGAACCAGGCAGCAATATGAGCACAATCTGTTTCCTAATCAGATGGCAAGAAACCTTTACCAGATGATTAAGAGATAGATTTGCTCAGCTTAATTTAGTCATTGAATTATATTAACCTTATATGTGTTATCTGGCTATCAAAGGACTCTACTTTGTTGCTTTGATTAATGATTAACCAGACAACAGAGATAATTTCTATCATATGTGCTTTATACCAAAGCAACCCTTGGTAATTTTGATAGATTTATTACCATGTTTCTAGGAAAATGCTAGGAATTTTGTGAGACAGGGTGATATGGTAGATGAGAAAGATCATCCCTGTTGTTTTGGAAAATGACTCAGTCCTGCTGCTGAAAACAAAGAGGAATAAATACCCCATGATAATTCCAGATAAGTCCTCAAGTTGGGCTACGAGACACTGCTTCATAGATATTATCAAGAGATGTCATTTTGGCAGAATGAGCACTCCCACCACAACCAGAGCCAACAACCTAGTCTATGTGCAGAATGGCTGGGGGGGTAAAACGGCTTTTGGAGAAAGTGCAGCATCTCCTTTCTTCACAGGCTGTGAGCGAATTCTCAATAACCACGCCCACACCCCAGCACACACACTGCCTTGAAGATAAGGGGAAGGACACACAAGATAACTGGTTTTAACGTTTGATAGTTGCTTCAAGGAAGAGGTACATTCTTACTCCATGATGTTATGTCTTCCTAACTAGTGGGACTGGTAACGTTTTCCAGAGCAGTGCAAAGAACCCTGGGGAGGGTGTGGGATGGTAGTGGGGACAGAAAATAAAGCAGTGAGTGCTACCTGTTGTAGTATTCTTGGGCTGCCGTAAAAAAATACTACAGACTGGTGGCTTAAACAGCAAAAATTTATTTTCTCACATTTCTGGAGTCTGGAAGTCCAAGGCCAAGGTATCAGCAGGGTTGGCTTCTCCTGAGGTCTCTTTCCTTGGCTTGCAGACGCCTGCCTTCTTGCTGTGTCCTCACATGGCCTTCTTCTGTGCATGCACATCTCTGCTGTCTCTTCCTCTTCATAGAAGGACACTAGTCATGTTAGGTTAAAGCCCCACTCTTACGAGCTCATTTTACTTTAATTACCTCTATAAAGGCCCTGTCTCCAAATGCAGTCACATTGAAGGTTAGGAATTCAGTGTATGAATTTTGGGGAACACAATTCAGTCCATAACACCACTCCTCCCAAAATTATGTTCTCAAGAAGTATAAAAGAGAAAGCTTTTTTCCTTCATGCTTTCCAGAATTGGAGCCACAGAGGACTGACGAGTGTGGAGGCAGCAGAGTGCTCAGAACCTCCATAGCATAGGAAAGGGAGGTGCAAGCATCAGAGGACAATGATGTAAATCCTCCAGATGGATATCAGAGTTCTCAGGGGACCACCAGTCCCTAAGAGAACTATTTGAGAATTAGTCCTTAGTGATCCAGACTTGTCAAAGAAATGACTAAGTCTTGTAGAGTTTATAGACAATGAGCTAGATCAACAGTGATGATCAGCAGAACATCAGTCTTGCCAGGACAGGCACATAAGGACTTAGTTTTCACCTTCCTTTGTCTTTCTCCCTACCCAAACATCAAGGAGTAAGATACCAAGAATGGTAAAGGTACAGCTAGTAAGGCCAGAATTGTATAACCCTAAGAATAACAAACAGAGTATATGCCCAGATGAATGAAATCCATCAGCAATAGCACAGCAGAAAAATATATTTAAAATTCCAAATGTAATGTATGAGTATAAAATTTTGAGGCATGTGCCATAAGTGCCATGTAAATTGACATTATTACTACAGAGCAGGGATTGGCAAATTTAGCACACAAGCTAAACCCAGCCCATCGCATGTTTTTATATGGCCTGGAGCTAAGGATTCTTTTTTTCCATTTTTGTATATAAAATGAAAAAAAGGCTCTTAGGAGATTCCATGTCTAGAATGGTAGCATGAGGAGTTCCATGGACCTGTTCCCCAAACCTTTGAAGTTGCTGGAAATTATCCTAAGGGCATACAACAAATGGATGGGCATTTATTCAAGAAAATCTACTAAATCTTAGTAAAAACAGCAAGAACTTATGGCACTTCAGCTATGACCCTCCTTCCATACCCCCAGCTCAGCTTGATGGGCATTTCACTCTGAGCAGGTATGGCCAAGAAGACAAGTCCCTCTCCCCTCATCAATCAAGGGATACAGTCTCTCTCCAGGAGGGACAGGCCATCAGTAACTCTCATTTCCTCCAGATCCATGTGGCAGAGACTAAATTCCTGGTAAGGGTGGCTAAGAGGTCAGGGCTCCCTTTCTCTACCTAGTCCCCACTCGTAGGGCACAGGCCCCAAGCATGTTAGGCACTTCACCTCTGGGGCAGAGCTCCCATGCCATAAGAGACAAGCTGAAATACCAGAGGCTACCATCACTGCCCAGAGCCCTCATTGTAAAGCACAAGTATTATTCCTGCCCCCAGCTCTAAAACAGCATCTCTGAGTTTTATGCAGGGGGAGAAGCAATCCATAAGAGCATAGAGCTCTGACATGCTCCAAAAACTTACTTTATTTGAAACAGAGTGTGGAGAAGTTCAAGCATAAGGGCACTCGCAAAAACAACGGAGATTTTGGTGGTATACAATTAAGAGGAAGCTGCTGGCTCTATGAGAGCAACAAGCTAAACCGTAGGACTGCTAATTTACCAGAGAGAACCAAGGAAAAATACAGCTAAGAAAAGCCCTCCTGGAATCGGAACAGACCTGAAAGACTGGCCTCAAAATCTGTTCCTGCAACAGGCCCTGAAGTTAATGGATCATACCGTGGAGCAGTTTATGCCAGGGTATTGTCAAATAGTGAATATTGTCAGCTGGCAGTTACTGAAACTTAATAGCTGAGTGTCATACCAAACCTATCAGACAGCAGAGAGGTCAGGGGAAGAGCCAGTCTAGAAAGCCCTAAAATGAAAGCCCTAATATAACTCTTATCCCAGGTTGACTGTACACAGTCAACTGTGTTCCCTAAGGAACAACATCAAAGGCTTCACACTGTAGGGAAAACAGATTTCCCTAAAATAGTCCAGCCAAGTCACTAAAGTAATAAACAAGCTAATAAGAAAAACAAGCCTTGAAGATGGGGGAAGGGAATTAGTATCAAAAATTGCTACCATATATTACCTAAAATACCCAGTTCTCAACAAAAAGATGATGAGAATACAAATAAACTGGATAAATATATAAGAAGAGCAGAAAAATATTACATATTACATTCCTTAGTAGTTTACTTATTCCTTAAAGTAACTAAATGGATAAGACCGTGTTTCCCAAAAAGTTTTATTGGTATTATTTTATTCAGTGGGGTTTACAGGAGGGCATACAAGAGAAAAGGTCACTAACTGGGCATCTGTAAGAAATAATCTTTTAGGATATTTTCCATTTCAAGGAAGAGTGTGTTAGAGAGGAGCAATGGCTGATCTTGAATGGAAGCTGAAGTTAACCACCTATTACCTTTTAGTCTTTGGAATGTGTCCTATTAATTTGAACATGACTATTCCTCTTTTTCAATGACTCTTTGGGCATCATCGAATGAAAGTGCTGTTCATTCTTCCTTAAAGAGGATCAAGTAAGTGTTTCATTGGGCATAACTTTAGCTTTCACTTACAGGTGTCTTCTTGTAACAGAGGAGTTTCTTGGCCTATCTGAATTTGTCATCTACTAATGATTCCATGACAGTTATGCATCTGGGTTAGAGCTAGGGCTTATGGGGGTAGCAGAGAGGAAGGAGAAGGACAGGGGGCAATGAGGTCACCTCACACAAGTGCAGATTTGGCCAAAAAGGGCCTCTGTGGCCAACATCAGATGCCAAATTATAAGGGAGGTGTGGGACACTTACTTGGATTTGTCTGACATCTCAGATTCTTAAAAATCATAACCTCTATAGAAGAGACATAGTAATAACAAGGGCATAGTTTAAGCAAAGGCATAGTAATAATTATATTTTCAAGGTCATGCTGCCAGCCAAATGAAGAATTTGAAATAGATTTCAGACATCTGTCCAACTAGGCTGATTATAATGTCCTTTTTTTTTTAACATCTTTATTGGAGTATAATTGCTTTACAATGGTGTGTTAGTTTCTGCTGTGTAACAAAGTGAATCAGCTGTATGTATACATATATCCCTATATCCCCTCCCTCTTGCGTCTCCCTCCCACCCTCCCTATCCCACCCCTCTAGGTGGTCACAAAGCACCGAGCTGATCTCCCTATGCTATGCGGCTGCTCCCCACTAGCTATCTATTTTACATTTGGTAGTGTATATATGTCCATGCCACTCTCTCACTTCGTCCCACCTTACCCTTCCCCCTCCCCATGTCCTCAAGTCCATTCTCTATGTCTGTGTCTTTATTCCTGTCCTGCCCCTAGGTTCTTCAGAACCTTTTTTTTTTTTTTTAGATTCCACATATATGTGTTAGCGTACAGTATTTGTTTTTCTCTTTCTGACTTACTTCACTCTGTATGACAGACTCTAGGTCCATCCACCTCACTACAAATAACTCAATTTCCTTTCTTTTTATGGCTGAGTAATATTCCATTGTATATATGTGCCACATCTTCTTTATCCATTCATCTGTCGATGGACACCTAGGTTGCTTCCATGTCCTGGCTATTGGAAGTAATGCTGCAATGAACATTGTGGTACATGACTGTTTTTGAATTATGGCTTTCTCAGGGTATATGCCCAGTAGTGGGATTGCTGGGTCGTATGGTAGTTCTGTTTTTAGTTTTTTAAGGAACCTCCATAGTGGCTGTATCAATTTACATTCCCACCAACAGTGCAAGAGGGTTCCCTTTTCTCCACACCCTCTCCAGCATAAGATATCCTTTTTTATTTACCTCAAAAAAATGTCCTGCTGTGATGAATGAAGAAAGTGATAGAAACATGGAAAGAATCATCTGAGGTTAAAGAAAAGGACGTACAACATAAAAATCCTTCCAAATGCAGCTGTGACAAAAAGACATCTCTGCAAGTCAGTCTATAAAGCGTCTGTGATAATTCAGAGAAATTATTTAGCACTCAGGAAAACATTGCCATGGAGTGATGGAGGAGTCTGGCAGGAGGAATTGTCAAAAGACAGGCATCAATCACAGTTAAGTGTGGCATCTCCGCTGATTACGTGTACCGTGCAGCGAGCCTGCCAAAACATATCTCTGACACAGCGATGACACGCTGATGGGTGACTGAGAATGATTGATGGGGTGGCCCGCCAGCATCTGGTACTAAAAGGAGCAGATTGCCATTGCTGAGTGTTTTGAATGCAGAGTAATTCTTTGTGATCCCAGCATTACATCCTTGAAGCTAAATGTACACAGTGAGAAAGAGGAGGCTTCCTATGGCCTGGCTTTCCACGTGTGTGAGCTTATCCTCATTATTTGCTAGAGAAGCCAAAGGTTTGGAATGGCCTGAGTTGGTCTGAAGTATTACAAGGATGTACAAAGAAAAATCTTTAGAATTTTTCTCATCAAAGCCTATAAAATGTTTAGTGTTTTCCTCACACTTCTTAATGAACTCAAGAATGACAGCAACTACCATATTTTGAGTGTCATTTATGCACTGTATACTTTATATATTACTTCAAATCTAACACCTACCCTACTAGGTGGATATTAATAAGCCCATTATATAGCTGTAGAAACTGAGGCCCAGAGAAATTATGTCATCGAACTGAGGCCACCCAGCCTATAAGCAACAGACTTCCTGCTTGAATTCAGGAATGTCGGACTCCAAAGCCTGTTCTCTGCCCACTCTGTCAATACCACCATCTCCGAAAAAGCCTCTTACATGGTACTAGACACTGGGTCTGTTAAGAGATTGTGTAACTACCAGATGAGCAGTGGTACCTTAATTTTGAACTCATTGTTTAGAACAATTAGGTTTCCCATAGACTTGAAAACTCAGAAATAATAGTTCAGTTATAATAGTTCAGTTGTAACTTCAGTCACTTCATTCTTCCTATCATGAGACCAAACTCAATCAGGCCCTATCCAAGTCTTGCATATGCAAGAAAAGTAAGTAGCTGATAGCTCGCATGCCCAGCCCTAGTAACTGCCTGGCAGATTTATCACGGTCTAGATCACTACTGTCCAATAAAAATAGAATGCAAGTCACAAACGCTAGTCATATAATAAATTTAAAATTTTCTAGTAGCCGTATTTTAAGAAGAAACAGATGGAAGTTATTTTAATAATAGATATTATTTAACCCAATAATTCAAAGGTTATCATTTCAATATATGATCAACATACAAATAAATTATTCTTTTTTTGTACTGTGTCTGAAATCTGATGTACAGAACGTCTGTTTGGACCAGCCACATTTCAAGTGATTGATAGCCACATCTTGGACGGTGTAGTTCTTGAGAGTAGACGACTTGGCTTAACTGACCCAACTCCTTGAACTCAGACCAAATGTCTGCTTTCTCTGCTGATCCATCTGCCCCTTCTATCAACTGATTTATTTATACAATATTCATTTATATAAGAATGTGAGGGAGCTGACATTCCTCTAAATATCATCACCTCACCTACCAGTTCTTAAGTTCTTATCATCTCAAACTTTGAAAGCCTGACTTTGACCTGAAATTGAGACCCTTTCCTCTTCCAGCTCCAGTCATCTGGACATTGTCCTGAAGATTCTGCCTGGCCCTAAGAAAGCTGTTAGCTTTCTTTTCACTGAATATCCCATTTTGGTAATGTTCACAAATCAGAAGTAGACAGCTCAGTGAATTCTCACTCAGAATTCAGATCAGATGAGAAAATCCTTCTGTCACCCCTGAATCCTACTATCACGTCATTCACCCTCCTGTAGTCATCACCCCCTCCAAGGTAGCCAGTATCCTAAGTTCTAACGCACAGATTAATTTTGCCCACTTGTAACATTACGTAAGTAGACTCTTCTAGGGCATACTCTTTTCTGTCTGCTTTCTTTCAGTCCTGTTCTATGTGCGAGAGTCATCATGTAGTTTCTGTGATTTCATTCTCACTGATGTAAAGTATTCCATTGCACAGCTGTCACAGCTTATTCATCCACTCTACTGTTGACGGATGTTCTAGTTTCTGACCCTTACAAGTCATGCTGCTATGAACTTTTGTTTTTTACATGTCTTCTGGTAGAAAAAAGAATGAGTGTGTGTGTGTGTGTGTGTGTGTGTGTGTGTGTGTGTGTGTGTGTAGAATTGCTGAATCATAGTAGATCATGCCTGTGGTAGGTAGCATAAAGGCCCCCCAAAGATATCAGGTCCTAACTCTTGGAACCTGTGAATTTTACCTTGTAAGAAAAAGAATCTTTGCAAATGTAATTAAGGATCTTGAGATGGAGAGATTATCCTGCAGGTCCTAAATGTAATTGCTGTCCTTATAAGAAGGAGGCAGAGGAAGATGTCATGTAAACAGAGGAAAAGGAGATGAGAAGACAGAAGCAGAAATTGGCATGATGTGACCACAAGGCAAAGAATGACAGCAGTCACCAGAGCTGGAAGAGGCAGAAACTGTTCTCTCCGAGAGCCTCCAGAGGGAGCACGGCCCTGCCAACACCTTGCTTTCGGGCCAGTGTACTGATTTCAGACTGCTGGCCTTCAGAACGGGGAGAGAATTCATTTTTGCTGCTTTAAGTCACCCATTTTGTGGTAATTTGTTACAAGACATGAATAGTGCTAATTCGTTTTCCCAACTGACAATTAGCTGTTTAAAAGAAAAAAAATCTTAGTTCTCAAATTACCAACAATATTAAAATGCAAAGTATAGACTCTAAAGTGCAAGTTTCAAAAGAAGAGCCTACTGTCACTACTACCATGTTTAAAAGAAAATATCACCATCCAGAAGGCTCAGAAGAAAAGCGTACTCTAAAAATAATTCACTAAAAGGCACAGATGAAAATTTTGGTAAACTGTCTAGCATCCTTTGTAAAATATGAATAGATATAAGCTGTATTAAAAGAAAAAAAACCTAAACTAGGTAAAGAGAATCCAAATGGCTGCATGTTAAGTAAAATAGCAAGGGGCTATGTGGGAACTCTCCATTACTATCCAGACAGTCTTTCTGTAAATATACAACCATTCTAAAATAAAAAGTTTAATTAAAAAAATCAGAAGAATGGTAAACAATTCAAGAGCACACTAACCTCTGCTGAAGCCACTTCATGGCTTCTCTTTGGCATATTTGAATTGCCAGCGTCACTACTCTTGCGCTTTGGGGCCGTTGTTAAGTAAAATAAGGGTGAATTGGGCACAAGCACTGCAATACCGTGACAGTCAATCTGATAACCAAGTCAGCCACTAAGTGACTAACAGACCAGATATGTGGGACGAAGAGATGATTTCACGTCTTGGGCAGGATGGAGCGGGAAACCATGAGATTTCATCATGATACTCAGAACGATGCACAATTTAAAACTTATGAATTGTTTATTTCTGGAATTTTCCATTTAATATTTTCAGACTGCACTTGGCCACAGGTAACTGAAACCACGGAAGGTGAAACTGCTGGGGGGAGGAGGGACTACTGTACAAAAATGAAGAGTTAGAGCCTAGAATGAATGCAATAGCAGAAGTCTTTCCTGTGTTGAGGGAACAGCTATATATTGAACAAGCTCACTCCAGGCAAAACTAATTAAGAGACCTATTTCTAGATACAGACTGGAAAAGAGACAAAATACCTTACTGGTATTCAGACCAAATAAAAGAAAACATTTCTTTAAATTTAATTTATTTTTATTTTTATGCAGCAGGTTCTTATTAGTTATCTATTTTATACATATTAGTGTATACATGTCAATCCCAATCTCCCAATTCATCCCACCACCACCACACCCCCCGACGCTTTCCCCCCTTGGTGTCCATACGTTTGTCTCTACATCGGTGTCCCTTTTTCTGCCTTGCAAACTGGTTCATCTGTACCATTTTTCTAGATTCCACATATATGCGTTAATATACAATATTTGTTTTTCTCTTTCTGACTTACTTCACTCTGTATGACAGTCTCTAGGTCCATCCGCATCTCTGCAAACGACCCAATTTCGTTCCTTTTTATGGCTGAGTAATATTCCATTGTATATGTGTATGGCATCTTCTTTATCTGTTCGTCTGTCGATGGGCATTTAGGTTGTTTCCATGACCTGGCTGTTGTAAATAGTGCTGCAATGAACATTGTGGTACGTGACTCTTTTTGAATCATGGTTTTCTCTGGGTATATGCCCAGCAGTGGGATTGCTGGGTCATATGGTAATGCGGTTTTCAGTTTTTTAAGGAACCTCCATACTGTTCTCCATAGTGGCTGTATCAATTTACATTCCCACCAAAAGTGTAAGAGTGTTCCCTTTTGTCCACACCCTCTTCAGCATTTGTTGTTTATAAATTTTCTGATGATGCCCATTTTAACTGGTGTGAGTTGATACCTCACTGTAGTTTTGATTTGCATTTCTTTAATAACTAGTGATGCTGAGCAGCTTTTCATGTGCCTCTTGGCCATCTGTATGTCTTGTTTGGAGAAATGTCTATTTGAGTCTTCTGCCTATTTTTTGATTCAGTTGTTTGTTTTTTTTAATATTGAGCTGCACGAGCTATTTATACATTTTGGAGATTAATCCTTTGTCCATTGATTGGTTTGCAAATATTTTCTCCCATTCTGAGGGTTGTCTTTTCGTCTTGTTTATAGTTTCCTTCGCTGTGCACAAGCTTTTAAGTTTCATTAGGTCCCATTTCTTTATTTTTGTTTTTATTTCCGTTACTCTAGGAGGTGGGTCAAAAAAGATCTTGCTGTGATTTATGTCAAAGAGTGTTCTTCCTATGTCTTCCTCTAAGAGTTTTATAGTGTCTGGTCTTACATTTAGGTCTTCAATCCATTTTGAGTTTATTTTTGTACAGTATGGTGTTAGGGAGTGTTCTAATTTCATTCTTTTACATGTAGCTGTCCAGTTTCCCCAGCACCACTTATTCAAGAGACTGTCTTTTCTCCATTGTATATCCTTGCCTACTTTGTCATAGATTAGGTGACCATAGGTGCATGAGTTTATCGCTGGGCTTCCTATACTGTTCCATTGATCTATATGTCTGTTTTTCTGCCAGTACCATAGTGTCTTCATTACTGTAGGTTTGTAGTATAGTCTGAAGTCAGAGAGTCTGGTTCCTCAAGCTCTGCTTTTTTCCCTCAAGATTCCTTTGGCAATTCAGGGTCTTTTGTGTCTCCATACAAATTTTAAGATTTTTTTGTTCTAGTTCTGTAAAAAAATGCCATTGGTAATTTGATAGGGATTACACTGAATCTGTAGATTGCTTTGGGTAGAATAATCATTTTGACAATATTGATTCTTCCAATCCACGAACATGGTATATCTCTCCACCTGTTTGTGTCATCTTTGATTTCTTTCATCAGTTTCTTATACTTTTCTGAGTACAGGTCTTTTACTTCCTTAGGTAGGTTTATTCCTAGCTATTTGATTCTATTTGTTGCAGTGGTGAAGAGGATTGTTTCCTTAATTTCTCTTTCTGATCTTTCATTGTTAATGTATAAGAATGCAAGATATTTCTGTGCATTAATTTTGTATCCGGCAACGTTACCAAATTCATTGATTAGCTCTAGTAGTTTTCTGGTGGCATCTTTAGGATTCTCTGTGTATAGTATCATGTCATCTGCAAACAGTGACATCTTTACTTCTTCTTTTCTGATTTGTATTCCTTTTATTTTTTTCTTTCTCTGATTGCTGTGGCTAAAACTTCCAAAACTATGTTGAATAATAGTGGTGAGAGTGGACAACCTTGTCTTGTTCCTGATCTTAGAGGAAATGGTTTCAGTTTTTCACCATTGAGAACGATGTTGGCTGTGAGTTTGTCATATATAGCCTTTATTATATTGAGGTAGGTTCCCTCTGTGCCCACTTTCTGTAGAGTTTTTATCATAATGGGTGTTGAATTTCGTCAAAAGCTTTTTCTGCATCTATTGAGTTGATCATATGGTTTTTATTCTTCAATTTGTTAATATGGTATATCACATTGATTGATTTACATATATTGAAGGATCCTTGCATTCCTGGGATAAATCCCACTTGATCATGGTGTATGATCTTTTTACTGATTTGTTGGATTCTGTTTGCTAGTATTTTGTTGAGGATTTTTGCATGTATGTTCATCAGTGATATTGGCCTGTAGTTTTCTTTCTTTGTGACATCTTTGTCTGGTTTTGGGGTATCAGGGTAATGGTGACCTCGTAGAATGAGTTTGGGAGTGTTCCTTTGCTATATTTTGGAAGAGTTTGAGAAGGATAGGTGTTAGCTCTTCTCTAAATGTTTGATAGAATTCACCTGTGAAGTCATCTGGTCCTGGGCTTTTGTTTGTTGAAAGATTTTTTATTACAGTTTCAATTTCAGTGCTTGTGATTGGTCTGTTCATATTTTCTATTTCTTCCTGGTTCAGTCTTGGAAGGTTATTATACCTTTCTAAGAATTTGTCCATTTCTTCCAGGTTGTCCATTTTATTGGCATGGCGTTGCTTGTAGTAGTCTCTTATGATGCTTGTGTTTGTGTGGTATCCGTTTTAATTTCCCCTTTTTCATTCCTGATTTTACTGATTTGAGTCATCTCCCTCTTTTTCTTGATGACTCTGGCTAAAGGTTTATCAATTTTGTTTATCTTCTCAAAGAACCAGCGTTTAGTTTTATTGATCTTTGCTATTGTTTTCTTTGTTTCTATTTCTGCTCTGATCTTTATGATTTCTTTCCTTCTACTAACTTTGGGTTTTGTTCTTCTTTCTCTAGTTCCTTTAAGTGTAAGGTTACATTGTTTATTTGAGATTTTTCTTGTTTCTTGAGGTTGGATTGTATTGCTATAAACTTCCCTCTTAGAACTGCTTTTGCTGCATCCCATAGGTTTTGGGTCATCGTGTTTTCACTGTCATTTGTCTCCAGGTATTTTTTGATTTTCTCTTTAGTTTCTTCAATGACCTCTTGGTTATTTAGTGATGTATTGTTTAGCCTCCATATGTTTATTTTTTTTACGTTTTTTTTCCTGTAATTTATTTCTAATCCTATAGCACTGTGGTCAGAAAAGATGCTTGATATGATTTCAATTTTCTTAAATTTACCAAGGCTTGATTTGTGACCCAGGATGTGAGCTATCCTGGAGAATGTTCTGTGTGCCTTTGAGAAGATACTGTAATCTGCTGTTTTCAGATGGAATGTCCTATAAATATCCATTAAATCTATCTGGTCTATTGTGTCATTTAAAGCTTGTTTTTCCTTATTAATTTTCTGTCTGTATGATCTGTCCATTGGTGTAAGTGAGATGTTAAAGTCCCCCACTATTATTGTGTTACTGTCTATTTCCTCTTTTAGAGCTTTTAGCATTTGCCTTATGTATTGAGGTGCTCCTATGTTGGGTGCATATATATTTATAGTTGTTATATCTTCTTCTTGGATTGATCCCTTGATCATTATGTAGTGTCCTTCTTTGCCTCTTATAACATTCTTTATTCTAAAGAATGTTAATTTGAGAATGTCTATTTTATCTGATACAAGTATTGCTACTCCAGCTTTCTTTGGATTTCCATTTGCATGGAATCTATTTTTCCACCTCCTCACTTTCAGTCTGTATGTGTCCTCATGCCTGAAATGGGTCTCTTGTAGACACCATATATATGGATCTTGTTTTTGTATCCATTCAGCAAGCCTGTGTCTTTTGGTTGGAGCATTTAATTGATTCACATGTAAGGTAATTATCGATATGTATGTTCCTAGTACCATTTTCTTAATTGTTTTGGGTTTGTTTTTGTAGGTCCTTTTCTTTTCTTGTGTTTCCCACTTAGAGAAGTTCCTTTAGCTTTAGCATTTGTTGTAGAGCTGGTTTTGTGGTGCTGAATTCTCTTAGCTTTTGCTGGTCTGTAAAGCTTTTGATTTCTCCATTGAGTCTGAATGAGACCCTTGCCTGGTAGAGTAATCTTGGTTGTAGTTTCTTAACTTTCATCACTTTAAATATATCATGCCACTCCCTTCTGGCTTGTAGAGTTTCTGCTGAGAAATCAGCTGTTAACCTTATGGGAGTTCCCTTGTATGTTATTTATCATTTTTCCCTTGTTCCTTTTAATAATTTTTCTTTGTCTATAATTTTTGTCCATTTGATTACTGTGTGTCTCAACATGTTTCTCCTTGGGTTTTTCCTGCCTGGCACTTGAGTGGCTATTTCCTTGCCCATGTTAGGGAAGTTTTCAACTATAATCTCTTCAAATATTTTCTTGGGTCCTTTCTCTCTCTCTTCTCCTTCTGGGACCCCTATAATGTGAATGTGGGTGCATTTAATATTGTCCTGGAGATATCTTAGGCTGTCTTCATTTCTTTTCATTCTTTTTTCTTTATTCTGTTCCACAGCAGTGAATTCCACCATTCTGTCTTCCAGGTCACTTATCTGTTCTTCTGCCTCAGTTATTCTGCTATAGTTTCCTTCTAGTGTATTTTTCATTTCAGTTATTGTATTGTTCATCTCTGTTTGTTCTTTAATTCTTCTAGCATTTGTCCTTTAATTCTTCTAGGTCTTCGTTAAACATTTCTTGCATCTTCTCAATCTTTGCCTCCATTCTTTTTCTGAGGTCCTCGATCATCTTCACTATCATTATTCTGAATTCTTTTTCTGGAAGGTTGCCTATCTCCACTTCATTTAGTTGTTTTCCTGGGGTTTTACTTTTTCCTTCATCTGGTACATAGTCCTCTGCCTTTTCATTTTGTCTGTCTTTCTGTGAATGTGGTTTTCGTTCCACAGGCTGCTGGGTTGTAGTTCTTGCTTTTGCTGTTTGCCCTCCGGTGGATGAGGCTATCTAAGAGACTTGTGCAGGCTTCCTGATGGGAGGCACTGCTGGTGGGCAGAGCTGGGTGTTGCTCCTGTGGGCAGAGCTCAGTAAAACTTTAATCCACTTGTCTGCTGATGGGTGGGGCTGGGTTCCCTCCCTGTTGGTTGTTTGGCCTGAGGCAACCCAGCACCAGAGCCTACAGGCCCTTTGGTAGGGCTAATGGCAGACTCCTGGAGGGCTCACCAAGGAGTACTTACCAGAACTTCTGCTGCCAGTGTCCTTGTCCCCGTGGTGAGCCACTGCTGCCCCCCAACAGTAGCAACAGGAGACCCTCCAACAGTAGCAGGTAGGTCTTGTTCAGTCTCCTATGGGGTCACTGCTCCCTCCCACCTGGGTCCTGATATATACACTACTTTCTGTGTGCCCTCCAAGAGTGGAGTCTCTGTTTCCCCCAGTCCTGTCGAAGTCCTGCAATCAAATCCCGCTAGCCTTCAAAGTCTGATTCTCTGGGAATTCCTCCTCCTGTTGCTAGACCTCCAGGCTGGGAAGCATGACGGGGGGCTCAGAACCTTCACTCCAGTGGGTGGACTTCTGTGGTATAAGTGTTCTCCAGTTTGTGAGTCACCCACCCAGCCATTATGGGATTTGATTTTACTGTGATTGCACCCCTCCTACCATCTCTCTGTGGCTTCTCCTTTGTCTTTGGATGTGGAGTATCTTTTTTGGTGAGTTGCAGTGTCTTCCTGTCAATGATTTTTCAGCAGTTAATTGTGACTCCGGTGCTCTCACAAGAGGGAGTGAGCGCACGTCCTTCTACTCCACCATCTTGAACCAATCTCCAAAGAAAACATTTTTAAAAAGAAGCAGTAATCAATTTACCACAAAATACTTTCTGTAAAAAGAAAGGAATTCCAGAAAAATAGTGGAACAACACCTGGAGTTCTAGGAGCAGTGCTAAGGCCCAATAATTATATAATTTAAAAATGCCATCCTTATACAAAGGCAATAGAAGCACATTCTCAGGTATTAAAAAGCCCAGAAGTAGGCTACCCACTTACCCATCTTGGGAAAAAATATATTTAAGTCTTACTTCAATCAACTGAGATGAAACAATACTAAGTACTCCAGGACTTGGAAAATCATAATATAAAAAGGCTGAGCAATATTAAATTTAAAAATATCGAAATTGTATTTTAAAGCTGTTTTTAAAAATGGAGTGGGGGAAGCGAAAAATAATTACTTCAAGAAAAGATATGTAATTTATAAAAATTTCACACGTATTGTCTATATCGTAAAAACAAACATATATAAACACATACATATCCGTGACTCCTAGGAAGACTCTCTTCTGCCACCCCTGATACCACCATTGACTACAACCCTGCTCATCCCTTGCTACCAGTACCAACAACTTCAACATGACCTGCCTAAGAGACCATCAGAAAAAGTTTTTTACCTAAGTCACTTTGAGAAGCTGAAGACTTTGAGGTCATCTTTCTTCACCTGGACACTCATCCCCACATAGCCCTGTAAATTGCTTACTGTGATCCAATGTCTTATTCTCCTCACCTTCACAAAACCTTCCACTGTCCACCAATCCCTATATATTCAGCTCTTTTCTGAATGATTCTTTTACCTTTTTAGTCTAAGACCTGATTCTCTCCTGTGCACATTATTCCCTGTTATCCTTCCCCAAAGTAACTATTTTCTTGTCCCACACCTGTCAGGGCCACTAGAGTTAGGGCAGATATCCTCAGTAGTACTCATTCACCTGGCTCACTGTCACCTTTTCCATAATTAGTATTGTCATAATTATTGATGAGCTCAATATCAGTATCCTTGTAGATCAATCCAATAAACTGTTCTTCAGTGATGGAAACGTTCTCTTTCTGCCCTAGCTAATATGGTAACCATTAGACACATGTGCTAGTAAGCACTTGAACTGTGACTAGTGCAACTGGGGAACTAAAGTTTTCCTTTGATTTAATCTTAATTAATTTAAATGGCCATGTGTGCTAGTGCCTACCATTGTGGGCAGCACAGACACCGATGATAATTTCAGTAGCCAGTGCTCTCAGGTGTTTGTCCTGTATTCTTCCAAGTGGCTTGTCCTCCATACTACATCAAATGTCTACATTCAAACCCTAAAACATGTTACCAATAACTATACCTCCTCCAAAAATTTGATTTCAGACAACCCCCACACCAACCACCATTCTCGCTCTTTACAACTCACTTGCTCTGATAGACTCATCCCAACAATTGCACAGTTCCCGTGCCTCTCTCTCTCCATTTTACTAATGTGACAAAATACTGCCCTGATTAAATCAGCACTCGGGTGACTAAATATATATATATATATATATATATATATATATATGGTATATATCTCCAGTTCCCGTGCCTCTCTCTCTCCATTTTACTAATGTGACAAAATACTGCCCTGATTAAATCAGCACTCGGGTGACTAAATATATATATATATATATATATATATATATATATGGTATATATCTCCAGTTCCCGTGCCTCTCTCTCTCCATTTTACTAATGTGACAAAATACTGCCCTGATTAAATCAGCACTCGGGTGACTAAATATATATATATATATATATATATATATATATATATATATATATATGGTATATATCTCCAGTTCCCTTGCCTCTCTCTCTCCATTTTACTAATGTGACAAAATACTGCCCTGATTAAATCAGCACTCGGGTGACTAATATATATATATATATATATATATATATATATATATATATATATATGGTATATATCTCCAGTTCCCTTGCCTCTCTCTCTCCATTTTACTAATGTGACAAAATACTGCCCTGATTAAATCAGCACTCAGGTGACTAAATGTGGCTGGTGAAAAACACACAACCATGCCGACCTGTCTCAGTTTAAGTTTATATCCACCAACTTCAAGAGGGCTTTTACCTCTCTCAGTTTTACTACATCTCTCTAGTCCACTCGCTCTCACTCTCCTAGACAGATGTGCTATGTCCAGTCCCAACTCCTCTAACTTTCAGCACCTCCTCTCACTGTGTATTCTCTGCCAAAGATTTGGTTCCTATCTCACTAAGAAAATAGAAGTAATGAACACAGAGTTTCTATAATGCTTCCACTGATACATCTCCCAGCCCACCTGCATCTGTCCCCAAAAATTCTTCTTCTGTTTCTGTGTTGGATGTGCAGTGGATTCCAAGCCCCTATAGCAATTATCTCCCATATCTCCTGCATCATCAGTTTCTCCTTCTCTTCTGAATATCTCATCAGTAGGCAAACAATACCTCCCACATTAAAAAATAAAAGCTTTCTGTAACTCATTTGATTCATTCCCCTTCAGCTATAATCCCATTTCTCTGTTCTCCCTTACAGCAAGACACTGTGAAAGAATTAGTTGCAATTGCTATCTCTGTGTCCTCTTTCTAGGTCTCTCTTAACTCCGTATTCATCAGGCTTTTGTCCCCACTGCATTCACTTAGATAGCTCATGTAAAGGTTTATAGTGACCTCCATGTGGCATAATTCGACTGTCTCTTCCTCACTCAGCACCATTAATCAGCAGCGTTAATATAGTTATCCCTCCTTCCTGCTGAACAGTTTTAGCTTGGCTGCCAGGATTCCTTTCTTTCTTGATTCTCCTGCTAAATCACTGGCTACTTCTTTTTTTTAATTTTTGCAGTACGCAGGCCTCTCACTGCTGTGGCCCCTCCCGTTGCGGAGCACAGGCTCCGGATGCGCAGGCTCAGCGGCCATGGCCCACGGGCCCAGCCGCTCCGCGGCACGTGGGATCCTCCCAGAACCGTGGCACAAACCCGTGTCCCCCGCATCGGCAGGCGGACTCTCAACCACTGCGCCACCAGGGAAGCCCCTAAGTTGCACCATTTTTAGTCCATTTTCTAGCTCTTTGTTAAAAGTTAAGAATGTCATTGATTTTTATACATTGATCTTTTATCTGTTAACTTTGCTTAACTCCCTTATTAATTCTACTAATCAGTCTGTTTTGGTTTTCTAGGTAAACAGTTATGCCATCTGGACTTAGATTCACTTTTTTGCTTTTTCAGTCCTTACGCATTTTATTTCTTTTTTTCTCTCTTATTGTACTCATATTTACTAAACGTGGTGACAGTGGACATCTCTCCTTTGTTCCTGACTTTAAGAAGAATTCGTTTAACTTTTCCTTATCAAACATGATCTTTGCTGTGAAATATTTGTATTCTTTTTCAATTTAGAAAGTTCCCTTCTGTTCCCAGCTTTCCAGCTGATTATTAGCAAAGGGTAAAACTGGGGTTCTCAGACAATTTTCCTTCTTTAATCTGTCAATGTGGTGAATTACATTTTTTTTCTAACATTGAACCAATCATACATTCCTGACATAAAATCAGCTGTCATGATTTATTGTCATTTTTATTTATTTCTAGATTTTATTTGCTAGTATTTTTATTTCATCCACATTCATGAGTGTGATTGACCTGTAATTTTCATTTCTCGTATTGTCTTTCTGTCTGGATATTTTATCAAGTTTATGCCAACTTTATGAAATTTGAGAATTTTCTCTCTTTTTTTGTTCTTTGGAAACATTTGTGTATGTTTGTAATTATTTAGCCCCACGGTGTTTGTTAGAGTTTTCCAACATAACTTTCTAAGAAAACTTAAAATTTTTGACTCTTTTTTAATGATTGATGAACATTTGCATTTTATATTTCTTTTAATCCTTCATGTAAGGAATATTTTTCCCAGAATTTGTCCATTATGCCAAAATTTTATTTCTATAAAATTGTTCATAATATTATTTTCTTATTTTTTAAAGTTCTGTTCCCTATACAGTTGTGATCCTTATCATTCTTATTATCCTTTTCATTCTTATTACCTTTTTTTCTTGATTATTCTTGCTAGGTGTTGGTCAGCCTTATTATACTTTTCAGAAATCTGTTCTTTTCAAAGATCTCTTAGCTCTGCTGCTCTTCTTTAGTCTGTCTTCTCTGCTTCATTAATTTATGCTCTTATCTTCTTTATTCTACTTTTTTGGTGTTAGTTTTGTTGTTGTTCTTACTTCCTAAATTGAATACTTGGCTCATTAATTTAAAGCCTTTCTTATTTTCTAATGTAAGCATTTAAGTCTATAAATTTATCTTTAAGTTCCACTTTAATAGCATCCTTCAAATTGTTTAAGCAGTATTTTCAATATCATTCAATTCTAAGAAATTTTTATCTTCCATTGTGATTCATTTAAAAATTTTCTAATCACAACAGGTGTTTAAAGTTATTTTGATTTGTACTGAAATTCTTTTGGGTTCAGAGGAAGCTATCTTTCTAATCACTCATCAAGAATAACCTTGTAGGAAATTCATTTCCTTTGCCCTTAAAGACCTCTGGTCTTCTCCCTCAGTGCTGCTTCCCTTGGCCTTTTCTATCACTCATAGGCTGGATGACATTCCACTCCACTCCACTTCTGGCTTCTCTAATTCCCATCTCACTGTTAAGAGCATCTGTAGCCACAAATGTCTTGAGGTCCTCACAGGTGTGTGTCTTTTCCACAAGCTCTGAGCTTTCCTCTACTGTCCACTGTCTCCATCACAGTCAAAGGCTACACGCCAGAGCCCTGCCTAAGAATCCCTGGGCTTAATCCTGATGATCTGCAACCTTAATGGGTTGTACCTCCAATCATTTTATCCTTTGAAACGTTTTTCATCCAGTTGTATTTTTGTCCATCTCCCTATCATGACTCCCTGTCTTGGGTCCTGATGAGCTCAACCTAACTTCCCTCTTGCTAGTTTCATATATAGTTTGAAATGCCCACCCACCCCTTTGCTCCCCACCCCTCCACCTGCCCCGTATCCCTCTACACACCATACTTTTCAGTTTAACTTATTTTCCATGGCTGCTCACTGGCCACATGCTTTCTGTGTTTCCATCTTTAGCCTTGGTCCTAGGTTTCCACAGTTTGTTCTTTGCAGTTCTCCACACCCACAATCCTTTATTCTCTTATTCATTCCCTTCGTTTCTATTCCTTTATTCTACATGGAAACTAAATGCTACCATCTTAATTTTTTCAAAAAATTCTAGTTCTTACTATTAGGATGTGCTAAGCACTACTTAAGCATTTTAAAAATACTAACTCAGCTAATATTTGTTACTATTCCAGGGATAGATTCTATTACCATCACCCCCTTTTTATAACTGCAGTAACTGAGGCAAAGAAGGGTAAATAAATTGTCCAAGAAGAAACAGCTATTTAGTGGTGGCACTGAGATTTGGACCCAAGTAGGCTGATTCTGATAACCCTGATCTCACGTGCTACTCCACCGTGCTCTGATGAAGCCCTGTCTTGCCACTACTCAGAATTGTTCTCTTCCTCCCCTGAGCTCCCACTGAACCTTCTTTGTCCTGCTACCATAGCACTTAAAGGAGACTGGTTTTCTTGTACGTTAATTTCGTGTATATCTTCTTCTCAAGGTCCTATGCTCCCCAGGGTAGAGAATGTTCTTATTTTTCCATTCCCAGAACCAACTGTCAGGTTGTGCACAGAGTAACCATTCAAAAAGTGCTTATTGAGTAAAGGAAGGCCTTTAATCAAGAGGCCACTCAGAATGAAGCAACAGTACAGGGGAAAGGGCACAGGACTTTGATTCAGGAAAACCGAGTTAAAACTCTGGCTCTGGTATTTGATAGCTCTATGACCTTGGGCAAGTCACTTTGCCTCCCTACCCTCGGTTCTCTGAATGAAAAATAGGAATAAAGTCATCTAATTTATGTGAGCTCAGTATTTGACTCAACATATATTTTACATGAATTATTATATTCTTCATTGCCTATTATTCCCTTTCTTTAGACTGCAGGTCCAGGAGTCACTCCCACAGTCTTTCCCCCGTAATTCTACACAGCTCTATCCTTTCACTTAGATGCACTTCTTCATCTTTTTCTCTTATAATTTCATTGTATGTGCTGTAAGTCCTTAAGCATTTGAGAAGCAGTAACTATTTCTATATTGCCCATTGTTGTGCTGGACTGTGCTTTAGTCACCTTGGTTAGGTGAGGAACTAGGATCTCTTTCTGTCTTGGTAGCTGGTTAGAGTCAGCCAAAGGAGAAACTTGCATGAGATTTGGGAGGCAAACTGAAGCAGCAGTCAGTGTTCTCAGAAAGTCTTTTTCACAATCAGACACTGTCGTGGAAGGATGCAGAGAAGCCCAGCGGGTCCTAGCCTGTCCCAACTCTGCTTTGCTCTACATCCAGTCATTTCCTGCCCACGCTGGCCAGGCTGCTGAACAGACCGACACCAGATGCTCCATACAGAGGCAATCGTGCTCCCCTTTCTCAGTCTCTCTTCAGAAACAGGATGTGCTTAGCTTCTTGGATTTCCCTGCAAGCTCCAAATTGTCCACACATGCCAATGTCTAGGTGAACTGATTAGGGACTCAGTCTCTAATATCCCAACTGCCCCTTTCCAGACCTTTGCTTCCCCAGCTCCTCTCACATTTTAACAAAGTCTAGATACATGCAGTATCTCCAGTTTGTCATGTGTGTGTGTGTGTGTGTGGTGGGGGGTGGGGGGGTGGGAACAGAGAGAGACAAAGACCTGGCATATAGGAGGTATCCAATAAATACTTGTTAAATCAATGAATAAATGAATGAATGTGAATATATATACTGATTTCATTCCCCTATAAGACTGTTTGACCCCTAAGATCAAGGGCTACATCTAAAGACTCTTTAAATATCTTTTACAGTACTAAGTTAGTATTTGTTAATTTTCAAAATGGCACATGGAAGAACCAAAAATGATGAACCCCGATAAAAAGATAGAAGGGACAAGCAAACAGTTTGTAGACTTGTGTGACACAGTTGAGCTCCAAGGAAATACAGCTAAATACTATAGGTTCAAATAAAAACACAGGGTGACTCAGACCTTGAAAAAATGATTACTCCATAAAGTTAATGTGGGGTGTGATTAAGCCAAACAACGATTATTATGAGAGATCCTCCGTTATTTCTGTTTTCCAAATAATCTAGAAATAAATTTTATGTGTGTTTCATATATAGATAGATCTCATGTCTTAAGAGTCAAATTATATCTCCTTTTTCTTATATTGTTCTATCAGTGGAAGAAAGAAATCTGTAATCGGAAAATATGGTACACTGACTGAAAATTATACGTTATAAATCTTTTGCAAATTCTGCTCTAAGACTTCACTGTCTTTCCTCTCTCTCTTTTTTTCTTAACTGCAATCATATCCACCCAGATGTTTGATCCCTGAACAAGTGTGATGTGTTCAAGATGTACACTTCATTAAATGAGGATTTAACAGGAGCACTGGTGTGTGATTTTCCTTTTTGAACTACATAGAAAAGAGAAAGCCAAAACCTATGGTAATGTGACATTTAAGTTGCAAATTCAAACTGAAAAAAAAAATTAGGAAATGCAAAAGTTATGGTTGTCATAGCAATTCTCGCTAAACCTCAGTATGCAAGTGTATTTCCTGAAACTCATTTACACTGTAGAATTTTTTATATTATAATAGCATATATTTTAACGTTACATGGTTCATGATTCCTACTAGCATATGCATTTATATGAACACAAAACAAGCTCTTTTTTGTTTATATATTTTGCTATAGTAGTTCACATACTAAAAGCTGAGTCTAAAAACTGCTCCTAAATTCATGCTAAAATTTTAAATTCTGGGTAGAGTTTGTTTACTATGTCTTCCTTTCCCATCACCAGAACATGGTGTTTGGAGTAATGCATTCAACAGTGTATGAGATGATCTCATTTGGCTTCATCAGTATTCACGTCCAAGCCCTCTTGACTTGAAAATGCAACATTAAGGAATGTACAGAACGCTGGGTTCTTTAATCCCAGTTGACTTTTTCATCATTTCTACATACCACATTACACATTGTGTGCCAGGTGCTTTAAAGCCCCTTTTCAGCCTGGAAATACTATGATTCTCCCAACTTACGGACTTCTTGCTCAAAAAACACCCCATCACTTCTCCAACCATTGTTCCACTATCCCCTATGAATACTTTTGAAATATCATTTATTTTTGTAAGACAAGACAAAATTGAAGCATCCCTCAGGCAACAAGTAATAGCATACATATCTTTTTTTCTCCACTAAAAGTTGTGTTTTACTTAGAGCAAAACTTGATAGAAAAGCCAAGATTTTTATGAATAAGTTGAAGGAAAATTATTATAGCTCACACCTTTAGAGCTTCAAAGCATCTCAGCCAAGAAAGTACATAACTCTAAATATACAATTTTCAGTATGTTCTATCGAACAAATCTAAAAGGGAAAGGACTTTTCAATTTACCTGTTACTTTTAAACATCATTCTAATTAAACATTCCCCATTTCTAAAGGGAGATAGCAGAGCCAGGTGCTCTCAGCTTATGTCAAATCCAGCCAGCCTGCATTTGACCTTGACATCCTGTTCATTCATATCATTTTGCTCAGTATAGATAGTGCTGTGTTTACTCATCTCTCTCCCAGGTAGAACCCAGGGTTCAGACCTTATCCTGTTCCTCTATTTTGCACACCATTGCATCCTGGGCACTTCCCAAAGGGAAGCACTACATAGTAAATGCAGATATGTATTTTTGGAATGAGTTAATTAATGATTTATAGCCTACTAAGCCTTCGTCTCCCCAGCATGGATGCTATTATTAAATTCAGGGTAGGCACTCAGTAAATTTTTGGTAAAGGAAAGAGGGTAAGAAAGCTTCTAGTAGAACTCTGAGGTGAGCAGAAAAATTCTTTAAGACATCCAGGAGAGGAATATTGCTCCAAAGGAAATCACAGACATCAGCGACCACCAGCATGTTTGCTATTTTAGAATGTAATATATTTGGCATTGGATTCTGAGTCCCTGGTGCCTTATACCAAAATACTCATGGAAACATCTAAACAAAATGTTTTCCTGTGGAGTGTTTTGCAAGTCTCAACCCATATCTGGCAGTCAAAACCCACTTGGATGTTGAGAAATGCTGTTTGTTCTGTTGCATCCAGGTGTTTGGCTGCATCAGAGCCATTTTGTTTTCATCTGCCCTGCATTCTTACCTGGTGACACAGTCCACAGATTGAAAAAGCACACGAGGGAGAGACCATAATGACTTACCATTGTTCAAAAGAGCCTTGGGCCAAAAGTCACCATTTCATAAATGGTCTGCAAGCATTTGAAAATCAGGAGATAAGGACATATTAAG
Organism: Mesoplodon bidens; assembly: GCF_964165515.1. Classification (NCBI taxonomy): domain Eukaryota; kingdom Metazoa; phylum Chordata; class Mammalia; order Artiodactyla; family Ziphiidae; genus Mesoplodon; species Mesoplodon bidens. The sequence continues at coordinate 84,605,703 of NC_138162.1, forward strand.
AAAACTGTTTCCACTTGGTAGAAGACTAGGGAGTCAAGGAGGGAGGTGGAGACAGGTGGGGAGTTTTTTCTTCTTCCTTTCAAAAGCATCCATACTTTGCTCCGTTCTAAGTCTGTGATAAACACACTGGATACTTCCGATATTCCTCTGTGGTTCTTTGTTCATTACAAGTATTAACACATTTGATCCACAAAACATTATTACAACTGTCCAGTGATACTGCTATTTGCTTAGCCAGTATCCATTTCCCCCCTTTCTTCCATGTAAATATTACCATAATTTTGTTTGGGAGTGGCAGTGTGGCCAGCTAAATTAGTAAAATCCCCAGCCTTCCTTTACATAATGTGAAGGATGTTCACATGTGAATGTGATGCAGTTCTATCCAATGAGATAGAAACAAGTTTTGGAAGAGGCTTGCATCATCAAATAATAAGGTAGAACAAGCCAAGAGAAGACTTTTTTGCTTTACTTCTTTCTCTTTTCCCCCTTTCATATTCTGCCTGGAGTATGAATATCTGCAGGTGCGAAACCATCTTGAGACCATGAGAATAAAAGTTACATATTTATTCCACACATTAAGGATGGTGACACAAAGCTAAGGAAAAAATCTGATGGCCTCTTGGAGCCATTGTTCCAACCCTGGACTGTCTACTCCTGAATTATTACCCTAGAAAAATAAGCACTATTTGAATAAGCCATTGAACTCACATTTGTCTTGTGCAGCTGAATCTAATCCCCACTGATAGAGGTAGGGACTATTTAAATCCGTATGTTTCTAGTGAGGAAACAAGACACAAGGAGATTTAGTAACTTGGCCAAGGTCTCTCAGGCAGGAAGTGGAGGGAGTAGTATAAGCACCCAGGCCAATTGCTCCTGGGCCTTTGCTTCCAGCATCCTGACCTAAGCTCTCGCTTTCTCACTCTCTCTCTCTCTCTCTCTCTCTCTCTGTTTGGTTCCTACAGATCGTCAGGACCTTTGCACATTCTTCAAACCCTGCACCAGTCATCCCACTTCCCTGGTTCCAACAAAGAAAAAGACAATGTCCACAACAGGCTTCACAGCATTCAGGCTTAAGATAGAGAAAACTATTTCGGAAAGAAATTACTCATGATATTTTTTCTCTAAGAAACACATGAAAGCTTTAAACAAAGTCCTAAACTAATAGGCTGCAAATCTGTCTTGCAATGGGCTCGTGAGGAATGAACTGCAAATTAATGAAAAACTTTCATTTCTAAGGGCTAAATCACTGTCTATCATTAAGACAGTAGTTCCAAGGAGGCACCTGGAGACCTGTGACTTAGTCATCAGTCTTCAACCATCATGCTCTCAACCTTTTCTCTCCTAGCAAAGTTTTAAGCGGACATGCATAGGTTCTGCCTCTTGATATAAATTGTTTTAATTGCTTATTAAAATTGGAAATGTACAACCATGAAAAGCGAGAAGAATGCAAATTTTCTGTTAGCAGCCTTTCTTCCAGGAAATACCCCCAACAAGTTGAGTACCCTTGGAGATGTAACTTTATCAAATAGAACACGGAAGGGAGAAATGGACAATATGTCTAAGATCTGGAAGTAGGGTTAATCCACCCACTGACCCTAAGAAACATCCCAGAGAGTGGTCATTTGGCTATATGAATGACAGCCTTTACAATGCAAAATGCTTTTCTATTCAAATAGAAATTTTCGGAGCACTAGGATTAAGTTCCAGTTGATTTTGTCAGAAGGGCCTTAGAGCAGCATTTCCCAGAGGGTATAATGGTCAAATTTAGGAAATACCGTATTTTGTAGACATTTACAATGTACATTAGCATATTAAAGGCTTTGAAGGTTTCTGCAATACAGTGACAGGTTGGATATTATTCAACATATTTAAATATATTTGAGGAAGATATTAACCTACACGGAAACTGAGAACATCACGTCTTTACCTTGTCAGGTTAATGCTTACATGAATACTTTAATAATCCTCCTCCACAGCCTCCATCCCATTCATAAAGCCCTTAGCTATGCAGGAAGTTTGAATCAATTATATACACTCAATCCTAATTCTTTGCAGATTCGATATTCACGAATCTGCCTATTTGCCAAAATTTATTTGTAACTCCCAAGTCAATACTCCTGGTGCTTTTGTGGTCATTTGCAGACATATGCAGAGAGGCAAAAAGTTGGTCTCCCAATGCATGTGTTCCTGGCTGAGGGGAACCAGGCAAGGCTTTGCCTTCTCGTTTCAGCTCTCATACTGCAACAAGTGACCTTTTCACAGTATATTTAGTGCCACATTTTTTTTTGCATTTTTTTGTGCTTTGTTTGTTGATGAGTTAGTTGTTTAAAATACCCCTATGTGTAATGCTGAAGTGTGATCTAGTGTTCCTAAGAGCAAGAAGGCTGTGATACGTCTACAGAGAAAATGTGTCAGATAAGTTTCATTCAGGCATGAGTTATCGTGCTGTTGGCCAATATATACTATATAAGCATGTATATATATAATAATATGCATATATACTGGGTTCCATAAGATGTTATGGAAAAACCCAAATGAACTTTTTGGCCAACCCAATATAATAGTTATGAATCAATAATTTATCTTAAATAAGGTGTCCTTAAGTAGAAACACACATAAAACAAGGCTATGTGTTGACTGGTTGACAAAAATGTTGTGACCAGAAGCTCACACGAACCTGGCCCTGCATTTCTCCTATGAGCAATGCTTCAGTTTTGGCCAACTCAATGTTCAGGACAGCTTTATAAAACCTAACTACCACAGACAACAAGAATCGATTTTATCTTGTCAAACTTAATCAATTTAAAAACTGTCTTCAACACATAAGCACAAGTAACTGATAAGAAAACTTTATATATGATGCTATTCATCTTCAAGGCATTTTAATATAATAAAAGCAGTGATAGAAACAAAAATATATAAAAACATTTACTGAGTCCTCACTATGTGCCAGGCACTGTTTCAGATCTTTCACATGTATTAGCTCAGAGAATCCTTTGAATGACCTGTGAAGCAGGAACACTTTCTGGTCTATATTTTACCTGAGGAAACTGAGACACAGGGAAGCTAAGCAACCTGCCCACAGGCACCCAGTCAGGACTCAGCAGGGCTGGGATTTAACCCAGGCTGCCTCCAAAGCCGTGCTCGTAAACTAGTTACATGGGCTGTGTGGAGAGAGGTAGGCGGCAAGATGCATTTTGATCCAGAACTCAGACGGGATACATCAGAAACATTATGTTCAGCATGATAAATGCCTGCTTGAGGGTGGTAAATAATACTGGAATTGTTTCAACTGAAGAGATTCCAGTGGCAGTCACGGCATCAGATGCTGGAGGATACTGTGGCTCAAGGTGGTGCTTTCTTTGTTTTGGGTTCTGAAATTTAAAGCACTTCAATTTAGGGCTAATTTAGATCAGACTAGCTTTGGAGCAATAGAAGACCCTGTGGATGAAGAGCCATTGGCAGTCTTTTTAATCACTGCTACTGCTTGCCCTTAAACATCTTCACCTGCACAGAAACTTGATGGGAGACTCTTTGCAATCAGAGCCGGGGCAGGCAGGGTGTAAAGAGTAAGGAATTGAAAGGAATGGGCTTCGGAGTGGGTGATTGGAGACAGGTGGAGAAACATGGAAGAAGAAAAAACTTAAACCGTAAGAATGAAAAAGCTTCACTCTTTCGGTGAAGCTTTTTATGGCCAATTTAGAATCCATTTCTCTCCCACCCCACCTAATAAACTTCTGTCTGTTCTTCAAAATTTAACGAAAACCTATGTGCTAATTAGTCTCCATGTGGCATCGCCCACCCAGCTCCGTCGTTCTCCCTGCTCTGCTGGGCCTCTGTGGGCTGTGTACCCCTCCTGGCTGCTGCGCTGACCTGCAACTGGCCTCAGCTAGTGCAGAGAAGATGCAAGGAGAGAGAACTCAGAGAAGTCCCTCCTACCCCCTGGCTGAACAAGTCATCCCAGTTTGCCTGGGACTTTCTGGTTTCAGCAGAATCCCCCATCCCATCCCGGGAAACCCCTCAGTTCCAGGCACACTGGTACATGTGGCCACCCTACCTACTTCTCCCTACTTGGGCACAATGTCTCTGAGTGTCTCCATCCTTCCATGACCCCAGCGCTTATCAGGGGAGCCCTCCTCCATGCCTCCATGTTTCAAGTCTCACTGGGTCCTAGTTAATGCATTTCCTTACCTCATCCCTTTGACCTGCAGCTGGAATCTAGGTGCCACACTCCCCACTTGTTCATTCCCCAAAGCCTGCCCAATGTTCACCTTCCTTTCACGAAAGTCTCCATCTGAACCGTCCAGAGTGGATTCTATTTCTGCCATCACAATGAATGAGGCTACTCTCGTGACCTTATTCAGAATTCACATCCCATCTCCTTTCCTTCCCCTCCCAGAGACCTCCCATAACACTGGAGATGCCCCTGTATTCTGCCTGGTCTTGGCAACACTTGTTTGCATATCATCTCTTTGTGGGTAGAGACTGTGCCCAGTAGTCCTCTGTAGCCCTCAGGGCATTTAGTGCAGAGCTGGACATCATGTGCCCAGTCATCGGTTGAGGAGTGGGTGGCTGAAAGCATGAGTGAATGACCCTACAATGGCCTTGCGTCGAGCACCACACTGCCTGCTGCTTTCACTGCTGCGCCACTCTCTAGTTTGTAGTTTTGACTAGGTTGTGATGTTTTCTTCCAAATCTCTGATGTAGCACAATAAAGGTGTGAATTAAAGTTTAAAAGACTATATTTATTGTGGTGGACAGAATAATGGTCCCCCGGAGATGTCATGTCCTAATCCTCAGAACCTGTGAAAATGTTAGGCTTAGTGGCAAAGGAAAATGAAGGTTGCTAATCAGGCAACCTTGAGGTGGGAGGGGCATCCTGGATAACACAGGTGGGCCCAATGCAATCACATGGTCCTTAAAAGCAAAAGACAGAAGCGGCAGGAGAGTCAGTGTCAGAGGCTGAGTGAGCTTTGAAGGTGTTATGCTGCTGGCTTTGAAGATGGAAGAAGGGGCCACATGGCAGGGGATGTGGACAGCTTTTAGCAACTGGGAAACATAAGGAAATGGGTCCTCCCCCAGAGCCTCCAGAAAGAAAGCTGCCCTGCTGACACCTTGCTTTTAACCCACTGAGACCCACTGCAGACTTCTGACCTGACGTCCAGAGCTGTAAGGTAACTAATTTGTATTTTAAGCCACTAAGTTTATGGTAATTTGTTACAGGAGCAGTAGAAAACGTGAGTCAGGAACTAAAAAGTAATTGTGCTCTTTTAATACGGATATTTGGTTGATTTCATAGCCAAGGCTTGTGGAATGAAAAAACTAGTTAAACTTTCTTATCATTTGATTCATGTCTTAACTCTACAGTGTGATTTTTATAAGTATAAATTCATAGTCTTTTTTGAAGAAAGTTTAGAAACATCTGACGAATGTTAGAGTTGGATCATCGGCTTTGTAGAAAGTTGAAAACTGCTTGTTCCTTATTTTCTGATCCACGGATGGCTACCTAGGATCTCTCTCGCAGGTCTTTCCACTTTAGCCTCTGTGATTTTTCCCTCCTGTAGCTCATCCACAGTTAATTTGTTGATTAAGTCGTTGATTGAATAATCCTGAGTTTCCAGACTGCAGCATGAAGTCCTGATGACACTCAGCTAAGCTCAACACACACTGTCCACTCAGGCTTGCCTCCCCCTTCCAAAGAAGTTTTCTCTTAGGCTTTCTGGCCATAGACGGTGCTAAACTTCCTACAACAAACAGTTACCTGTCCAAAATATCAATGATGCTGAGGTACAGAAACCCTGGTCTCCATGGTTTACTGATTCCTTTATTACTTACTTCATTCATCATTTTAAAACCAAATCTTTGCTGAATATCTACTGTGCTCTAGGCCCTACATAAAATTTGATTTTAGAGAACTTACAGCCTTGTTTGTGAAGAAGTCACATGAACAGTTATAGTTAAGAGCAATGGTGTTATCACTAAAATATAAGCTCGGCGAGGTCAGGGAACCACTTTACTGACGTATCCCTGGCACCTTGTAAATTCTCAAAAAATACTTGTTATTTGAATGAAGTATTTTATGTGGAGAGAGATGCACAAGAGTCTAGGGAACCCAGAAAGAGGATTTCTATCCTGAACTAAGAGGGTCAGAATAAGCATCCTGGAGAAGATGGTCCAGGCAAAAAAGGGGGATGGGGTGGTGGAGGGGTAGGAGTGGTCATGAGGGATAAAGAGAGGTGATTTCGGACAGATCAGTTTGGGCACCATGATAGGACAACGTGTGGTCTCGTTACTTAGCTTTTCACGTGTGTGTTCATGTCCTGTCTCTCTAGTTCCTGCTGTAAGCAGTTTGAGCATAGGGATTGTGTCTAATCCTTTAGCAGAGTGTATCCCCTCCCTTCTTCAGCAGTGCCAGAGCACTGTCTTGCACACAGCAGGTGATTAATAAGTGATTGTTTATTAACCAGTATAATTCACTATAAGAAGAAATAAACAACAGCACCTCCAAATATATTATGGCACATGCATATTTACAAATATAGCTTATCCTATGAAATAGGTGAGTTCTAAAAAAATGTATGTACATTAACTTTTGTAAATTTTAAATTCCAGCAAATGGCTAAAAAGTAAAGAAATCATAGTTTATTGGGTAATGTACAATATTTTTGTGATGGTGAAATTTGCCCCCATGTCCTGGATCTGTTTTTTGTGTATAATTTAGCTGTGGTAAATCCAGAATGGTAAGCTTTAAAATGGAAAAGAAGCATGAGCAAAGCCTCAGTAGGCTGTGGGACAGTATTCAGCAGCCTACTTCATACCTATATCTTGAGTTCCAGAAGGAAAGAAGGAGACTGAAAGGGTATTTGAGGAAATAATGGTTGGACAATTTTCGAAATTTGATGAAGACTAAACCCAGCAGTCCAAGAATCTCAATGAAACCTAAGCAGGATAAGCATAAAAACAAACAAAAAACCTAAGTACAGTAGTATTAAAATCAAATTGTGGAAAAACAGTAATAAAGAGTCTTGAGTATTCTACTTTTAGCTGCTGGTCCTCAGTTTTCTTTCATCTGTAAAATGGGTCTAATATCCATTTTGTTTTTTTGTAATTGTGGAGGCAGGTATGTAGAGTAAACAACATGTATTTAAGACCCCCATGATGTGGTGATTCTTAACAAAGGCTCAAGAACAGCCTGTGCCCCAAACTCAGCTTAAGGAGTCTCTGGCAGGTTACTTAAGCTCTCTGTGCCTTGGATTTCTCATTGCTAAGACAGGATTATAGCAATCCTACCTATAGCGATGTGAGGGTTAAATGAGGTGATGACTATAAGATACAGTAATGCCTGAAAATAGCTAGTGTTCAATAAATGTCAGCTTCTATTTAATGAGAAGCAAACAACCACGTTCTAGCACTAAAGTGATGTGTTTCCAGAAGGAATGCTAAGCACAGTGTTTTTCTCAGTGCAGCCCAGGTTCAGGCACTGAGGCAGACTTGCACGGCACATAGGACCGGCTAGAACTGTGTTCCTGTGGCTGTGTTCCTGAGGTTCATCCACAGGCTGCGCCTACAACATCCCAAAGCACAGACCCAGCTCCAGGCTCCTTGGGTAGAGAAAGTGCTGTGCTTTGGTAAAGGAAAGAAAGCATCTCCTTGGGGAGTGAACTCGCAAGTCCAGGCAGAATCTAGTTTCCCTTAGGAGCTCCTGAAAAATTATCTATTTTTGCAACCAGCAAATCTTTAAAAATAGAATAGTCTTTTAATAAAAAGTTCTTTTTTCCCCCAAAGAGTAAAAAAGGAATTTAAAAACTATAATATTAATGCTGAAATTAAAAATAAAACACTATCCCCTGGAACTTTTATAATGACTTTTGTCTCTGCCAGCTTTCATGAGCTTCAGAATTGTAGGTTTGATTTGAGTTGTCAGTCAGTATTCATCCATTGGGGTAAAATGTCCCACGTAAACAAACACACAGATAAAAGAGGGTCAGCATTGCTCCTTGCACAAGAAAAAATGACTGCCGATTCACATAAAGGGTGATCTGTCCATCATTCTGTCATCAAGATCCATCTTGCTTTGTTGGATTTGGCATCTTAATAAAGCTCTTTTATCTTAAAAAGACTAGGGTCTAGTTCAGCAAGACCTTGCCTAGGGTGTCATTTTGAACTTATACCATTTCATATCGTCATGGGGCAAAGGGGTTTGGATCGACATCTTGCTTCCCGCCGATTTTATTGACAACATTGAGAATCTCATCTCGGAGGAGTGAAAGTTAAGTGCGTTATTGACAACATGTAAATAAGAGAAGATTAGTGCCTTTCCTGGTGAAATAAAAACGACCTCACTTTCAAAAAAGCCTGTTTGAAACTGACTGCTCATGACTGTATACAACTGACACTTGGAGTTATTCCATCTTCCCCTAAAGTATAGGCAAACTGTCTTAGTCAAGGTTCTCTTGGTTGCAAGTAATTGACAGCAACTGAAATTTACTTGAGGGGGGAAAATGCACTTATTGGAAAGTTACTGAGTTCCCTTCCAGAATTCAGGAGAGACTGGGCCTGTCAAGTAACCACAACCAGAACCAGAAAGGGAACAGGAATCCAGCTGTCCCTCTCTCAGCTCCTTGTCTCTGCTTCTCTGTGTGTCTCTGTTCTTCTGTCTCTACTGAGCAATTTTTTAAAATCTTTTGATTGAAGTAGAGTTGATTTACAATGTTAGTTTTAGGTGTACAGCAAAGTGATTCAGTTATATCTATCTATCTATATATTTTTTCAGATTCTTTTCCATTATGGTTTATCACAGGATACTGAGTGTAGTTTCCTGTGCTCTACAGCAGGTCCTTGTTGGTTATCTATTTTACACAGATATCTATTTGTGTATCTGCTAATCCCAAACTCCTAATTTATTCCTCCCCACCTTCCCCTTTGGTAATAAGTTTGTATTCTATGTCTGTGAGTCTGTTTCTGTTTTATAAATAAGTTCATTTGTATCATATTTTAGATTTCACATATTAGTGATATCATATGATGTTTGTCTTTCTCTTTCTGACTTACTTCACTTAGTATGATAATCTCTAGGTCCATCCATGTTGCTTCAAGTGGGATTATTTCATTCTTTTTTATGACTGAGTAATATTCCATTGTATATATGTATCACATCGTCTTTATCCATTCATCTGTTGATGGACACTTAAGTTGCTTCCATGTCTTGGCTATTGTAAATAGTGCTGTGATGAACATTGGGGTGCATGTGTCATTTCAAATTAGTTTTTGTCATTTCCAGATATCTTCCCAGGAATGGGCTTGCTGGATCATATGGTAACTCTATTTTTAGTTTTTTAAGGAATCTCCATACTGCTCTTTTCTGAGCAATTTTTCACCATCTCCTTGCCCACATGGCAGAAAGTGTTCAACCTACAGCTCCCTCAGTTACATTCACTTGGTCATGTCCACAGGCAGAAATGAATGAGTTATCTCTGAATCCCAACTCTGAGTTACTAGGAGTCAAACCTTCCTAGTGAGCTCAGATCAGATGTCCTCTGGTGATCTAATAAGCATGGTCAGTGTGGGTACATAGTCTGGGGGACAGGATGTGTGACACAGCATGGATATCTGAGCTCCATTTCTGTGAGCAATTAGTCGGCTATAGACTGAAAAAAATGCACAACCTAAAAATTGAGAATTATATTTTATTTGGTGGACAAAACTGAGGACTTAAGCCCGGGACGCAGCCTCTGAGATTGCTCTGAGGGACTGCTCAGGAGAGGTAAGAGAGGAGCTGGGATATATAGGAGTTTTTGCAACAAAGACTAACTAGGTAGTTGGAACTTCAAAAGATTACTCTTAATTAATCAGAAAAATAGACATCTCAAATTAATGAATTTAACACGTTTCTATGTATGAAAGATTCAAGAGTCTGGGCTCGCTGAAATCATTCCTTTGATTAAGAGCCTTAGCCATCTGGTGCCAGTTCTTTCCCATCCTGAGTCCCCTCAGGGTGCACAGTTGGGGGCAGCTGCAGTGGCTGAGGGCATGGCAGCGGGCAGCCTGTTTGTCTCCATCCTGAGTTCCGTCAGGGCTCACTCTTGGGTCAGCTGCAGTGGCTTGATGGCTGCAACATCCTTTGTTTACCAGTATGGCAGACAACATTTCTCATTCACAAAGCAGTTCTCAGAGAGAAGGGAGATATTTAGCAGATATCTGCACAAACATTAAAAGCGTTGCTTTTTTTTACATAATAATAGCTATAAAAGATACTGTCTGCTCAGCAAAGAATTCAACTCTTTTATTCCACCAAAATGTAGCTAAGGAGAAGGCCCCACAGTCAACACTGGGCCAGCCTGAGAGAGGCCTTGGCGTGGAGAAAGGTGACTTGAAAGAGACCAGATCTACAATTGTTAGGAAAGCACAGCTTGCCATCTCTGGGTCTCCTGACACTCCTTTTCAATGGCCAGACAGCAGAGTTTTTATAGAATTCTTTCTGCAGTTAGTGGGAATTTGCGTGCAAACCTAAATATTAGCAAAGATAAAATTTTATCTAGAACTTTGCACTGTTTATTTTTTAAAGCATTAAAATTTATAGCTAAGCTGAAGTTGGTTTAAGTGTAATAAAGCATGGGTTATTCCCTTGAGATAATACTTTGGGAATATACAAAGCAGCTGATAAAGCCTTAAGGCATTTTCCATCTTGATGTGTTGACTTGATGGTGAATTTAAACCTTCACCACGGTATCTTTCAGAACGTTGTTATGTGTTTTGGGGAATTACGTATCTGCCTCCCTCTGATTTTTATCCTCAACTCATTCAGAATAAACTGGCTCTTCAGTTTCTTTGTAACTTCCCAAATTCCACAGCACCTATGATGGACTCCAGGTCTCTCAAAGTAGCTTTTATAAATCATTTATGTTAAAACTAATCCATTCATTTTAGAGATATAGACTGAATTATACTGGGATAAAATTGCATGATGTGTGAGATTTGCCTTAAATACTTCAGTAAAGAAAAACAAAAAGGGCACGGATGAAGCTAATGTGGTAAGGTCTAAATAACAGGTAAATAGGGATGTAGTACACTATTCTCTCTGCTTTTGTGGATATTTAAAATTTTGAACAACAGTAAAATATTTTAATAACACAAAACACCATGATCCTGCCCAGCCATTCTTCTGATGTTAGAATTCCTCCACAATACTCCTGGCCATCTGTTGTTGAGCTTCTGTTTGAAAATCACCAGGTCAGGGAATTCATTATCTTCTAAGGCAGTCCATTCCATCTGAGGACAATTGTGACTATTTCACACTGTGTTAACATTTATTTCTCTGAATCAACTATTACCCCACACTTTTACCACCAATACTGGCAAAAAAAAATTGTCAAATCAACTTTCTCAGAACTCTAGAAATTAGCCAAAGGTTTGTAACAATCCAGGGATAGTTTAAGAAAAACAGCCAAATATCAGTAAAAACAACAAGCTTTGTGGCATTTTAACTTGCTCTATTCCCATCCCCTCCTTGGTTTCCTTGAAAACCAACATTTCCACAATCACATGGAAAGCAGCAACCTAGCAGCCTCTGGAGGTGACAGAAAGAGGTTGAAGATCCTCCAAAGCCCTACTTCCAGAGAATTGTCATTATTTGTTCTGTCTAGCAGTTCCTTGGAAAACTCCACTTGCGTGGCTTGTCTTTATTTGACCTGACTCAGAGCTCTGCCGATGGACGATAGATTTGCCTCCAGTGGTGTTTGTTGAAAATGATAGGTGTCAATTGTTTAATGGTTCAGCTGCCTGAGGTAGTAGGCAGTTGGTAAGATGGGGCAAATGGTAAGCTGACTAAAAAAAAGTTAAAACAAAAAGTTGGAGGATGAGATATCTATAAAAAGTTTTGGAAAACTCCCACATGTTCCTGGGGAATCTAGAAGACCACACACATGTGTAGTGCTGTGCACATGCCCAGGGCTGTGTGCATACTTAGGAGAGACCTGAGAAAGCCTTAAGCACACATATGTATGTCTGACCTTGAGACTCATCTCAGGCCGTAGTGAAGGATAAGGCAGAGTGGCAAACTGAGTGGTGAAGGCATACCACAGCACACACCCAGCACACCTCAGCGATGGCTGGGAGACTTGACCGGTTGCAGGTATTTAAGGGGATTTCTGTGCAAACATTAGCTGACCACTGAAGCAACCAAGCAGAGATTTCAGTGGCTGCAGAGGACAAAGAACCGAGACTTTAGAGAACTATTCTAGAAAACTTGCTAAACAAACAGCAACAGCAGCAATAACTGATAACAAACTCTGGGGAAGCAGGAGAATCTAATTTCCAGAATTGCCACACTATATTGTTAAAAACATCCATTTTCAACAACAAATTTTGACACAGACAAACTGTCAACTTAAAGAAAAAATGCACAATATCACAGTTGTGAGTTTAAGTTTTATTCAGGGACCTTGCTGAGGACTGTAGCCTGGAGAGCATCTCAGTAGCTCTGAGGGAACTGCTCCCCAGAGGTAGGGGAGAAGCCAGTATGTATATGATTTTTAGCTAGAGAATACGTGGTGTCAAGCATACATCTTTTTTTTTGGGTGGGGGGGGGGCTGTGTTGGGTCTTCATTTCTGTGCGAGGGCTTTCTCTAGTTGTGGCAAGTGGGGGCCACTCTTCATCGTGGTGCACAGGCCTCTCACTATCGCGGCCTCTCTTGTTGCGGAGCACAGGCTCCAGACGCGCAGGCTCAGTAGTTGTGGCTCACGGGCCCAGTTGCTCCGTGGCACGTGGGATCTTCCCAGACCAGGGCTCAAACCCATGTCCCCTGCATTAGCAGGCAGATTCTCAACCACTGCACCACCAGGGAAGCCCCAAGCATACATCTTGAATAAAAGATGACTGCCAGTCACAAAGAATAGAAATCTCAAGTTAATGACTTTAGTGCTTTTGTATGCATGTGTGTATGTGCTATGACTGGACTGGTTTCTTCTAATGGTAGCCATTAAAGTCTCTGGACCACTACTACTCTTACTAGTCTGTTACGGTCTAGGACATGATTCTCCCTTGTTGCTTCTTCCCGTATCTAGAGTTGTACTATTATAGTCATTTTGATCTTATATAGAACTATATATTTAGTGAATCATTTCAAGTCACTTAGTCATCATTTTTGTCAGATGGTTAGTTACACATTGAGTAATTCAAGAAACAACAATCTCACAAAATAGGCAGAATACAAGTAATATAACTAGTAGCATTAATAAGGTCATAAGTAAGAATTTAAGTCAAGAACTTCAGAACCAAACCAGGTCCTTAAAAGATCACTAAGACTAGGAAGATGATCACTTAAGGCAGAAATCTGATTTTTCATGTGGGTCATTAAATGCATTATATTCTCTAGTACGACTTAATTGTTCCCAGCATAAGGGGGCCTTTAAACTTAAATGACCAGAGCTTGGTGTTATCTATATAAATCCATCACATAATTGAAGGAGAGCCCCTCCTGATAATTGGGAGGTTATGTTTGTTTGTTTGTTTTACCAAAACTTAGCTCATTGCTCTGACCAAGCTTGAGTAACTTTTAAAGAAAATTTATCTTTATGGTCAAGGTCAGAGCAAATATTATAGATAAGCCAAATGAGGGGATACCACCTAGTAATATCAATAGTGGCTCGAACAGAACTATAACTCCCTTCCTCTAAAATACATTTTCTAAGTGTCATCCAATCAGAGGCTTGGAGAAGAGAAGTCCACCAAGGTAAACCAGAAGTACTGGACATAGGTAATTGACCACAAATCCAGAAATTAGGTTAATTTTAAAAACCTGTATGTGTAGGATCATGCCCATGATAGAAAAACATTGGCTTATGTGCAAAAGTCTAAGAAGTCAAGAAAACATAAATAATCATTCAGGTCAGGTCCAGAATATTGGGATAGCTATCTATTTCTGTTGTTGTCATCTTGTCCCGGTGTGGGTGTTGTTTCTTCTCTGAGCATTATTTTAAAGTGAGTTTGAGGTCAGCAGTCCTCCCTACAGATCAGTCTAGTGCAGGGGTCCTTTTTAGGTGGGAAATATAAATCTGAGAGTCAATTCCCTTCAGTTTTGCTGGGCATGAGCTAGTTAAGAGTACCTGATAAGAGCCCTTCCATCTATGTTGGAGAGAGTGCTTTGAATGGTGTCTTTTCCAGCATACATGATTATGACCTCGTTGTAGGTCATGGGACATCTGATCTTCATCTAAAGGTAGAATACTCTGATAAACTTCAGAAACAAGCTTAGAATGTCCTTTTAATAATTCAATTAAACTTTTGCAATAATGTAACATAGCAACAAGGAGCCATCGAGGAATGAGTCTTAGTAAATAGTAATATCTCAAAGACAATTAACAGCACTAGAACTTAATATCCACAAAACTATATTACTGAAAGATAATTTTTTCTCTAAAAATCACCCTCATTTCTACCAAAGATAGACAAATTAAGACATTCTCAAGGCTAGTCCATATGCTGGGCCATAAAATAAGTCTTACTAAATTTAAAAGGATTGATATCATAGAAAGTTTGTTCTCCAACCACAACAGAATAAAATTAGAAATAAAAATAGAAGGATATTTGGCACATTTTCAAATACATGGATATTAAACAACACACTACTAAATAATCAATACGTCAAAGAAATCACAAGGGAAATTACAAAATATGTTGAACTAAAACTAAAACTCAACAAAACTTATAGGATACTGCTAAAATAGTGTTTAGAGAGAAATTTATACCTGTAAACACCTATATGTTTTTAAAAGATATCTAATCAATAACTTAACATTCTACCTTAAGAAACAAAAAACATTCTAAACACGAATTAACCAGAAGGAAGAAAATAATAAATATTAGAGTGGAAATACATGAAACAGAATAGAAAAACAGTAGAGAATATTAACAAAGCAGAAGTTTGTCTTCAAAAATATAAACAAAATTAACAAACCTTTAGTCTTATCAAGCAAAAAAAAAATTCACATTACTAAAACTAGGAATGGAAAACAGGACATCCCTACAGCCTTTACAGAAATAAAAAGGATTATAAGACAATACTAGTGTGTGTTGAGAGAGAGAGAGAGATTGAGAGAGATTTATTATAAGGAATTGGCTCATTCAAGGAGGCTGACAAGTGCCAAGATCTGTAGTCACAAGCTAGAGACCCAGGAGAGCCAATGATATAGTTCCAGTTCAAGTCTGAAGGCTTGAGAACCAGGAAAAGCAATGGTATTCTTCTAGTCCAAATTCCAGCAGGTTCAAGACCCAGAAATAGCTGATGTTTCAGTGTGAGGCCAAAGGCAGGAAAGGACCAATGTTCCAGCTCAGGGCAGTCAGGCAGGAGGAGTTCATTCTTCCTCATGGGAGAGTCAGTCTTTTTGTACAATTCAGGTTGTAAATTGGTTGGTAATCCAAAATTTCCTACAACAATCTACAGAATGGGAGAAAATATTTGCAAATCATATATCTGATAAGGGATTAACATCCAAAATATATGAAGAACTCATAAAACTCAATAGCATAAAACCAAACAATCCAGGTAAAAAATGGGCAAACCTATAATTGAGCAGTTCCACTTCTAGGTATTTAACCAAAGGAAATGAAAACACTAACTCAAAAAGGTATATGCACCCCCATGTTCATTGCAGCATTATTCACAATAGCCACAACATGGAAACAACCTAAGAGTCCATCAGTGGATGAATAAAGAAAATCTGATATATGTATATACACATACAATGTGGAATATTATTCAGCTATGAGAAATAAGGGAATCCTGCCATTTGTGACATTGGATGGACCTTCAGGGCATTATGCTAAGTGAAATAAGCCAGTCAAAGAAAGACAAATACTACATGACATCACTTATGTGGAATCTAAAAAAAAAAAAAAAAAAAATTCAAACTCATCAGAACAGAGAATGGAAAAGTGATTGCTTGGGATGGAGGAGGTGGGGAAATAGGGGGAAGCTGGTAAAAAGAGTACAATTTACAGTTATAAAGTGAATAAATTCTGAGGATCTAATATGAAACGTAGCTATAGCTGATAACACTATAAGATTGAAACTTGGTAAGAGCGTAGATTGTAAATGTTTTCATTTAAAAAAAGGTGATGAGTGTGTTAACCAACTAGATGGTGGAAATCCTTCCTCAATGTATACATATATCAAATCACCACAATGTACAATTTAAATATCTTACAATTGTATTTGTCAATTATACCTCAATAAAGCTGAAAATTTTTTTCTACAAAGAGTTCAGTCCCATATGGCTTCACTCGTGAATTTTATGAACTGTTTAAAAAGAATGAACTCTCAGTTCCTAAAAAAATCTAAACAGAATTATCGTATGACTGAAATTTTCTAATCCTATGTATATACTCATAGGAATTGAAGGCAAGGATTCAAACAAATACTTGTATGCCAATATTTATTACAGTGTTGTTTACAGTAGGTAAAAGGTAGAAATAACCCATGTCTCAATCAACAGATGAATGAATAAACAAAATGTGGTATATACATCCAGAGAAGCATTATTCAGCCTTTAAAAGGAATCAAGTTCTGATACATGCCACAATATAGAAGAATCACAAAAATATTATCCTATATGAAATAAGCCAGACATGTTAAGAAAATAATACAAGGAGGAAATATTTCCCAACTCATTCTATAAGGCCACGGTTACTCTGGCACCCAAACCAAAGAAATCACAAGAAAGGAAAAGTACAGATCGATATCCCTTGCAAATATAGACATAAATCTCCTCAGAAAAACACACGTGAACTAAATCCAACAACATTTTAAAAGGATTATACACCAGGACCAAATGGGATTTGTTTCAGGAATGAAAGATTGGTTTAACATACAAAAATCAATCAATGTAATGCAACATATTAATGGGATAAGGAACAAAAACCACATGATCATCTCAATTGATGCAGAAAAAGACATTTGACGATCCAACAACCTTTCATGATAACAACACTCAACAAATTAGGAATAGAAAGGAATTTTTCAAACTGATAAAAGGCATCTAAAAAACCCAGAGCCAGCATTATACTTAGTGGTGAAATACTGAAACATTTTCCTCTAAGATCCAGAACAGGACGGGATGTACAATCTTGCCACTTCTATTCATCATTTTATTGGAGGTCCTAGCCAGTGGAGTCAGACAAGAAAAAGAAATAAAAGGTATCAAAATTGGAAGGGAAAAAAGTAACACTATCTCTATTTGCAAATGACATGATCCCGTATAGAAAATTCTAAGGAACTCCAAAAGGCCATTAAAATTAATAGTGTGGCAAGATCAATATGCAACAGCTAATTGTTTTTTCTATACACCAGCAATGAACGATTTGAAAATGAAGTTAAGAAAGCAATTTTATTTATGAAAGCATCAAAAAGAATAAAATAAGAATAATTTTAACAAGTGCAAGACTTGTGTACTGAAATCTACAAAACATCATTGAAAGAAATTTTAAAGTTCTCCATAAGTCGAAAGACATCCTGTGTTCATGGATTGGAAGACTTAATAATCTTAAAATGGCAGTTGTCCCCCAAATTGATCTACAGATTCAATGCAATCTCTATCAAAATTCCAGTGACTTTTTTGCAGAAATAGAAAAACTCATCTTAAAATTCATGTGGAATCTGAAGGGACCCCAGAGAGCTGAAACAATCATGAAAAGGAACAAAACTGGATGAATTCTCACTTCCTGATTTCAAAACTTACTACAAAGCTACAGTAATCAAAACAATATGGTACTGTAATGAAGACACACATATAGGCCAATGAAATAGAGTAGAGAGCCCAGAAATAATCCCTTACATATATGATCAAGAAATTTTTATAAAAGTATCATGACTATTCAATGGAGAAAGGACAGTCTTTTTTAACAAATGGTGCTGTGAAAACTGGATATCCACATATAAAAATTTGAAGTGGATCCGAACCTCACACCATACACAAAAACTAATTCAAAATGGATTGTAGAACTAAAGGTAAAGCCCAAACTACAAAGCTGTTAGGGAAAAAAGCCATAAATCTTTGTGGCTTTGGGTTAAGCAGTGGTTTCTTAGACATGACACTGAAAGTACAAGCAACAGAAGGAAAAAATAAATTGGATTTCATCAAAGTTAAAAAATTTTCTGCCTCAAAAGACACTATCAAGGAAGTGAAAACACAACCCGTGGAACTGGAAAAAAAATGCAAATCATATATTTGATAAGGGATTAGGATCCAGAATACATAAAGAATATCTGTCCCTTCATGATAAAAAGACAGTCAATCCAATTGAAAAGTGGGCAAAGGAACTGAATAGACATTGTTCCAAAGAAGGTATACAAATGGCCAAAAAGCACAAGAAAAATGCACAATATTATTAGTTATTAGGGAAAAGCAAATCAAAACCATGACATACTACTTTACATATAAATCAACTTTTAATCCCTGATGCTAAGTCAAAAAAGCCAGACACGAAAGGTCACATATTATATGATTCCATTTATATAAAATATCCAAAGTAAGCAATCCATGGAGACAAAAAGTAGGCTAAGGTGTCAGGAGAGGGACAATTTGGAGGAAATGAGGAGGAACTGTGAATCATTTTCTTTTTGGGGTGATGAAAGCATGCTAGATGAGATGGCGATAATGGTTGTACAACTTTATGAACACACTAAAGACAAATGTAATTATTTACTATTCATTAATTTACAAACCCTGTCTCTAATGGGCATATCATCCTTCAGCCCAATAAGCAACTTTGCAGTTTAAATGCCATACTTCAGTATTTGGAAGTTTGAGAGCTCCTGGTATGAATATGCCCTCCAAGAAAAAAAAAATCCATATGAGGTAGAAAAAAAGAATATCCTTCACTTAGAAAGAATATTTATACAAAGATTACAAAATTTTCCCATCTTGGGAAGTGTGGGAACTATTACTGAACTAATTCTAAAGAGACGTGTTAAGGTTCAGGGCTCCATATGTACTGATGCAGATAGACATCATTCATAGTACTTGAGAATTCTCATTTCCATATACAGCAAGCCAGGGAAATAAACACAGCTTTGATTGATTTTTCCAGGAAAAGAATGTGCAATAGGGGTAAGCACATTGCTTGGTTTTGTTTTGTTTTGTTTTGTTGTTGTTTTTTTTTCCTGAAGAGAATGGTTCTGAGAAAACCACAATAAGCTAGAGAGAATTCTGTGAGTTGCTTTTCAACTTCTCATATGGGAGCCCCAGGGCTCATTGGAATGGAGAGGCCCTTGCAGCCTCCTGTCTGTGCTCTTTGAGATCTAAGCCATTTCTTTCAGTCTCTCCAATAATTGCTTTTTACCACTAAAAATTTAACAGATAAGCCTACTTCAGTGAATTGCCACATAGCTCACTGAGATAAAAATTTAAAACTGTGAAAAAAGTAATTAGATCTTGAACTTAATATGCCCCAAACAGAATCATTGATTTCTAACCCTTCCAAACCCATTCTTCCCCTAGTTCTCTTCATCTCAGTAAATGGTATCACAAACCATCTAATTGCTTAAGCTAAAAACCCAGGAGACTTCCTTATTCCTCCCTTTTTTTCACCTCCAACATCCAACCCATTATCAAGTCTTACTGGCTCTAACTCCAAAACATCACTTTAATTCATCTACTTCTCTCTAAACCCACTGCTACTATCCGAGTCCAAGCCATTATTTTCTCTGACGAGGACAACTGCCATAGCCTCCTAACTGGTCTTCCCAACTCCACAGTCACCCCACTGTGAGCCACTCTCTCCTGAGCTACTAGATTGGCCTCAGCAAGAAATTCACTTCCCTACACAAACCCATCTCCCGAAAAGTGTCCCATGGCATGTAAAATATAATCCAAACCACTTACAAAGCCCTGTTCTCTCAGACCCCTGCCTCCCCCTCTGACCTCCTCCACTTGCCCTCACTCACTAGACAGCAGCCTTCTTTCTTTTCTGCTAACACTCCAAGCTGACCCCCAGTTTAGGTGGTTGCATATCTGAAACATTCTGGTCATTTCAAGTCTCAGCTTAAGAATCACTGCCTCAGAGTATCTTGAGTGATGACTAATCTCATACCTTTCTCATTATATTGTGGTATTTTAATCATAGTACTTATCTTTATTTAAAATTTTTGGTTCAATTTTTATCATCTATGACATGTAAGCCCCACACAGGTAGTCTGTTTTGTTCCTCACTTTATCCCCAGATCCTAGAAGACTGCCTGGCACCTAGTAGGAACTCAATAAATGATGTGTTTAATGATTACATGTATTTCAGGACTGCATTTCCTGAGCCCTACATGAGTTCCTAAATGTAGTCAGTTCTTCCCACAAGCATTTTTTCAGTGCCTTATTAAGTGCCAGGTGTGATGCCAGGAGCTAGAGGCATGAAGCCTAAAATCTTCGCTTTGCACACCTGTGCACACTGTTGGCCAACTGGGGGCCCTCAGTAGATTTTGATTGATATGGAATGATCTATTTATTATGCCCAGTTGAGATTACTAAAGAGGATATTGAACATTTTGACAGTTTCTTCTATCACTATGGAGACAGAGACTATTACTATATTTAAAGCACAGATTTGCCAACTTAAAAAGATGTTGGGTCGCTAATAATAACATACTAGTATGTTATTATAGTTGATATTAAGAAAATAAACTCAGCATAGAACATCCCTAAACTAACAGTTACTTGGTGAGCCCACTGTGACAGGAAAGCAGCCAGTGCCCAAGAGAAAGTCCCATTCACTCGGATGCCAGTCTGTAGTAGCACTGGCCCAAAGGCAAAGGCTGAGTCCAGGATGAGCAATGTGCTGCCAGAGACCAAACATCTCAAAGTACCTGCCAGACTGGGCTGTGTCAAGCAGGTGTCTATAATAGCTTACAGGCCATCATGTGAAATCAAGGCAATTCATGAAGTATTTGCTGAGCACCTATAGTGCTCCAGACCCTCTGCTGCACATGGGAGATACAGACCCAGACATAGTCTGGTGATGCTGAAGTATGGTTCATTTATTGAAACCCAACGCTCAGCTCTCTTATCATTCTTTTTTTTTTTTTTTTTTTTGTGGTATGCGGGCCTCTCGCTGTTGTGGCCCCTCCCGCTGCGGAGCACAGGCTCCGGACGCGCAGGCGCAGCGGCCATGGCTCATGGGCCCAGCCACTCCACGGCATGTGGGATCCTCCCAGACCGGGGCACGAACCCGCGTCCCCTGCATCGGCAGGCAGACTCTCAACCACTGTGCCACCAGGGAAGCCCTCTTATCGTTCTTTGAAGACTAATTTCAAGCCACTTTAAAATAATTTTACAAATACCAATTCACTTAATCTTTATAAACTTTAGGTGGTTATTATTATCCCCATTTTAAAAATTCAGGAAGTTGGGATACAGAGGGATTAAGTGACTAGCCTAAGGTAACACATCTGGTAAGTGGTAAGCCTTGCTCAAATATCACCAGCATCTGCATCTGACTCAGTGCCCTGCCTCTGCTCTAAGGATCCAAACTCTGCACCTCACCCTGGATCTAGTCTTGCTCCTCTTGAAGTTGATCTCCTTGACTTGATATCCTTCTAACTTCTTCCTCTGCTTGTTGCTTTTGTTAACGTCTCAACCCTCCCTTGCCCGGCGTCTGAACCGACTCTTTCCCTGATTTGTGAAATGTCCTCCTCCTCCCAACTCCCGGCTCCAAATTGTACTGACAGCAAGTGTCTGTGGGCTATGAAGACTATCCAAATGGGCTGGTTGTTTTGGATTTATCAATTCAACAGAAAACTGGGACGTTGTAATTCCCTCATAGACATCTTGGAAAATGCATTCATATAGGAAATGAAGACTACAGAACCACAGACAAGTATTTTGCATCTCTACAAATAAGTTGCAATATAAATGCAAGACTGTTATCTTTTCCAATAACTTAATGTGCCAAAGGGATATGAACAACGAACAGCAGAGGTGAGAGCAGACTGCAAATAGACAGCACACTTTAAAACGTGGGCCACTCGTGGGGAAATTGTAATTGTCATTTTCAATTTTTTAACACTCTTCTACCCTATTGCCCTCCAGTCTTTTTAATAAGGTGTTTTTGTGTACGTGTGTGTGTTTTCTTTTCACATCTGAAGGAAATGGCTATGTACAATTGTAATAAATAGGAAAGTCAGTCGGCAAGTGATTACGAGCTCCACAATGAGTCATAAATATTAAATTTCTCTTGGAGCATTTGGCACTCTGCAGTGTAGTTTCCCAGATAATGTGCATATAACCCCAGGTCTTATCAGTTTATGAACCAAAGGTTATGACCACAGTGACATTTTATCCTTCGGTCCTCCTGGATTATATAACCTCTTACGTTCTAAGGGGCAAGAGCTAAGAGAACCCCCTTTTCCCTTTATTACGTTTTGCTGAGAGGCCCAAAATAGGGGGGTTATGGGTTCACGTGTAATTTTCCCTGTTGCCTGTACCACTGCTGTCCTTACATTCCAGCCGAACCCTTGCCATCCCTCTGATCTGTTTTCTAATCACTTGGCCTAGAGTGCTTCCTACATTCTCCTGGGGCTACTTACAAGGAATCACTGACCTCACCTTTATTCCTGTGCCCTTGCATCCTATACTGTCACTGCTGCTGCCACCTGGAGCTCGGTAACTTCCTGGCTATGAATCTCCATCACCGAATGTCACCTGCCATGATTCTCTATGCTGCCCATACTCTCAGACCACTCATGTAGTGTCCCTGACTGGCTTTCCACCTCTGCTCCCCACATCTCCAGCTGGTGGGGGAAAGTTTGCTGCCTTACGTCTCGCTGTTTGGAAAGTAAGAGAAGGGGGTCTTTTAGTACAGTCACGTGAGCATCCTAATGTTGAGATCTAGTTGTTTTATTTTGCATCCTTCTCTTACCCTGAACACTTAGGGTGCCTCAGGGTGGTTCAAATATAACATCAGTCCTTGAACCAGTGCCCTCCTCAGCTCACACCCTATTGTTGAGTCTGGGGCAGCCTGTAATCTGCCACCCAGTCACCTTCTCCAAGGCATCCAACATAACTGTCTGTGTCTGAACTCTAGTCCAAGTTTTTTTCTAAGTCCCAAGGAAGTGTTTAGTCCTGTGTCATTCCCATTTGCCAATTTGTGACTTGGTGAATTGAGAAGGCACAGTACAGGAAATAGTTTTGATAGCAGGGATGAGGAAGGCTGGATCGGGAGTGGGGTAGCCAGTGCTGAGAGGCCAGACAAAAAGGGAACTAGTGCTTACTCCACCAGGCCATTGTGAGGATATTGGAGAACCAACTAGACTGGAAGTCAAACATAAAACTGAAGGGCCAGACCACTGTAAGTGAAAATCTTGGAAAGCCAAGAGAATATATGACCCAAGTGCAAAGCAGATTGGAGGTCCAAAGCCAACTCATGTGGTTGCACAGAGACTATATCAGAAAGGCAAGAAGATGCACACACAAGAGTGGCAGCAGGGTAAGAACAGCAGCAGCAGCATCAGGGAGGGATCTGGAGACTGAGGCAGCCACCTTTGTCAGACTGAACCATCTCTATTCCCTTGCTCAGTTGAAAGCTGATTACAAGTCAACCTGGCCCAAAGGCCTGAGGGGAATGATATCAGAAGATAGCAAAGAGCAGGGGAAAGGCAGTCATTTAAGAGGTAATTTGTTTAGAATAACCATGACATCAAGGAAGATAGACAGCTCTGTGTGTGCATGTTATAGAAACTCTGCAAGCTCATGAGCAGGTTAGGTTCTGGAAGTTCCTAAACCTGGGGACTTCCTAAACTGCCCCTAAGTCTACTTGTCTACACATCCAAAGGGACAATGTACATGGGACCACTGATACCATCTGTTGGTGGTGGATAGGGTAGATATAATTTTTCCTTGGCTTGTATCCATAAAATTCCAAAGTTGAAAATCCCTAAATAGACAAGCTTCTTTACGAGCAAAAGCAGAGAGTAGATGGAGAAAAACCTTGCATGAAAAGTGAGTAGCTTGGGCATCTGGGTCTTCCTTTCCTCCTAAAGCCCTCATCTGCCCATGCCACCATTGTTCAGTCCTCTACATGCTAATCAAATTCAGCAAGCATTTACTGAGGGCTCTGAGAGAGGCAGGCACTGTGCTAAGCAGAAGGAGAGACAAAGAAAAAAGTCAGCCCCTCCATCCCTCCCTCCCTTCATTTTTGGCTGCATCAGGTCTTCGTTGGGGCGTGCGGGCTTCTCTCTAGTTGTGGCATGCAGGCTCCAGAGCACATAGGCTCTGTAGTTGCGGCATGTGGGCTCTCTAGTTGTGGTGTGCAGGCTCAGTAGTTGCAGCGCACAGGCCTGGTCACCCCACGGCATGTGGGATCTTAGTTCCCTGACCAGGGATCGAACCCACGTCCCCTGCATTGGAAGGCAGATTCTTAACCACTGGACCACCAGGGAAGTCTCCAATCCCTGCTTCAAACAGCTTTTAATTTAGTGGGGGAATCAAATAACTACAAATAATTATATCTTCCAAAATGACACGTACCCCAATAGGGTACAAGAGTCTTGAAGGATGCTTTGGTTTGCCAATTTGAGGAAAGATCTGAGGAAGCATTTGAAACAATACATGAGAAATGCATGGAACAGAGGCTTTGGGTAAAGATGACTGATCGAGTACATGCATTTAATTTCACTCCCTTCTTAAGCCCTCTAAAGTTGCACAGAAGAGATTTTGAAGGCATACACCCACAAGGACAAAACAATGTAGGAGAGAAGACCACAGGCACAAAACTTTGGAATCTGGGAAGCAGATAAGGAAAGCTAAGAATGCTAAATCCTAAACTGGCAGTGGGGAAGCCAAGAAGAAAACGGATTTATTCCACAGAATCTACCAAAGGCTCTAGAACTAATCACCCCGAGTATCTCTGGAACTACACCTTATTGGTGGGGCTAAAATCCAGAGAAAAGCCTGGTTAAGAAGGGTGAGGTCCTGATCCCTTCCCCCACTCTGTACAGTCAAGTACTACCACTCTCCCACCTTCTTCCTAGTGAACAGAAACCAGAGAGTTTCTAACTGGAGGATATCAGAGATAGTCAAGGGTGAAAGTATAATATGGAAACGGGAGGAATAAATGAATATTATGTTGAAAAACCAAACCCTCTTCTCTCAGTTAATTTCCAGAACACTGTCAGAGAGAAGGTCCCTGCAGGATACAAGTGAGGCACTGGAGAGCTTTTCTGTGAAATCTTTACAGCCCAAAGGGAATGAAGCCCTATCTCCATACAGGGAGAGTCACACTGTACTAACCTCACATCCATGCTCAGAGTCTAGCCAGGTTTATAGTGCCTCATTCTGAAAATACGAGCACTCCTAGGTCTCTGCCCAAGAGAAATGAAAACACATGTCCTCACAAATACTTGTACATGGATGTTCATAGCAACATTATTTACAAAAGGCAAAAAGGGGAAACAACCCGAATATCCTTCAATGGATGGATAAATAAAATGTGGTATATCCATACAATATAATAGTATTCAGCAATAAATAGGAATAAAGTACTGATACATGCCAATTTGGATGAACCTTGAAAACATTATACAAAGTGAGAGAAACCAGTCACAAAAGGCCATATAATGTATAATTCCACTTATGTAAAATGTCCTGAATAGATAAATCCATAGAAACAAAATAGATAGAGGTTTCCAGGGACTGGAGGGAGGTGGGAATAGGGAGTGACTGGTAATGGGTACAGGGTTTCTTCCTGGGGTGATAGAAATGTTCTGTTATTTGATAGTGATGATGATTGTACAACTCTGTGAATATACTAAAAACTACTGAACTGTACCCTTTAAAAGGGTACATTTATGGCATGTGAATTACATCTCAATAAACCTGTTATAATAAGTATGTCTGCATACCACATATGTGCACAAAACCAAAATTCACCAGACATCCGAGAAAGGGTGTAACTCAGGACTGCCCATTAGAAATACAATACAAGCCACATGGGTACTTTGAAATTCTCTAGTAGCCACATTTAAATTAGTAAAAATTAACTTTCATAATATATTTTATTTATCCCTAATATTATCATTTCAACATGTAAGAAATGTAAAACTATTAATGACATATTTTACATCCTTTCTTTCATTCTAGTTTCTCAAAATCCAGAGTGTGTGTTACATTTACAGTATATCTCGGTTTGAACTAGCCACGTTTCAATTACTCAATAGTCCATATATCTAGTGGCTACTGTGTTAGAGAACGTGGGTCTAAAATTAATGATATACCAAAATAAACACAAAGGAAAACAAAAACCAAAGTTTTTAGAGAAAACAAAGTACAGGGAGAAAAAAAATTTTTTAAATAAGGTATCAGGATTTCCCTGGTGGCACAGTGGTTAAGAATACGCCTGCCAATGCAGGGGACACGGGTTCGAGCCCTGGTCCGGGAAGGTCCCACATGCCATGGAGCAACTAAGCCCGTGTGCCACAACTACTGAGCCTGCACTCTAGAGCCCGTGAGCTACAACTACTGAAGCCTGCTCACCTAGAGCCCATGCTCTACAACAAGAGAAGCCACTGGAGTGAGAAGCCCGTGCACCACAACGAAGAGTAGCCCCACTCACTGCAACTAGAGAAAGCCTGTGTGCAGCAACGAAGACTCAACACAGCCAAACATTAGTTAATTAATTAATTTGAAAAAATAAGGTATCAGAATTCCCTGGCAGTCCAGAGGTTAGGACTTGGTGCTTTCACTGCAGGGGACCCAGGTTCAATCCCTGGTGGGGCAACTAAGATCGTGCAAGCCACAGGACGTGGCCAAAGAAAGGCAGGAAGAAAGAAGGTATCACTAATATGCTCAAGAGTAAGAAAAGATTTGGACTCATGAAACAAGAACAGAATACTTTAAAAAAAGAACAGGACAAAAAAGGACTATTAGAAATTAAAAATTAAATAGAGGTGTTTAAAGATAAAATTAAGGAAATTTCCCTTGGAGTAGAGCAAAAGGACAAAGAACTAGAAAATTAGAAAAAATAAGAAAATAGAAAACTAGTCATGGAGAAGGGAGAAAATAGTCAGGACTCAAAAATGGCTTTGGGGCTTCTCAACAGCAACACTGGAAGCTCGGAGACAATGGACGAATGCCTTAGAGATTTGAGGAAGAATATTTTCCAACCCAAAATTCTATATATGATCACTCTATTTATTAGTTGAGAATGAGGGTAGAGTGACATTTTCAAACACACAATGTCTCAAAAAGTTTACCATACCTACCTCTTTTTTCATCAGGCATCTGAAAGATGAGCACTATCAAAATTAATTGGAGAATCAAATTCATACATACTCATACATACATAAAAAAGGAAGACTTGAAATTCAGAGAGCAAGGTGAGGAGAAAAAGGTTAAAGATCCCAGAATAATAGATGTATACCAGACCGAGAGAGAAACCTGTCCAGATTGGAGCAGGTGAGAAGGTCCCAGGAAAGCCTTCTTTAAAACTGGTAGAATAACCAGTATATCTGAATGCCTTGAGAAGGGATTTGAACAACTGGTGGAGAGTTTGGGATGAATTAATGATAAACAATAAAAAATTAACAAAAGCCCATTACTAGTCTGGAATTTACCCCCTCCCCACCAAAAAAAAATGTGATATGAAGTGGAACATTGATAAAATAAGGGTGGCCATGAGGTTTGTGATTATTGTGGCTGGGCACTGCGTACCTAGAGGTTTACTATACTACTGTCTATATCTGGATTTTTTTTTTGTTTTTAATATTAGATACACAGGGGAAAAAATGTGTTCAGTATACTGCATGACTCAGATGTAAAACATTTGTTAAACATAGTAATGTTGGGGCTTCCCTGGTGGCACAGTGGTTGAGAGTCTGCCTGCCAATGCAGGGGATGTGGGTTTGTGCCCCGGTCCAGGAAGATCCCACATGCCGCAGAGCAGCTGGGCCCGTGAGCCATGGCCACTGAGCCTGCGCGTCCGGAGCCTGTGCTCTGCAAAGGGAGAGGCCACAACAGTGAGAGGCCCGTGTACCGCAAAAACAAACAAACAAACAAAAAAACATAGTAATGTTAAAAAAAAAAAAAAAAAACATAGTAATGTTAGCGTTGGCTATTGATATGATCATAATTATGATATAACTATATTCGGACAAGGAGAAAATGGAAAGTGTATGAAGTGGCTCATATAAAGGAGCTAATTCTTAATCTTCCATAGTGGGGGCTTCGGCTTCAACCAGTTGTCTTCAAACTTTAACTTGTGTAATGTCATTTGTTTGTTGGCTCTTGATCTATTCGATGCCCTTCCCCTGAAGTTATATTTGTCAAGTTTCCTTGCCAGCTAGCTCGGGGCTAGATTCAGCCAATCAAATAGGCAGCAGGAAGAAGAAAGAAGCTAGGGCATCCCTCCTCCCATTTTTCTGTGCTTCTAGAAGGATCTCTGACAGTGGCTGCCTCTTCTCCATGGTTTCTCTCTCCCCAGGCCAGACTAACACCTCCTTCCATGGCCCTAGCTCTCATCTTATGGATTCTAAGTCAATTCAACACTACAATCATCCTTTTTAAAGAATACATGAGCAAGCTTTATATTATCAACTGAAAAATTTAATCATTGCTTTATTTCCTCTTTGGGTTTTTCAAATTTTCAGTCTACTTCCTTGACATAATTTTATATAAAAGTAATGTTGAAAGTCTTTCATTAATCATGGGATCAAACAACTGTAAAACAAAATGTATATACAAAAATGTCAAATTGGTTTAATTTCCTGTGACCTTAAGTCTTCATGTGATCAAATTATTTCTGGAATAAGTTGTCATTACAATTATTATTTGTAAATATTTTATCTAAACAACAGTTATATTTTACAAATTTTAGTAAGTAAAATATAGGAAGTAGAATTTTAGTATAAGTGCCCTCCAATGAGAGATTTTTTTTTCTCAATTAGTACATGTATCTATGGATGAAAATGGCTTATTGCCAAAATCAAATAGGGTCACCATTGATTCTTTATCCATTATTTACTTCTGTAAATGTAAGCCCTGAGAAACCATGTTCACACATATATGGTATGAATATTATGTTTTCTTTTAAAAATCTGTGTCACTTGATTTTTTAAAACTCCTTCCTGGTTATAAACCAATATAAATACAATGCTCTATCATCAAAAGTTTTTTTAAAGATAATATATATGATGTACAATTTAATTGGATCCTTCTTTGATTTTGTGGAATGTGAAAAATCGGAAGCCACTTGAATTGCAAAATTTTCTTTATGAGTTAGACATTTGAGTCATTTACATTTTATATTTCAGGAAATACAGTCTTTATCCAAATTTAGAGAATTGTTATTAATTATACTTGTTACTCTTCAATTGAAAGGCATCATGTTTAACTTCAGAAAGAATTGAGAAAGAGCATAATATTGTGAACCTTAGTATACTTTGCAGTTGCATTACTTTCTGATAAAATACTTTTATTTAATCACAAGCTTTGAATATACTTTCATCAAAACCCTGGAGCTACAGATTTTGCTATTCAGGTCATGAGAATTCTCTGCCATATAACTTAGTTAGGAAGGCTGACCCTTATTTTCTACCTGTCAGTCATATAAAATCTATTTTCCATCAGAAAAAGTCTGATTCTGTTTTTCAATTGCAATAAGCATATTATTATGTATTTCAGGGAATATGTTTTTTTAATAGATACAGAATAATAGACTATATCTTGCAAAATATATTATTAAAATTATTCAGGATTAAACTATTATAGAGCTAATGTAATTAATACATCCATTCTCTAATAAGTTTTAAGATAATAAATCAATGTCCTATTACTCATTTTCTACCTCATGAAAATGTAAAATGTTGCTAAAATTGTGTTCTTTATGAAGCAAGAAGTATGATTAAAAAGGCATGAAATTCAGTAAATATATTTTGATCCTTGGCTTTTAGGAGTAATAAGAATCACATTTAAAACATCAGAAATAACTCTACTTATTCATTAGACATTATAATCAAACTTTACTTATGTACTTAATGAAAAAGCATATCCTGCTAAAAATTAGATAACTTGCTAGCCTCTTTTTTGTTAATAGGAAATGGAAATTCTAAATATTACATGAGATAAAATAGTTTACTATATTTGAAATAAACATTTTGAAACATTTTTTTGATAAAGTAATAATTACCATTAAATAACACATCAGAATTTTAAAGAAATCACATACAAGTTTCATCCATGGGTTTTACCCACCGTGTCTTAAAAATCTAGATAATGCTGGCTGGGAAATATCCTAGTTATATTTAAAAGAATCCATAACGCCAATCTATACTGCTTCGGCTGTTGGAAGGTGCTTTTTGTTCTCAGCTATCTATATATGTCTAAGAATAAGTATGCTGAATAGTTGAAATGAATTTGTATTTAGGTATTTTTTAAAGCTGTTTGCAGTGTTCAATATTTTCTACCACTTTGCTTTGCTCTTATGGGACCTTCCCTCAGAGTTACGCAATCTCAATAGTCAGGGACTTAAATAAATTTATCACTACTACCATACTCTATCACATATCTGATTTCTGAGTATGCCAACAAGGACAAACATAGCCACTTTCCAAGAACAAGCTTCACCCTTAAGAGTGATGCAGTATGTATAAGACAGGACATCTTACCAGGTAATGGGGACTTGATCCATCCTTAGCAAGCCTCCTCTTTAGTTGGCACTCTTGAGATTTCTATATACTGGGAAAGATTTTTGGATGAATGAGAAGAAATGCCTTTGTTTTGTCAACTGAGAGAAAAGCTATTGTGAACTCAGACTCAATTTCAGCTACTGAAATTTTAGGAGGGTGCATATATGGGTGTTGAAAGCCTAAAATTTAACATCTAAATCTGTGACTGCAAAACCCTTGGAAAATCTTTGTGTACCCCAATTTGAGGACTGCTGGCCTAGTCCATTTTCTCCTTGCAGGGTTTAGGTTCAGCTAATGGTCCTCTATGTGGTTTTTGTGGTTTGTGTGGATGTGACATACTTATCAACTTGCCCGAGGTTTCCTCTGTGAAATCTCCATCCTTGAGGACCCCTGGAAATGTCAGTGAACATCTG
Organism: Mesoplodon bidens; assembly: GCF_964165515.1. Taxonomy (NCBI): domain Eukaryota; kingdom Metazoa; phylum Chordata; class Mammalia; order Artiodactyla; family Ziphiidae; genus Mesoplodon; species Mesoplodon bidens. The sequence continues at coordinate 84,636,775 of NC_138162.1, forward strand.
ACTCCAGAAATGTCAGTGAACATCTAGGCTTTTGGACTTGGTCTAATCTCTCTTCAAAGACCTGCTCCAGTTGTCTCTGCAGTGGTACAGGAAAGGGTGGGCCTTTTAAACTCCTTTGGTCACAGTCACTTCCTGATTAGTGCAAGAGCTGAGAAATTGCCCATTGTGAAGTGCCAGGATAACACTTCCTGTGTAACACAATTAGCAAGCCCTCGAGGGAGGTCATTGCTATGTTTTAACCTCATTTTACTCGCTATTCTGTGGACTTCATTTATACCCTCAGAAAACATTATTTTTTAAAATGTTAGTATAAATTATTTTAATTATTTTGTAACCTTAATCATAATTTACGACCAATCAGAATTTTGTTAATGAATATGAACTATTCTATTTTTTATGTCTTCAACTTTAAAAGGGAACATTTAACATGTTTCCATTCATTCATTCAGCAAATATTTATTCAATACTTGAGTGCCAGGCACTTATACTAAGTGATGTGAATGCAAAGATGAGAAAACACAGGATTGTATACTGTAGAGATAGAGAATAGATTAGTGGTTGCCAGGGGACAGGAACAAGAGCAAGGGGGTGCATGCCACTAAAAAGGGGTGAGACAAGGGAATTCCTCTGTGAAAATGGAACAGTTCTGGGTCCAAAGGTAGATAAAAAACAGAGGTCAACAAATTTTTTCTTAAAGGGCCACAGCATCAATATTTTAAGGAAGTTATGCTTAGAGAAACAATCAATATTAGCAAGAGATTGTCTTCTACATGGTTCACTTTGAAAAATCTGAAGGACTTTTACAGCTATGACAGAACCTCCAGATCTGAACCTACCACTTTACGATGGAGCTGGAGGCCCTGGCAACAGAGCAAAGGAATATGTAAGTCTATGAGGAATATGGAGGAGAAAGAAAAGAAGGGAGACCAGAAGGAGAGTGACTCCAAATGCCCAGCAGAGGAGGACTCTGAACAGATTGACACAATAGGAAAAACAATGATTTATACTAGAGTTGGAAAAGTATGACCTGGGGCAAATCTGCCCCACTGCTTGCTTTTGTAAATAAAGTTTTACTGGAACACAGCTCTATTCATTCATTTATGTATTGTCAATGGCTGTATTAGCACCACAAGAGCAGAGTTAAGTACAGTTGGCCCTCAGGTATCCACAGGTTCCACATCCTTGGATTCAAACAACCTTGGATTGAAAATATTAGAAAAAAATCCAGAAAGTTCTGAGAAGCAAAACTTGAATTTGCTGTGCACCAACAACTATTTACATAGCATTTACGTTTATTAGATATTATAAGTAATCCAGAGATGATAAAATATATGGGAGAATGTACTTAGATTACATGCAAATACTAAGCTATCTTATATAAGGGACTTGAGCATCTGAGGATTTTGTTATCCACAGCGTGTCCTGGAACCAATCCTCCTAGGATACCAAGGGAACACTGTAGTTGTAATTGAGACAATATGGTCCACAAAGCCTAAAATATTTACTATCTGTCCTTTACAAAAGAGTTTCCTGACCCCTGTTTTACATCAACTTTAGACCCTGTGGCTTTCCTTCTGTCATTGTGTTTATATGCCCTCTCAGGTGTCATAAGCATAACACGGGGATTATATTGAGTTCATGTATGCAACAGAGTTCTCTGCAGTTGTTAACAAAGTTTTATGTAGCTTCTATGTGAAATAGGGAATGAAAAAACTAATCAATATGATATAATTGAAAAAAAGTAAGTTTTGGAAGAGAAAATGTAGCCAAAAGCCATGCAAAATATAAATACACTCAAAATAAAATACATATTTTTGTATACTTATAGAACAGTGGCCATGATGGTGAGGTTATAGGGCATTATCACTCTCTGATTTTTTTTTTTTTTTTTTTTTTTTTTTTTTTTTGCTGTACGTGGGCCTCTCACTGTTGTGGCCTCTCCCGTTGCGGAGCACAGGCTCCGGACGCGCAGGCTCAACGGCCATGGCTCACGGGCCCAACCGCTCCGCGGCATGTGGGATCCTCCCAGACCGGGGCACGAACCCGTGTCCCCTGCATCGGCAGGCGGACTCTCAACCACTGCGCCACCAGGGAAGCCCCACTCTCTGATTTTTACATTTCTGTATTATTTGGATTTTTTGCAGAGGATGTTATTTAGTAATCAGAGGGGGAAAAGAAGCTCCTGAGGAAATAAACAAATAAGAACATAAAACATTGAAAAAACCACATTCACAGAAAGAGAGACAAGATAAAAAGGCAGAGGGCTATGTACCAGATGAAGGAAAAAGATAAAACTACAGAAAAACAACTAAATGAAGTGGAGATAGGCAACCTTCCAGAAAAAGAATTCAGAATAATGATAGTGAAGATGATCCAGGACCTCAGAAAAAGAATGGAGGCTAAGATCAAGAAGATGCAAGAAATGCTTAACAAAGACCTAGAAGAATTATAGAACAAACAAACAGAGATGAACAATACAATAACTGAAATGAAAACTACACTAGAAGGAATCAATAGCAGAATAACTGAGGCAAAAGAACGGATAAGTGACCTGGAAAAAGAATGGTGGAATTCACTGCTGCGGAACAGAATAAAGGAAAGAGAATGAAAAGAGATGAAGAAAGCCCAAGAGACCTCTGAGACAACATTAAACACAACAACATTCACATTATAGGGGTCCCAGAAGGAGAAGTGAGAGAGAAAGGACCAGAGAAAATATTTGAACAGATTATAGTCAAAAACTTCCCTAACATGGGAAACAAAATAGCCACGCAAGTCCAGGAAGCACAGCGAGTCCCATACAGGATAAATGCAAGGAGAAACACACAGAGACACATAGTAATCTAATTGGCAAAAAATTAAAGACAAAGAAAAATTATTGAAAGCAACAAGAGAAAAATGACAAATAACACACAAGGAAACTCCCATAAGGTTAACAGCTGATTTCTCAGCAGAAACTCTACAAGCCAGAAGGGAGTGGCATGATATACTTAAAGTGATGAAAGGGAAGAACCTACAACAAAGATTACTCTACCCGGCAAGGATCTCATTCAGACTCAATGGAGAAATCAAAAGCTTTACAGACAAGCAAAAGCTAAAAGAATTCAGCACCACCAAACCAGCTCTACAGCAAATGCTAAACGAACTTCTCTAAGTGGGAAACACAAGAGAAGAAAAGGACCTACAAAAGCAAACGCAAAACAATTAAGAAAATAGTCATAGGAACATACATATTGATAACTACCTTAAATGTGAATGGATTAAATGCTCCAACCAAAAGACACAGGCTTGCTGAATGGATACAAAAACAAGACCCATCTATATGCTGTCTACAAGAGACCCATTTCAGACCTAGGGACACATGCAGACTGAAAGTGAGGGGATGGATAAAGATATTCCATGCAAATGGAAATCAAAAGAAAGCTGGAGTAGCAATACTCATATCACATAAAATAGACTTTAAAATAAAGAATGTTACAAGAGCCAAGGAAGGACACTACATAATGATCAAGGGATTGATCCAAGAAGAAGATATAACAATTATATATGCACCCAACATAGGAGCACCTCAATACATAGGGCAACTGCTAACACCTATAAAAGAGGAAATAGACAGTAACACAATAATACTGGGGGACTTTAACACCTCACTTACACCAATGGACATATCATCCAAAATGAAAATAAATAAGGAAACAGAAGCTTTAAATGACACAATAGCCCAGATAGATTTAATGGATATTTATAGGACATTCCATCTGCAAACAGCAGATTACACTTTCTTCTGAAGTGCGCACGGAACATTCTCCAGGACAGATCACATCTTAGGTCAAAAACCAAGCCACAGTAAATTTAAGAAAAATGAAATCATATCAAGCATCTTTTCTGACCACAACACTATGAGATTAGAAATCAATTAAAGGGAAAAAACATAAAAAACACAAACCCATGAAGGCTAAACAATACATTAATAAATAACCAAGAGATCACTGAAGAAATCAAAGAGGAAATCAGAGAATACCTAGAGACAAATGACAATGAAAACACGACGATCCAAAATCTATGGGATGCAGCAAAAGCAGTTCTAAGAGGGAAGTTTATAGCTATACAAGCCTACCTCAAGAAACAAGAAAAATCTCAAATAATCTAACCTTACACCTAAAGGAACTAGAGAAAGAAGAACAAACAAAACCCAAAGTTAATAGAAGGAAAGAAATCATAAAGATCATAGCAGAAATAAATGAAATACAAACAAAGAAAACAATAGCAAAGATCAATAAAACTAAAAGCTCGTTCTTTGAGAAGATAAGAAAAATTGATAAACCTTTAGCCAGACTCATCACGAAAAAGAGGGAGAGGACTCAAATCAATAAAGTTAGAAATGAAAAAGGAGAAGTTGCAACAGACACTGCAGAAATACAAAGCATCCTAAGAGACTAGTACAAGCAAGTCTATGCCAATAAAATGGACAATCTGGAAGAAATGGACAAATTCTTAGAAAGGTATAACCTTCCAAGATTGAACCAGTAATAACTAGGAAATATGAACAGACCAATCACAAGTAATGAAATTGAAACTGTGATTAAAAAATCTTCCAACAAACAAAAGTCCTGGACCAGATGGCTTCACAGGTAAATTTTATCAAACATTTAGAGAAGAGCTAACACCCATCCTTCTCAAACTCTTCCAAAAAATTGCAGAGGAAGGAACGCTCCCAAACTCATTCTGTGAAGCCACCATCATCACCCTGATACCAAAATCAGGCAAAGATACTACCAAAAATGAAAATTACAGACCAAAATCACTCATGAACATAGATGCAAAAATCGTCAGCAAAATACTAGCAAACAGAATCCAACAGCACATTAAAAGGATCACATACCATGATCAAGTGGGATTTATCCCAGGGAGGCAAGGGTTCTTCAATATATGCAAAGCAAACAATGTGATACACCATATTAACAAACTGAAGAATGAAAATCACATGATCATCTCAATAGATGCAAAAAAAGCTTTTGACAAAATTCAACACCCATTTATGTTAAAACTCTCCAGAAAGTGGGCATAGAGGGAACCTACCTCAATATAATAAAGGCCATGTACGACAAACCCACAGCAAACTTCATTCATTTTCAGTGAAAAACAAAGCATTTCCTAGAAGATCAGGAAAAAGACAAGGATGTCCACTCTCACCACTATTATTCAACATAGTTTTGGAAGTCCTAACCACAGCAGTCAGAAAAGAAAAAGAAATAAAAGGAATACAAATTGGAAAAGAAGAAGTAAAACTGTCACTTTTTTCAGATGACATGATACTATACATAGAGAATCCTAAAGATGCCACCAGAAAACTACTAGAGCTAATCAATGAATTTGGTAAAGTTGCAGGATACAAAATTAATGCGCAGAAATCTCTTGCATTCCTATACACTAATGATGAAAAATCTGAAAGAGAAATTAAGGACACACTCCCATTTACCGTTGCTACAAAACGAATAAAATACCTAGGACTAAACCTACCTGGGGAGAAAAAAGATGTGTATGCAGAAAACTGTAAGACACTGATGAAAGAAATTAAAGGTGATACCAACAGATGGGGAGATATACCACGTTTTTGGATTGGAAGAATCAATATTGTGCAAATGACTATACTACCCAAAGCCATCTACAGATTCAATGCAATCCCTATCAAATTACCAATGGCATTTTTTTAACAAAACTAGAACAAAAAATCTTAAAATTTGTATGGAGACATAAAAGACTCCGAATAGCCAAAGCAGTCTTGAGGGAATAAAATAGAGCTGGAGGAATCAGACTCCCTGACTTCAGACTATACTACAAAGCTATAGTAATCAAGCCAATATGGTACTGGCACAAAAACAGAAACATAGATCAATGGAACAAGATAGAAAGCCCAGAGATAAACACACGCACCTGTGGTCAACTAATCTATGACAAAGGAGGCAAGGATATATAATGGAGAAAAGACAGTCTCTTCAATAAATGGTGCTGGGAAAGCTGGACAGCTGTATGTAAAAGAATGAAATTACAACACTCCCTAACACCATACACAAAAATAAACTCAAAATGGATTAGAGACCTAAATGTAAGACCAGACACTATAAAACTCTTAGAGGAAAACATAGGAAGAACACTCTTTGACATAAATCACAGCAAGATCTTTTTTGATCCACCTCCTAGAGTAATGGAAATAAAAACAAAAATAAACAACTGGGACCTAATGAAACTTAAAAGCTTTTGCACAGCAAAGGAAACCATAAACAAGATGAAAAGACAACCCTCAGAATGAGAGAAAATATTTGCCAATGAATCAACAGACAAAGGATTAATCTCCAAAATATATAAACAGCTCATGTAGCTCAATATTAAAAAAACAAACAACCCATCCAAAACTGGGCAGAAGACCTAAATAGACATTTCTCCAAAGAAGACATACAGATGGATAAGAAGCACATGAAAAGCTGCTCAACATCACTAATTATTAGTGAAATGCAAATCAAAACTACAGTGAGGTATGACCTCACACCAGTTAGCATGGGCATCATCAGAAAATCTACAAACAAGAAATGCTGGAGAGGGTGTGGAGAAAAGGGAACCCTCTTGCACTGTTGGTGGGAATGTAAATTGATACAGCCACTATGGAGAACAGTATGGAGATTCCTTAAAAAACTAAAAATAGAATTACCATATGATCTAGCAATCCCACTACTGGGCATATACCCAGAGAAAACCATAATTCAAAAAGACACATGCACCCCAATATTCATTGCAGCACTATTTACAGTAGCCAGGTCATGGAAGCAACCTAAATGCCCATCGACAGACAAATGGTTAAAGAAGATGTGGTACATATATACAGTGGAATATTACTCAGCCATAAAAGGAACGAAATTGGGTCATTTGTTGAGACGTGGATGGATGTAGACACTGTCATACAGAGTGAAGTAAGTCAGAAAGAGAAAAACAAATACCGTATATTAATGCATATATGTGGAACCTAGAAGAATGGTACAGATGAACCGGTTTGTAGGACAGAAATTGAGACACAGATATAGAGAACAAATGTATGGACACCAAGGGGGGAAAGCTGCGGGGGGGTGTGGGTGTTGGTGTGATGAATTGGGCGATTGGGATTGACATGTATACACTGATATGTATAAAATTGATGACTAATAAGAACCTACTGTATAAAAAATAAATTAAAAAACAAAACAACATAAAACATTGCCAGTCCAGGTGGACTCAAAAGAGAGGAGATTACTTCTAATTAGTCTGTGTGTGAACAAGGAAGCAGACAGCATAATAAGTTAGTGCTAAATTCTGAAAGCAGTGTGTTGGGGGCAAGGGAGAGGGGTGTTCCAAGGCAGCTGTGTGTGTTGGAATGGAAGGAGAAGGGAAGAGTGGGAGGAGATTCTATGCTATCAGGCTGGAGGGGAGGGAGTATCATTTGGTGACTATAAAGTCACCCAAGGAAAACTAAAGAAAAATAAATTTCAAGATATAAGATATGAGATTTCAAAATATTTTGAAGTACCAGACAATTGTTATACAATATGAGTGAAATTTGATAGCTTTATCTAATCATCAATTTCTGAAATAAAGATGGCAGCTTATTCATTTTGTTTTCTTTTGTTTTAATGAACTGAACTGGCTTTCAAGACAGTATGTACAACATTTGATGTAAGTGGTAGCTTATTATTCTCTTGACTAAGTTGTTCTCCTCAGTACCTTCTGAGCAGAGTTTCTTGCAATGCCCTTAACAGATTATGATTAAAGCCAAGAGAATTATTTCTTAAACCACTATTGATTTTTATGTATGTTGCATTCACTTTTGTTGCCAATCTTAGCAAGCATTTTTTTCCTGTAGGAAAAACTTGTTTTACTTTTTAATTTACCTATGAGATTGGCTTTAAGTTCAAAATTAGTTACTAAATTAGTGCCATAAATCAAAATTTCAGTTGGTTACATTGATTGCAGTCATATTCAATGGGGAACTCACCATTGAACAATTGTAGGTTTGGTCTAACAGCTCATAACCTGGCACATATTTCCATGGCAATAAATTAACAGAGTGAAAGTACTGAACTGATCAGTAATATATGTAAAAAGAGACTATTCTTTAAAAAAAGTAGTTGGGACTTCCCTGGTGGTCCAGTGGTTAAGAATCTGCCTTCCCACACAGGGGACCCGGGTTCAATCCCTGATGGAGAAACTAAGATCCCACGTGCCATGGGGCAACTGAGCCCTTGCGCCACAACTAGAGAGAATCCTGCTCGATGCAACAAAAGATCCCACATTGCCACAACTAAGACCTGACTCAGCCGAATAAATAAATTTTTTTTAAAAGTTTAAAAAATAGTTATTTTAATCCAGGTGAATTTCTTGATTTTAGATAATCCAGGTGAATCTCTTGATTTTAGATAGTAATGATTTTTAAAAATTTATTTTCAGCCCCACTCCAATTCAACTTTAAGATTGGCAAGTTATGAGCTTTAGAAATATATACAAATATATACATGTCAAACAGTTACAATTTCTTAAATTTCAAAAGAGACTGGGTGCAATTTAATACCACACTATATATGAAGAAATGGTATAGAAGAGAGTAAACTAATTGGCCAAGAAATCAGAATATCTCTCTTAGTTACATAACCTTAGGCAAAACACTTAATTTTCTGAACTTCAGTTTCTTATTGGGAAATAACTTAAAGAAATATTCCTCAGGTGTGTGAGGGCCAAGATAATAGCGTATGTGGAAGCACTATGCAAATGTCAAACTACAAATGTCAAATATCAAGGTGTTTCTTGACTATCTATATTCATTGTGCTGAGTGATATTCAAAACACAACTATAAAATAGAAATTTTCATACTATTTTCTAAAATACTGAAGCATAAAATTTCAGAGCTAGAAACCATCTTTGATATCATATTGTTTGCTATTTTAATTGTTTGAAAATACTCCCCCACTCTTTGCTTCCAAGACACCCTGTCCTGTTCAGACCATTCCTTCTCAGGCTCAGTTGCCCGCATATTCTCCAAGGTCAGGTTTTTTTTTTTTTTTTTTTTTTTGCGGTACACGGGCCTCTCACTGTTGTGGCCTCTCCCGTTGCGGAGCACAGGCTCCGGACGTGCAGGCCCAGCGGCCATGGCTCACGGGCCCAGCCGCTCCGCGGCATGTGGGATCCTCCCGGACCGGGACACGAACCCGTGTCCCCTGCATCGGCAGGCGGACTCTCAACCACTGCGCCACCAGGGAAGCCCGGTCAGGTTTTTTAATATTAGAGTTCCTCCAAGGTCCTCATCTCTGGCCCCTCTTTTCTTCTTAAGTTATATTCTTTCCCTAAGCCCTCTTATATTCCCATAGCTTCCGTCTCCACCTACTGGCAAATATCCTCTAAGATTCTATCTCAAGTCCACACCTCTCCCCATCCCCAACCCGACTAGCCAACTGCCTACTTAACACTTTTATTGGATGTTTCAAACACAGTTCAATAGAACCTTTCTAAAATTGACCTCATGTTCTGCTTAAAATTGACCTCATGTTCTGCTTTCCCCGCTATCCCCCAGACTTGGCCCTCTTCCAGTGTGCTTACCTCAGCGCATTTCATGCCCATGTAACCTGTTCCACAAATCAGAACAGGGTATTATTACCCTGAGTAATAATACCTTGGGTATTATTTTTGTCGTTCCTCTTTCTGTTACTTTCCATACCCAAGAATGTATTTTAGTTCTATAGACTTTGCCTTTAAGAAAATATCTTGGATCTATCTACCTCTCTCCATCTAAATAACTAAACAACTTTGGGAAACACTGAGTTCAACAAAATCTGTAGGTAAAATCTATTACTTCTGAATAACCCCAGAGACTCTATTCAGTTAATACCTATTATAAATCTCTTCACTTACCTCCTTTCCCCTTTTCTAGAAACTGAAAATTTGGGCCCCAAAGCAAAGGTATCATGACCCTGGCATTTCCATTAACAACCATGCATAATTTTTGGCCTCTTACCCTGACCAGATACATAGACACCTATCTCTGGTCCAGGTCACCAACCACAGGGTCTTGGCTGGGACCCACTTAGTCCACCCTGATGGACCACCATAATTCAAATCTCAGAGAGAAGATATGGAAAGGGGAGCTGGTATTTGTCCTTCCTCAGAAGAACTTTGAACTTCTTATGTAAATTGGGCCATCTCTTCCTAGGACCAGCTTTGTATACCAAGGACCTAGAGGAGTGGGAGTACTGATCAAGTAAAAAAAAAAAATAATTGTAACACTGTAATTTATAAAACTGAGTGGCCACTTAGGTGGCTTTATTCTGAATAGTGAGGTCTGTTCCTATGGTCTGCTATCTCCACCCTTAGACACAGGAGAGGCTGGGATTCTTGGTATCTTCTTAAATCCTATTTTATCTCTGCTTTGACAGTTGTCTGGTTATTTACCTCCTAGGACTGCGAGTAGCCTTAAGTGAAATAAAGTGGTCAGCATAGTTTGTGGGATGGAATAAGTGTTCCATAAAGGGAAACTATTATTATGACTGATTATTTTAATCTCCCTAATTACCTTTACGCACCGTAAGGACAGGGACCAAGTCTTATGTTTCTTTGTATCCTCATAGAAATTAGCATAGGGTCTGTCTCATAGTCGTCTTAATAAATATTTATTGATAAATGAGGTTGCTAGCTTCACAGTTTTTGTGGGGTTTTTTGCCTGTCTATGCCCTATGTTCCTTGGATCCCATTCAGCTAAAGAAATAATTGTAACGTGAAGTAAACATTTATTATTGTCAATACTGATTCCTCTGAAAAACCACTCCAAAGTATGCAGAAGAAATAGAGTTTGAAAATCCCTCTTAGTTATGGCTACTGTCTTGGAAGAGCAATTCCAAGCCTCAATCAGACAGCTACTTAGAGAGCAATCTCTTTGTCTACATTGTCACATAAACTTGACGTTAGTGCCTGGATGGAGTTTCAGTGAATTCTATAAATCCTCAGGTTCAAATTCAGCATCATCCAAAGAGGACTGGTACTGCTCCAGGCTTCTTCTCCTCACTGGTGAGTGCTGCCTTAACAATGAGGGATTCATCTAAAATGTCATCTGATTGAAGATCACATCCAACTGTGGAGCCCAGGGCATGCCTACTGCAGGCCAACTCTATTGTAAAGCTGGAAGTGTAGGAACCAGGATGGCAGAAGAGAAGTTTGATCCTTTGAAGGAGGTTAGGGCTAGGAAACTCTTTCCTTAACTCTTTAAGCCAACGCTGTTCAATAGAACTTTTTACAATGTTAGAAATGCTCTGTATCTGTGCTGTCAGATAGGGTAGCCACTATCTACACGTGACTATCACAGCTGGGGAACTGAACTTTCCACTTTAGTATTAATTAACTTTATTTTTTAAATTTTATTGAAGTATAGTTGATCTACAATGTTCTGTTAATTTCTGCTGTACAGCAAAGTGATTCAGTTATACATATATATATTCTTTTCCATTGTAGTTTATCACAGGATATTGAATATAGTTCCCTGTGCTATACAGTAGGACCTTGTTGTTTATCTGTTCTATATGTAATAGCTTGCATCTGCTAATCCCAAACTCCCCATCCTTCCCTCTCCCACCCTCCCTCACCCTTGACAATCACAAATCTGCTCTCTATATCTATGAGTCTGTTTCCGTTTTGTAGATATGTTCATTTGTGTCATATTTAGATTCTACATATAAGTGATATATGGTATTTGCCTTTCTATTTCTGGCTTATTTCACTTAATATGATAATCTCTAGGTCCAACCATGTTGCTGCAAATGGCATTATTTCATTCTTTTCCATGGCTAAGTAGTATTCCATTGTATATAAGTAGCACATCTTCTTTATCCATTCATCTGTCGATGGACACTTAGGTTGTTTCCATGTCTTGGCTATTGTGAATAGTACTGCTGTGAACACTGGGGTGCATGTCTCTTTTTTCTTTCATAAATTTATTTATTTATTTATTTTTGGCTGTGCTGGGTCTTCGTTGCTGTATGCAGGCTTTCTCTAGTTGTGGCGAGCAGTGGCTACTCTTCGTTGTGGTGCATGGGCTTCTCATTGGGTGGCTTCTCTTGTTGCAGAGCATGGGCTCTAGGCACACAGCCTTCAGTAGTTGTGGCAATGCGGGCTCAGTTGTTGTGGCGCACGGGCTTAGTTGCTCCGTGGCATGTGAGATCTTCCTGGACCAGGGATCGAACTTGTGTCCCCTGCATTGGCAGGTGGATTCTTAACCACTGTGCCACCAGGGAAGCCAACCATATTTCTTTATGAATTATAGTTTTGTCCAGGTACATGCCCAGGAGTGGCCTTGCTGGATCATATGGTTGCTCTATTTTTAGTTTTTTGAGGAAATGCCATAGTGTTTTCCATCATGGCTGCACCAATTTACATTCCCACCAACAATGTAGGAGAGTTCCCTTTTTTCCACACCCTCTCCAGCATTTGTTATTTGTAGATTTTTAATGATGGCCATTCTGACCAGTGTTAGATGGTACCTCATTGTAGTTTTGATTTGCATTTCTCTAATATTAATTAACTTTAAATAGTCACATAAGGCTAGTGGCTACCAATTTGGACAGTGCGGCCCTGAGCTATGGAATACAGTCCTAGAAGGGATAGTTAAACCAATGATGTCGGTTGCTCTTATGCAAGGACCTCAGTTTCATAACCTGAAAAAAGAAAGGAAGAAAACAATATGTTAGGTCACAAGATTTTTATGAGGATCAAATGAGATAACAAATGTGAAAGTACACAGTTATGATAAAAATAAAATCCTCTACCAGTGCAAGGCATTATTATACAATAAATACTACATGGTATGATAGATAGTTAGATAGAAAGATAGCAAGACACATACATAGGAAGAGAGGGCAAGAAGATGGTTGCTCTTTTATAAATTCTCTCTTTCCTATAAGATGACTTCTTGCTTCCTATAAGCCTTCTTCTATATGGGGGAAGAGAGGGAATGTGAGTTCAGGTTCTTCTGACCAGCACCTCTCAGAATATTCTGAAAAGGGAGCTGACCCTGCCGCTGGATGTTCTCTGAACTTAGAATGAGAGGTCATCTGTGCCCTATGGTTAGCTATGTGATCTGATTGCCAATTTCTGGGAATAGCCTTTCAAAACCTCACAGCAGCATGTCACATGAGGAAAGGGAAGGGGGAAAGGAGCATGGAGTGGAAAGAGCCTGGGCTGGGGCTGGCCTGATAGTTACAAGTGGTGGAGCATGAATGAGAGACATTTGGTGTGGAGCCAAGTGGCAGAATGGAGGCGCGGGGGATGGGTACGTGGAAGGTAGGTGACAATGTGAGAAACCTGGAACACCCAGAAACTAAAGCAGGAACTCTCACACCTGAAAAAGTAAGTGTGCACTTTCATTTCAGTGAGTACCTACTATGCACTTGAACTACACTGGTCAATAAAACAGACAAATATCCATGTCCTATTCATATCCCAACAACCTAGTAAGGGAAAGTGAGATATCTGTGGTATTTTATCCAGAGCAGCTGCTCGATATGGTAGTGTGTAGCCACAGGTGGCTGCTGAGCTCCTGAAATTTGGCTGGTCTGAAGTATAAAATATATACCTGGGCTTCCCTGGTGGCGCAGTGGTTGAGAGTCCGCCTGCCGATGCAGGGGACACGGGTTCGTGCCCCGGTCTGGGAAGATCCCACATGCCACGGAGTGGCTGGGCCCGTGTGCCATGGCCACTGAACCTGCACGTCCGGAGCCTGTGCTCCGCAACAGGAGAGGCCACAACAGTGAGAGGACCGTGTACCGCAAAAAAAAAAAAATATATATATATATATATATATATATATATATATATATATATATATACCTGATTTCAAAGACTTAGTACAAAAAATGATGTAAAATACCTCATTAATATTCTTAATATTAATATTAATTACATGGTGAAATAACACTTTCAATATATACTGTGTTAAATTGTATTATCAAAATTAATTCCACCTGTTTTTTTACCTTTTTTTGGTAATGTGGCTATGGAAAAATTCACAATTATATATGTAGCTCACATTATATTTCTATTGAGTAGTACTGGTTTTGGAGTCAACCCAGCTGAGGCTGGTCTGAGAGGCTCACCTCAACACTTCCTGTGAATATATGCACACTGTGCTAGGCACCAATATACCTATGAGAAGATAGATGAGCCCTGAAAAATGCCTGCAGCAGGGGTTGTCAAGTGGAGCCTCTCTGAGAAAGAAGTTTAATAATTGCCTTCAAAAGGCCCACATTTCATCAAAGAGTATATTGTTGCTGCAAAAAATCCTCTCTCAGCAGCAGTGAACCTTTGTCTTTCCTTCCACATTGACCAGATTCCCTATAATCTCTGAAATGGCATCTTTCCTAATGTCCCTTCTGCTAAGGCTAGACAGTTTCTTTGATCCATTGAAATATCTATAGCTATATATAGATAGATAGATAGATAAAATATTTATACCTGAAATGTATATATTCACACACACAACTCAGATTTCATAGCCTTATACTATAGACTATCTGGAAGAAAGTATTTAAGCCTTAGGGAATATTTTACACTTCTTTCTTTCTTAATTGTTCCTGTAAGAATCTACATACAATTTTGTCTTCTATCAGAAAGTTCGAACTTCAGTGAAATGTCTTGTGACTGGAGATCATTAGATAAGAGAAAGGAGGTCCGGGACTTTCTGAAGACAGCTTCATGTGTTCACTCTCATCTGACAACACTCTATACTCATGTATATCTATAAATTGACTGAGATACTACTAACAAAGACCATTCTGCAGGAAGCAATGGTCCAAGCTTTCTTACCATCTTTACTCACGTGTACCCATGGAATAGATGATTCTTTTGTCAGGAGCTACTAAGAATTTTTTCTTTAACCATGGGTTTCTTGAGGTTTAAAGAAATACTTCAATGACCAAGTTAATTATTTTGGAACAGAACACTCTATTTGTACATTTTCACATGCTTATGTGTTACATCCAAAGAAGAACACATGCATTTACAGAAGGCAATCACCAAACCAACTTCATTTACAAAGAGAGGTTATGCATCCATACACCTAACTTGTGTTCACATGAAGTGGACAAGGGCTGTGTGTCTAGTAGTGTTTTATCTCTAAATGCATCTTCTGAATTCGAATGAAATATAAAAAATAGTTTCAATTTTTCATCTTTGGAGGGAAGACTTTTCAAACTCAGATGCTATAAATATTTTAATTTCCAATAATTCATTAATGTTAATTGCTTAATATTTTCCAGTCCCCATTATAAACATTTCCAAAAAGAGAGAACTTCCATAGTTATTACAGTTACCTGCTGCTGTAGACTGAATTGTGAATTCCCACCCCCAAATGCATATGTTGAAGCCCTAACACCAAAGCAATGGTATTTGGAGATGGGGCCATTGAAAAGTAATTAGGGTTAGATGACATCATAAGGGTGGGACCCTTCACATGGTATCAGTGTCCTTTTAAGAAGAGACAGAGAGAGGGCAAGTGTCTCTCTGTATATTCATAAAGACATGGTCATGGGAACACACAGAAAGAGAGCAGCCAACTACAAGCTGGGAAGAAAGTCCTCCCCAGGAACTAAATTGGCCAGACCTCTCATATTGGATTTCCTAGCCTCCAAAACTGGGAGAAAAGAGATTTCTGTTGTTTAGGCCACTCAGCCTATGGAATTTTGTTATGGCAGCCTGAGCTGACTTATTCATGTCCACCTCCCCATTCTCCTACTCTTCTTGTTTCTAAGAGTGGGTAACCACTATCAGTATCTCCTTCTGTACTGTACTGGAAAGAGATTTCCCTGAGAAACCTTACCAACCAAAGAATGTTCAGGCATGTGACTACTTATGGCCCTAAAGATCCTTGTCATTCTTTCTCCTGAAATCAAACTGTTAAATAAATAAGTAAGCCTGAAAAAGAATGCATTAGTTTGTTCTTTCTGATGTAACAAATTACCACAAACTAAGTAGCTTAAAACAACACAAATTTATTCTCATACAGGTCAGGCATCTAAAGTTAGTCTTATAGGATTAAAATCAAGGTGCTGGCAGGGTTGGTTCCTTCTGAAGTCTATTCCTTGCCTATTCCAGCTTCTAGAGGCTGCCTGCATTCCTTGGTATTACTTGTCTTTCCTGGGTTTGAGGCCACATCACTCTAACTCTTCCATCAGCAAATCTCCTCTGTCCACCTTTTATGAGGACACTTGTGATTACTGGCTCATCCAGGACAATCTCTCCATCACATGATTAATCACATCTGTGAAATTCCATTTGCCATATAAAGCAACATTTACAGCTTCTGGGGATTAAGATCTGGATATTCTGGGAGCCGTTATTCAGCCTGCCACAAATAAATACCACCACAAAAATGTCACTTATTTAATGGGTGTGACACATAATTTCTAACTTCCCATTTGGTGTTACAATTGTTGATCCATTTCTCTATGTGCTGTTGAGAAGGTGGCAATTTGACAGAATTTGGAACTAGTGGCATAGACAGTTTCCAGTGCAAATGATATTTTCTCCAGGAGTAATCCTCTCATGTACTATAGGGTTTAATTTTTCAACAGCCAGACAAGGTGGCAAAAGCTGTTGTTGTTTCTCTTGCAAAATGCAATCAATTATCCTCACTTGTGGGTGAAACGACTTTTTGTTAGTAAAAAGGTGCAAATTATCTTAAATTGGATAATTTTGCAAGTTGAGAAATGTCACGCCATTTGAGATGTTTCAGATATTCATATGAGAAAGATAGCATCGACTCAGGCAAACTTTAGCAGATGACCAGGAAAGAAGCCTGAGATTGTCTGCATATAAAGTATGTCCGTAGATTTGAACATAATAGGTAAGCAATAAATATCTGTTTCATGTAAAATTGGGGAGGAGTGTGACTCAGAAGTTTCCTAATGAGTCTAACCCTCTCATTTTATAGATGAAGAAACTAAGGCCCAGAAAGTGATCTAAGATCACAGAGCTATAAAGGCTCCTTGGGTATTTTTTAATTTTTAGAGGTGTGAAAGATATTTGAATGTGGAACTACAGAAGTGAGCAGATTATTTTGCTGTTTAGATTGGAGATTTTGCCTGTAACAGGCCCCCGCCTTAAGTGCCTCATATGTGTGCTGTGTCTCACACAGCCACCATGTAATCTCTTACACTGTCCTCCTTCAGATGTACCTGATTCCTGACAAAGGAAAGGGGGTCAGGCAGTGGACAGACTGAGGGGGGTAGAGGGAAGGGCAGCCTGGCCAAGTCTATCACAGGTCCTGGCCAGCATCTTGATCAAGTGCGGACTTTACCAAATCGGCCGCCTCCTTTTAAAAACAAGATCCAGAGAAGCCTTTCTCTGTGATGGGCCCAGGTCTCATTAACTAGTTTGTAGCAGCACCAACAAAAGCAGAGCCACAGACTGCTTCCCAAGCCAGTGCTTTGCAGAGGCCATATCCATTTCTTGAGGCTCCTGGTTTACTAGTAAATGAAGATCTCTGAAAGCAGAATCACAGAAATTGTAGGATAGCCTATAGGTTGACATTAAAGTAATGGCTTAAAGTGTTGTAACATTCTTATCTTCACAGGATAACTATGAGATATATTTTATATATACATATATAATTGTAATACATAAGATATAATTGTAAGATTCTTATCTTCACAAGACAACTATAGGATATATGATATATTAATTATAATATGTTGGATATAATTCTATATTATATATAATATATAATAGTATAGTAAACTCTTAGTGTATGTTAAGTATTTGACTTGCAGTGTAGTCTGGAAGAGAGACACAAATTTTATTGAATTTTATTTTTTATTCTAAGTTTTATTTTTATTTTATAAATTGTATTGGAGTATTTTTTAAATGTGTTAGTTTCAGGTGTACAGCAAAGTGATTCACTTATACTTATACATATATTAATTCTATTTTAGATTCTTTTCTCATATAGCTTATCACAGAATATTGAGTAGAGTTCCCTGTGCTATACAGTAGGTCCTTGTTGGTTATCTGTCTTATATGTAGTAGTATGTGTGTTCATAACAAACTCCTGATTTATCCCTCCCCTCCACATTTCCCCTTTGGTAACCATAAGGGTTTTTTTTGATATCTATAAATCTGTTTCTGTTTTGTAAATAAGTTTGTTTGTTTCTTTTCTTTTTTAAAAGTAGATTCCATATATGAATGATACCATATGATATTTGTCTTTCTTTGATCTACTTCACTTACTGTGATAATCTCTAGGTCCATCCATGTTGCTGCAAATGGCAATTATTTCATTATTTTATATGGCTGAGTAATATTCCATTGTATATATGTACCACATCTTCTTTATCCATTCCTCTGTTGATGGACATTTAGGTTGCTTCCATATCTTGGCTATTGTACATAGTGCTGCAATGAACATTGGGGTGCATGTATCTTTTCAGATTATGATTTTCTCTGGATATATGCCCAGGAGTGGGATTGCTGGATCATATGGTAATTCTATTTTTAGTTTTTTAAGCAACCTCCGTACTGTTCTCTAAAATGATTGGACCAACTTACATTCCCACCAACAGTCTAGGAAGGTTCCTTTTTCTCCACACCCTCTCCAGCATTAATTGTAGACTTTTTCATGATGGCCATTCTGGCCAGTATGCAGTGATACCTCATTGTAGTTTTGATTTGCATTTCTCTGATAATTAGTGATGTCGAGCATTTTTTCATGTGCTTTTTGCCCATCTGTATATCTTCTTTGGAGAAATGTCTATTTAGGTCTTCTTCCCATTTTTTGATTTGGTTGTTTGTTTTTTTGGCATAGACCTGTGTGAGCTGTTTGTATATTTTGAAGATTAATCCCTTGTTGGTTGCTTCGTTTGCAAATATTTTCTTCCATTCTGTGGTTGTCTTTTTGTTTTGTTTATGGTTTCCTTTGCTGTGCTGAAGCTTTTAAGTTTCATTAGGTCCCATTTATTTTATTTATTTTTTTATTTTTTTTTAAGATGTTGGGGGTAGGAGTTTATTAATTAATTTATTTATTTTTGCTGTGTTGGGTCTTCGTTTCTGTGCGAGGGCTTTCTCTAGTTGTGGCAAGCGGGGGCCACTCTTCATCGTGGTGCGTGGGCCTCTCACTATCGCAGCCTCTCTTATTGTGGAGCACAGGCTCCAGACGCGCAGGCTCAGTAGTTGTGGCTCACAGGCCTAGTTGCTCTGCGGCATGTGGGATCCTCCCAGACCAGGGCTCGAACCCGCGTCCCTTGCATTAGCAGGCAGATTCTCAACCACTGCGCCACCAGGGAAGCCCCATTTGTTTATTTTTGTTTCTATTTTCATCACTCTAGGAGGTGGATCAAAAAAGATATTGCTGTGATTTATATCAAAGAGTGTTCTGCCTGTGTTTTCCTCTAAGAGTTTTATAGTGTCTGGCCTTACACTTAGGTATTTGATCCATTTCAAGTTTATTTTTGTGTATGGTGTTAGACAGTGTTCTAATTTCATTCTTTTACATGTAGTTGTCCAGTTTTCCCAGCACCACTTATTGAAGAGGCTGTCTTTCTCCATTGTATATTCTTGCCTCCTTTGCTGTATATTAATTGACCATAGTTGTGTGAGTTTATTTCTGGGCTTTCTGTCCTTTTCTGTTGATCTATATTTCTGTTTTGGGGCCAGTACCATACTGCTTTGATTACTGTAGCTTTGTAGTATAGTCTGAAGTCAGGGCATCTGATTCCTCCAGCTCCATTTTTCTTTCTCAAGATAGCTTTGGCTATTTGGGGTCTTTTTTGTTTCCATATAAATTTTAGGATTTTTTGTTCTAGTTCTGTGAAAAATGACATTGGTAATTTGATGGGGATTACATTGAATCTGTAGATTGCCTTGGGTAGTATAGTCATTTTCACAGTATTGATTCTTCCAATCTAAGAATATGGTATAACCTTCCATCTGTTTATGTCATCTCCGATTTCTTTCATCAGTGTCTTATAGTTTTCAGAGTAGAGGTCTTTTGCCTCCTTTCGTAGGTTTATTCCTAGGTATTTTATTCTTTCTGATGTGATGGTAAATGGGATTGTTTCCTTAATTTCTCTTTCTGATCTTTTATTGTTAGTGTATAGGAATGCAAGAGATTTCTGGAGACACAAATTTTAAATTAACTGATGATAATCTAGCAATACCATCAGTGTGTCTCTGTGACAGTATTATCACCTTGGGTACTGTCAAAACTCCACTACATGCATGAGAGGCCACAGTTATAACCATGGCCCATAAACTATATGAAAAAACTATTTACACAATACATAGAAAACAAGTCTTAAAGAGAAACACATTAAACTTTACCATGGATGACCTCTAAGAAGGGAAATGGGATCAGAGTAGGAGTTGGTTTCCCTCTGAGTTTCTTTTTTCAATGAGAATAATCCTATATCCCATTTATAATTTTTTTAAAAATTTAAATTGCCTCATCAGAAACCATCTTATTCCATATGGAGTCAAAAGTTTGACAGAACTTAAGTCTCCCTAGGAGGGAATCATTCAGGAAACTGATATGTTGAATCCACCAAGGAAGGAAATAAAAGGTCAGCACTGGACCCTATAAAATAAAAAGCAATGCATAAAACATAGCCCACTACTGGAAAGATTCAATACTTCAAAATTAAGATGGAGTAGTCCATTTCTACCTTTTACTAAATCCAGCTTCTCAAATAAATAAATGAAAAGATTTAAAAACACAACAAATTACCAGTGCATGGTATAGTAGAGGCAACTTGAGAACTTGGAAATCCTGATCTCTAGTGCTACTGCTCCTCTTTATTACCTATAAGACATGCTTTAGGAAGCTGCTTTGGAAAGCAGAACCAATGCTGTGGGGCTAGACAAGATCTCCTGCTCAGCTCATCCATGAATGGAAATAACCCAGTGCAACTGTGAGCCATATTAACTTACCTTCTAAAATCACGGCAGTCAATTCAGGTTGGAATTCAGTCAATTGTAGTCAGTTTCCAGATCATAAACATTCTAATAGGAAAAGCGTGGGGAGAGGGGGCCAGAAAACCTGGGAGGGGTGAGATGGAGGTAGAGGGAGAGATCTATAGGCTCAACTAAGCCTCATGAATTTAGACCAAACCGAACCACCTCCCCTGCTTTCCTTAGAAATCTGTTAAAGGGTAATGAATAGGATCAAATAGCTGAGTCACACTGCACATCCTGAAGAATTCTGCAATATGTTAAAAATCAATGTTAACCTCATTTCCCACTTGCTGTAGTTGTAATTGTTTTAAATTTTGTTATTCTCTACAGAACTTTGTAGCCTATTTGTAGCCTATTCAAATGCTTTTTTTGGAATAAGATAAAGTTAAAACATTTTTGAAGATACTGTTTTTATTCCCAAATTCTGCCACCAACTATTATAGGCTGTTATCTAGTGCAGTAGGAAAAGAGTACAGTTTGGGAACTGAAAGGTTCAGATCCTTGTTTTGTCAAGTTGGTTGGCTCTAGACAACTCACCTTGAATCACAGCACCCATATTAGAGTGGCATTGTAAGATTCAATGAGACAATAAAGTGTAAAATGCAGTAAGAGCCTGGAAAATGTTTCCTTCTTTGCTCAAGAATTTGATCTCACCCAAAAAAAGCACAAATGACTCAGGAAGCTTCTTAAACAATCACAGAAAAACAAAACATGTGTCCCGACAGTGGCTTCAGAGTAGCATTCAGTGTGCTGAATGCAAGCTAGAATGATGAAGGACCAGAGATGTTATAGAACACAGCATTTATAGCTTTTGAGAAGGCTTTTTCCTTTTGGACAAAGCACTCTATCTTCCTCAGTTTAATTTTGTGCAATTGTGACTCTCCTCTAAAATATGCAGTAAACAAATATTGGATTCATTCTTTTAGAAGAACAAAGCTCTGCATTGCCAATGTGGGAACTAAGAAAGATTAAAAAGAAGTGGAAATACATTTTTTTAAAAAAGGAATTGGGAGCTTTCCCTCTTCTCACCCCAAACCGTACCAGACAATATTTGGTAAATATAGAATGAATGAGCCTAGTAGGCATTGCCAGCTGTGACATATATTCCCTCTGAAGTCTTGCAGATGGTTCAAGGTGGTCTGGAGAGTGTGAGAAAGTCCAGGAAATGGGGTCCGGAGATGTGGGCTCTGGACATTGACATGTTCTGTGACCCTGGCCACAATTTTCTCAACCAGCCACAATAGTGATGAGTCTCCAATTTGTAGGTTCAAAGATAGGCAGTTCCTGCTCTCACCATTCCCTTTTAAAATTCTCTCTTTGGAGGGTCTTTCTCATATCTTCCCTTAATTACACTCAAGCAGTCTTATTCTGTGGTTTAAACTTTGGCTTGGGAAGGATTTACCATCTGGGAGACCTTGGAAAATTATGTAATCCTTCTTAGTCTCAGTTTTATCACCTCTAATATAGCAATAATAATGCTATATTAGAGTAATATAGAATAATATAGTTCACAGAGGTACTATAAGGTTTAATAAGTTAATATAAAGCCCTACCTAATGCATGGCAAATAGTGAATAAATATTAGCTATTACTTACCATTAATATTATTTCTCCAAAATATTTCTTGTAATTTCTCTTTTCTTATGACTTTATTCATCTTCTCACAGCCTGACCCAAGTGTTTAGGAATATGAGCTAACTTTTTTTGTTTCTAAATTAAAAATAAAATATTTAAGTGTGTATTTGTTAGGCTGGGTTTCAGGAAATGTGTACATTACACATATCACATTTGCTACCTTGTTGGTTGAATTTTGACTGAGTAAGAGTGTATTCTGAGCTACAGAGCACAGATAGGTAATTGCTTCTTTAGTATGTCAAGATTTTATTTCTAACTTTAGTTTTTTCAGTGACATCACAGGCATCTGAAAAAATGTCATTGTTTCTTCCACAAAGTAGGGTGGCCCAGCATAACCTGGCAATGATTTTAGCTTTCCAGCAATAAGAAATCTGTCTTTACGGCCTTACGATAGGCAGCCCTAAGGCCATGTGAAGTTGGCTTTGTCTGGAGTCTCAAAATGGTTGGAATGGACTTTTCTTTTGCCCAAAGAAACTGCCAAACAAAGTTTTCAACAATTCCAGATTACTTTTGGAGAGGGAAGACGGAGAGTATTTGGTCTATCTTTCTTTGTGAGAATTGGCACAAGGTGAAAGAAGACGTGCATGATTTCTCTCTACTCATTGGCCAAAACCTCTCATCCCAGATGGAGATGGATGTGCTCCAAGATCCATTCTGCCTCCAAACTGCCAACCTTTGGGGGAAGGTCTAAATGAGCCTATCCCAGACCCTCCAGCTTAGTCCCTCCTCCTTGATGAAGGCTTCCCTGTCCCACACTCAGTTTAGTCCTTAGTTATTGTCTTTAGTATTTGGTCTGCATTGCTTATTAATTCCAGCAGATAGTAAACCCCTTGGGTGAGAAGATCATGTCTCTCCCCATGATGACCAGCACAGTGCAGAATCTGTAGTAAATGCTCAAAGCTGATCTATTCTGACATCACAGCTTATTGTCCAAAACTATGCCTTTTCTCAGCCCAACCCACATATCCCCACCAGTGGGCTCTCCGCTATGGTCTAGATGGCAAACACCATGAGGGGGTTAGGGGCGGGCTCATTCAACATTACACCCTCACAGCTCAGGACAGCACTTGACACAGTAGACATGCAATAACTAGTTGTTAATTTGAATAGAATTCTCAACATTACCTTTACTAAAAGCTTTCCTTTCTCCTTCTAAAACACCACATTGAGAAATACCTCTACTTTTTCTTTCATTTGTTTCTGGACTCCCAAGTATGACAGAAACTTATCAGAAGGTTAAGGACTCGCGCCAACACTCTAGGTCAGGAGTAGGCAGACTATAGGGTCAAATTCTACCTGCCACTGGTTTTTGTAAATAAATTTTTACAGAAACACAGCCATGCCCATGAGTGTATGTAGGGTCTATAGCTACTATTCTCGAGTGACAATGACAGAGTTGAGCAGCTGCAACCATATGGCTGACAAAGCCAAAAACGTTTCCTGTCTGGCACTTCATAGGAAAAGCTTGCCAACCCCTGCTTGTTTAAACTACAAAACCACAGCACTTGTTGTGTATTAGTTATGAACAAGGGAAAGAAGCCTTGAAAATTCCCCGGTACAGAAAATAGTAATATTTAATTATAGTTTTATAATAATGGGAAACTTTCTGGGGATACGTTACATATCTACATATGTAAAACCATACTTATAACATTTTTAATATATGTAATCTCATTTGATTCTATTAACATTTGGATGAGGTAGACAGGGAAATTATATCCTTGTTTTACAAGCGAGGAAATAAAGAAATTAAATTACTTGCTCTGGGGGACAAATTGTTTAAAAAAATTTGATTTCCAATTGGGTCTTTTCCTAATACCCAGTTATTGAACAACAACAAAATAATAACAGTTCTGCCTTATACCCTTATTTCTTCTTTACCACTAAGCTGGCGCTTGAAGATGTCCAGGGCTGAGCTTTGAAGAGTGCTGCTTCATAAAATTCCCCATGCTGGAGGCCCGTGGTCCTCTTATATAGATAGAGTTTACTTCATTTAAATCTTTGTGGGCCCCATTGTCTGAGACAGCACTGCCTTTTGCTGCAAAAAGTGTTTGCAGGGGCTTCCCTGGTGGCGCAGTGGTTGAGAGTCCGCTTGCCGATGCAGGGGACATGGGTTCGTGCCCCGGTCCGGGAAGATCCCACATGCCGCGGAGCGGCTGGGCCCATGAGCCGTGGCCACTGAGCCTGCGCGTCTGGAGCCTGTGCTCCACAATGGGAGAGGCCACAACAGTGAGAGACCCGCGTACCGCAAAAAAAAAAAAAAAAAGTGTTTGCAGAACGAACAAAGGGTTGTGAAGACCCTTGTTTCCCTTAGTAGTGTCTCCATCTCAGTATTCTCCTATGGGGAGAGTAGGTATTGCTGTGTTCTTTCATGTGCTTCTGTAAATGCACCCCAATTCAATATTTTATTACAGAAGGTTTCTGACTTTTAGTCACTTCTTAAGTTCCTGAAGGGAATACAGAAGGCCCCATGCATTCATCCCTGTATGTGAAAATTGATTGTGGCCAGAACAAAATGATGACAAATCTCATCACAGTGTCCTCTTCAGAAAATCCTGAAAGTTTGAATGATCCCATTTCAGACACTGTCATTCTCCCTAACTAGTTAATGGCTACTGGTATCTTAACCAGGAAATTAGTTGCTTAGCATCAATTATGTAGATCTATATGTGTATACATATGATTAGGCCAGCAAATAGAAGCCAAGCCATTTATTTGAGTAGGTTTGCTATAAACCACTCAATCAGGCAGAAGGGAAGAAAGCCGGAGACGGCATCTGGAGGAAAAACAATTTAGTCCAGCAGATATAGTTACCAGAGATATAAGACTTCTGAAGGCAAAGGAGTCAGAAAGTTCAGAGCAGTGCTTTTCAAACTTTATCATGCATCAGAATCACCTGGAAGGCCTGTAATAAACAGATTGCTGGGCTCCACCCAGAGTTTCTGATTTAGTCGGTGATGCTGGCACTGCTAGTCCAGTGACCACACTGTGAGAACCACGCTAGACTCTGAACCAGTGTTTCTCTAACTTTAATGTGCTTATGAATCTCTTTGGGATCTTGTAAAATGCAGATTCTGATTCAGCAATTTTGGAGGAAAGAGGGCTGAAGCCCCTATATATCTAACAAGCTCCCAGGTATTGCTGACTCAGTATATCTGGCCCAAGTAGATCTGGTGTTGTATATAACAAGGGATTCCACAGTGTTCCCTAGAACAGGAGATCTATTTTGCAAGTGGAATTATGCTTCTGAAGTTGCCGTGAAGTTATAGCATGCTTCAAGACTTTAAGTTTGCATCAAGTGTTTTTTTTTCCTGAATCCAATGCCTATCTTTCTTTCCTTCTTTTCTTTCTCTTTCCGTCCTTTTTTCCTTTCCTCTTTCAAACTTGAGTTTACTCTCTCATCTTCACCTGTCAGCTGTGAATGTATTATAAAGCTAAGGAGAGCTTAGTATAGTGAAGACAGGTCTGAGGTCGGATAACTTGGATTCTAGTTTGGGCTGTGGTTCTAAAAGCTGTGGGGTGTTCAGCAGGTCACAGGATCTTTCTTGGCTTCAGCTTCATTTCCTCAAAACGACAGGGCTGTCCTAGATGATCTTTTAGGTCCCTTGAAGCTCTCAAAGACTATGTGTTAAATGCAATCAAAAGTGCACCAAAAAGCAATAGTACATGTGCTGCCACCTTTGGGTGGAAAACATAACTTTAACTGGACCAAACACAACTTTGAAATGAAAGATATTGTACTGAAACTCATGGCCTGCAGCCCCAATACCAATTGATATTTCTTCCATGTGATTGCAATTCATATTGACCTCCCTTTAACATAGAATTTCAGGCACAACCCAAACATAAATTTGATTTTGATGTCATTGCCTTTTACATATATTAAAACGCTATAGCCTGATCAGTGTCTAGTGGATATTTTTTATGTTATAAAATTAACATGGTTTCAGAAAGTTTGAATTACATTGGGTTATAATACATTCTAGTTAAAATATTGATTAGTAAGTAATTGAGCAACCCCAGAAATGCACGGTGGAGGAACAGAACAAAAATGTGTGCATTGGAGTAAAGTTACCCTGGATTTAAGTTTTCGACCATTCTACTTTCTAACTATGCTATTTGGCAAGTCATTTATCTTCTCTGTACCTTCCCTTTGTTGTTGAGAGATTGAAAGTTTTACCTTGTAAAGTCCATGGCAAAGTTGCTGACACTTGTGAGTGTTCAATATACACAAGATATTAGCAAATGACCACTGGAAGGAAACCTATGATGCTGAAAACCAAATGGGCTTTAAAGCCAGAAAATGATCTCATTCTGAGCTGTTCCACTTATCAGTTTCGTGACCTTCCACAATTCACTGAACCTTTCTGAGCCAGTTTCCTCATCTGTATAATGGAAATCAAGACTTTCTGGAATTGGTTGAGGATACATGATGTTGCTATGGACTGAATTTTGTCCCCCACACCACCCCAGTTCATATGTTGAAACGCTAACCCTGAGGTGACTGTATTTGGAGGCAGAGCCTTTAGGAGGTAATTGAAGTTAAATGAGGTCATAAAGGTGGGGCCCAGATCCAATAGGATTAGTGTCATTATAAGAAAAGATAACAGAAAGCATGCTCTCTCCCTCTCACTCACTCCCTTGCTCCCTCCCTCCCTCTCTCTTTCCCTCCCTTTCCTTTTGTTCATTTGCACCAAGGAAAGCCCCTGTGAGCAGACAGTGAGAAGGCAGCCATCTGCAACCCAAGGGGGAGAGCGCTCCCCAGATACCAAACTGCTGGTGCCTTGACTTTTTATTTCCAGTGTCCAGAACTGTAAGAAAATTAATTTCTGTTGTTTAAGCCACCCATTCTATGGTATTTTGTTATGGTGGCCCAAGGTATCAGACTAATATAGTATCATAATTAAATGTACATAAAACCCCACCAGGGATTTGAAAATGTTCCCTTTCTCCTTTCCTCTTCTCCTTTTCTCTAATAAAGAGAATGTTAAAATTTTTGTTGTTAGGAGTTTAACTCACTTCTGGAGTAGCTTAGAATTAACCCAAGGTAATTTCCTTGCCACTAGAAACATACTTCTGCTAGCATACTTTCTTCCAAGTGCTGGAGTGACAAGTAACTAGATTCATTGTTCTGGTCTTTCTCATTTGGAAACAACTGTGAAGGAAAAAAAGATCTGAGCAAGGCAAATGAAGTTGGGCATCTTCATTGGTGCCACTGCAGATGGCACCCTGGAAATAGGCAACAGAACCAATAACTGGAACCCATATCCATGCATAGAAGCAAGCTATCTGTGTGAATAATAAACTGTTCTTTGTTTCTGACCCCGGAGTCTCATGTCTTCTGCCAGCATCTATACCAGAGCACGCTAACCTGTTAGCTTGCACATAGGGAAAATCTCAAACCTTTCACAGTTCTTCACACTTATTTTATCCCTAAAAACCCAGATCCTGCTTACCTTTTGTTTGTTTGTTTGTTTTTTGCGGTACGCGGGCCTCTCACTGTTGTGGCCTCTCCCGTTGCGGAGCACAGGCTCTGGACGCGCTGGCTCAGCGGCCATGGCTCACGGGCCCAGCCGCTCCGCGGCATGTGGGATCCTCCCGGACTGGGGCACGAACTTGTGTCCCCTGCATCAGCAGGCGGACTCTCAACCACTGCGCCACCAGGGAAGCCCGATCCTGCTTACCTTTAAGTTTACTTCAAGTGCCTCTCCTTCATAAAGATGTCCTGGTTCATTTTTGCCTTATCTATAAAATAGGAATAATCATAATATTTACCTATTTGGTTGTTGTGCGGGTTAAATGAGATGATATATGTAAACATAAGTTACTTTCTACTTTGTATGCTTCTAATTTATTTACGTATATTATTTCATCTTTTAACCTATAGCTTCATTGGGAATAAGAACTCTAGTGGATTTATCTCAATGGTCCTCAAATGCCTAGCACAAAGAAGACATCAACTTTTAATTCATTAATTCACTCATTCCTGAAAAAACATGTATTGATCACCTTCTATGTACTAGGTACCCTTCTATCATGAGTGATACACCAAGAACCACTGACACTCAATAGGAGCAGGGGAAAAAAAAATACTAACCTTAAATTTATTTTTTCTCTTTTTAGGCATATAAAAAGCAGGATTTGGGAATTAGAATTTGAGAAAAGCACTTGCTTATATAATATGAGCCAAAATGGGACATGGCTGTATCAGATAATGCTCAGGACTATTGCATTTAAGCCTTCCTTAAAACAATCTTATTTTCTCCATTGTTGAGTACGGGTGAAAAAAAAAAAGGTTATGTAATTTTAAAGTTTTTTTTTTTAAATTGGTACACATTTGGTCGACTTAGGTGACCCCTGACTTTCTCGATTATTTGAAAATTCTGTGCATCTGCAATTTTCCTTATCCAAGCCAGTCTCCCACACACTGTCTTCAGCTCTCAGACATGGAGTGTGAAATCAACTTTCTCGAGAAGGCAAGTCTCCTGGTTCAGTTTGGTTGGTGTACTCCACCCCTTGCCAGCTTTTGGCATCTGACACCGGTAGAAAAGGTCTCAGCATTGTAAGTGTAGGAAGGGTGGGGGCATCCCAATGATCTCACCCTTTCATCGACTGAATAGGTCTCTCCAGATAACAACCACCCTGAGACATGCCAGCCGGAAGGGTAGGACCAACTTCCGAAAATCAGCAGCCCCACTACCATCCATTCAATCATGGGCCTCAGTGCCCTGAGAAAATCATTTTGCTAAACCATGGCTTCAGCTGCTCTAAAACTATGCAAAATGCATCGTCATCTCCCTGAGAGGTGTCTGGAAAGACAGAAACATGCCATAATTATAATCGTATTTGCAACAACAAAAATAAGCATAGATATGTGTCAGAGGAGATAGTTTTTCTTCTTCCTTGACACTGCTCTAGATTAAAGAGACAACAGCAATCCTCAGATAGTGTCTTTGCGTCCCCTTGCTGGGATTCTATTGCCAATTTAATTTTCTTTCTGTGTTTATTTTTTACTAACTCAATCAGTACAAAACATAAGCAACAGCAAACACATTTTATAAGTGCAAAGTAGTATAACAGCTACCTGGGGAGCCACTCTCCTTCTCATATCACGTGACCCAAAGAAAAGCAAAGGTGGCCTGAGTGTTAAGATCCCCATTTGTTTTCTCATCCTGAGGATCGTCCTCACAAAAGTTTCCAAGATTACATTTCCAAACAAAGCCAGCTTTTCCAACAAGGCTGGCATATAGAGGGCCTCAAAAAGTTATCTGAATCAAGTTGAAATGCATTTATTAAATTTGGAGGAAATACAGTATATCAGTATTATAGCACATCTGGTTCTGGACTTCAGACAGACTTTGGGGGTCAGAAGTTGTCACCCTAAAACTTGATAACTGTTTGCTCTCCTCTTAAACCAATGGAATAAGATGGACCTGCAAGGCTCCAATGTTAGCATTTTCAAGGAGCTGCATTAGCTACCTCAATGAACAGCTAGCTGGACACATATATAAATTAGTGAGTAGCAAGAAGCTTACCGAAATCACCAAGCTCTGTTTGTTTTTCAAAAATAAAGGAATACCTTTCTATTAACAAAAAGGATGTGCTCTAGTGAAACACTTTCTTACTGACAGAAGTCTGGTAAATAAGTGCAGAAGTAATACAGATAGCATAGGGATGCATTCTAATGTAAAATAATTTTTATATTATTAAAATCATCCCTTTAGCTAGTTAATGTATATTCATTGATCGCTTACCCTTTCTGAAGGGTAATACAGGCTCTTCCAAATCTAGAAGTTTCCGAATCAAATGGCCGCTCTTTTAAGGCAGCTCCCCAAGGTAAGGAAGGAGCTTGTGGATATAGAATGAGAAGTCCCTCTGTGGGTCTCTCTGAGCCCTATCCCAACCCTGAGGATGTACTTGGCGGTGTCCCTCTAGGCTCACAAGAGGACACCAAGTTTGAGCTCCTTTCCTTACCTGTTGTTTATTCCTGCAGCCCTTTTCATTGTGAACAATGCCCCTTTTATCAATTTGGAAAAATGTAAATAGTTGCTTGATGGTTGCATGGGTTTTACTTTAAATGCAATCAATTTGTCAAGCCACAAGTGATAAAGACTTATTTCCTTATTAGATCTTTGTTGGGGCATTAGTGTTTCTGAAGCCAAAACCTCTGCTTAACTACTAGACCCCTTGCCCACATGATGTTGCATCCTCTGGACTTCTGTTTTCCTTTCTACTAAAACATCTGCCCTCCCTCTGATGTGAAAAATGAAATAATGAGTGAGAAAATGATCTGGGAGCTGTGAAGTGTGGTGCAAACATGGGGATGAGGACAACGATGGTGGTTACTACTAGCGTGTGGTTCCAGACACTTTACCCCCTTAGAGCTCAGCACCCTCTGACAAGGTGTGTTTGTCTCTCCAACTCCTCACCCCCATTAGAACATGAGTTCCAGGAAAGCAAGCTCTTTATTTTGCTGCTGTATCACCAGGCACCCAAGGAGTATTTGTTTAATAAATAGAAGAGGGAATGAATCGTTCATATATGCTGCCAAGTTTTCTGTGTGTGTTTGCTTATTATTGAATAACAGGAGCACAGGGAGTTTCATTTGCCAAAATCCTTACCAAAATTCAGTTGAAAAACTTTATGCTAACTCAATTTCTTTGAGTGCACGTTTCAAAAATTACTTTGTCCTGCTCTGTCTTTATTGGAGTAGAGATATTATGTAATATCTCATAAATTTGTAAAGCTGGAAATGGTGAAAAAAGACAAACACTGAGTCCTCATTCTGTGGAGAAGACAGAGGCCAGAGATGTGGGTTTCCTGCCTATGATGTGTAACGGTGGCATCCGTAGGCTGACAGTTGCGTGCTTTGCCTCCAGATGATGCTACCTCTCTCTTCTCTCAGCAGACAAGTCGGGTGTCTGAGTGTCCCCTGCCATTCTGACTTCTGCTGGATAAGGAAGGCTCTGTCTGTCAAGCCACTTAAGTGGGTGTGGTCACATAAACAAGGAGAAAGAAAAGGAAATAAATGGGGGTTGGGGTCAAACAGATGGGAAGTCAACTAGTGAGGGGAAAGATTAAAGTGGGAAGAACTTAAATAGCCTAGGAAACCAACAGAGCGGTCATGCACTTATTTAGGAGATACTGAGCCCCTACTATGTGCATGACTCTGGGGTAACAAAGGTGATTGCCACCAAGTTGGTGTTTTGGTGGAGACTTACTGTTGTCAAAGGAACAAAATGAATTGAAAGATGGGAACTAACTTTAGCTTGATTGTCTTGTCTCAAACCAGTTTGCAGCTCTAACCAGGTACTGAAGGTATAAACTATAATAAATAATTTTTA
Source organism: Mesoplodon bidens (assembly GCF_964165515.1). NCBI lineage: Eukaryota > Metazoa > Chordata > Mammalia > Artiodactyla > Ziphiidae > Mesoplodon > Mesoplodon bidens. The sequence goes on from NC_138162.1 coordinate 84,668,755, forward strand.
TCACTATTATTAGCCATATATTATACATCTATTTGCCGACTGGATAACTCCACCTCAGTATAATGTATCTAAAACTAAATTTCCTCCCAAATCTCCAACTCCCATCTCCCTGCCTGTGGATTTCTTTCTCACTGCATTTTCCACAATGCTGTCAGAGTTATCATTCTAAAATGCAAATATAATAATATTACTTCTCTGCTCAAAGCCCATCAATGGCTCATCTTAAGTTTTAGGTTAACTTTCAAAGGTAGCAGTTTAGCAAACAGGGCCTTTCATGATCTGGCCCCTGACAGCCTTCTGTAACTCATCTGCTGTCCTTTTCTTCCCTTCCCGCCTCCTCTTACCCAAAGAACAAACATGCTCTTTGCTCTTTGATCCATCCAGATTGATTTAGTTTGGTTCCCTGGATGAATCCTCCTGTTTTACATTGCTGGGACTCAGCATGTACAGTTCCTGTGCCTCAAATATTCTCTGGTCCTTTTGTGTAATTAAAGATCACTATCCCTCACGAGTCAACTCAGGCTTGTCTTTGAGGAGTCTGTGATCACACAGTCTTTGGAGATCTCCTCTGGCCTCTGGTAGAACCATGCTTCTGCGTCCTAGAACTTACTATCCTGGTCTGTTTACCCTACCAGATAATAAGTTCCTTAAGGGAATGAACTATGTCTTAGTCAACTTCCAATTACTGGCCTGGTAGAATATTTGGAACAGGGTGATTCTTCATTAAATATTTGGGAAATTTGTACATTTAGAAATGAACAAATGTACAATAGAGAAAACTTTTCTATTTTAGAAAGTTACATATGAAAATCTTAGGAAAACTGGTTTTGACAGTGTTTTGTGTCTGTGTACATATTATCATTGGGGAAGCTGGGTAAAGGGTATATGGGAACGCTTTGTACTATTTTAGCAGCATCCTGTGAGTCTTAAACTATTCAAAATATATTTTTTTAATCTAGAAAAGAACAAATCCATGTAGCAATTAATTTCCTATAAATTATTCAAAAATCAACATGCTTCTAAAAAATTAAGATCAGTTGTTCTGTTTTCTCCTAAAGAAGAATGGGTGACATCTTCTGAGAATTTCTTAGGAAAACTTAGAAGGCATTTTGGTTATTGCCTCCATCTCCTCCCCTCCCCCTGCCCATTTTTTGTCCAAAGACAGCCTATGATACAAAAAGACTTCTCTCCCTTTTCATCTGAGAATAAGAACCACATTTAAAAAGTATGTGAACTTGGGCTTCCCTGGTGGCGCAGTGGTTGAGAGTCTGCCTGCCGATGCAGGGGACGTGGGTTCGTGCTCCGGTCCGGGAGGATCCCACATGCCGCGGAGCAGCCGGGCCCTTGAGGCATGGCCGCTGAGCCTGCGCGTCCGGAGCCTGTGCTCCGCAAGGGAGAGGCCACAACAGTGACAGGCCTGTGTACCGCAAAAAAAAAAAAAAAAAAAAAAAAAGTATGTGAACTCTAAACCCTGAACATCACAATGTGCTGTGCAAACAGTTGACAGCAGCATTAACTACGATGCTGTCTAGAGAAGGGGAGTATTTGCAGTTTTTCTATTTATCACCCAGTCATCTGGCCCAAGCACTACATCAGGGTCCCTGGTCAGACTTTACTCAGGGTTTATAAAGGTTTTATTGGGATAACAGAGGAGGTACCATGACTCTTTTAGACTAGAAGCAGCAGGTCAGATTATATTCTTATATGGTGATAGGCTGAAGTTCATCATCACTGTCTGCTACAACAAATAGCATAGAATGGGTAGCTTAAACAGTAAACATTTCTTTCTCATAGTTCTGAGGCTGGGAAGTCCAAGATCAAGGTGCCTACAGATTCTATGTCTAGTGAAGGCCTGCTTCCTAGTTTGCAGATGGCTGCCTTCTTGCTGTAACCTCTCATGGTGGAGAGATATCATCTCTCTCATGTCTTCTTATAATGGCACTAATTCTATTCATGAGGACTCCACCCTCGTAGCCTAGCCTAGTCTCCCCAGCGCTACCTTCAAATACCATTGCACTGAGGGTTAGGACTTCAACATACGGATTTGGGAGGGACACAAATATTCAGTCCATAGCAGGCACCTTTCCTTTTCTTGTAATGACACATCAAGACTGTACAGAGAAAAACAATGCAGAGCAAAGCAGAAGGCAACCCTGAGAGTGGAAACTTGATGAGACTATTTAAGGGAAGCATACTCTTCCCTCTTCATGGAACATTTTACCCATCTTTACTGGCTAGGTACTAAAAGATATTTAGGTTATTAGCATCATCCCACAGGCTCCCGCTGGCCCCCACTCTGCGCATAGAGACTGGGTACACGCCCCTGCCACATGCTTCGCCAGCACCAGGTACTTTCTCCTCTTATAGGATCTATGACACATATGAATGGTAGTTATTGTCTTGTCATTACACTCCTTGAGGCCAGGGACTACACACTGTATTGCTGATGGTCTCCAACACGTGAATAAATACCTGTTGAGAAAATGAAGTGTTGTGACTACAGGTGAGATTCGCGGGATCAGTCTCTTCTAAACCAACAGTTCTATCTGTGATCCTGAGTTTTCCTGTTGATTTTGTATTTCCCACTGAACTAAAGGAAACTATTTTTGTTGGCAATGTGAAATCCAAAGTGTGCATTAAACAAATCGAGTGTTTAGCTAAAACAAAATCAAACCCCAAATCATAATAACCTCAGGAGCCTTTGAAAATTCTGTATTCTTTCACAAGAAGGACACTTAGCTGCTGGCAATGTACAATGAGTTGCTAACCAGTCTACTTCCCTGATGGCCTTGGACAATCACTAGGCATTTTTCCACCCAGGATGGTTCTGTCCTTCAATATGATGGATAACCTCTGGCACTTTTTGGAATCCATGATTTCCCAAGCTGAGCATAACCTGCATTGCTAGTATCTTCTTTATCTCCCTCCTGAAGAAGAAAGCTGCTTCTGTGATGTGCACCTACACAGAGCAGATGTTCCATTTGGCTTTACATAAACAAGCAATTCCCCCGAATCAAGACTTGTTCCTACCAGTACAGTTAATTAATCTGCCAGTTAATCAACAAATGTTTGTTGAAGAGCAGGCACTATTCCAAGCACTGAGAATACAGCAGTGAACAACACAGAGAGCCCTGCCTTCAAGGAGCTCACACAAGTCAAGAAGTGTGATTGTACTGGTTGGTGATAAACATACAAAAAAAATTATAATTTATGAAATGTATCTGAGGTGATAGAGAAAGGATTTCCTGCCTAAAGGAAATAACAGTTTTTGCTTTATTGAGTCACTGGTTCAGGGCCAGAGAAAGCACTAGTTGTAAGGATTGTTATTGGAAAGAATTTGTTGTAATTAGGTAAACCAAGTACTATTAACTCTGAGCTGCAGGGATATGGAAATAAAGAACCTTCTTCGAAACAGCATTGGCATCAATAGGATTTTGCCTGTGGGCCGCGATGGGATTTTGCCTGTGGGCCGCAATGAGATTTCACATAGAACTGTATTATTTGGCACAAGAGGAAGTTTCCTCTTTCCCGTTTGTCTCTAAGGAGCAACATGAGTCATTTAATGTATGTAATGAAGTAAAAACTTGACTAGTTGAAAGAAAATTAGAGCACATTTGTTTTTCTGTCAGCCTGACTCAAGTAAGTCATTAGTAGTCAATCCCATCATAGAACCAGAAACCCAACATGTGTGAGAATTTATCACAGAGTCAGAAGATAGAGCTGGGTGTTTATTGTCAAGTCACTGTACTTCCTGCTACCATCTGCACAATCTTTGACTTATCTGTGTGCCACCTGTACTATTACTTACACAATATTTTTCTTCATGTTGACTCATTCTTGGCCATAAAAAGCAAATTTGATGTCACCATGGACGGAAAACCAGTATAATTGCCAGAAATAGAACTCAGCCCTAAAAATCAATACAATAAATCAAGCAATACCATTATGTTCTAGCTAGATAATGCTGTCTGCTGAAGGCTCTGATTCTTGAGGTCTTCTCTCTTTTTGTTAAAAAAGAGAAATTGGCAACTGTGAGAGGGTTTTAGAGACATTCCATCATAAGCATGAGCCATCTCCTTGAGACCACTAGAAGGAATGGCCTGAGCACTGAAAAGGGAATAACATTTCTCCCTCTGTGATCCAGTGTTATCATCATGTCAATGCATAAGCTAAAGTAATAATCTCTTCTAGGAATGGATGACTGTCTATGCTTTGGGAAACATTGGACTAGATGGGCTTGAGAGGACCTTCCAGCTCTGAAGTGGCACACACTCTGAGACACACCCTCTGTAGGGGCAGGAGGACAGATGCCGTTTGAAGCCCACCAAGGGTCATCTAGTGCTTCCACTTCTCCCAGCCCTAGCCAAAATGTCACATCCCATTTTCTGTCTTCTACCTGCTGGAGACAAGTCAAATGACTTCGGCCTGGGGATCTCTCTTTAACAACACAGCAAAATAGAGGAAAGAAAACAAGGTAGATCAGTCACAGAACTAGGGGTCTGGGTGATCCAGGATGAATGGAGGAAAATCTTAGCTCCTCGGCTAAGTGTGGCACCCACATGTCACCTGACGACATCAGGGTATTTGGAAACGTCTCTTAGGGAGACGGTATGTTGAGTCTTGATAGACTGTTTCACTTTTCATGCAAATGTTTGGAACCCTATAAACAGTGCCTCCCATCACCCTCTGTGCCAGTCTACTCCCTGCCAGAATTATTTGTTGTCCTTCACACACTTTGAGTCCCATATTTAATTCACAGACACATAAAATTCTTTTACAGGGCCAGAACAATCCCAGGATTTGCCAATTTGTGAAGAAAGAGAAAAACACTGAACAGGCATCAAATTCTTAACAAAGCTGAGGAGGAAAGTTAGGACTCTTCACCTTTGTTAAATGTATAGATTCTCAGTCTTTGTTTTTGTTGACTGCCGCCCATCAGTCTAAGTAGTCTCCATTTTTGCTTTGCTCAAGCAAGGAATTAGTCATAATCTAAGTTAACATAAATTTTTAATGAGCCTTCTAGTCTGTTTTAATTGTTTACGAAAGACCATTTCGTTCTGGATGCTCAAATGTTTTGGTTTGCCTAAATCTTTTCATTAAGACAATGCACAGAATTTCTTTGATTTCAGAAGGAGAACTCCCTCTTGTGGCAAGAGTAGTTTTTGCAGCCAATTCTAGAGCATCTGAGTTTCAGATGCTAAAGAGCTGTGGAAGATCTTAGAAACCCCTTCATTTTACAGATGAACTGAAACCCAAAGAGGACAAGTAGGTTATCAGTGTTTATATCTAGTTGGTGACTGAGCCAGATTCAGTACCCAGGTCTCCTGTCTTCTGGTCAAGGGCTTTTTCTCTATATTTTAGTAATTGAAGAAATGCCCTCACTGGTGTGATTTCCTTTTTGGAGGCTCTGCTTTCTGCTGCCTCTGAACAGAGCTGATAGAGATGCTGTCCTCAGTCTGAACAGGCAGTGTCCTTCACATGAAAGCTGCTTCTTGGTGAGCTTTCCCTCTGGCACAATTAACCATTTCTCAGTGCTGGGCTGTAAGCTATGTGCCTTACACCTGACAGCAGTTTGGCCCAGAAGACAGGAACTCTCTTCATCTCTTTGGGGACAGCCACCACCTATCATCACCTGGATGCTGCTTCCTGTCTAATTATCTTTCATAGGTTTTGGCTTATTGTGGCAATGGGTAGGGCCAAACACAGTGCTGAGAAATATAGGACAACCTGGCTTCCTATAAGGAGTAAAAATTGTAAGTACTAGAAATATGATGGGACTCTCTAGAGCCTTGCTACTCAAAATGTGTTCTGTGGACCAGTAGCATCAATATCACCTGGAAGTCTTCCGGAAATACAGAACTGTGTTCTTAAAAAGCATAATCCGATTTAGTAGATCTAGGGGCTAAAATTCTGCATTTCTCACAAGCTCTCAGGTGATGTCAGTGCTGCTGGTTCGTAAACCACACATTGACAAGCAAGCATCTAAAGTAAATTAAGTTACCAAATTGCAAAACACAAGTCCCAGTTCTGTTTGTTCTGTAACTGGATACGACTTGAAAGTTGCTTATCAAAGTGAAGACAGTCATAAGCCCTTGATCTTGTAAGCTTGTGAAGAGAGCTACCACTGACACAGCCTAATAAATTGTGCTCCAGTCCATGTCGAATTTAGTCACCAGTGAGTAGAAAGACATTCATTCTTGGATTGCCAAATACACTTCTTATCCTGCCCGTGTATCTTATCTCTAAGTTTATCACAGAACCTCAAATCTACAAATTAGAGAGTTTCTGCTTAGAATAAGGCCCAAGTCCAGCAGATCTACACACTCAGCCTCTGCTATCTCCTATGAATAACTCAATGGGTTTCCATAAACCAAAAGATCTATTCCTAACAAACGTTCCCATTAAAAACATACATCAGTCTTTGCCTGTATTGACCATGAGCAAAAAAAAACAAAAAACAAAAAAACAAAAAACAGGAAGTGAGGGCATTTGGAAAAAGAACAAAGCAGCATCAGAGAGCCTGGAGGGATGCCTACTGTGGGAAGAGGAAGCTGAACAGTCCAAAAGATACCCAGATCACACGTTTCTGGTGACATCTGAAAAAAATAATACTCACAGTTGTTCACGATTACTTTGACTGACTCGTAGCACATAGATAAATGTTTCTCACAGTTATATTTTGGATATATTAATTTTGGATCATAGCGTCGAGTTTCCCATCTATTATGACTAGTAAAAATGATGAGACTTTTGGAAAAGCAGCTCTAGTCCAGTTCTGAATTGATTTTATAAATAATCACTCTTAGCAAAGCAAATACCAAGATTTCATGTCCCCGCTTGATGCAGATGGGTAAGTATAAGGCTGAGCAGCATCCCAGTAAGCCTCCAATGCTATCTTGGTCGGACACCCTGGGAAATTGCCTCTGAATTGGAGATTTCCAGGGAGAGGGTTTCCTGGGAAGCACGACGCAGAACTCTACCTGTAAGGAAGCTGGGAAGGATTGGGATGCAGAGATCTTTCCAGGAAGGATTGGGTAGAGGGAGAATTGATCTGCAACACTCAGCAGATCCCACGGGGAGCTCTGAAGTAGGGATGATCTTCAGAGATGTCCCAGGTTGAAGCTAGGGGACCATGCTTTTTTTTTTTTACCTGTGCAGTCATTGGATAGGGACTGCTCCTGGGGAGGGGTGCAAGTTTGGATGAGGCGCTTCCTTGGGTTGAGGCAATTCGCAGGTGGGAATCAGGTATGAAGAGAGCCTACAGCAGCCAACAATCTTAGAAAGGACACTCAGGGACCTAGAGCCTTTGTCTTGAAAGAGTGGAGGGGAAATATCTGGGTACCACACCATAGAAGCCACTTCAGTGACCAATTGCAAAATTTCCTTTTCTTACTCCTCCATACCATTTATGTCCTGGGGCTGCTGTCTTTTAGCTTTGAGGGTATTTGTCTGACAAACTAGAATCATCTGGTGCAACTTTTAAGAATGTCAGTACCCAATTCCTACTCTAATTGAATTGATTTCAATGTGTAGCCAGGGTTGATACTTCTATATCTAATAGATCAGACCGTTATTCTTTTTTTTTTTTTTTGCGGTACGCGGGCCTCTCACTGCTGTGGCCTCTCCCATTGTGGAGCACAGGCTCCGGATGCGCAGGCTCAGTGGCCATGGCTCACGGGCCCAGCCGCTCCACGGCATGTGGGATCCTCCCGGACTGGGGCATGAACCCGTGTCCCCTACATCGGCAGGCGGACTCTCAACCACTGTGCCACCAGGGAAGCCCCAGACCGTTATTCTTAAATCTGAAGGGTGATAATGCCCCTTACCATGTACATGCAGCATCTCAGGATTACATTTGGCTGGCATGGGGCAAAGCTGTGAGTTGAGAATTCCAGCCACCACTGCTCCAAAGGGATTAATTAGAGATGTCAAGCACATTTAAGCGAATGAAATGGCCAACGTAAACACATACACCACCACCTCAGTCATGGTGCCACCTCCCAAGACTTTGTGGATGGGTTCTATTGGCTAGATTTTAAATGTTTGAAGCTTATAGTTTGTTTCTTTTTCTTTCTCTAGCTCGTAGTTTGTTTCTCTTTCTTCTTATTTTTGGTTCAATGTCTGCCTTTGGGTCCCTGTATAAAGGAGACTTTTATCCACCTAGCTCTTGTAGTCCCACCAGTTTGTGCCAAAGTACAGTGGTAGTTGCCTTTCAGAGCAGAACAAACTATTCATGAGCCTCATTCAAATCATATCCCCTGAAACATAATAGTCAAGTGCTGTAAAATCAAAAATTCCACCAATTATGCCCTTCTCTAAGATACTGGCATTGTAAAGTCACTCTTCTCAGGATGTGCTTTTATGTGTTGTGTCTTGTGGTTTTGTGTGTGTATAAATTTATTGTGTGCTATGAGAATTTTCAAATATAAAAATGGAAATTTTCAAATAGAAATGTAGAGAGAATGGCATATTTGATTCCTCCTTATTTATCACCTAGCTTCAACAGTTATCAATAGTACGGCCAATTTTTTTCATCAATACCTATCATTTCTGCCATCACCCCTTCTCCCCCCACCCCCCAAAAAAACCTGGATTGTTTTTAGGCATATCCCAGCTATATCCTGCCATTCACAAATACTTCAGAAGAGACATGCTCTTTAATCCCTGTCAATATTACTAATTTATCAGCATGTATCCTGGAACTGATGTGAGCCATACGTCTAGATCAGAAATGGAAGACTGGAATTATTCATTTGACAGACAGATATTGGGCATCTAATACATGCTTGTTACTTAGAATTGAAAATAGAATTGGAAATGGTATTTGCCTTCAGGAGTTTTAAGTTCTTGGTGTGTGATGTATATGTAGGGGTGTGTGTGTGTGTGTGTGTGTGTGTGTGTGTGTGTGTGTGTGTGTGTGTAGGTAGGTAGGTAGGAAGGTAGGTATTTGGAGGGGGAGGCAGGACAAGAAACACATGAAGTTGGCTACAATGCAGTTTGTGATTGTTGTGGGCAAGAGAGGTGCAAGATTTGGGAAAGGCTCTTTGCCAATTTCTTGAGTGAATTTTTGAAGATTCATCACCAAATGATGACGTGGAGGTTGAAGGATGTTCCAGGCAGTGGGAAGAACTGTATGAGACTCCTCACCTCTGCAGTATAAGTGCCTATCTGCCCATCGTTGAAATTGCTTTATCCAATCAGCTTTCCCACGGAGGCCATTTAGCATCACTCGGACACTTGGTCACAGTCACATTCTTATTCTAGACAGAACTTCCAAAATGAATGTAGTCACAGCGGGCAGGTCTACTCATCTATGACCTCTTTGATAGCCTGTACCAGCATTTTTACCTTGGATCTCCTAGCCCACCTAGAAAACTTAGGTATAGCATAGAGGTGATATATGTGGATCTGGGTGAATCAGAAGGCATCATCTACAGAGGGTGACTCAGTACTGTGATCTCTGTGTGTTATCCATGGGTCTTTTGGATTTGAGTATTTGCAGTGTAACTGCAAATGATAGCTGGTATGCTAACAAAATCAACGAAATAGACTCTCTGAAGGTTGAACTGTTCTTTTCTCACATGTACTCCATTGAAAAACTGTTAAAATATTTGCAGGGAGAAATTGAAATACCACTTGATGGTATTCAGATGTATTTTGGTATACGTATTTCATAGACTATTTATGATATTCACTGCTAGTTCTTATTAAGAAACTACTATGTGAAGTCACATATTAAATCCCTTTTCATAAATTATTTTATATCTTCACTACAGATTTATGAAGTAGGTCCTAGAATTATACCCATTTTACAGATAAAGATAGAAAAGTTTTAAGGAATTTTCCCAAGGTCATACAAGTGATAAATCTGGTGTTTAAACCCAGGTCGCCTGCAGTGTTGACACCACACAGCATAGCTTCTTTATAGTTTTTGATATTTTATGACTTCCATGTAGAATCAGGCTATGTCGTAGGTCATTTTGAGACTGCAAAGCTTGCTCTGTGAAAATCATTGAACCAAGAAGATGTGCCTCTATACAGATGTCACTACAGTTATCTGTAATATACTCCCCCCAAATTGGAAATGACCTATATTGTCCACAATAGAATAATGGTTATGTATGTGTGTATATACAATGTGTGTGTGTGTGTGTGTGTGTGTGTGTGTAGTATATCTGTATGATAACTCTCTTGCAGCCATGAAAAGACATATTTAAAAAATAACTGGGGAAATAGAATATATTTGAAATATATAAGTGAAAATAAATGAAAATGAAATACTAGGAGAAAAACTGCATATGTGTATGTGTGTACATTATACATATACACATATATATAATTTGCCTAATGTATAATATGAGAGAGAGAGTGAGAGTAGATTAAAAAGAAAGCCCAGATAGTGATTAGAGGTTAGAGGTGTTTGGGAAAGTTATGAAATATTTTTATTTTTTAAATTTTTTTCTGCAGTAAACTTATACTCATCCAATCAAAAAAGGACATTTTGAAAAAAAGTTAATCTATCTCAAACTTTGAGGAAATTAAACTTTTGGTTGAAGAATGTGTCTTAACTGTAAGCTAACCATGCATTTTTACAAACTGAACTTGGTTCCAATGCTACTGCTATTCCATCTTATTTTTATGTTGGGAGAAAGATTCAAAGAGAATTCTAGTTAAATGCTGTGATAAGCATTTCTAGTCTTGTTTTTATCTTGACCCATTTCTAAATGTTTTTTACAGAATAGAGTGACCTACCTTTACTTACATCTCCTTCCTTCAAGCTCCTGAAGGTCTTTTCTTCATTGGTATTTATCTGACACAGTAAGCAAAATGGTCATTTAGTCCATATTTACAAGAGGATACACTAAGGACAAAGAGTTCGCTAAATATTCTGTACTAAATAATCTGCTGCAGTGCGGTGTTAACAGAGTTTTCTTCAATTTTTACATGGAGTCATACTTCTTTCATGCATACTGCATCCTCAAAATTGTCTTTTCTTTAAATAATGCAGTGAAGAAATTAAATAATTAAAATTGCAGACAAGATGTATTAAAGACTTTAAGCAGAAAAGGAGGGAAGAGTGAAAGGAAAGAAATGAACATTTTTAAAGAAAATACTTAAAACCCTTAATGCATCTGCTATCTAAAGAGAAAACCTGCATGAATGAGACCTGAAGGGAGAGGGGAAATGGCCATTCTTTCTTTGTTAGAACAGGAAATTGGTGATTTTTGTTGATTGTTTCACTTGAGTTAGGCCTTTGGTGTTATTGATTAGGTTGCAGAGTTTCAAGTAAATTTTAAATTACTTTATAGACCCATCAAGCATCCTTCAGGTTGCTTGAACTTATTGGAAACAAACCTCTGTGCTCTGGTTACTGGAGCAGCCAAAAGCTGCATTTGGGGAATCCTGTTGGCAGACTGGCAGCCTTTACAGGGAAGGTTAATGGTATTCCACTTTCCTGACTTGGCCTTGTTGGAGACTAGGAGATTATTTTGAATGGATTTTAAATGTCTCAGAGAACAGAGCACTTTCCCCTAATCCAATCAAGAGCTCAAATCCTCATACTTTGCTCAGAAATTGAGTTTTAATCTTAAGGGGAAACAGAGAGTCATAAAGATTCTCATTGGTTGAAGAGGAATTCCTTGTGAGTTAGAGAACTTTGGTTAAAATTATTTTTAAAAAAATTCTTAAAATCTTAACCTCCCTGAGATTTGGCACTGAAAAGTATACCAAATATGAAAATCGTATGATATTTTCATTCTATTCAAACTCAACCCCCAACCTATCTTTTAAAATTTATCTCGAGCTCTGTTTTCTCCATGAAATTGCCTGGACCACTCCAGCAGTATCTTCACCCCCTCACCTTCTTTCTTAGTGTCAGCACTTAGCATTGACAATTAGACAAATTAAATAATGATATAACAATTCAAGTGTTTCAACAAATGGCTTAAAGCTTTATGAAACTGTGACTTCTATATTAGTCATTGAACATAGCACTTAGTCCAGGGTTAATAAATCGAAATTCAACTGAGTAAATTTTAAAGATCTTGTTGGCTTTATTCAACAATTCATGAATTAGGAAGCATCCAATGTAGCAGATTAAAAGGAGCTCTGAGGAGCTGTACAAAATGAAAGACATTTATAGGCAGAAAGAAGCAAGAACAAGGAAGTTATACTAGACAGAAAAAAGCAGATTGGTTCTTGCAAGGTTACTTTCTCTATAGGGGATGGCAGGGGTTTATCAGGAGATTGCCTAACTGCTGCTCAGGTGATTCCTGATTGGCTGCTTTAAGAGTCCATTTCTGGGAGAGTCAAAACTATAATTAAGTGAAGTCTCAGTTTGTTGATGTGGGTCTTAGCATAAGCAACTCCATTTTGGGCCTGTTTTCTTTAATACTAGTATTCACTGACTGAAGGATGGATGGATGGATGGATGGATGGATGGATGGATGCAGCAATACTGGTAGTCAGAGAAATAGATTTGGGGAATGCTATCAGAGTTGAAATAAGAGCTGATTCATTCACCATATTTACTGACCCAGTTCTCTTGTTTAAATTACATACCTGGTCCATCTAAAGTTTGAGGCTGCAAAGCATTCTCTAATTTTTGGAGCATGAGAGACCCAAAAGATGTAAATTCATCTAAGGAAAAAATCTACAACACACACAGCCTTTATTCACGAAGATACTCTCTGCAGTGTTATTTACAACAATGAAAAATTGGAAACAATTTAAATGTCCTAGTAGAGTTTAGTAAATTATGATACATCAACCCAATGGAGTATGGTCATTAAAATGATAATTACAAAGACCACAGAGACATATTTATAGTATACATTATATAAAAAATGCAGAATATAAAAGTGTATTTGTGTTGTGTTTATAACTTAGTAAAGATATAGTTGATTTCATACCAATACTAGGAGAGAGTACATAAATATGAAAGTAGCTATGTTTCAGCAGTGGAAATATTATTATATATTTCCTTTTTTCAAATTGTTTGAAATATTTTCTCATTTATTATAATTTACGAAGATCAGGGTGATGAAGGACAACATGTGATGAATAGACAAATCGATAGGAAACTTGGAACAAGGGAGGTACGGGAAGAAAAATGGGGATAATAGGGTAAAGGAATTAAATTTGCTATAAAGGGAAGGAGATTCAGTTGATTCTGCCTCACCTGTGATGAATCTTACTTGTGGCATCTGTTACTTACCCATATACTTTTGTGTGAACCTTTTCCTGTTGTTCTCAAAGTTCTACTGATAATTATGCAGGGCATGTGTGTGTTGGGAGAACACAGTTTTAAAAATTGCTCTATCGGGCTTTCCTGGTGGCGCAGTGGTTGAGAGTCCGCCTGCTGATGCAGGGGACACGAGTTCGTGCCCCAGTCTGGGAAGATCCCACATACTGCGGAGCGGCTAGGCCCGTGAGCCATGGCCGCTGAGCCTGCGCGTCCGGAGCCTGTGCTCTGCAACGGGAGAGGCCACAACAGTGAGAGGCCCGCGTACCACAAAAAATAAATAAATAAATAAATAAAAATAGCTCTATCGAGGTATAATTGATATAAGGAAAAGGTCCAATTTTAAAAATGCACCTTTGGCCATCAAGTAAGAACAGCTCTGATAATTGGGTCGCCTATAAAATAAGCATGTAACTGAGAACCTTAAAACCATTCTTTATGAGGGTGTCCATTATAATGAATTCCAACAAGACTTCACAATTGCTTCTCCTAAAACTAGTGGAGTTTCATCCTATGGGCACATTGCAATTAATCACATCCATAGTTTGCAGAACTTGGAAACTTAGCAAATGAAAAGAAAACCTCTGAATTCAGTCAGAAAGGAGAAAAAGCATTTAGACACAATGAATCCCACATCTGCTTTCTTCCTAGAAACTTTTGGAGTGGTGTTGATTTGGATATCCATCTGGGGACAGAGCTGAGAAATGACTGGACTTTGAGGTGAAGAAAGATGAGGGGAGGGGTGACTGCTACTTGATGACGGACTCAGGAACCCCTGAAGGAAGGCCCTTAGCTGTGAATTCTCCAGTCTCTCCTCAGCTAACAGCACAAAAACTTTCCACAATGAGTGACTGGTAAAGGCACAGGAATAGGACAGAAGTATATATTTTAGGGGCTTATCTTTGTAGAGACTTCGTTGTAACTCTGGGATAGTGGAATTAGCACAAGTACAGGATTCAGAAAACCTGACTTCCAGGCCAAGTCCCATCACTCCGTAGCTGTGTGCAGCTGCAAACATCATTTCCGCACCCTCTTTCCATACCTGTAAAGTGACTGTGATGGCTGTGACAGTGTTAAAATAATGACGATGTCTCCACTTATTTGGTGTGTCACTCTGAGGAGTAAATATTATAATAACCTGAAAGTACCTTGAAAAGTCTAAAGAAATGCTCTGTCAATGCTCTATCAGTAATAATCCTCAAGAGCACTCGGGGTTATTATTTGTCCAATCAGTGTGACAGGGCTGACTTTCACCCTGGCTATAGAGATTTGCCAATTTCCTCTTTTCCTTTGATCCCATTGCTTTCAGGGAATTTTACTTTGAATTTGTAGAACGGAAAAGGCCTGTTCCTGCCTAGACTTCATTTGGCAGAGAGTTTATCATTAAACATACAGAAGGCATGACTAACACAGGAGAAATTGCAGCATTCCAGGTCCAATGTAAGTCAAAGGGCTATTGGATAATAGAATATTGATTAGATCATTTGTTTCAGAGTCATTAGTTTCCACACATAACTGAACCACTTCTGGAACTTCACACCTCTCAAATCATGAGACTCCATCTGCTAAACCCAGAGCTCACCCCCAAACAACACAGTTGGGTAGAAAAAGTGTTTTCCAAAGTGTCCAGATTATTAAATGCAAAATCAATTCCATGTGCATCTAATTCTTTCATCTAGTCAGTGGTGTGGCCTTGAATATTTCCCTTACCTTTAGGTGATCAGCTTTTTGCCTGTAAGTTTTTCATCTAACATCTAGCACCCAGCTCCTTTGAGCCTAGAAATCTTTTCTTTTTTAAATTAATTAATTAATTTATTTTTGGCTGTGTCGGGTCTTCATTGCTGTGCACAGGCTTTTCTCTAGTTGCAGGGGGGGCAGGGGGGCTACTCTTCATTGTGGTGCGCGGGCTTCTCACTGCGGTGGCTTCTCGTTGCGGAGCACAGGCACTAGCCACACGGACTTCAGTAGTTGTGGCACACGGGCTCTAGAGCGCAGGCTCAGTAGTTGTAGTGCATGGGCTTAGTTGCTCTGCGGCATGTGGGATCTTCCCAGACCAGGGCTTGAACCCATGTCCCCTGCCCTGGCAGGCGGATTCTTAACCGCTGCGCCACCAGGGAAGTCCGAGCCTAGAAATCTTAACTTCCACCATCCCTTAAGATTTTTTTTTCCTAGTAATGCTTAGCCCAGTTTTATAGAATGTCACTAAGTTTTGCATTGCTGACATTTTCTGCAAAATCTTTTCATTTTTCATTTCGCTGCCAAAATGTCAACATGCAAATATCCTGTGAATTTGCCAGCTTGTATCTGTATGGACACACGCACAATATGTATGACAAAGACTAGCATAAGAAAGGATTAATGATACCAAATATATTGCCTGTTCTTTGCTACAGGATTCAATCTATGCTCACCTCTCGCGGTTCAATATGCTGCCAGATCTCAAAACAATACTCTAATTATTTTTTCAATAAATCAACAGCAGTACTAGAGAAATGTCTTCCTCACCCAAACTCTAATGATGATGCACAGTATTTTCATAAAACTTGGTCTCATCTTCACTCACAGAAGGCAATATTTAGCATTTATACAGCCTATTTATATTATAGTCTTATTTAGCACATCTGTGAATCAAGTTTCCCTGCTCATATTTGGAGAAAATTGAAGAGAGAAACCTGCCTCAGGGTCTCCAGTGATTTAGTGGACTCAGTTCTTGATACTCTGGGGGAGCCAACTAAGTCATAGGACTTAAAAGCGTAGCACTGCCAGAATCCAAATCATAGTTTTTTTTTTAATGCAGGATCTGGTTTTGAGCCATCGCAGGAAACTTGTAAATAAAAAGCCAGGGAAATCTTACACTTTTTTAACATTGGAAAGCCCTGAAGAGGCGTCCTGTTGAATTGTATTTCCACTGCCTTTAGACAAATAAAATTTTATCAATGAATTATTTGTAAGTATGGGATAACCTTTTTGAAAATAGAACTTTGCCGCTGTTCTATACAGAACAGTAAAGAATAGTAGATGCTCACTGGTATGAAGTGTAAGCTGAAGTCCTTTCCTTCCAGGCAAGCTACTGCAATGAGGTTCAGCTCTAGAGTATCTTACTGATAAATACCTTTATTTACCATGCATCTAAAGGTCAAGGGTGACAAAAAATGTCCTTTTTTCATGCATTCCTAAAATCTGAAGTAGGTTTAGGGAAGGTTGATAGGGAGCAGAAGCTTTACAATTGTTGCGTAGTAACTACATCCAGAATACACCATGGGAAGAATGAAGTTATGTCATGCACATGACATAATGATGAATGATCTAGGTATACAGTTTCTGGAAATGGTGAAATGTAGTAAGTGTAAAGGATGTACTCATATAAGGTATTTGCGAAATAATTTTGTCATAATTTATCTTGCTTCAGATAAACAAGTAAAAAGTCATAGCAGATATGTTTTGAATTCCAGTATATCATTTGGCATTATCGAATTAGAGCTACACAGCCTGAACTCAAAAAATGTTTTAATTCCAAGGGTCCATTCAACTTAATCCAAGCAAGATCAGTTGAGTCAGTAGTTATTAAACCCCTGATTCTCTGAGAGGTTTAAGAGTAAAAGAGCTAATAAAACATCTTGGAGAAAAGGGTCCAGAGGCATTACAAAAAGAGCAAGTCTTGACTCTTGGGGGAGGGCTGCTGCCATTGTCATAGGATTCATTCCTTTTGGTGGGTAAAGTTCCAAGGCCCAAGCCTATTGCTTTGATTTTTTTTTCCCACCCCTCTCAACCTGCTTTCCCCTGAATTAGAGTCTAATTTAGGGAGAGGGGAACATCACATCCATCCACCATATCCATCCTGATTGGTATACTGCTCTGGGATGAGGGATAAAAGCTAGAAGGTGACAGAGTTGGTGTCACTTCTTTCATATGTATATCTGAAGGAAGTCACCCACAACCTTTACACTTTGCTTCCAACTGGAAAGCTTTCTGAGACCCCGCTTGTCTTTGTAGGATTTAAATGTCCACAGGTGAGGGCCAATTATGCCAATCTTAGACAACTTCAAGCAGGTCGAAGAAGGAGCAAAAGCTTCCTGAAATCTGCAGGATGTTAGTCACCTATTAGTGTCCCATTATTTAAATATTATACAAAAAGGTAATATCAAGCCCTGAATTAACTTTTTTCCTGGGCTCATATGTGTCATGGGTCATATTTCTAGATGGTGGTAGTTAAACATCTAAAGAATCTGAAATCTTAAGTCAGGTGTCCATTCTCCTGATTGAATTTATTAACCCAAGTTTGCAAATTAGATTAATGTTAATCCTAGGTTCATAGCACACTATTATCTTTGGTCCATGTATCCCTTTCTTTGTTTTTTTGTTTTTTTCTAAAAATCAACTTTATTGATGTATAATTTATGTAAAAATAAATGCATTCATTTTATAATTTGACAAGTTTTGACAAATATAACCACCACTACAATCAAGATATAGATTACTTTCTTTGTCTTAAATGTATTCTCTTGCAGTTAATCCCCAGAACTGTCAATCACTGATCTACTTTCTTTCTGTATAGTTCCTTCCTTCATTTTATTTCTATTATTCATCCATTTCTCTCTCTTTTTTTTTTTTTTTTTCCAGTACGGGGGCCTCTCACTGCTGTGGCCTCTCCCGCAGCGGAGCACAGGCTCCGGATGTGCAGGCTCAGCGGCCATGGCCCACGGGCCAGCCGCTCCGCGGCATGTGGGATCCTCCCAGACCGGGGCACGAACCCGTGTCCCCCTCATCGGCAGGTGGACCCCCAACTACTGCGCCACCAGGGAAGCCCTATTCATCCATTTCTTAACTTAATTTTTCCATGATAGGATTAATGTCTTCCAAATTAGTTTTTTTTAAAAACATGAAAGCCAATGTAAATTTTTTTTTAACTTTATGTTGGAGTATACTTGATTTACAATGTTGTATTAGTTTCAGGTGTACAGCAAAGTGGTTTAGTTATACATATTCATATATGTATTCTTTTTCAGATTCTTTTCCCATATAGGTTATTACAGAGTATTGGCCTCCATTTTCTTTTCTATTAAATGAAGTTAGAGTCTATGATACCTAAGGTCTCTTTCAGCTCTGATGTTCTGTGAATGAGATTAAGGCCTGAAATGTGTTTGGCTCAGTGCCTGGCATAGAACTAGTTCTTAATGAACAGTAGTAATAACTACCATTTATTATTATTATCATTATTACATTTGACAAATTTCCACTGCCGATTCTGAATTTGATATACTAGAAAAGTGATTAGAATCCCCATAAATTTACTGACTCCCCTACTGGGCAGTGAAGTTTCTAGGGGCAGTTTTCCCCCTTGGCAGCTCCAAACTTTCCATTACCAATTTATTGTTGATTCACAGAACCTCAGGTTGGAAGAGATCTTAAAGGTCATTTTCCAACAAAGAATGTAGCAGAGGAAGAAATGAGGTGTCTCAGAAGGCAAACTCTTCCCAGAATAATTCCCATTTGCCGAGTTTCAAGATGAGTCCTATGGAGTTCTTATTCACTTCTTGTACTAAACTGCCTGGATTTCTGTTCATCTCATTTCACTGGATTTTTCTGTTAGAGCTGTGAGGGACCTTGGCAGAGAGGCCAAACACTAGTGGGGCCTCATTATCAAGTAATATGTTGCTAAGTATAAGGCAGAGGAAAACTTAAAACTGCCTAGTTTCCTGCCATATGGCATGTTACAGAGGGAGAGAGGAGGGTCAAATCGTGGGTGCTACTCTTAGCATACAAAAAGGAAGCATTTGGGGAAGACTTAGATTTTAGCTTTTCAGCTTCTTTTCCAATGTTAGTGATGGTTGTGCACTAATCATTACTATTCCGTCAGTTCCTTGTTCTTTTGGCTACTGAGGCATTGATAATAGGGCTGAGTGTGATAACCAACAAAGCTGAAGGTCATGAAAGAAGGTTTGTTTTTTTTGTTTTTTTTTTTGCTTCAGCTATTGATCCTTATTTGGAAGCTTCATTCTGGCCAACTGGCTCTAATCAAGGAAACTAATGAGTTCATTAAGGTAGATCTCAAAGCAGGAAGCAGGGTGTGCTTGTGCACCAGTGGGAGTAGTATTATTTAGGTTTAAGAATCCCACTCTTTGAGAAAACACACATAATTGAAGTGGAAGAGAACCGTGAAAGCGATGGACAACAAGATGAATGAATCCTAGGTTCTACATTCATATGTTTGATTTGACAGATGAATGGGGGCTCCAAATCTTTTTTATTTTTTTGAACAGAGCTAGGTTTTTCCCTTCTGAATAAGTATTCATCCAAATGGAAGAATACACCCTTTGAGTAAGCTAAATGCTGGCCCAGGGATTGGTTTACAAAGCAGAAAAGTGGTTTGCCCATTTCCTACCTGACTTTCCAATTCTCTCTCATGCTTGATGCAGTGTATGCTGTGTGTGTGTTACAAGCAGGGCATGCTCACAGAAGGCAAGAATGTTAGTGGAAAGAAAAAGAGAGAGACACTGTGGAGAAAAAATATCAATGGGTAATTTGCCACTCTTAGGAAACAGTCTCCAGGCCTCAGGAGACCTGGTGTGGTGATGCCCCTTCATTTCATTCAGAAGTCGAAGCCCAGAGGCAACATAGCTTTCAAAGAGAAACATTTTTGTGCTGCCTTTGCTGTCCTAAACAATAATGGCCCCAGAGAAACCCACAGGCCATGATGCAAACTCGACTCATAAAGTAGTTTGTGTAGTCCTCACAGTGGCCACCCTCCTGTGGATCATCGGCAGACAGGCTCTCCCTCCAATCTGACAGCAAATGCCTTCAATTCTTCAATACGGCTGACTGGCGTATATTGAGAATTGGATCTTGGCAGAGGTCCTCCCATCCCATGGGAAATCCATCAGCTTCTAGAGGAATAATCCAGTGTCCCTGTGAATAGATGCAGGTAGTCTGGGTGGTAATCAACAGTGACCTAATAGGTTGTAAACTTTCTAGGCTCCAGGTTGAAGAGGGAATGTGCAAAGGGACTAGCCAGTAGCAAGGCTGTACCAAAACTCTAAAGCCCAAAGCATAAGCATAGTACTTATGCTTTAATATCTACAAATAATAACAATAAACCACATTTAGAGTTATTCAGAGAGTCTGAATTCCACTAGTCCTTGGCGCCTCCCCATCTTTCCCCTCCTCCTCTTTCTCCAGTATCTAGCACAATGCCTGGCACATTCTAGGTGCTCAAAAGATATGTGTCCAACCAGTCAAATAAGTAAATGAGTAAAATACATGTCTTTCTGCAGATGGTTTAGTTCTTCTGATCTTCCACTTCTTCGTCAATAGTGTGGGAATAAAGTGATTTGGTGGGTTTGTTTTCAAGATTAAATAATAGGGCATACATTATATGATGTGTAAAATGCCATAAAATGATCATTTTATGAATTTAACTATGAATTTTATAAAATTTACATGCTTTGAGTCTGCAGCTATGGTTCAGCTGAGGGGATAAGGGAGAAAAGTAAAGCCCTAGGCAGATAAAGGAATCATTACCCAAAGCTATAGGTGTGATGGGTTAATTACCCTCAAATATATTTAACCAATGCCTAGGAAGAAAGAGAATGGGGGATGGGAAAAGGAGAGGGAAAAGGGGGGCCTGGGTTAGGGATAGAGTGAATACTTTTAAGGTCAATTGAATTGTTTCCTAAGGGGTACATTTTCTATTCACAAGAAATGGTCCTGTGCCAGAAAAGGCGGGGAGGTTGTTCAGCAGAAGCGGGTTAATTCGTGCTCCCTCCTGCCTGCTGCAGTCACAGTGCAAGATACAGTAATGAAGGCGGCGCAGTCACACATTTATTTCATTCGAAATTCCTCTGTGGTCCTTTTTCTATCAAAGTCTCTCACTGTTACAGGGCCGTGCTTGAAAAAGTTGCAAAACTTCTCCCTTGGTGGAGAAAAAGAAGCCCTCATCAGACTCAGTGGAACGAATGAATGAAGTTATTTCCTTGGCCCCAACCACTCCATCCACTTTCATACCAAATATACACAGAAACATCTTTCCCCAGTTGCGCGACTGGAATTTTACTCTTCCGTGGCGTTGCCTACTATTGGAAGCACGGATTTCGAAAGTCAGCAGGCAGCAGACTCGGCTTTGGAACCGCGGTGGCTGGCTTTTGCAAGAGTCGATGCGCCTTACGGTCCTGTGTGGTAGCTTCTCCCGGGAGCAGAATGTGTAAAATAAACAGTTGCTGAAAAGCGTGAAGAATTAACGAAGTGAAAATCTCGGGTTATTTGTTCGGCAACTGACACGCAAGTGACCTCCTTAAATACTTCGTTGTCTGAGGACGTTCAGAGCTAGGATGAATGAATCTTCGGGGCACTTGACTAGAACCAGCTTGTAAATCTCTTTAGTCTTTCGGGAAGTGGCGGTAAATTAATACAAATCCAGGAGGGAGGGGAGAGAAGGGGGTAAAACCTCCACACCGGGGCTCTCTTCCCAGCCCTTTGGAAAGACTCGTTTTTGCTGCTCAGGACCCTGGAAGCTACAGCCTGAAGAACCCGGCGGCGCTAGGACCTGGTTGGCGCCTGGCCGTGGCCGCTTTCGGGCGGGCGGAGGAGGGAGAAGAGGAGGGAGATGTGGGAAAGGAGGGGTGTCGAGCGGGGCGGGGGGAGTCATTTATGCAGAGCGGGTGCTGCTGCCATTGCCACTTACACTCCCGGCGCGCCGCTCGGAGCCGGAGGGAGCGCGGGGAGAGAGCTAGCGAGCGCTCGGAACCTGGGCCAGCAGAGGGGGCGCCCCGCCGCTGCCTGCACCGCAGCCTCCGCCGCGCTCGGGGGCCCCTGGAGGAGCGAGGGCGAGTCGGAGAGTCCGGGAGCCGAGCCCGGCGAGACCCAGCTGCGGGAGGGCGCCCGCCCCACTCAGCCGCCTCCTGCGCCCGATCCGGGGAGCTCCGGCCGACCGCCCCGCGGGCCGGAGAGCTGGGAGCACAGGTCCCCGGAGCCCCAGGGATGGTCTAGGAGTCGGCGCGAGGCTCGCTGCTCTGCTCCCTGCCGGGGCTCGCCGCCTCCTGCCGATCGCCCAGGGCTGCGAGCCGCGGCGGCCGGGGGCTGCGAGCCGGGGCGGCCCAGGCCGGAGAAGTTAGTTGTGCGCGCAGCTGAGTGCGCGGAGCAAGCGAGCGAGCGAAGGAGCAGCGAAGCGCCGGGGCCATGGGCTGGGGGAGCCGCTGCTGCTGCCCGGGACGGCTGGACTTGCTGTGCGTGCTAGCGCTGCTCGGGGGCTGCCTGCTCCCCGTGTGCCGGACGCGCGTCTACACCAACCACTGGGCAGTCAAAATCGCCGGCGGCTTCCCGGAGGCCAACCGCATAGCCAGCAAGTACGGATTCATCAACCTAGGACAGGTAAGCACTGGCTGGTCGGGCTCTCGGCCCTGAAGCTGAGAGGGCAGGGGTGGGGGCTGGGGGGAGTCGCGCTGGTCCCCTCCTCGTCAATCCCCCTCCCCCTCTTCCAGATGTGCTCTTGCAGCTGTTGCCCTAACTCTTGAGCGATGCTCTCGCTCTCTCACACACACGCACACACACTCATTCGCTCCCCGAAGTTGCTGGGGTTTGTGTTTTGTTTGCTTGTTTCTTGCAAGTCACGAGGCATAGGTAGGGTCTCTGGAAGAATCGCGAATGTACATACCCTCCTGGGGGTTTCAGATCCGACCGGAACTTTTGCAGTGGAAAGTCGGGGACCAGTGGGCTCTTTGGGGGGTAGAGGGTAAGCGCGCCCCTGGTGCCGGCTCCCTGCGGTTTCTGAGAGCTGGTGTAAGGGGGAGGCGGGGAAGGGAAAGCCTTTCCTGCTCGGACCTGAATTTAGTCCAGAAAGAAGTTTCCTCTTCTAGGGGGGAGAGAACCGCTGGGACTGGAGCTAGACTGGAGGAGGGAGAGAAGAGGGGACTGGACCCGGCGTGAGCAAAGGTTTGAGGGGAGACCTCCCGGCTTCTTCGCCTCGCGAGCTGGATCCGCGTGGGGCTCCCAACTGGGGAGTCGGAGGGGGAGGTGGGAGAACTTCCGAGACCACTGACGGGGTTCTGCTTTGGAAAACGGCGAGTCTGCCCTCACGGAGGCTCGGTGGGGCGAGAGTTGGGCGGGCAACGGGGCGCGGGGCTTTGGTGGGGTGCCGCTCGCGGGCTTTGAGCAGAGCTGCCCGTCTGGGGGACCGTGAATTGAGTGGTGTTACGGGGATGATTGGAAGCGCAACAGATTTGGAGATACCTCCACACGGTCTTGGCTTCCTCGCTCTCTTTCCTGCAAGAAATGGGGTGACAAAGGCTGTATAAGCCGGTCCCTGAAAGTGCACCCCCATCCTTACACCCCTCCCACTCGCTTCTCCCGGCCTGGCCCGAGGAGGGGGCCCTGGCCTGACCCTGGTGAGACTTTGCTGGGGGAGGGAGGCGAGGGTGATGGGGGCGCCCTCACAGCAGACGCGCTTGTGGGACTGCTGCGGCTGCACGCGCCCTGCCTGCCCTGCCAGGATGAGGGGAGAGGAGGGTGCTGGCTGGGGCCACTGGAGCAGGAGAGCACAGACGGTTTCTGACGCTGTCGAGCTCCATGTCCAGGAACACAAGTGCTCTAGCCCGGGGACTCTCGGCTGCCTGGGGACGCGGCACCGAGAGCAGGCAGATCTG
Organism: Mesoplodon bidens; assembly: GCF_964165515.1. Classification (NCBI taxonomy): domain Eukaryota; kingdom Metazoa; phylum Chordata; class Mammalia; order Artiodactyla; family Ziphiidae; genus Mesoplodon; species Mesoplodon bidens. Next base: position 84,692,632 of record NC_138162.1, read on the forward strand.
CTGTTGCCGCATCTAGAAAGAGCACTGGGGGCATCGGGGGAGCGGGAGGTCTTGCTGCTCTTTGCGGGTCCAGAGGGAGGGCGTGTTGCGGAGAAGCCAACCTTGTGCAGCGCTGAGACCAGGGCAAGGGGCATCGTCTGTATCTCCTGTCCCCGAGACCAACACACACCAGGAAGGAAGGAAGGGACAGCCAGCCAGATTTTCTTGCCTGAGTGCCTGTCATCTTCAGGAGAGTTTCATTCTACTGGCTTGGTAGGATTCTACCTGCTTCTTTTTTTCCTCTAGAAGAAAACATTGAGTCTGTTCAAGTGTTTTTACACGAGCTTGAAGTTGGGTGCTGCATGTGACTGGAGAATGTAACAGGGAAGGCTAACAATAAAAGTAGTCATGTTAATAATCTTTCCAGATGCATCACTCAGGTTCAGCTAACACTGAGCATCTCTCATAAAACAGGCATATTTGGAAGAATAGTTCTTGACCATACACTTATTTCATAATCCACGAAACGACCGTTTTTGGTGGATATTACTTCACATACAGCAACAGGGAACCTAATACTCTGGAGAAGTTGACCCGCACAGGGTCACCCAGCTAGACAGTGGTAAGGGCATGATTCAGACCTAGGACTGTCTGGTCCAGGCCTACTCATGCTTGTGAGGATGGGGGGAAGGAGGAAGTAAGTAAAATCCCCATTTCCCTGAATTCTGATTTAGTGGCTCAGTAGACTGGAAGCGAACATCCAGTCTTAATTCACAGATACTTAGTTCAAGCCGACCTGGACTTCTTGAACCTGAGAGCTTCAGGAATTACGAAAGCAGAAAGATCTGTATCAAAATAAACTCATTAAATAGAATTTACACATTTCGGAGCCTGGCAGAGTGGGGGAGAAGAAATTGTCACAGAACCCACTTGTGAAGAAGCAAACATTGCAGTATCCTGCAACCCGGCCTGACTTTTTACAAAGGGCCTTCTAGTGAAGATCCATGGATTTTCATTTAAAACGTAATACTAAGAAAGTTTACATAGAAATAACACCAAACATGATTTGTTGTGGGTTTTTACAATGCCAGTGAGGAAACTGAGGGCTTACAGAGGTGACAGAGAACCCCTTGAACTCATGCCCTAACCAGTGTGAAAAGATCAGCTATTCTTACTGTGGAAAGCATTTCCTCTGTAGATCAAAGGAGCATAACCCTAAGCTAAGTCTTGCAGGTGGTAAATTGAGTTCACACATGCAATATCATTGCACTGTAAGAGCCATCCTTTTGTTATTCTTTCTTTCCATCAGTAAACCAGCTGTGGTTCAGTTGAGGGCAGTAATTTATTTGCAAATGTCTCTGGAATGCTCTCCTATTTTTACCCTTTCGGGCTTTTGGGGGGGGGGTCCCACCTTATATGTCACAGATTGGAACTGAGACCTGTTATTGTTTCTAAAGTCATTTAATATCCTGGTAGTATTTTTGATATCTTTCTATATAATATTTGAGGTGGATAAGGCAGTGACTTTCCACCACAGTAAAGGTACGGTTTTGACTATCTATTCAGAGTTTCAGTATCATGTTTCGTATAGCATCTTAGCATTTAAAAGCCACCAGAGGTAAAATTTCTGGCCTGGAGATTTCTACAGAAAAGAATAGGCATGCCTCTCATGTTCACGAAAGATAGGATATGGAGAGTAACACAAGAGCGAGTAAGCAAGCAACAGGGGAAAAGGACATACTTGACTTCCTGGAAGGGAATAATAATGTTTTCTTGTCTTTGGTTACAGAGATAGTGCTTGTTTTGGTAGGTTTTCACATAATGTTTATATTTTGTGAATGGTTATGCCTCGAAATTCTGAAATTCTAGAAAGCGCTTCCTTTCTTCCCCTACAAGCCCTGACTCCAAGCCCTCATAATATTTAGTTCGACCTCCGTACCCCGGGTGGCTGAGGGTAGGTGCGTCTGCCTGTGGGCCTGCACAGGGTTGGAAGAACAGGCTTAGTTCTTCCTTCATTGTGTGCTCTGACCCTCTGAACTAGCAGTATAGTGGTTAGAGGGTAGAAAAGACATAAAGGAATCAGACCTGACATAATGTTAATTGTGAACCTTTGTTTGGACAAAATCTACAAACCAGTAGGAATTAACTTCTGGTTATTTGAACCCGGGGAGAAGGTCCTCTGTAAAGGGTGTTTGCAGTATGCAACAGCTGTATTTATCCTTCTGTGAGGTGCTTAGAATCCTTGATTCCAAATTGAGATCACCCGGAGCAAAAACCCCTCCCCAAACCTTGTAACTTATCTTGAACAAGACTCCAGAAAGATAAAGCCAGCTGCAAGCAATACTGGTAAAAATGTTTTACCTGGTGTTGCCATTGACAGCATAGACTGGGAAGCTCTGCAGATGCCACTTGCAAGGTCCAGGAAAGCAGGAAAGTCACTGAACTTATTGGAGTCCCTGTTCCTTCATCTGTAAAAGGATAAATCTCTAGATAATAGAGGGAGTCGATTCTGTGTTGCCCAGCATATAGTTAAGCTTGCTGTGGAAGGTTTGTTGAATCTGAATCTGAAATAAGTGAGATTCAGACTTTATTTAGATATGGAGAATGGAAGACTTTTTTTTAATGGAAGATGCAACTCATTGAAAATACATTTTGGATGACCAAGTCAAAAGAGCTAAATCAGAGCTTTGTAGACAGGGAAACTGGTTTTCCACTTCAACTAACAATTTAGAATAGTTTAAAAATAGTTGCCCATTGGGTTCTAAACAATTCTGGCTGATTTCCCATGGTAGGGCTCCCCTCCCTGGTTCATCTTTGTTGTAGTCCATTAAATAGTATAGGATAAGCTCAATGGAGATGGAAGAAAGGGACAAAAAATATCTGAAGACTGAATATTTTATAAAGCATCTTGCCTTGGTATATTCGGATAGATTATATTTGAATTCATATTTCATTTAATTCTGAATGTGGTTTTCATGAGGAAGGTTAGAAGAAGCATTTTCCAAATCAGCAGGAAGAGATGCTTTAGCAGGAAGAACCTTGTTCGGCAGTGCCCTGAAGGCCTCCCACTCTGCTGGCTAGTTTTGACCTGTGAGTAATGTGGGACGCTTGAAGTGCTGGTAAACAGTGGAGAGTGAGTTCTGGGTGTTCATGGATGGCATTAGAAATAGGGGATGGGGCTAGTCTGGTAGGTTGTGTGGGAGTGGACTGTCCTCCCCTAGTTATATCCTCAGGCATTTGTAAATGGATGTGGGAGTCCCAGGTTGAGCCTTGTGTGATGCATCTGCCTTTGCACCAGGCAGGAACCTCAGCTCTGACCTCCATGCCCAAGAACTTTAGCTTTGACCTCTGCTAGCCACTCTGACATGCGTAGTTCTCATGAGTGGGGTAATCATTCATGAGAAAAAGCAGTTCAGAGTGCTTGGTCTGATGATGGTGGGTCTGTTGCTTTAACCTCATAGACTAGGAATGGCTTGTATGTGGCCATTGGGATTTTCGGGGTCTGTTTGAAATGAAACACTGCATTTTTGTGGGCCCCAAGGCAGCTGAATTTGCCTTATTGCTATCTTTCATGAGTTTATATCCAGAGGTCCTAACTGTAAAGGTCAGCCAGAGAAGCAGGGTAGTGTGCTGGGAAAATGTCCAGCAATGTCTGACTCTTTGGTTTAGGGAGGGAGTCCTGACCCAGAAACATCCCCTGGGCAGGGAGGGGAATTTGTGTTGTCGGTTCAAGTTATGTGAAGCAGTGTCTGGGTTTTCCCCAAGGCTAAAGTATCTCCCGGCATCACTCTGGCTTCTGACTTTATCACTTGGCTAATTCAGGTTGGATTAAATGACAAAGAAGCTGACTTTGTCTTCATGGGTGGTAAAAATGAATGCTTATACACACTCATGCATGCTATAAGATACATATGTATGTATCTATGAATTTCTATGTTTATCAAAGTTAAATTTGCACATAGTTTAAAGTGAAATTACTCATGCAACATTCTCACTAGTTCAACAGATTACATCTCTCCATCTAAGTGTACAAAGAAGGAACAATCCATGCCAATAAACTCTTCAGTTTGGGTTAACCCTGGGAGGAAAAAGAGACCAGAAAGAAAACCAGACTGAGTCAGAAGGTTTGAGTGAAACTTCAAACCTTTCATTTATTTACCAACCTGACCCTCAGTGCCTGATTTTTCACATTGGGGACCTTAACACCTGCTCCATTCACCTCACAGCGTTGCTGTGTTATCAAGTGCCCTAATAATGAACGTGAATATATAAATAAAACAAGACATAGGAAGCATTATATGATCTATAAGGACTCCACAGAGATGCAAAGGCTGCTCAAAGGAAAAATAAGAGAATGCCAGGGTTCCTGGGGGTTTCTGTAGTGGAGCACTGGTGATTTTGTAAAATTTATTTATTTATTGATATTTTTGGCTGCGCGTGGGCTTTCTCTAGTTGCGGCGAGCAGGGGCTACTCTTTGTTGCGGTGCACGGGCTTCTCATTGCGGTGGCTTCTCCTGTTGCGGAGCACGGCTCTAGGCGCGCGGACTGCAGCAGTTGAGGCTCATGGGCTCTAGGGGGCAGGCTCAGTAGTTGTGGCTCACGGGCTTAGTTGCTCCGTGGCATGTGGGATCTTCGCGGACCAGGGCTCAAACCCATGTCCCCTGCATTGGCAGGCGGATTCTTAACTGCTGCGCCACCAGGGAAGCCCATGGGCCTAGGACATTTTTATCCATAACTACTGTTAAGCAAGACAAGTACTAATGGAGCCACCGGCAGTGCGGTATGGTTCAGTTCCACCTGGGAGGAGTTCTCTGGTAGCCGTGTGCATAACGACCTGGAAGAGGCAGAGAGTCTATTGTGTTGGGAAAAGTTATTGTTAACAAACACGGAACCTGTGACAATGGAAAGAGAATAGATTTAGAAGCTCTTATACAGGTGGATTCAACATGGCTTGGTAACCAAATGCAAGTGGAGGTTGAGGAGAAGGGAGAAGGTGAAGAGAACAAAGTTTATAGCCTGGGGACCCGGAGAATGGGGACTTGTCTGTAGAATGAGGGCAGTCTGCTGGGAACAACATGGTAGGTTCAGCCTTAGTGTTGTTGGCAGGTAGAGAGTCATGCAGATGCAAATGTCCAGTAGGAAGAAGAGAACTTAGGGAAGGAAAGAAGTAAAGACTGGCACTCACCACCTCAGTATAAGTGAAACTGTGGAAGGGCATAGGATGCTAAGAAGTGAAGCACAAAGAGAGAGAAGGGCTGGGAATACAACCTGAAGCTGGGAGTGTTGGAGATGAATCGTTCTCGAACACAAAGGGATACTGTCTTTGAAATGATAGACCACAGTGTCCCGGCTTTGAGAAAGATGGTAGGGCTAAAATAGGGCTAAAATAGAGCTAAAATACAACCTCCATGGAGAAGGCAAGGGATAAAGGGAGTAGATGATGGGGGCAGGGAGGCCCGGAAGACACAGAGTCAGAGAGCCACAGAGCGTCGCACTAAAGAGAAGTGCTGTAGAGAGAATCTAGGAGGTGAGAACTGAAACATAGCTTAAAGAATTGGAGACAAGGAGGTTACCTGTGCTCTTAGCACCAATGCTCGATTGAACAGTGAGGGGGAGTTTCATTGCACATCTGCCTGCCCACCTACGTTGTCTCCCTTCATCTCATCAATGTCCTGGAGTATTTAGGATCATAGGTCTAGAACCAAAAGGGTTTGAATCCTAATACTGCCACTTCCTAGCCGGGATACCCTAGGCAAACATCTTAAGCTCTCTGTGCCTGAGTTTCTTCATGTGTGGAAAAGATCTAATAGTACTTTCCTCATAGGGTTGTTGTGAGGATTAGTTGAAAGTAGTTAGAATGGTGCCTGGCACATACTGCATACTCAATAAATGTCAGTTATTATGTCTTGTTTTTTTTTCAACCAAGTTATGCTCAGTTTCTGTATACTGTTTTTACTTAACATTGTATTATGAGCCTTTTCCAATGTTACTAAATAATTTTAGGCAAATTTTAATGGCTGCATAATCGAAGGTGCCATACTATCTTGTAATTAGTGTGACCATAATCATATTTTGCCAGGGACAGCACTGGTTTATGCCTACAGTAAATCAGTTCACCTCCATTAAGAATTTTTTATATCCCTTTCACTTTTCAGACATGTCTGAGTTTGGCAGAGAAATGATATGGTCACCCTGATTGAATGTGTATTTGTGCGTGTGTGTGTGTGTGAGTGTGTAATTGCATATCTGTTCTTCCACTATCTGGGAAAGCAGGGCTGTGCCTCATTCTTATTTGTGTCCCCAGCACCTAGCCCAGTGGGTGGCGTAGGAGAAGCACAGTGAGCACTTGGGACAGGAAGCATAAAGGGTGCACCTAGAGAGGAATAGGTTTGGAAAGGAAGAGGGACATTGGTGCCTTGAGCCTAAAGAAGAATGAAGGTGAATGGAGATTTAGGGAGTTCACACTGGGGAGGAAAGGAGGTGAACATGTGTGGACAGTGGTCTGGATCTCACCATCAGTTCTGAGGTGAAGGTCACCTGCAGAGAGAGGGGGAACTGGGTGAAATTGGTGGCCTGGTGCTCCAGTGCTCCTACCAGAAAATTCTGATAGGAATTAATGACCAAAGCCTAATGAGAAGAGTTGCCAAACAGCAATGGCAATAGCTGCTTGTGCATAGTTATTGCTCAGTAAGTAGTGGTTAAGTGAATGAGTGAGAAAATGAACCAATCTATATTGTTTTGTGCTTTTGTCACTAATGCTCAGGAACCTGAGATTAGATAAAGACAAAACAGGAAGTTAGAATGTATCAGAGTGAGAGAGAAGGGAACAAGAGACTGGGAAGCTGGGGGTGATGGAGATGAATGGTTCTCGAACACAAAGGGATACTGTCTTTGAAATGATAGACCACAGTGTCCCGGCTTTGAGAAAGATGGTAGGGCTAAAATAGGACTGGGGAGCCAAAGGAATAGGGCAGGTATAAAGGTTCACAATAAAAATGAAAAGCCAGTTTGATAAGAGTGGTAGAAGTGGAAAGATGGGAGCCATCCCAGAGGGTAGTTTTCTTTGTAAGCTCTACGTTAGAACTATTCTGCATGATGATAAGGCCCAAGGTGGGCTGACCAGATAGAGAACAGGTGAAGACCAGTGGACTGGATGGGATCAAGAAACTGTGAGGCTGTGATATTGGCAGCGTTATCAGCTTGGATAAGATAAGGATTCCAAGTATTTTGTGCTGGTATACCCACTAGGCAGATAAACATGAAGTCTGCCCCATACTTCAATGCTCCTTGGATAAATTTAGGTATTATCTCTACTTTACACATCTGTGCACTATTATTTGCACTGCAGGTCCTGTATCAACTTAAGGGATAAAGATAGATTCATGGGGGATTGCTTTCCAAATGAGCCTTCCCATATTTGATTTAAAAACTGAAGATTGCATTGAGCACTGAATATAGAGGGAAGACTGTAAACAGAGAATGTGAAGCCAGAAATAATATTTAAGGATGATTTAAAAATGGTATATATGATGTCACATTTTATGTTTGCCTCTATCTTAAGTCGTCATGTAGCCTACTTTCCATTATAATAAATAATTATACCTATAATTGATTCACGTCATAGCCCTTCACATATATTTTTTTATAGTATAATGGAGCTGTGTTCTGAACATGTCTTTTATGTATTCTTAGTCTAACTTTACTGCCTTGTAAGAATATGGATATATTTTTAAATGTGTTTTTTAAATTATTTATAAATTGCTCTCTGTATATAATATGTAATATTTTTAGGTTGCTGTCTACAATACTAGATTAATCTTGTTTGCATTTATATGTGAATCTGATTGTTAGGTTAGGGTTAGCATCACAAAAGAAGCATGAAGTTTCTAGTTGAATCTTCTGTGCATTATCTAAGGGGTTAATTCTGTCCTGGGAAAATTACATTGTGGATACCCTGCCAGCATTGAAGCTGGTTAAGATTTATTAAAAGCAAGTCCTTCCCTGCTGCCTTTCCCAGTGTGTGTGTGTGTGTGTGTGTGTGTGTGTGTACACACACACACATATATATATATATCATATATATTTGTACTAAGTACTTAGGGCTGATATTTTTGTAATAAGTACTTAAGGTCTGGTATTTTTCTACTCTGAGAAGCTCTTACAGCTGTAAAAATATACCAGTTCTCTCCATATCGATGTTCCCAGGCTTGTACCTTGTTTTCACTAGTTGAAGTTTCTCAACCATAATAAAACTGGGCAGTGCTCATGAGTTTGAATGCAGTGCAGGGAGGGAAGACAATTTCAGAGCCTTTAATCTTGTAAGCATATATCCGTAACTACAAGTTTAGAAGTTTACTGCTTACTCATCCTGGACCTATTCTAGTTGCATTTAACTATTTTTTTTTTTTTTTTATTTTCTGTGTGTGTGTGGGACCCATTCATCAATTTCAGAGTTTTTCAAGAGAAAACTAAATTGTAGGCCACTTAAGATTTATTATAGCCTAGCTTCCAGCAAAACCTTTTTTCTTTATTTTTTTAACCTTGGGGCATCTTTCCATTTGTTTAGTGCTCATGAGCCAATTTACCAAATGCTGCATTCTTTGACTCATTGTAGGATGATGTCATTGCTTCTGGGCTAGTTCGGCAATGCTGAGAACCAGTAAACAAAACTCAAGGCTGAAAACAGGTGACTTGAATTCTCCTGTAGGTCCTGCCCTGCCACTAATTTGCCACATACTTATGAACTGGTCGTAGTTTTCTGTCTTAAAGGATTAGTTTTATTCATTGTTTTATTTTAAAAATAGTTATTGAAGGATACCATCAAGAAAGTCAAAAGACAACCCACAGAATGGGAGAAAATATTTGCAAATCACATCTGATGAGAGGCTTGTATCCAGAATATGTAAAGAACTCCTACACTCAATAATAAAAAGACAAATAACCCAATTAAAAATGGGCACAAAGGATCTGAATAGACATGTCTCCAAAGAAGATATACAAATGGCCAATAAGCACATGAAAAGTTGCTCAACGTCATTAGTCATCAGGGAAATGCAAATCAAAACCACAATGAGATACTAATTCACATCATATTCACTTAGATTGCTATAATCAGAAAGACAGATAATCACAAGTGTTGACAAGAATGTGGAGAGGGCTTCCCTGGTGGCGCAGTGGTTGAGAATCTGCCTGCCAATGCAGGGGACATGGGTTCGAGCCCTGGTCTGGGAAGATCCCACATGCCGCGGAGCAACTAGGCCCGTGAGCCACAACTACTGAGCCTGCGTGTCTGGAGCTTGTGCTCCGCAACAAGAGAGGCTGCGACAGTGAGGGCCCACACACCACGATGAAGAGTGGCCCCCGCTCGCTGCAACTAGAGAAAGCCCCCACACAGAAATGAAGACCCAACACAGCCATAAATGAATGAATGAATGAATGAATAAGTAAATAAATAAATAAATAAAAAGAATGTGGAGAAATTGGAACCCTCATATACTATTAGTGGAAATGCAAAGTGGTGCAACCACTGTTGGAAAACAGTCTGGCAATTCCTCAAAACATTAAACAAACAGAGTTACCATATGACCCAGCAGTTCCACACCTAAGTATACAGTCAAGGGAAATGAAACATTTGTTCACACAAAAACTTGCAGACAAAAGTTGATGGCAGCATTATTCATAGGAGCCAGAAAATGGAAACAACACAAGTGTGTATCAACTGATGAATGGATGAACAAAATATAGTGTATCCTTACAATGGAATATTGTTCTGCAATAAAAATGAATGAAGTACTGATACAGGCTACAACATGGATGAACCTTGAAAACACTTCACTGGCTGAGTGAAAGGAACCAGTCACAAAAGGTCATGCATGTATGATTCTGTTTATATGAAATGTCCAGAGTAGATAAATCTACAGAGACAAAAAGTAGATGAGTGGTTGCCTAGAGCTGAAAGGATTGAGGGGTGGGGAGAGGGGGGACTACTCCTGGGTATGGGGTTTCTTTCGGGGGTGATGAAAATGTTCTAAAGTGGGTTGTGATTTTTGCACAACTGTGTAACTATACTAAAAACATTTGAATAGTATACTTTAAATAAATATATGGTATGTGAACTTTATCTCAATGAAGCTGCTAAAAAATAGTTATTGAGTACCTGTTGTTTATCAGCCATTCTGTTAGACCCAGCCCTACTGTATCTGTCTTTAAATAAGGTATCTGCTCACATGGGGCTTATAGTGAGAGGAGCCAACCTATGAGGCAGCCATGAAGTGAATAAAATAATTTCAAATTATGATAAGTTGCTATTGGAAAGCAAAATACATTAGTAGAGTAAAAAGTGCCTGAGAGTGGGAGGACTCCTTCAGATAGGCTGGTTAGGGAAGCTCATTGAGGAGGGAACACTCAAGCAGAGATCTGAATGAGAAGGAGCCGACCACATGGAGGCCTGGGGTGGGGTGAGTTCCCTGCAGAGGAGACAGCTGCTGCAAAGGCCCCAGGGGAACAGAAATCAGTGGGTGTAAATGAAGTCTAGTCAACAGTGAAGAAGTGGTTGAGCTTGAGATTGAAGAGGGTGATCTTAAAGCTTAATTTTGGTGATGCCGTTTACCTGTACAGAAGTCACCAGTAGCCCCCATTTGCCTCCTGTGTTTTTTATTTTTATTTATTTTTATTTTTTTATTTTTTTTTTTGCGGTACACGGGCCTCTCACTGCTGTGGCCTCTCCCGTTGCAGAGCACAGGCTCCAGACGCGCGGGCTCAGCGGCCATGGCTCACGGGCCCAGCCGCTCCGTGGCATGTGGGATCTTCCCGGACCGGGGCACGAACCCGTGTCCCCTGCATCGGCAGGCGGACTCTCAACCACTGCGCCACCAGGGAAGCCCTGCCTCCTGTGTTTAAACAAACAGATTCCTTCTCTGGGCTTTTACAGTCCTCTATCTACTAGTCCTGAAATACTTTTTCCATCAACTTTCTTGCTCCGTCCCTTAACAAAGCCAAACTGGACTTCCCATTGTTCCCCAGATACTATACTCAATCCTTTCCTGTTTCTGTGCCAGTCTTTCCACCTGGAATATTCATCTGACCCCTTGCCCTTCTGGAAATTCTCTTCTTAAAGGCACATCTCAAATGTCACCTCCACTATACCTCACTCTGGAAATACAGGTAAAATACAGGTACAATCACTCTGATTTTTCAGTGCTTTGACTCCAATAGTAGTTTGCCCAAAATCTCCCCAGGGAATTTAGTAAAGTTTTGTTTTTTCTTTTTTTCTCCTTGTAAGGGGCTTAATTATTATTCCACAGGGTGTAGCATGGTGTTTGGCTCTGTAAAGGTAATCACTGAATATTGGTCAAATCCTAAAGTATATTATAGTCCTGCAGTGTATATAAAATGAGAAACAAATCTGAACATTGGAGAAAAATTACAAAAAACTCTATTACCCAGTCAATAAGGAAGGCTAACAGTGCATAGTATATTCTATAGGGGAGTGTGGTAAAAAGGAGTGATCTAGGATTGATGAGTCACGTGTGTATGGATTCTAAAGTCCAGGGCTTCCTGGGAAATAGCCTAATCCTTATCTTTGAATGTTTCAGAACTTGGCATCGTCAGCAGGGTCATTCTTTCTGGCTTTGACTTCATGAGAATTCTTAGTGGGAGAGTCAGAGTACACAGTGTGACATCGTCCACCCCAAGAGCCAAGTGCCAGATCATCCTAGGACTGCGATGGTTTCTCCAGGGATCCCAGGGAACCCTGGGGGCTCTACTGGCTATGCTCATCTCCCTGGAGGTGACAATGCAAGTCTTGTATCTACTGGAGCAGTGGGAAGAACAGCACAGAGGGGCCCCCCAATGATGGAATTGGTCAGTAGTAAGAGAAGGTTTCAGATCACAGGCTAATTTTACCGTCTGTGTGGAATGCATGGGAGTAGCAAAAATAAGCAGATTTGGTGCACACGACAGGTCCTAAAGCTCTGTATAATATAAGCCGTAGAATCTTGTGATGGCCCATGGCTGACCTACCTGGATCGACCATGGAAGGACTTACCTGGATTGGCCAATTTGAGGGGCCAAAGCGCTGAAGTTAAATCTGCACGAGAGGAGGAATTACAGGCTCCAGGACAAACAGACATAAATTAAGCCCTGCAGTTTAGTCCTTAAGGAGTGGCTTTAGAGATATCCTTGGAGATAGGAAATAAACTCAGAACAAATAGAGGAACTATCCATTGGGAGTTAACTCCACTTAATTATGAAAGGAATGCCCTCTTGGTTGGGTGACATGGCCAGAAGCTAGTCTCTCAATCGAGGTGGGTCCCCCCATCTGACCTCGTCACTTTGATCAGTTCTAAGACTCAAATGACCAGTCCCCTCAGGCTCAGGAAGATAGGGGGAAAGGTGAGTTATATTTTCTGGGTCAGATGAAAGGGAGATGGGAAAGCTGACTATTCTCTTGCTGTATACGATTCTAGAGTAGAGCTATTCTCTTCTCTCCATTGAGGTGGGTCTACGGTAGCTAAGCCCTTTGTTACTTCTTGTTTGGACTATTGCACCGGTCCTATCCTGTCCCACTGTCTTTCCCTTCAAAACATGCCACATAAGGGCTTCCCTGGTGGTGCAGTGGTTGGGAGTCCGCCTGCCGACGCAAGGGACATGGGTTCGTGCACATGCCGCGGAGCGGCTGGGCCCGTGAGCCATGGCTGCTGAGCCTGCGCGTCCGGAGCCTGTGCTCCGCAACGGGAGAGGCCACAATAGTGAGAGGCCTGCGTACCACAAAAACAAAAACAAACAAAAAAAAAACATGCCACATAAGGCAGTTTAATCTTTTCAGAACCCACTGTGGTCAAAGAGACTTCTTCCTCTTCTCCTCCCCCCTCTTCCCACTTGCCCCTCCCCTCCCCCTCCTGCCCTCCCCTCCCCCCTCCTTCCCCCCACCCCCACCCCGTCTATTCTGAATATCATTCAGCCTAAACCTTTTGCCATTCTTTGCACATGCACTGCCATGCCCTACTTTTCTGCCCCTGCTCGAGTTGCTCCCACTGCCTGGACATCCTCCTGTCCAGTTCTCACTCATTCAGCAAAGCCCTTCTCAGATGTCATTTCCTCAGATGAAATTGCCTGTGCCTAAAACCTCTTTTGTTTAAACTCTGGTACTTTATGGTACCTGGAAGGGTGCGCTCTGCCATTCAGATGCCCTCGGAAAAATATTCTGAAATGGATAAATGGCTGTGAATACGTGGAGGCCGGGAGGGAATAGAGACGGCAGCGTCGTTAATACCGTCCCCTGAATATTTTCAGTTCTCCTCACCATGTGATAGGATTGTATTTCCCTATTTTGGGGTGTATTTCCTATTTGGTCATGTAACTTCTGCTGGCCAATGAAATGTGAGCAGAAGTGACACACGTCCCCTCTTTAACAGTCAGTGCATGATTTACTGTGCTCCCCATCTGCCCTACTTTGATCTGCCAAGCTCCAGGTGGTGGGTGCCCCATTGGCCTGGGTCCTTGCGGCCCATGATGAGCGGCGCTCCCAGCCAATGCACAGTGGATGTGTAACATGAGCTAGAAACAAGCTTTTCTTGTTTTCAGTCACTGAGATTCATGGGTTCATTTGTTCCTACTGTGGAACCTTGCCTGTTCCCACTAATACAAAAGTTCAAGAGCTTTCTCCTTAGCCTTGCACACAGTATAGATGGAGATTGGTAATGGAAGAGGGAGAAAGATTATGTGATACTCTAGATAAGAATCCTGTGACTTAATAGGAAGACCTCAGGGATCTCCAGTATACATTTTGCTCATTATGCAAGTGATAATTACATGCGTTTAAAAAAATCAGAAGCCAGATATTAGGTATTTGCAAATGTGTGTATGGGATTCTGTTGCTTAGAGATTTGCACTTCCTAAAAGAAATCCTGAAGATCCCAGAGCTTAATTGCTCCGAGTTGCTTCTCTCCAGCCTTGCCAGCTCTCCAGAGGAGACTTGTTCCATGAGTTTAGATATACCTGTCCATGACTGGTAAGACTAGAGAAAATTGAGGGTTTGTTTCCTTTTCCAAGAAGACAGAAACTTAGTGTATTACAGTTTGTCTTTTATTTTTTCCCATCAAATGAAAATAACATGTTAGCTTTCTACCTCAGTTAATTGTTTAATATCGAACTTGCTTTTTGCTTGCCAATTGCACTTGTTTGTGCCATTGCTAAGGACCACACTGTACTCTCAGATTATGACACCCACTGCTGCAGAATCCACTTAAATTTGCCGCCGCATTCCACAGGCCATCGTGCCTTAGTTGTTAGTGAACTGGCTTCCCAAACATGTGGGTATCTGTGTGCTTATTGATTTATGTGAGGTGGACACAGTGGGGAACATCTGAGATTTAAAATGTTATGGCCTGAATTTCCAACTCTTGACATGAATCCAAAGCAGCAGATTTTTCTTCTTTGGCAAGACAGAATTGAAGCAACATGCAGTGATTTGGTTCGCCGATTTGCAAGCTGTTAAAAATCGGAATAATTTAAAATGAGGAGTGTAAGTGCTGCATAATGTGAAAACTATTCTAAAGGTCACATGGCTATGCAGCCTTAGACAAGTTAAGCACCGTGAAACTAGAACTATTTTGAATAAATTTGAAACACTGCATGTGAATGAACGTGTGGATTTTTTTTTTTTTTTTTGCTAAAATATTCTGTTACCAAAGTAGTTGAAATCTTATTTAGTTCACCCTGAATCTGAAGAGACAAGGTTCTAATGAACCTGGGAGGTCCTGCTCCTACCTTTTAGTCTCTCAGTGATGGAGGCCATTTCTGGCCTTTATTTCTTTCACTCGTGGGTTTGTTGTTTTTTTTTTTCCTTTGTGGTCATCATTCTGTCCTTCAACATTCACTGCAAATATTTTAGACTATCTCCCCTATGCTAAGTACACTACTAAACCCTGGAGATGCAGTGGGGCACAAAAATCTCTACCTTCTTGGAAATTACAAGGGTCCCAGCTTGCTTCAAAACATATCACCCAAAACCCAGTGGCTTAAAATGACAATCATTATTTCTGTGAGGCTGTGAGTTGAATGTTAGGTTCTTCAGGCAACTGGTGGGTCACCTAGGGCCTAGCTGGTCTGGGATGGCTTCACTCATGTTCTTGTGGTTTCTGCTGGCTGCTAGCTTAGATTATGGGGGTAACTGGTCATGGGTCTCCCATCCTCCAGCAGGCTGGTTTGTGTTTCTTCCCTTAGCGACAAGAAGGTATCCCAGTAACCAGAGAGAGAAATTCTCACGTGCAAGCTCTTTTCATATGTTTGCTCGTGTCCATATCCTAACATCCCAGAAGTCAAAGTAAGTCACATTACCAAGCCCAGCTTCAAGAAGCAGAGACATCTCTTCCTCCATAGGAAGAGATGCCAAGAATCTGTGGCCATATTTTGCAGTCTATCACAGGGAGACTGTTAATAAACAATTGAATAGAAAACAAAAAAGTATGTCAACTGGTGGTAAGTTCTGTGGACAGGAAGCAGGGAAGGAGGAATGTCTGGAAAATTTTTTTCAGTTGTAAACAGCATGGTGAGGGAAGTTTTCATGGAGGAGGTGACATGAGAAAAGATCTGAAGAAGGTGAGGTAAATGAATGAGCCTTCCAGATATCTGGAGGAGGCACATTCTAGTAGAGGAAGCAGCCAGGGTAAAGGCCCTGAACAGGAGAGAGCCTGATAGATTGAAGGAATGGTAAGAAGATGCTGAGCGAGCAAGTCGGGTAGCAGAGAGGTAATAGGGGTGGGTGGGAGAGGTGAGGGAGACTCAGTAGGTCAGTGCTTGTCACAATTTTTTTAATTGAAGTATACTTGATTTACAATGTTTCAGGTGTACAGCAAAGTGAATCAGTTATACATATGTGTGTTCTTTTTCGGATTCCTTTCCATTATCAGTTATTACAAGGTGTTGAATATAATTCTTCGTGCTATACAGTAGGACCTTGTTGTTTATCTGTTTTATAGCTTCTCACATTTTAATGTGCATAAAGTCACTTGGGGATCCTGTTTAAATGTAGATGCTGATTTAGTTGATCAATGAGGCCAGAGGTTCTGTGGTTTTGACAAGCTCTCGGGCGATACTATTACTGCTGCTGGTCCTGGGACCACACTTTAGCGCAAGTCTGTGTAGGCTGTGCATAGTAAGGACTGGATTTTCTCTGAGGGAAGAGGAAGGCCATTAGACAGTTTTGAGCAGAGATGTGACCCTACACTGGGTGGAAATGTTGGAGAGGAACATGGTCTCAATTTAGCCTGCTGTGGCTTTCATCATCTGGATGTCCTGTCCTCTATAGGGCCATTTTCTTCTACTCTGTTGGTGAACATGAGAGAGACCTATCTCTGGACACCTCCTACCCGACCCTGCTCCCATACCAGATTCGTTCTAGGAGGAACTGGCTCTGTTTCATTGCAGTCACTCAGGTCCTGATTACTGGAGCTGTGCTTACTCAGCCTTTTCTATCCCCCAGCCTCAGTGACCCTGACTCAGTGGCCGTCAATCCCTGGCTCACATTCCAGTCACCCGGGAGCCTTTAAAGGTATCTTCAGTGATTCTGATTAATTGACCTTGTGCGGGGTCTGGGCATCAGTTGTCTTAAATATGCAGCCAGGGTTGACAGCAGCCACTGTGCTCAGTTCTTCCTCAACACCTGATAGGCTGGCTGTTTCCCCAGAGCTCAGAGCCTCTCTCTCCCCAAGGAAGCCACTCTCCCTCCACTCTGGTCTCAGCTTCTCTCTTTTCATTAACATCAAAACACAGGAATCATTAGCTCATTTTCAACTCTATTGCGCTTTGATGATTCCAGCCTCAGTACACAGATTTTGCTAAAGTACAGTCTATTTTCTTTTAGACTGGGGGCTGGTCTTTGGATAGCTACACATATATGAGTATTTGTTGATGTTGAAGGTCACAGATTTGTGCTTTTTTGTGTAATTTCTATTTCAAGGCCCTGGCCACGTAATAAATCTTTAAATGAGCTCCAGGCTCTTACTCAGGGGATGGAATACGGGGAGCATGGGCTGAAGATCATTTGGCTCCAGGTTTCATGTTTATGAAATATCTTCCAATTTGCTTATAGATGTAGTTTCATACCCCAGCCATATTGAAATACAATGTCTGTTTACTTTCATCTCATTTCTCATTACTACATTTCACTAGTTATAGTAAGTACACTAGGAATGAATATACATTGTACATTCTGAAACTCTGGTGGACAGCATAGTTATATTTTTGTATAACACATAAACATTTAAATAAATACGCTACATACTTAAGCATTTCTTTATTTTATAATCCACCAGTTAGCTCAAAATATAGAAATGGGCTGGGGTCTTTCTCAACCTTTGACAGGTCTTTCTGAAACCCTAAGTAACTCCTTAGGAAAGTGCTTTTTTTCCCTTTTAATCCAGTCTGTACGTATATAGGTCTTATTTGAAGGTCTTATTTGTTCTTTAATGCCTTTTTGTTTTCTAATCAGAGTAGGAAATAAAGAAAAATGAAAGGCAGTACAAAATATTATCTGTAACTTTTGTCACAAATTCGCTGCATCATCATGTACCTGGAATGACTTGTCTATGCATCATTAACTTGTAACAGATTTAAACTAATTATTAACTCAACCAGATGGATTTACTCAAGTGTTATCATAAAGGGCTTTGTGATGGGAGAGTATGATCAAGTTCCATAAAATTTATTGCTTAAATCTTGCTGGATCCAGCATTCCATTAAGGCACTGCCTTGTACGTTATCACATTAGATTTGGTTATGACTTATTGTTGGAAAGAAAGGGTGTGCATGTGTGTGTTTTAATTAATGGTAATTTGTTTGTTTTGAAAGACAAATGCCACTTCCAACAATCTGTGGCTTTGGAGGAGTCCTATAATATTGTCTCCTAAAATGTAAATGCCCCCGTTAGGAAGTGAGACCTGTTGGGTTTCAGGTTTGCTAGCAATTGTACCACCTAGCCCCTCATAAAGATGAAGAATCTGAGGCCTCAAAAGAAGAGGTATGGCTAGAGCAATGAACGGGCATTTAGCAGCCCTGAGTTCTAGTACCTTCCAGCTCTGATTTTAAAGGTGACTCCTGAGAATTGTCTTACTAATAATATAGAGAAGCTTTTCTAGTCATCTTGATCCTTTATAGGAAGAACATATATTTCTTTAGTAAGTATTGCTAATAATTTTTGTATTTATCAGGGCCTGTGTCTCTTTAGGAGATATATGAATGGGGAAAATTTGTCAAAGGTGTTTGCATATTTAGGTATGTGGTGTGCGAAAAAAAAATCTCGATTTTGGAGGCAATATTTTTTTCCTTACTTCTGTGAAAATCTCACTTTTATACCCTTTTCATTAAACTACCTTGAAAAGAAATGTTAGATGTTTTTTCCTGGTTTTGGTACATCAAAAGGTCATTTTTATTGTGGTGGCTGTGTAGTAACGAGGTAAATGATTGATCTGATGACTAAAGCATGAATACCTTGGTTGGTCTCTTGAACTTGAGAGCTCTTTCCTGGGGAAGGTCACAAGGCTCGTTTTGGGAAAGGTGGGTGTAGTGGTCACTTTTGCAAATAGGAATATGACCATATTTTAATGGGGGTGCCTTTAGCCATGACTGTAACCTAAACTCAGCTTTCCTTGGCAGGTTTATTAAACTCTGTGATGAGGGGTAGGAAGTTAGGCAGTAACTAAAGTAACAGTATAGAGACATTTCAGAATATCTACTGCAGTCACTGTAAGAACTCAAATTAATATGATGCATTTGAAATGGGACTTGTGACTGCCCAAACCATTCTCCGCCCTGGGTCTTTATCACTTTAGTTTATTGGGGCTTTAAACCTATTTCACAATTTAGTTACAGAATGTCGCCATATTTGAGCTAAGAGGGAGGAAAACTTATGAAGCCTTTTTTTCTACTAAATTGCCTGCCTCTATTTGAGTGATACAAATGTAGCAGTCAGGCAATATCCAGTGTTTGGAGTATCAAAATAATTCATGGATTAATTTTTAGTCCTGTGGACACCTCAGATAGAAGATTAATATATATTAAATTCACTTACTTTTTCTTCATTTACCCAGATATGAGGTATTTGTCCAGGTAAGTATATGTCTTCGGTTACTGCAAAATACTGTAAACATTGCAATGATTCTTTTGGTAAAACACTGTATTTGGTTTATCTTTTATGTCAACAGTAAGTACTTAGGAATGACAGAAGAGAAATACTTATAACTCAGTCCTGAGTACATTTTCCTAAACATCACTTCTAACTTTCTATTTTATGGATACAAACATTTACTTGGTAGGCATAATGGTTATTTAAACTCTCTTTTTGGGTTATTTGGCATATATTTAAGATCAAGCAAGCTGCTGAGATAAAGGTCAGTGGACTTTTTATGTTAAGAAAAAAAAATTTTAAACTTCACACAAGCTCAGGAATTGTTGAGGTAAAGGTGTTAATCCTACAGTTAATCATGTTGGAGTTGAAACTTTAATAAGAGTTGAAAATATCACTCTAAGCACAAATTATGATTTTTTAAAGTCTATTTAGGATTTGTATCAAATAGTGAAACTAGCACTGAGCTTAGTGTCAGAAAAATCTTGTTTCTATTACTAGCTCATAGTATAAAGTTGGGTAAATTGCTGAATTTAGCTGGGCTTCAGTTTTATTATTTGGAAAATTAGGGTAATAATTCTTCACTTATTTCACAGTGTTCATTCATTCATTTATTCATTGTATAAATGCTTATTGGGTAGCCATTCTGTGCCAGGCACTGTGGTGGGTGCAGCCAATATACGAATATTTTAAAACTTAGAAAATAAACAGCTTGATCAGTTGGAGAGGAACTGGAGAAGGTCAGAGAAGATTTTTTCTGAGGAAGTGATATTTGAGTTAAGATCTAAAAGAGGAGAAGGAATTAGGCAATGGGAGATTGGAGAAAAAGGAATGCCAGGACAAATGGGACAGCAAGTGAAAAGGTCCTGAGGCTAGAAAGGAGGACAATGGGGTTGGATTGAGTGAAGGGGAGAGGTGTTAGAAGATGACAGTATAGAAAGGTAAAAAGGAGCCAGATCTGGTAGCCCTTCTTGGGCCAAATTAACCATATTTTATTTTATTATAAAAATAACAGGAAGTAAATGGCCAGTTTTACAAAGGGGTATAACATTATCTTAATTACTCATAAAAAACAGTGTAAGAGGGCTTCCCTGGTGGCGCAGTGGTTGAGAGTCCGCCTGCTGATGCAGGGGACACGGGTTCGTGCCCCGGTCCAGGAGGATCCCACATGCCGCGGAGCAGCTGGGCCCGTGAGCCATGGCCGCTGAGCCTGCGCGTCCGGAGCCTGTGCTCCGCAACGGGAGAGGCCACAGCAGTGAGAGGCCCGCGTACTGCAAAAAACAAAACAAAACAAAACAAAAACAAAAACAGTGTAAGGGAAAGTACTTTAAAGGTGGAAATTAATATTGCTGTTACCTAGGATAAAACAAGACAAAAACATGTGGCCTGATGAGTTATTGATCCTGTTTACAAAATTGTAAAATTCTTAAAGTGGGCAATGGTGCTAAAACATGCAGATCATCCAAAACGCTGGCATTAGTTTTACACGTGTTTTGGGCCAAGTGTATGCGTGGAGGTGAGGGGCAACAGATCTACCTTGGTGGTGTTTTGCTTAAACTGATGTTCAGATGTTGTTGCCTGTGAGTATTCACCCACAGAAGAACTGAACGTCAGCTGGGAACTGGCATCAGATTAAATATCTGCCCCTAGATGATTGAAAGTTTAGATAGTCCATTTGTGCAGAATTACAAATTTATAACCCTTGGATATCATGGACAGATAGTATCAATAAAGCAGGACTCCAAGAGGAGACATTGATAATTTAATGCAAATAAAGCCTTGTTTTATAAATTGAGCATATCTGCTGGTACAATTATGATGATATTTGGGAATACTTTATTCATCTTCCCTGTGCTTGATGAACTCTCATTCAGATGGATGAAAATAACATTTTTCTACTAAGACATCTGTTGAAATATCAAAACATTTTACTTGAAAAGAGGAAGAAAAACATGTTCTGATCTTTACGGCTTGAGGTATTTATTGAAAAGTTAGAAATCATTATTCATCCTTTACATGGAAAGAAAAAGCTAAGAGGATATAGTCCGCATACAGTAGAATATGGCAGGACCCAATGGTTATTGGGAGATGAATTTTGATTTTTAATAGTTACAATTATTAGTATGTATATCACCTGTGAAATTTTAGTTCTGAAACTTTACTCGCTTGGTTATGGAATGAACTGATCTATCACAGATAGCTACACCTCTCCTAGTACTGTGAACATTATAAATGTATTTAATTATCTCTTAGAATTGAGTTTGCGTAAAATTCTACTTGAAATCCAATTTCATTTTAAATATAGATGGGGCTCAGAGCATTTTAAAAGGGTAAAGCCTGTAATTAAAACCCTTTCTTACTATGTAGATTGTATGGGCATATGGCGGGGTAGGTTTGTACTTCATCTTGACTGCATGGGTGGAGATGGACAGCAATGTGCTTGTGTCCTTTTTTGGATGTTTTTTTCATCAGCCATTCATGATGCCACTTCCTCATCTCTTGAACTTAGAGTTTGCTGAGCAGGGGAATGACTGGATTCTGATACACGTTGGGGTGGAGCACGTGAATGTGCATTTCTGCTCCTGATGATGCCACTACTGCTGGTCTGATGCCTCTAATCCTGGTGCCACATTTCAAGAACTACCAATTTATATAGAGTTTTACTTACTTTCAAGGCAGTTATATTAGGTGTAGAGTTAACAGCACTTAGGAGACTGAGCCATTTATGCTTTCTCATCTTTGTTTCAAAATTACCAGCCATATTTTCAGAGTTTACAGTAGCTTCAGGGCTTCCCTGGTGGCGCAGTGGGTGAGAGTCCGCCTGCCGATGCAGAGGACACGGGTTTGTGCCCCGGTCCGGGAAGATCCCAAATGCCGCGGAGCGGCTGGGCCCGTGAGCCATGGCCACTGAGCCTGCGCGTCCGGAGCCTGTGCTCCGCAACGGGAGAGGCCACAACAGTGAGAGGCCCGCGTACCGCAAAAAAAGAAAATACAGTAGCTTCAAATGACTCCATCATTTAGCGTAATCAGTCATATTTTGTTGTGACTAAGGTGGTCACGTTCCTGGAAAGCAGATCTGTACTAAAGAATGTTGCAAGACTTCATTCCTTTGATAAAAGGAAAGCTTTACGTATTGTGAATGGTTCTCAGGGTTGCTGTTTGCACTGTGTAATTCCAAATGTTGAAGTGGTTGCTATGGATTTAGGGAAGCTCCTTAATCAAATAAAGCCAATTTGATAATATATGTTAATCCAAACAGCTTTTTTAACTTTTTGCTTTTCCATTTGCATCACCTTTCCAACTAACTCACTTTGATGACAGGGCTTTCCCCTATGGACATATTTTTTGGGATCAGGTTTATTTGAGGTATCATTTGCATACAGTAACATTCCCTGTATTTTTCTACAGGCTTTGATGAATGCATATAGTCATGTAAACACCTCCATAATAAAGATACAGAGCAATTCTGTCACCTCAGAAAAACTCCCTAGTGCTCCTTTGTAATCAGCCTCTTGCTTCACCCCCAATTCTTGGCAACTGCTAATGTATTTTCTGGTCTACTTGCCTCTTCCAGAATGTCATATTAGTGGAATATGCATTTATATATAACATTTTGAACCTGGTTTCTTTCCCTTGTTACAATGCATTTGAGATTCATCCCTAATTAATCAATCAATAATGTGTTCCTTTTAATTGATGAGTGGTATTCCATTGTATGGATTCACCGGTTTGTTTATTCATTCACCAGTTGTAGGCCAGTGGGTTGTTGCCAGTTTTTGGTGATTATGACTAAAGCCACTATAAACATTCATGTACAAGTTTTTGTATGGACACAAGTTCTTATTTTTCTTGGAGAAAATATTTAGGAGTGGGATTTCTGGGTCATATAGTAAATGAATGTTTAATTTTGTAAGAAACTGCCAAACGGTTTTCCAGGTATTCCCAACAACACTGTATGACCTTCGATTTACCTACATCCTCACCATCACTTGGTGTTGCTGTTTTTTTTTTCTTTTGTTTGATCTATTCTAATAGTTGTGTGTCTGTGACATCTTTAATACAAATGACCAATAGCTGTCTACAGTGGCAGCACCTCAGGAGCTATAAAAGTAAGACCCAACTTTACGTCTGCCTAGATGGAGAAATTCACACCTGGCTGGATACCTCACCCACCTGTCATCTGCCATTGTGCTACAGTTGCTGTTGCTTATCCCCTGCTCTGGACCCTGTTTTTAAGTTCACTACCCTGCAAGTGTTAACACTGCCAGTCCCCAGGAAGGACCAAGATAGGGACAAAGGAACAAGGCATCTCTGAACAGCCATTAGAAAAGACATGGAGCTTCTCCATCTAATAAGTTTTTTAACTGAGGGTGACAAGGCCATCAACTGTCTTGAGCACACATAGTTTCTATCACATGTTCTTTTTTTTTTTTTAACATCCTTATTGGAGTGTAATTGCTTTACAATGGTGTGTTAGTTTCTGCTTTATAACAAAGTGAATCAGCTATACATATACATATATCCGCATATCCCCTCCCTCTTGCGTCTCCCTCCCACCCTCCCTATCCCACCCCTCTAGGTGGTCACAAAGCACCGAGCTGATCTCCCTGGGCTATGTGGCTGCTTCCACTAGCTATCTATTTTACATTTGGTAGCTATCACATGTTCTTAATGCTCACAGCTTCTACTCTCGGAATCTTCCTTTTTAAGAATAAAACGTGTCATTTAAAATTCTGTAGAGCTCAGACTAGCCTCTGTTTACCAGTATGATAAAATATTGGAAATTACTAATCTGGTTATACTAAATATATTTTTCTAAAAACTTTTTTTGGGGGAGAGATGGCTTTTGAAATAATTAAGGGGATGAATAAAAGAACAAAACATACCAGTTACATTAGTGCTGAAATCAAATTAATTAGCTATTTTCTCATTTAAATGTACTTTAATTAATTAGATAGGAATAATTGAATGGAGATTGCAGAATTCAGAGTAAATTGTTCTATTTCTGCAGAATGAGATGGATGGATTAGAATAGTGGTTGTTCACCTGTACAATCACTTAGAATGCTTTTTAAAAGAAAATACTCATGCCCTGGCTTTTAACTCAGATCCTTATGTCAGAATCTCTGGGGTGGACATGGGGGGAAATGAACACTTAGTATTTTTTTTAGCCTCCATATTATTCTAATGTTTAGCAAGGGTTGAGAATCATTGAATCTAAAGAGAAAATTTACTGTTCCTGGGGTAATTGTAGAAATGTTGCCACCTATCAAAATAGGTACTATTTTGTGTTTGTTTCCATATAGTACGTGGAAATGCTTTCAAGTTGCAAAAGTGATCAGTAATGAAAAGAGTAATACAGATCTAAATATAGGCTGTGTGTGCTCTTTCTCGCTCAGCCTTTCTTAGACTCTTACTTTGTGTGTGAGTGTGTGTGTGAGATGTGTGTCTTATAAGCAGGTGGAATAGTTTAAATATTAAACAATAATTTCTTGTAGTTTCTCCAGAAATTACTTACAGATGAGTTTTTAAAAGCTCTTGGAAAGAATAACTGACTATAAATAGCAGTAATAAATGTTTTTATCTGAGGAATATAGTACACGGATTATATTACATTAAGGATATAATTATTCATTTTGGATGAAAATGGATCAAAGAAAATAAAATGCCATTTAAAGTTCATTCTTAAATAACTGTTCCAAACATGTTATACGTTGAATGTTAAACCCCATCCTTATCTATAATAGACTAATAAGAAAAATTATTTCAGTTCTCTTGGGAGAAATATTCTGATTCAATAGGGAAAATGTAAATTTCAAACTTGCAGTTGACACAGTGGGGTTGTCAGAATCAAGTCAGAATGTTATCTGCATCTTAGCAGGGTCTGTGTCTTGTTCACTGTCTCCAGTGTCTTTGGATCAGTACTTGACATAGAGTATGCTCTCAGTAAATAAGTGAATGTCTTGGCAGGCTGTAAATGTATAGAGTAGGATATAGAAAATGACATTCAATATTCAACAGAAATGTAAATTTCTATCATTTACATTTAAGAAATTAAACTATAGACTGGAGGAGAACCAAATTAAAAAGGGCATCTGAGGATCTTTCAGTTGACCAAGTTCATTCAGCTAAAAATACTTCAATTCTAAGCTACTTCTAATAGAAATACATTGCCCAGGGAGGTCATGGGATCATGACTCCATCCTGCCTCCACCATACCTAGAGATGAGCTGTGTTATGTTCTGGGTTCCAAGTTTTCTGGGAAGGCCTTATGGATGTTGGCACGTCTAGGGGAAGCAACCTTCTGAAGGCTCGTCACATGAGAAAAAAATGGAAAAACTCAGATATTCAGCCAAGAACAGGGAAGACCCAGTAGGGACGTGTTGGCTGTCTGGCATGCAGAAGAGGGATGACCCTATTGGGTTGGCCTCACATGCTAGAACCAGGAATGAGGAGTGGATTTAGACTAATTATCTGGAAGACCTTCCTAACAGATGGACTGTCCCAGAAAATGCAGTGCTCTATGTTTAAAGGTTGAAGAATGGATTCCTGCATTCAGTGAGGAAAGGCAGATCAAAGTCCTGTTAAGGTCTTTTCCAACTCTGATATTCTCTGATTTGCTTCAAGGGAAACTTCCTGTCCTGTGTGAATAGCGGGGTAGACTGTAGGTTTCTCACTTGCACTTGGGAAAATCTGGTGCTCCCTCTGTTTTTTTCTGTCTTACATTTTCTTGGTGAAATTGCTGTATCCGTTTCTTGCTTGCTTGGGATTTGTAGTCAGGATGTTTTTAATCACCTGCTTTTAAGATGAACGATTGGGACCTAGATTCTGCTATACTCTGCTGATCAGGTAGCTTTAGAATAAAATAATGAGGGCTCAGCTTGGTGAGGGCAAAGGAGTGGGATGGGGTGGGGATATTTGAGTGTGCATACTGAACTAAATGTGGTGATAGAAAACCCTTTGAATAAATTTTTTTTTTTTTTTTTTTTTTTGCGGTACGCGGGCCTCTCAGCGTTGTGGCCTCTCCCGTTGCAGAGCACAGGCTCCGGACGCGCAGGCTCAGCGGCCATGGCTCACGGGCCCAGCCGCTCCACGGCATGTCCGGATCTTCCCAGACCGGGGCACGAACCCGTGTCCCCTGCATCGGCAGGCGGACTCTCAACCACTGCGCCACCAGGGAAGCCCCTGAATAAATTTTAAATAAAAAACAAAGTGCTATGACTAGAAAAAGCTTAGATTTTTGAAATCAGACTCAGACATTTCCTCACTTGGGCATGTTACTTAGCCTCTCCCAGGTTTGGACCATTTCCTTCTCCATAAAATTAGAATAATTCTCCTTCCTTTGCAGGGTTGTTGGAGAGATGGGAGATAATGTAGGAAAGCATCAGTAAGTGGCACCTGTTGCTATTAGTAGTATTAATTATACGTTGGCTTTGAATAAACAAGCTGCTTACTGGTTCTCTTTTGCTTGGCCAGTTGCTTTATCTTGCTTTTCAGTTTGTTTTGAGGATTAAGCAAGAGAATGCTAACAAAGTGCTGAGCAGAGTACTGGGCTGATACTAATCACTATTATTATACTGGTATAGCTACTTAGAAGTTGATAACTGAATACCCAGAGAGTCCTGAAAATTATGAAGAATAAACAGACTCCAAATACAAATAGTTTAGTTTCGTTTCCTTTGCTTCTCATGGACGTCTACTGAGATACCAGTTCTACCTAGTATTAGTTTCCTCTTGCTGCCGTATGTAACAAATGATCACAAACTTAATGGCTTAAAACAACACAAAATTATTATCTTTCAGTTCTGGGGCCAGAAGTCCTAACCTAAAATGAAGGTGTCATCAGAGTTGCGTTCCTTCCAGAAATCCTAGAGGAGCCTCATCTCCTTGCCTTTTCCAGCTTCTAGAAGCCACCAGAATTCCTTGGCTTGTGACCCCTTCCTCCATCTTCAGAGCCAGCAACGTAGCATCTTCAAATCTGTCCCTCTCTTTTCCTTATTTTTCTTTCTCCCTCTCCCTCTCCCCATCTCTGATCTCTGTTTCCATCTCTCTCTGTGCTTCTGCCATCACATCTCTCTGTCTTTGCTCTTATAAGGACTCTTGTGATCTCGTTGGGCCCACCCAGATGATCCAGGATAATCTCTCCATCTCAAAACCCTTAATTTAATCACAGCTGCAAAGTCCGTTTTGCCATATAGGGTGACATAATTACATGTTCCATTACATGTTCCGAGGATCAGGATATGAACATTTTTAGGGGGCCGTTATTCAGCTGTCACATTCCTGCATATCTGAGAAAGTTGCTCTAAAATCATAGAGATTATACATCTTTCCTTGAGCATCCTGATGAAAAAAAAAATGATTGTAGTTCTTTTGCTCTGATTCATGTATTCTAATGTCATTCTCTGACGAGCTGAGCGATTGACTTGAAACTAAAGTCTAAGGAAGACATTTTTCATGTCATTTGTGGTGTTTCATGAAGTAACATCCAAGATGCTTGGTGCCAGGTATTGTACTTAAGCTTAGAATGCCCCTTGAACTTCAAGGTGAAGGTGTGCCTTAAAGATAATTTCTCATCTAAAGAAGACACTAATGTAAGTTCCTTGGGGTCAGTGGTAGAACAGGAAACAGAGACCAAGTTCCTTGCCCCCCACAGAGGACAGGAATGGGCTTTCTCTCACTCTCAAAGATGCTTGTCAACACTTTCTCTTTTGGATCTGCTCATAGTAGATAGAAATATCTCTAGAAAACATCCCCTCTGTGTACAACTCTTAGGAGCACAGTCTTCTGGGTAATTGTTTTAAATTCATGCTTAGAACCCTTTTATTTTAAACATCTTTTAGAGTAGTTGAGAACATATGCTCTGGAGTTAGGCTGCCCAGAATCAACCTGAGCTTGGCCCTTTGCTGTGTGGCCCTAGGCAAGTTCTTCAACTTTGTGAGCTTCTGCTTCCATGCATATAAAATGGAAATCATGATACCTACTTCATATGGTTCTGAGGACACAGTGCAATGATGCTGGGCACTTAGTTTGTACTTCATAAATATTAGCAATTCATCAGATTTCTGCAGTTAGTTGCCTTCTAATTTAATATTTAATAAATTCAACAGCCTTGTTATAAATATCACTTTTGTTCAGTGATTCCAGTAGGTCATTGATTATGATGAAATAAGAGAGGGAAATACAAAGGCAGACTTTGGTGATTAGGTGGTTGTGGGTAGTAAATTCTTAATTTTCAGATATGTTTACATGTAATAATGTCATTCATTCATTCAACATTTATTGAGTATAAAGTATATGTTATGTGTTAATGTTGTATCGCAGAAAGGGTTATAAAGAGATCTGCAAGAAGCCTTCCCTAAGGTTTAGAGACATGCTCACTGCTGCTTTGATTTCCTGAAGTTCAGGGACCATTCATTCATTCATTCTAACATTTATTGGGTATGCCTGGCACTGTTAATAGGAGCTAAGTCTAATTCAGCAGTGAATAAAACAAAAATTCCTGACCTATGGAGCTAACATTCTAGTAGGGGAAGACCAGCAATAAATGGGACAAATAAAGAGAATATATAATGTGTTAAGTGGTGATAAATGTGAAGGGGAAAAATAAGTCAGGGAAGGGGCAGTGGGGTATGCTGGAGACAGCAATTTCAAATTGGCTGGTCAATTGGGTGGAAATCTTCCCTGAGAAGAGAGCATTTGAGCAAACACCTGAAAGCAGAGAGGGATGTGAGTTACGGAGATTTCTAGAAGGGCATTCTGGGCAGAGGAAAAGCAGGCACAAAGGCCCTGAAGTTGGAGTATTCTTGGTGACTTTGGGGAAAGCAATCATGGCCACCTTCTCTTTGATTCTCCTTTGAATGTTATAGAGTCTGAAATACAGAAGGCAAATAATTACAATGGTTTTAATATTCTCAGGGAAGTACAAATGAGGCATCACAGTCAAATTTTAATGAAGGGAAATCAGTATATCCAGGCGGTGCTTCTGTAGCTTTCTGTCTGAATGGAATTTAGCAAGCAGGAGTTTCAACCTTTAACTGTTGGAGACTGTTTGGCAAGAACACTTGTCTTGGTGACTTGGTTCCTCCCCACGTCACCTGAGAGGGTGGGAGGAGATCTGAGCTGAAGAGCCCCAGGTCACTGGATTCTTGTGTTTCCCAATCTCTGAATCATTGTACAGATGGGAAAGAGAACCAGAGATCAGTAGAGGAGATATAACTTTGGAACTCACCATTATTGTGGTATAATTGATAGACTCCCCATCACAGCAATTTTTGTGTAAGATTGGATGAGTGTTGACAAATGTACATACCTGGGGTTGTTCTGATAAATACTAAACAAGTGACTGATCAGGGAAAAAAGAAGCCCTAATTTGTAGCCTTTGCCAATTTTTCCTGATGTGTTAAAAACTTCCATCATTGTTGATGTCAAGTCAGCAATGTGATGTCCCTGCAGAGGGTGTTGGGAAAAGATGCAGTTGGATCTGGCAAGCCTGCAATGAGCTGGTACCAACATGCCGGATCACTTACCACTGATGGAATTACCACCACAGTCATGATATAGAACATTTCCTGAGAAAACCATAACTCAAAAAGAGACATGTACCAAAATGTTCATTGCAGCTCTATTTACAATAGCCGGGAGATGGAAACAACCTAAGTGTCCATCATCAGATGAATGGATAAAGAAGATGTGGCACATATATACAATGGAATATTACTCGGCCATAAAAAGAAACGAAATTGAGCTATTTGTAATGAGGTGGATAGACCTAGAGTCTGTCATACAGAGTGAAGTAAGTCAGAAAGAGAAAGACAAATACCGTATGCTAACACATATATATGGAACCTAAGGGAAAAAAATGTCATGAAGAACCTAGGGGTAAGACAGGAATAAAGACACAGACCTACTTGAGAATGGACTTGAGGATATGGGGAGGGGGAAGGGTAAGTTGTGACAAAGCGAGAGAGTGGCATGGACATATATACACTACCAAACGTAAGGTAGATAGCCAGTGGGAAGCAGCCGAATAGCACAGGGAGATCAGCTCGGTGCTTTGTGACCGCCTGGAGGGGTGGGATAGGGAGGGTGGGAGGGAGGGAGACACAAGAGGGAAGGGATATGGGAACAGATGTATATGTATAACTGATTCACTTTGTTATAAAGCAGAAACTAATAAAAAAAAATAGAACATTTCCCAAACTCAAAACTTTCTCCAGGCTTTCCCCAAGGTTATCACTGATCTGTTTGCTGTCATGATAGAGTAACTGTCCTAGAACTTCTTACCAGTGGAATCATATAGTGTATCCTCTTTGTGTCAGCATGCTGTTTTGACCTTCATCCATGTAGCTGCATTCATCAGAGTTTTGTTCCTTTTTATTGCTGGGCATTCCATTCTATAAATATACCACAATTGATTTATCCATTCACTTGTTGATAGACATTTGCATTATTTCCAGTTTGGGGCTATTATTAAGAAAGCTGCTATAAGCATTTGTGTATGAGTTTTGTTTGGAAATAGGTTTTCATTTCTCTTGGGTAAATACTGTAAATGAAATGGCTGGGTCATGAGGAGGATGTATGTTTCATAAGAAATTACCAAATGATTTTCCAAAGATGTTGAACCATTTTCTACTCCCGCTAGCAATGTATGAGAGTTCCGATGCTCCATAATCTCATTAAAAATGGGTATTGTCTACCTTTTAAATTTTAGCCGTTTTGGTATGTGTATAGTGCTATAATGATTTTAATTTGCATTTGAGCATCTTTTTACATGCTTATTGGCCATTTGTATATCTTTTGTGAAATGTCTGTTCAAACTTATGCCCATTAAAAAAGTTTTATTTGTAGGCTGATAGTAAATAACTTTCCGAAAAGGAGTACAGAATTTGGGGAAATCTGTAAGTTGGACAGGGCAGGAGGGAAAACAAGGCAAACAAGCAGCCTGAGAGAGCTGACAGGTTCATTGAGGTGGCCACAGTGCTTTTATTCAATGAGTTAGATGAAGCAAGTAGACTAGTTCCTGGCACAGAATCAATGTTGATATTATTATTATTAACTTTAAAATTATATTATTAAATAATATTAAATATTACTATTTATTTTAACAGCAAAGGGAAGCCACTCAAGGATTTGAAGCTGGCGTATGAACTATGACAGTCAAATGTACATTTATAACCTTATCCTGGCTACTGTATAGAAAGACTTGAGAGAGGAGATTGGTGTGAATGGCTGTGAGAAGCCAGTGTAGTCATCTAACAGGATGTTAGAGCAGACACCGTGGGTCATCCGTAGCCTCTGGCTCAGTGGTGCCTGTAGCCCATGACTCAAAAGGTACATACATACCTTTGAGGATCCCTAAGTTGTGCAAGATTGTATATATATAAAGCTACTTTTTCAGAAAATCTCATCTGTCCAGTTTGGAATATTCAGGGGAGCCAACTACTGAATCCACTGCTTGGTCTGCTTTGGAAGGCATTCAGTATTGACTATTAAATAGCTTGGAATATTAATCAGGAGGGCCAAGTTTTCAGAAAAGGCCCCCAAAGCCACCCCACAGCATGGGCCTCCACCAGAGCTGCTGCTTCTGCCTCAGTGAGGAAGCTGAGGAAGGAGGAAGCTACCCTATGATGCCCCTGTAGTTCTTCTAAAATCTCTTACCAACTGACTGACAAAACAGGATGTGCAAATGAATGCCCAGAAAGCTAGCAACCAGGTACTAAGACCTTTAGCCACAGCCACCACTAAACACGTAAAAGCCTCCAAGAATGCCTCACGATGCCACAGTCTGCCTTTGATTGGTAGAACCTTAATCACATTCAGAACCCTGGCTGCATCGAATTTAGCTCTGCAGTATAAGAAAGCTCACTAGAAGGACGTCGGAATGCGTCTTGTGAGCCCATCGACGGGATGCACCATGAAACTTAACTAAATTCACCCCGATGCTAGGCATTCAACAAAGATTTACATTTTACCACCTCACAATACCAGCTGTGTACATTTGGGCACTACCAGAGCCTCAATAGCCTCCTTTATCAAGTTGGAGGTAATAATATTTGTCTTCAGAAGCTCTTGGGGAGATGAAGTTAAATATATTAACATGCGGAAGAGCAGCAAGATGCTTGGGATGTGGCAGGCATTAGCCAATCAGTGAACACCATTCCATAACCCTATAGAGGAAACAGAATCCCTGAAAGATGGAGATTAAATAGAGTGTACTGCTAAAGAGATTTAATGGCCCAAATAGAAGTGGCCCTTGTATCAGTCCCATGGAATTGGGGGAGCATATTTGCCCCTGGAAAAGTAAGTGGGATTTGTGTGTGTGCTATTTCACATGTTCATTTGTATTATTTGTTCATTTTTGGTTAGTTTAATTTTAAAAAATAATGCAGCCACACAAATAATGAAAAGAAAATCCCTCTTTTCCAGTTTGTCAAGTTTCCTTCTTGAACTATCCTGTGCATATAAGCACACATGTCATCTAGAGTCTTCCTTTTTTCTCCTACAAAAATTGGGTCATATTATATGCCTCTTTTGCACCTGTATTTATTTATTTCTTTATTTATCCACTACCTTGGAGACAATCCGTTTCAGTTCATATAGAACCAATCACCTATTGATGGCAGCTAGGTGTTTGCATTCTTTTGCTTTTACAAAATTTGCTCTAACTAACATCCATTCTTTTACGTAAATGACTATACCTGTAGAATCAATTTTAAGAAGTGGAAAGGCTAGGTCAAAGGTTAAGTACCGTGTATAATTTTATTGATATTGCCAAATGGCTCTGCAAACACTTGTACCGTGGTACGCTCTTTACTGATCCTGTATGAGCTGTATTTGTGCCAACATCCTTGCCAACAGTGTATCATCAACCCCTTTTGATTTTTGCCAGTGAAATAAGGGAAGTGAAACAAGGGAGGTGATACCAGGGCAGATTAAGAGGAATCCTGCCAAGAGACAGAGGTAAGGGATTAATTAGAGGATAGGAGGCGAGGGAAGGTAGGATTTAAATATAAATTTGGAAGGGAAACTCATAACCTTCTGCCACTTACTATGTGGTAGACAGTGACTTGACTAGGCAGTGTACCTGCTATTACATTCAATCCTTATAACCACACTAACCCATAAACATTATTATCCCCCGTTAGACTCTGACGCCCAGTCTCTGTCCACTGTACCTCCTGTGTCCTTATTTCACAGTTGAGGAAACCAAGGCCCAAAGAGGTTAAGTGATGTATCCAAAACCCCAGAGCAAGTTAAGTCAGGACAAGGGTTCCACTTTCCAGCTCCATGTACGCTGCATTCGGCCAGCATTTTGGTGTGTACCACTGAAGCCACAAAGGATCTGAATATTTCTTCAGGGTGTATTTCATCCACAGTTTGAGTTTAATAGTTGAGTTGAATTCAGTCCTTTCCTATAGTCGAAGAGGTTCCATAATAGTTGAGTGGACATGATCTTAAACATGCTGGCACTTTTCACGTCGATAAAAAGTTCTTCCTCAGAGATTCTCTGTTCCTTTCCACAAAAAACTACTGTATTTACTCAAGGAGCATTCTTTTTTTTTTTTTTTTTTTTGGTGGTACGCGGGCCTCTCAGTGTTGTGGCCTCTCCCGTTGCTGAGCACAGGCTCCGGACGTGCAGGCTCAGTGGCCGTGGCTCACGGGCCCAGCCGCTCCGCGGCACGTGGGATCCTCCCAGACCGGGGCACGAGCCCGCGCATCCCCTGCATCGGCAGGCGGACTCTCAACCACTGCGCCACCAGGGAAGCCCCCAAGGAGCATTCTTGACAGAAACTACAGGAGGTGAAAGCTCTAAGCTTCTTGGGATTTTAAGATTTCTGATAGAGGATTATGCAGCCCCTCCTGAATTCTACCCCTACTCCTCTGGAATTTTAAAGTTGGCCTGTAAAACCCTCCTTGAAACACCCTTGGAGACTGGGACTGGCACCTGTGCCCTCTTCCTCATTGTTTTCTACTGCTTCAGAGTCCAGAATCATTGAGATTAGAGGTATCAGCTAGGATTGCCTCATTTCCTACTTGTTTTCAGAGTCCAGGATCTCTTCTGTGTACATCTGGGCAGTTCCACTTGAATCAGAAATGGGAGACTTCAGACATTCAAATTTAATGAAGATAAGAAACAATCAATTAGAGCATGAAGTCCCAGTGAGGAGATGACTCTTAAATGGCACAGAAATTTGGTTGATCATCCTTATTGGAAGGGCGGGACGATGATTGAGAATGTGATGAAAAGATGGGAATAAAAAGTAAACCTTTTATCTGAAAAAGTTAAGCTGGGGCAATGACTTTTTTTGCTTTTATTTTTTTATTAATTAAGAAGGCCTAACTTTTTTTTTTTAGAAAGATTTTTTTTATTAGTTTCTGCTTTATAACAAAGTGAATCAGTTATACATATACATCTGTTCCCATATCCCTTCCCTCTTGCGTCTCCCTCCCTCCCACCCTCCCTATCTCACCCCTCCAGGCGGTCACAAAGCACCGAGCTGATAGAAGGCCTAACTTTTGAATTGTCCCAATTGGAAAACATCCCGATGGTGGTCATTCTTTTAGGGTAGAGCAATGGTGTTCTGGAGCAATAGCCCTAAATGTATTTGCCCAAAGCGAGTAAAGTGTCAGTGGTAAAGAATGGAATTTGAGAGCTGTAGTGAACTGAGAAATGAACTGGCTTGAAGTCCAATTTTATAGATAATGAAACTGAGACCTAGTAAGTATATGCGATTTAGCTAAGAAGACACTTCTGGTGACCATCAGCCGAAACTAGAACCAAGCTCTCCTGCCTTAGCTCATTGTATGGTTTAATTTCCATTATGTGATCCAAATTTTATAACCTGTTGAAAGAATATGATTGTTTGGAATTGTGTTAGTTTGTTTTCTTAGAATGGACAGGGATTTATTTTTACAGCTATCCTAAACAGACCTGTTTTTAACTAAAGAAAGGGTTACATAAATGAGAAAACTAATTTGTTAAAGAAATCGTTAAGATAGAGTCGATTGAACTATTGTCACACAGGAAGCTTAGCTGATAGGTAGGACGTGTGACCTTTGTTTTGTTTTAGAAATTGCCATTCATTCCACTTTTAGTTTTGCAACACATGAATAAGAGCTATGTATTTATACTGTCTACTGAAGTCAGGAAACAAACTAAGTAGTCTTTTCTTTGGGAATGATCAATTGCTTAGGACTTGTTTCAAACTAATGA
The DNA here is from genome assembly GCF_964165515.1 of Mesoplodon bidens. Lineage (NCBI taxonomy): Eukaryota > Metazoa > Chordata > Mammalia > Artiodactyla > Ziphiidae > Mesoplodon > Mesoplodon bidens. Next base: position 84,727,949 of record NC_138162.1, read on the forward strand.
TATAAATAATCTAACAAGGTCTTTCATTGTACATTTCTCGGAGCAAACAAAATGCGATGTGTTTTTATAACCAGATAGCTATTTGATATTTTTTTCTCTTTCATACATTTGGATATAGATTGATATAGAATTATTTAAAATGCTGCATATAAATTAAACATTAAAAGGGAGATATGGAGAGCCCAAGCTGCCCCATTATAATCTTTAGTTCCACGGTCACTGCCTCAAGGACACTCCATTTCATATCACATGTCCTTCTTTTGAAAAGTGATCACCAAGGTTCAAGTAACATTTAAGCATGGCCAGCAACTGCATAATTTATGGACCTTTTCTTTCTTTTTTTTTTTTTTTTTTTGCTTTTGTGTTCTTATTTTAATGAAAAACCAGGAAAACAGAAGACTTTTCATACGTTAACTCTCTTATATTCTTTCCCTCCTGCCTTTGCAGATCGGGGCCCTGAAGGATTACTACCACTTCTATCACAGCAGGACGATTAAAAGGTCAGTTCTCTCAAGCAGAGGAACACACAGTTTCATTTCAATGGAACCAAAGGTAAGAAGAACCAGTTGGGTGGGGACCAAGAGGCAGAGCTTCTGCATTTTTCATTGGTAACATCACACTAGGAACTGGTGACCAGCACGAAAGCTTACATTTCAAGAGCTGTCATACTATCCTTTGGTCCAATATCTTTGCTTCCTCTTGAGACCAAAAATAGGCAGTGGCTTGATTTTTTATCGAAGTGCCCTTATCATCCCAGTTGTAGAACAGCCCAGGGGTATCAGAAGTAAGAGTTGTCGTGGAGAAATGAGAAGGAGTGTATGTGGGGACAGATAGGGATGGATTCAGAAGTATTGAAGTCTTAAGAAGACCATACCATCTGCCTATTTGCATACAGATCTGTAGAGGGGTCTCTTCCAGAACCCTTAGGTCAGGCCTCAGGTCACCACGAATCCTTGTAGTTTCAATGGGCATTAATAGAGCCATGCCACTGGTGGCCCAGGGACTAGACCATGGCCTAGACCATGTCTGAGACAGGAGGGATTCTGAGCACAGAAGGGACAGAAGCTGGCTGTGCTCCTCCTGGAAGCTCAACAGGGATCTTTCTTACGCATTGTCTTGACCCAATCCTTTTGGGTTGTACAGAAAGCATACTTCTAGGAGAACCTAGCAGGAGATGTGTCATGTCTAGATTCTCCCAATCCATTCTGGAGAGGCAGGACAGCTTTGAAATGGGAGATAGGAAGCTGGAGGGTGTTAGGGACACACAGGCTAATAACTGGCAACTAAAACTCTGAGGATGAGATAACCCTCTGTCCTTATTAAGTTGGAGGAAGGGATTGACTCTGACAGAGAACTGCTTGGCCTCCCAGATGTGACAAGTAAAGAGGGAGAGGGGGCAGCACTACCAGCCTGCCGTGGTTCCTCTGTGGGTTCACTGTTTGTTATTTACTGATCAGGAAGGGTTGTCTTTTCCTCATTATGGTTTGGGTTTATCACATGAGCTCATTTTCAAATAAATTGGTGAACAAGTCTCTACCAGTGAGCATGGCAATCTCACCTAGAGATTCCTCGAAAATGATATTCCTTATTAAAGCAAAAAGGTCCCTATTTGAACTAATATGCAAATCAGGTTGACCATTTGGAGTCCTGTCCTCAGATATGTGCCACAGGTCTCCTTGTTTAATTTTTGTCTGGAATATTATCACACAGTGTTCATGATTGTGAAATTGTATCTTGGTGGTTAGAAAAAGCACATTTGTTGTAGGGCCCAATTTTCTGTGGATTATAGGAACATCCCCTGATACTTAACACTCTGGCAGCCTGTGGATTATATATATATTTTCCCTTTATCTCTATTCAGAATTAAATTTTACTGGAAAAGCAGTCTGTTAGGATGTTCTTGAATTAGCGAAGTTTTCGAAGCAAAGTCACGTTTTTCATCTGTTAACTTTTTCCAAGCTTTCTTGAACTTTGGTAATTTAAAAGATTTTAATTTCAGACCTCATGTGCATAGTCCATGTGAATTTGAAAAACCGAGTACTAAGTGGTTTGGGAGGTAAGAACAGAATTGAATACAGAGCTATTTCAAGCCTTAACGTTCTTTTGGGGAAGATTGGCCTTCCATTCTTCTTATCTCAGTGCATCAAATAGCTCATGCAGGACCCAATGGAGACCTCAGATGCTGGGACACATAGTGCCTGGCATGTATGTCCTCCCCCACCCCGCCCAGAGGAACAGAGCCAGTTCAGGCCAGCCCCAGGGTACCTGCTCAGTTCCTCTTCCTCCTCCATATAAAGAATACCCTAGGGTAGGATTGTACCTTGCTTCTCACTCCTCATTCTGATGCCACCTGCCCCTCATTGCCACCCAGCTGTTTATACAGAAGGGCCACTGTTCTTCCAACTTGCAGATTGGGGATTGCCTGCAGTTTCTTTCAGATATTTCTTAAAGTCCGATCATTCCTTCCATTGGCCATTGCTTGAGCCTCTAATATATGCCAGACCCTGTGTTAGGCTCTGGGGATTTGGGGATAGGGTGATGCCCTCAGGGAGCTCTCTGCAGCCTCCCACAGTAGCTTTCGGGGAAACACAAGACGTTATAATGCTTCTCAGCGTTGGGGATGGAAGAGCAAAGGAGATGGGTGTCTACTACATTCCTCCTCCTTCTCCAGCTCCCTCCGCGAAAAGCTCAGGCCTCCACTTAGGTTAAGTTTCCTTTTTAATTAAAACAGCAACGACAACAACAAATGTTATTTACAGAGAGGCTGCAAAAACGTTATGAGGAATTCCTGTATTCACTTCCCAGATTCCCCTAACATTTACATTTTACATCTCGTCAAACTTACTTGGTCATTTTCTCTCTCTTCTCTCTATACACATGCACGCACATGCACACATAGCTATGTATATAAGTTTCTTCTTGAAAATTTGGGTGTGAATTGCAGACATGATGCCCCTTTAACTCTAAATACTCCACTGTGTATTTACCAAAACCAAGGACGTTCTGTCATATAACTGGGAGTACAATGGTTAACATTTTGGTAAAATCTGGATATTAACATTGACTCAATATTATAATCTAATCTACAGATTTTATTCAAATATTGCCAGTTGTCTCTTTTCTGGGCCAGGATCACATCAGTTGTCATATTTCCCAAATCCCCTTGGTATACTCTGTCATACTTTCATTTTCTTCCCTCCCCTCCCCTCCCCTTCCCCTCTCCCTTCCCCTCCCCTTCCCCTCTCCCTTCCCCTCCCCTCCCCTTCCCCTCTCCCTTCCCCTCCCCTCCCCTCCCCTCCCCTTCCCCTCCCCTCCCCTCCCCCTCCCCCTCCCCCTCCCCTTCCCCTCCCCTCCCCTTCCCCTCCCCTCCCCTTCCCCTCCCCCTCCCCTTCCCCTCCCCTCCCCTTCCCCTCCCCTCCCCTTCCCCTCCCCCTCCCCTTCCCCTCCCCTCCCCTTCCCCTCCCCCTCCCCTTCCCCTCCCCTCCCCTTCCCCTCCCCCTCCCCTTCCCCTCCCCTCCCCTTCCCCTCCCCCTCCCCTTCCCCTCCCCTCCCCTTCCCCTCCCCCTCCCCTTCCCCTCCCCTCCCCTTCCCCTCCCCTCCCCTCCCCTCCCCTTCCCCTCCCCTCCCCTTCCCCTCCCCTCCCCTCCCCTCCCCTTCCCCTCCCCTTCCCCTCCCCTCCCCTCCCCTTCCCTTCCCCTCCCCTCCCCTCCCCTTCCCCTCCCCTCCCCTTCCCCTTCCCCTCCCCTTCCCCTCCCCTCCCCTTCCCCTTCCCCTCCCCTTCCCCTCCCCTCCCCTTCCCCTTCCCCTCCCCTTCCCTTTCCCCTTCCCCTTCCCTTTCCTTTTCTTTCATGATCTAGAATTTTTTTGCAGAGGACTGGCCACTTATTTTGTAGAATCTCTCAAGTTGCGTTTGTCTGTTTCTTCATGATTAGCTGCAGGTTTGGCGGGAACACCAGAGAAGTGCCATGTCCTTCCCAGTGTATCAGATCAGGAGGCACATGACGTTGACATGTTTCATTGCTGATGATTTTAACTTTGGTCACTTGATGAAACCTGGTGTCTGCCAGGTTTCTTTACTTTAAAATACGATTTTCCCCCACCTAATTAATAAGCGTTTTGTGGGGAAAGATGTTGAGACTATGTAAATTTCTACAGGCTGACTTTTTGTTTTTCGCTCCCAGCAGATCTCATGGGGAGTATAAAGTATCCGCACAACTTGCTTTCTTAGTCAGGTCTCCTTTTCTTTAATCTTGGGTGTGTGTGTGTGGTGGGTGATTTGTGTGCCAGAGTGGAGGCACATTTGTGATCGGGGGGACGGGCCATGTGAAATGGCTTGGTAGGAAACATTGGTGATGTGTGAAGTTATTTTTGTTCCTCATCTTCTCCAGAAAGGGAAAACACACATGGGTGAATTGCAGGGGATACACACACTCCACAGATCCTGGCTTTTACTTGCTGGAGTAAATTGCATGGCTCCTTCTTCCCCCTGCTATTGTTTTTACTTAGAGGGTTCTAAAGAAGGAAATGCAAAAGTAGCAACATTGTAAGAACAACCCTCCTGGTGCTAAGAAAATGCTGTGGTCAGTTGGGGCACATGAGCCCGGAGAACAAGAATAAACCGGATTCCCATATGTTAACCGTATGTTATGATTAGCTTTTAAATGACAGGGATCCACAGACTTCTAAGATAGCATCACTATACAGTAATAACACAGTTTGGCAAAAAGTGTTGGTACCATATTACAGCAGTTAGAAGGGTGAGTCTTACAATGTTCTTGACTCACCAACTTCTCTCCAAGAGACCTAGGTTAAATTTGAGAAACGGCAGTCTTGAATTAACATTTTCAGAAGCCTCTCATTCATCTGCTTAGAAATCTTTGCCAGCCCTATGGCATTTTGGTCAAAGAGGGCGGTATCTACAGGAGCTCTTTGGAATAAAAGTTCTTTACAGCTCTTTAACTGCCCATGCAGACATGGGCGGGGGTGGAGGAGATACTTTTCTTTCATTCTTCTTACCCAGAACAGAAAAATCAGAATCCTACATTTTCCATTAGAGTAGACTTTCAAAAATAAAGAACATAAACTGCCCTTCATTTAGCCCTTGTGTCCTGTTCATGTGTAGTTTGATATACGGGCCCAACTTGTACCCGTGCCCGTGAGGTTTTATCTTGAAGATTCTGGGCTTTTAATCTCTTATCTTTTCCAGTCGTTTTTTCTGTCTTCAAATATATTTAAAGATCAGTTTTTATCTAAATCTAGGATAGAATTACTTTCTGCTCTGGGCTCAGGGATGAGCAACTCTCCTGCCATGTTTTTTCCTGAAGTTCAATTTATCAACCCGCCTCATCGCGTGGATGTGTATGTCTGTGTATCTCAAATACGGAAAAGCTATTGATATAGTACTATTCATTGCAGAATCATAGGCTCCTTAGAATGAGCCTTCTCTCCTTCCTATCCAATGCTAACATACCCTCTGTCATACTCCTAAAAATATTATTTTCAGATCTGTTAAACATGCCCGATGACAGAGAGCTCAGTACTGGACAAGGCAAACATTTCTATAATTAAAGAGATTTCACATGTTGAGCTAAAATTTGCTTGTCTGTAACTTCTATCCATTGATTGGATCTACATCCACCTTCCAGACTTAGACATAGCAGCTCTTTAAATATTTGGAGCCCCTCTCTTAATCTCCTGGAGCAGCAATTGTCCCTCTGTCAGTGTGGCCCAGAATTAAGTTCAAGGCTTTAGCTCACAGAGAGATTGCTCATTTGTTACATTTATATGTAAGCCATTTCCTCTAAAGAGAATTTTAGAGCAGAGCATGCAAGCACTGTACAGTGACAGCTAAAGGGCTGTAGGAAAAGGACAGCAAGGCGGAAATGAAGTAATTGGAGGTAATTAGCAAGATCAGATAGAATCAAACCTGTGAAACAAGAAAGGGAAGTTCAAGTTCTTGACTAATCCCTGCTGGTACCTATTGTGTCCAGAATTTGATTTTCAGGCGATTAGAGTTTCTCTTTTTGCCTCAAGGGTGAAGACGATGTGATGGAGTAAAGTAAGGGTGCAGGGGTACTTCACTGTACATAAAGGTCATGTTCCCGAAAAGTTGTACAAATCTACTTCCTATCAGTCAAACCTCATTTCTCCATGGGTTCACTGTATAATTTCAGAATCAATTTATCTTCACTGAGGATTGATACGTCATTTTTCTGTGGAGACAACCAGCACATTGGTTAACTTTTTTTTTTTTTTTTTAACTCTGAGACAAACCATTTATAAGTTGTTTCCATACACCTGATCTGCCAGGGGATCTTTGGAGGTAAAGAAACTTTATTCAAGTAGAAATAGATGCTCAGGAGTGTCTGAGCTCCATCTTGCCTGGCTCCCATGCATGAATCACAGCCATGCCTTTCACTGACAAGATTCCTGGTGTCCTGGTGCAGCTTCAAAATTCATTCCACCCCGAGTACAAGTGCTTCCTGTTCTGGCCGCTGCTCCACTTCCTCTCACCCCACCTGCCCTCATTCCAGCTGGTGCTCCCGTGGACTGTTTTCTCTGGCAGTTCAATTTTCTGCTCTTTGGTTTTAACTGTGATAATAACTTCATGGTTTGACTTTCTTCTGTGAAGTGCAGTTTTATAACAACATTCCTGGGCTTGTGCTCGGCGGCCACGTGCACAGATCCTGGGTGTGTTGAGGTCGAACGAGAGGGGCTGTGTTCTCTGGGGCAGGAACCCGAGGCTGTGTGTTCTTAGCCTGTGTCATAACCGTGATTGTTACACATTTGCTTCTCAGCATCTCACCAGTGAATGAAAGCAGTTACCATATAGCTTGAGAATGCCCTGAATTCTTCTGGAAGCAGTGTGGGCTTGGGTGTGATGATGAGCGGAGAGAACATGGATGCGATGGTCAAGGGGCATGTTGGGGGGCTGTCTTGTTCCGGATGACCCTCTTTTTTTTTTTGCGGTATGCGGGCCTCTTACTGTTGTGGCCTCTCCTGTCGCGGAGCACAGGCTCCGGACGCGCAGGCTCAACGGCCATGGCTCATGGGCCCAGCCGCTCCGCGGCATGTGGGATCCTCCCAGACCAGGGCACGAACCCGTGTCCCCTGCATCGGCAGGCGGACTCCCAACCACTGCGCCACCAGGGAAGCCCCCGGGTGACCCTCTTTAACTACCTTTCACCAGTTATGAAGTGCAACCGCTATGGCAGATTCCTGTCTTTGACTTTTGATAGCATTCCTGTGCCTTTGAAAACCCCACTAGAACGTGTAGACTCCTGGGAGAAGCATTTCAGGCATAAGTTTGCAACCTGTGATACAGGTATAATGGCAGGATGGCTAGGAGTGTAGGAGAGACGGAAAGAGTATGTGGGTGCAGATGCCACCGAGTTCTCCGCCTTCCCTTCTTTTCTGTCTTGTTTTCAGGTCTCCCAGATGTCTGGATGATCAGAAACCAGAGAGTCAGATTGTACACTGCTGGGTTATCTGATGGGAAAGTTTGGGTCATAACCCCAATTTTTTTAGCTACTTAGGAAAAGGGGCCAAATCTTTATTAGAGAGCACTTCGCAGCATTTCATTCTGGAAGGTTATAAACACACACGCCCACAGTGGAGTGCAGATAAGAAGAATGAGTAAGATGGGCCAGACAGAAAATCCCTGGGCATAGGATAGAGCGTAGAGCCCTTGCTGTGTGTAAGGGAGCATCGGCAGCCCTGCGGCATCATGTTTGCATGCTGGCTTGTGGTTGCCAGCTGAGAAGAGCCGGCAAGTCTGCACTTTTACAGGATGTTTCCCAATTTTAAATGTTGGCCAATAATTCAGAAGTTTAAACGTATTCGTGTGGGCCAAGGAAAATGCATCCGAGGGGCATCCCAGTTTGTGACCCCTGAGATGGGCTGCATCGGGAAAAAGCGGGGGAGGCGTGAAAGGTGGGTGTTAGCACCTTCATAGCTTGGCCTCGGTCTTGCCCTCACCTGAACACTGGTTTCAGTCTGTCAGTCATGCTCTGCTGAGTGGCTCTAGTATGATTTTTCTCTGTGTCTTAGTCTCCAAACTGAAATGCAAAAATCTTTTAGGTGTAAATAATTGGCTTAGAGCACTCACGTTCTGAAGCAGACGCTGCTGCCGGTGAGGACGGGGGGTTGGGGGGGAGCTCATTTTAGCTCCTCTTGTGCTTTTACCCAGTTTTCCACTGACAACAGTCTCAACAGGAAATGAAGCCTGGAGGAAATAGGATAAGTCAAAGAAAAGAACAACAAAAAGAAGCAAATAAACTGATGACCATGTAAAAATAGGAAGAGGAATTAGATAGGGTGGGGGAAGGGTAGATTATGGATTTTGCCACTTTAGCCACGTGAAGGAAAGGTACAAATGTAAAATCTTTATTATTTTCTTAATTTATGTAGTATTTCTAAGGTGTCAGATTCTAAAGCAGCCGGTGCTACATCTAGAAAATGTAGGGTCATGACAACATTCTGAATTTCTAGTTAGGTCTGGTCTTAGTTCAGGTTGCTTATGACAGAATATCATAGACTAGGTGGCTTATAAACAGCACAAATTTATTTTTTCTAGTCCTAGAGGCTGGGAAGTCCAAGATCAAGGTGCTGGCAGTTTCGGTGTCTGGTGAGAGCCCACTTCCTGGTTCATAGACAGTCGTCTTCTCACTGTAATCTCACCTGGCGGAAGAGGCAAGGGAGCTCTCTGGGGTCTCTTTTATAATGGCACTAATCCCATTTATAGGTGACTATTAGGTCACTCCACCCTTAGGTGAGTGACCTAATCACCTCCCAAAGGCCCCACCACTAAATGCCACCACGTTGAGTATTAGGTTTCAACATGTGAATTTTGCGGGAACACAAACATTCAGTCTGTAACAGGTCTTAAGGGAACTTTAGAGCCACAGGTTCTGTTGAACTCTCGGGCAAGTTAGGATATAATAAGTAAGTAATCCTAGGGAATAAGCAAAAACAGCAAAAACAAACGAAAGCCAGCAACAACAACAAAACCCAAAGCCATTTTAATTGTTTGAAGAGAAATCATACTGATTTACGTATTTACTTTAATGAATGCAAGAGTCAATAAGAGATCCAATTAAAACATCACCATTGAAAAGGCATGATTTGTTAAAAAGTGCTTGTGAATTTTGTTTCTGTGCTCAGTTCTACCAAATGTCAATCAATTCTAACAACATAAAAAGAGGCAATATGGTACAACAGAAAGAACCTTTGGGTCTTTGTTCCTGCTCGGATCTCTGTGGGGGGAGCACTTAACTCCTCTGTCCATCGATTTTCTCTCCTCATTTGAAGACGAGAGAAAATCCTCATTTCTCTCCTCATCACTGTTCATGCACATACTCAGGGAAGTACATGGTCTAATACGGTATAATGATTTGTACATAAGAAAGGATCAAAAGCATAGGTTAAATTCTTATAACAAAATAGTAAGTTCACCATTAAAATGATGTTATAAATCTGTACATACTGATAAGGAAAGATCTCCAAAATAATATGTAAAGTAACAAAAAGCAGTATGAAAAGAACATACAAGATGTGTTCCTATTTATGTTTTACATTTAAAAACAAACAAACAAAAAGACCTGTGTGTATTTTTGTGTAGTTATATGCAGCGTAGGTTTGGAAGGAAACACAAACACATAAAAATAACTCTTAATAGTTACCTTTCCACATTGTATGACTTTTAAAAAACTGTTTATACTGAAACTGCTTTTGTTGAGATCAAGAATGATATCTGACATTTCAAATCTTTCACTTAATATAGTGGTTGATCATTTGCTCCTTCTTGAAAAATGACTCTTTCAGTTTCTTGAGACCACATCTCCCAGTTTTCTCCTTGCCTCTCCTGCACCTTCTGTCTCTGTGGATGGTACTCTTCCACCTCACCTATAAATTTTGGAGAGCCCAAGGCTCCCCTTTATGCTGGTGTCCTTGCTTCTAATTTATATCTTCTCTCACGTACCTGACATCTCCAATTAGATGTCTAGTAAGCATCTAAGCCATAATATGACATATACGATGCTTTTCATTTCTATCCATCACCATGGTGCTCAAACCTTTTCCTTCCCAGTAAACAGTACCATAATTTATCTAGTTGCCCAAGCCAAAAGTAAAGCAATCTATTCTTGATTCTCTCCCTTTTCCTCATTTCCCCTCATGGAACCATTAAGAGATCCTGCTGGCTCCCCTGCTAAAATTTATCTTAAAGCTGTGGACCTGTGGGCTTTCCTCTCCTGCACTGCCACCAGCCTGGTTAATCTCACCGTTGTCTTTGACTTGGACTGCAGCAGTTGCCTCTACTTCCACTCTTGTTCGTCTGTAGTCATTCTCCCCAGAGAGTAAGCTTCTTAAGACATACAAAGATCAGGTCTTTCAAAGACTTTCCATGGACTTTGGAATAAAATCCAAATTTTTCTTAATGATCTTTAAGGACCATCATGATCTGGCCCCTTCTTACCTCCCTGAGCTAGGCTTTGAAATGCCTCCTTTTTGTTTATCACTCTCAGCCACATTGACCTCTTTCTATAAACATCAAACTCTTTCCCTTTGCCTGGAACATATTTCCTTTGGTCTTTGCATGATGGATATCTTCTCACCCTTCACATATCAAAGCAAATGTCACCTCCTTTGAAGGACTTTCGACAGTCATCCTTGCTAAAGTACACCCTTAATCTCATCTACCCAGCTTCTGTCTAGCTTTAACATGTTAGTTTCCTCTTTGATAACGTATCTGAATCCAAAACCATATTGTTTCTTTATTTGATTGTTATTGGATTTTCCCTTCCAGGATAAAACTCAGTAGGGGCAGGGGTCCCATCTTATTAACTGTGGTATTCCCTCAATCTGGAATAATATCTGGTACATAAAGACCATCAATAGAAGAATAAATGAATGAATAAATATTTAAAATTAATTTGTACAGGAAAATAAATGATAGAGGAAGTAATAAATCTAGGGACTGAATTTCTCTTAACTGTCTTAGAACTCAAATCATTTTATGATGACATACACAGTACTATCTCATTTTAGTGCAGACGTGGGGGAAGCCAGTTGGAGAGACTGTTTCATAAAATAAAAGAGGTATTGGCTGGACATTGGATATTTGGATTCCGGTCTCAGCTTTGCTTCTAGCTCAACCTGCTATTAGCAGGTCACTCCTCACTGAGCTTATTTCACTTAGAAAATCATAGAGCAGGTGAGCTATTTTCTGACATTCATTCTGATCCATTAATTACCATCTTGAACCAGTGTCACTTGTGATTTTACTGTTGGTCCACATTGCCCATCAAATGTGCCCTTTTCATATTCCCTGTTCTAATGTCTTTCCAAACTTCCTCCTTCTCTCTTTCTCCCCAATACTTAGAGTATTTCTTAGCACTTCAGCTCTTCCCCTGGACTCTGTTCTACCTAAAAGAGTGAATTTTGCAATTAGACTTGAGAATAACCTGGTTAGTCTTGAGACAGATATAGACTTTACCTATTCAGCGATGCACATGAAAAATGAGGAACAAGTAACATTGCTTTTTTGTTTTCAGAGTACATGTCTCTCACTGACACAAGAGTATGATAACGAGAATGGTAATTATTATTACTGATGCTTATGAATTCCAGAAGGCAGTTCTGAACAGCAAAACATACTTAATACAAGTTCTTCTAAGGAATTTAATACTTTATGTGGTTTTTGGAGAAATGGAATACCTTCTAAAATGACAACAACACTAGAACAAATTTTTAAAAGCTTACCATGGAAATTAGAAATTAGAAATATATTGGGAGGGTGGTGGGTAGGAAGTAGGAAATAGAAGAAGCCAAGAATCAAAGGTGGACACAATTCATGAAAATTGCTGGTGGAATATAGATTCTTCTTTAATCCACTGGCAAAGCTAAGCAAGTGTTTTCAGGTTTGAGTTTTCAAGCTTAGGCTGTGATTCCCCCCCGACCCACACCCCCACTGAAAAAAAGGGCAAAACATGAGCAGAGTGAGCGGGTGAGGAACAGGACTGTGTCTTAGGGCAAATTTGCTAGGCCCCAGCTCAAGGTCAACCTTCGCTCTAGACAGAATGTTCCAATAATGTCCCTCAAGATATGGACACGCTTTTCAGACTTACTCTTTGCACCAGCAGGAAGCCCTTTTCAAATTCATCTATGCACGGAGAGAAAATGACAAAGATGGAGACTACTTGGAGGATTGGGAAAGAAATGGGGTCATTCCTCCATACCAGGAAAACTGAAGTCTCCCAGGAATGAGGTAGCGTGAGAGGGCTCTCTGGTGTTCAACCATTCATTCATTTGCTTTCTCCAGGGATAACTTTGAGAGCTAATTGTGTACAAGATACTGGTAGACCCCAGATCTTTTTCCCAGTGGAGCTTACCACCTAGTAAGCCTAAAGTGCAGGCCTGAAGCCAAAAAACCCAGTTCTCAGCATCAATTTCTATCCCCAAATGCAATTCTGACATCACTGGAAAGCTGAGACGTTTGAAGGCATCAATTAATACCGTTTTAATAGCTTTTCACTAACACATCTCAATTTTTTATTTCTATTTAGGGCTGCCAGATAAAAGAATATATTTTTAATAAGAGCTTGTCCCAAATATTGTACGGGCCATACTTTTATTAAAATAATTTGTTTTTCACCTGAAATGCAAATTTAGCTGAGTGTCCTGTGTTATTATTTGGTATGTCTGACAACCCTAACTTATACGGAAATCATTTTGAGATTACAGTTAGGAAAAACACACTGATAACGAGACATTAGTACATGTAAATGCCGTAAGGCGCAGCTGAGGGTAAAGACTAACCAAAACCCCAGTCTCCCATGACCACAGTAAATCAGGAGATTTCCCATGTTCCCTATGTCATGAAGTGTTTCTAGAAAACATTATCACTATATAAGAACCTGCTTGGAGTAACCACTATTTATTTTACCATACATGTATGATGGGACATTAAGATTGGTTCTTCAGCTTATAGTGATATCTGTAACCCAGCCAGTAAAGTCCCCCAGCCCCCACCATGATGATTACTTCTTTGTTGTTTGGTAGAAAGACAATCTCTTTCAGCCCCTAGTAAAACATTTCATAAACTGTTCTTCTTGATTCCAAGAGATAAAGCCAGTTTTCTCTGAGGCTGAGCTCTGTATACCTGACCCTTAAACCTCTGTAACAGAGGGTGTGTGTGTGTGTGTGTGTGTGTGTGTGTGTGTGTGTGTGTCTGTGTCTGTGTGTCTGTGTGTGTCTGTGGTGGGGTAGAGGTCGCTGTAGCTAACCTGAGACCTGCCACAACAAGGGCATTGAAATGAAAGCATCTATTTATCAGCCTTCTGATCAGCTCTCAGCTTTCAGATTGTATGATTATAGGAAAGCAACACAGTGTGCAGATTTGTAGATTTTGGAGATTTTAAAGCAGTGTCATTGTAAGAGTGCCCCGTCACAGGAGAAAGTTCCAACTCCATAGACATAAGTTCTAACCAGCAGTTGTTATTAACTGATAGGAACAGGGTCAGAAGTCCAGCCTGGCACAGAACCTGAGACTGCTGAATTACCCCGAGAGGGCAAAGACTCCCGTGTGGCCCTAAACGAAGATTACATGATGAATCACTAGTACAGAGAGCTGGCCTTTTCCAATTCCATGATTCTCCAACTCCAACCTTGGGGGCATTGGAACAACATCATTGGGAATAAAATTTAGAGCATTTCCCCCTTTTGCACCAGTTCCAGCATCCTGTGTATGAGTTAATACAATGGTAGGGACTTAGGAAGCCATTCTGTAAGGGTCAGTTTTCTCTTATCATCAGTGGTAAATAAAGCCTATGTTCAGCCTTGTGTGTCTCATTCAAGTTTATAGTTGAGCAAACCCTGTGAAGTGACAGGCACAGCTCTCTGCATTTGTGGCATAATTTACAATTTGAATCTGATATGTTACATGACTAGGATACAATAGTCATGGGAAAAATGATGCCTCACAGCTTTGTAAGAGTTAATGGGATATGTTTTTATTATATCCTTTAAAATGCTCATTGTGTTATGTATATATTTTAATTCATTAGAATTGTTTTTTCCCCATTTCATTATGATTTTCAACATACAGCAAAATTAAAGAATTTAAAGTGACCACCACTATACTTACTGTCTAGAATCCATCATTAACATTTATATACTTTCTTTATCACATATTTATATACCCATCCATCTTTATTCATCTATTAGTCCATTTAATTTACATATCTGTGCATCTATCATTATTCATCCATTTATCCGTCTAATTTTTTTTTTTTTTTTTTTTTTTTTTTTGCGGTATGTGGGCTTGTCACTGTTTGGCCTCTCCCGTTGCGGAGCACAGGCTCCGGACGCGCAGGCTCAGCGGCCATGGCTCACGGGCCCAGCCACTCCGCGGCATGCGGGACCCTCCCGGACCGGGGCACGAACCTGTGTCCCCTGCATCGGCAGGCGGACTCTCAACCACTGTGCCACCAGGGAAGCCCTATCCGTCTAATTTTTGATGTATTTCAAAATAAGTTGCAGACATCAGTCCATTCCCCTCCAAATACTTCAGCATGCATGTCATTAATATTTTTCTGTTTTTTTATGTAAAGTTTACATACAATGAAACTCACAAATGTTAAATGTATAGTCTTTGAGATTTGACAAATGCATACACATGTGTAACCTAAACCCCTTTCAAGATATAGATTGTTTCCATCACCCCCTGAGCCCCTTCCCAGTCACCTGTCTCCCCACCCAGAGACAATCACGGTTTAATTTTTTCCTACCATAAATTAATTTTGAAGGGTTGATTTTTAAAAATTAAGGTCTAATTTATAGAGTAAAATTTGTCCTTTACAGTGTATAGTTCTGTTAGTTTTGATAAATGTAGACAGTTACGTAACCCCCGCCACAATCAAGACATAGATCAGTTCCATCACCACCAGCAATTCTCCTGGGTCCTTTATAGTCATCCCCTTCCTCCACACCTAGCTTCTGGCAACCACTGATCTGTTTTCTGTCCCTATAGTTTTGCCTTTTCTAGAATGTCATATAAATGGTATAATATAGTATGTAGCCTTTTTGAGTCTGGATTCTTTCACCTAGTATAATGCATTTGAGATTTCATGCATGAGGTTGTGTGTATCAGTGGTTTGTTCCTTTTTATTGCTGAGTAGTATTCTATTGTGTGGATAGACCACAGTTTATCCATCACTGGTTGAAGGACATTTGGATCATATCAGGTTTTGGCAATTATGAGTAAAGCTGCTATACACTGAACGGAATACATTTTTAAGTGTATTATGAGGTGGATTTGCCTGACCCAGGTTTTGGTGTTTATTTGTAAATTCCCACTCCACTATCAGACACAGGACAAATGCACAATCAGTAGTTGCTAGAAGTGTGAATTATACGATTTGGTAGAGAATTGTTTAGTTATTTCACTCCTATGAAATTTGCAGCAGAAATCCAAGTTGTCAGTATGCATTACATGACATTTTGCATTTTGACTTTGGGAACCTGAAAAAATATCATTAACTGTTTGAATTTCATAGTTTAAAATGTCTCACGGGTGATTTTTTCCAAGTGGGTTTGGAGCATTTTTATGTCTTCGGCAGAACAAATATTCTGATTTTCTAGTCTCATTTCAGAAGCCAGTATGTATAATCCACCCTGATGCTCTGAGCACCAAGGGGGAAGATTTGATGGTGAAGAAGCAGGAAAAGTGAGACTGGGAAAAAAGGATATGGGCGAGGGGAGGGCTCCATGTAGCAGTAACAACCACCAATAAATATTTCATTGGGCTGCTATGTGGCAGCGGTTACACCAGGTCAAGTCACCTAACAGTAAGTCGGCTTGATGCAGGGTTTAGTGAGCTGAGAGACTGATGAGGCGATAAATTTCACCGTAGGATTGTGCTTTTGTTTTGGTCAGAGATCCAGTGCCAAATGTGAGAAGCTTCTGCCAGGTGCCTACTGGGATGAAACCTGCTCGTCTCTTCTTGCTTCCTGCATTTTCTGTGAAAGCAGAAACAATTTGATCATTTTATTTACATGCGTGTGTGTGTGTGTGTGTGTGCATTTATAATATAGTTGGAGATAGCAAACCAAAGTACTTGCTTTTTTCATTTACTCAGTATTCCATAGAAATGTATTGAGCAGCTATCAAATCCCCACACTTTTGAAACTTAGTCAGAATAATCAGACCTTAGTAAAAGAAAAAAGATCGCTATGTAGTTTTGTCATTATTATAAGAGTTAAGGGTAGAGATGAAATTTGACTTATTTGCCTCAGTGAAGCCTTATGGGGATGATAATCTTCCCTCCCTTCTCTGAGCTAAGAATCAAGAAGGAAACAGTCTTATAGAAAGCTTTGGATTTAGCACTGCACCAAAAGGTGCTAAATGGATAAACTTCAAATAGGAATAAAAGGACATGAGGCCATCTAAATAGGTTAATAATTGGTAATTATGTGGCTGAACAGTACTGGAAACAGAGAAAACCAAGTGATTTTGCAACATACTTGGAATTTTGTTTCTAGAAACAGGCATATTTCCCCCCCCCCATGTAGAGTTTGTAGATGATTTCTGAGAATGTCATCAGGGATTCATTTTTCTTTATAGGTACATCATTGTTCAGATTAGGTTCATCAGTCGCTTGAACACTCAAGGCACATCAATAATCTGTCTTTGTGTTTGTAGACCTGGCTGCTGCTTATGAATTTACAAGCATACAAGTTGGTTAATGACCCTCCCGGGAGAGAGGGGAAGCACATCCTTGACTAGCTCTCTCCCCCACTTCTGTTCAAGGAAGCTGATGTAGCACCAGGAAAACACTGTGGTACTTTATCCTTATTATAACGATAGCTCTGTTACAACGTTATTGAGTTACAGTGCCTTGGCTTCTTTCAAGATCAAATTTACTCATAATTGCAGCTGTTACAATGGCAATTTGTTACACTTAAAATGCTTGGCTCTTGGGAATGCCACTATTAAGGAGAGTGAAGAGGGAGTTTGGCTGCCAGGATCAAATGGATTTAGACCTGAGGAAAACCAAAGGGAAATAAATACACGCATACCCCATGGAAGCTTCCAACCACCAAAGCCAGCCGACAGACGGGGAGCATGGCCTGAAAAGCTCCCCTGCTTTTTCACTCTAGGGCTTTCTCAACAGGAGACTGGGTCTATGCAGCACTTGCCAGGGAAAAAGGAAAATTATCAGAAAGCATGCTAATCCTCACTAGTGGTTGCCTACAGGTCTCTGAAATGCTGAACTATGAAACATCTTTCTTTTCTTGAATACACATCTTTCTCAAAAAATGTTGTGGAAATGTTTTCAGTTTGACACTAAATATTGACTGCATCCTAATGAAAACCTCCATTTTGTGGTTCACAATCATTCAAAAAGGATAATTTGAAAGAAAAGCTAGTAGTTATCAAGCCTCTACTATATGTGGAAGCCCTGTGCTATGCAATTCATGAACGCTGTCATCTACTGCTTTTGACAAACTTTAAAAGAAGGTGCATTTCTTTCCAGGAGAAAGACTCAGAGAAGTTAGGTGGTTTTGTCAAAGCATATACTGTTTTCACTCCACCATGCTTACTCCTGCCTTTGACAAAGATATAAAGCAGGAGGGTAAAAAGTAGCAATTAAGAAAGATTAACATTACTTAGGCAGGGACTCCAAGGCAGGCTGAAAGATCAGCTTTCCTTTCTCCCCCGATTCTTCAAATCCCCTCTCACCAACACACGTATTTTAAAGTCATTTTCAGTGATTTAAGTAATTTTAAATAGCTTAAAACACTTAGTTTGAAACGGTAGCCTCCAATTAATTCAATTATTACATACTTAATTGGAGCCAGGATACTACTGTTATATCTAAAAATAAGAAAAAAGTCTTCATCATAAATACTGATTGCCTGCTTATTATGGGTCAGGCCCTGTTGTAGGTGCTTTATATATACTACCTCAGTGTTTTGCAACCTTTTTTCTCATATTGTCCTCCTAAGGAGAAAAATTAAATTAAAATTAACTTTATTAATTTGAATTTGAATTTAATTTAATTTCTCCATAACAAGAAACATCGAACAGTAACGAATATGTCTTTGCCAGGCAGGGTTGTGCTTGGGAGCACCACCACCATTGTAATGTCTAAGATCACCCTCCAGTGATAGCATTCTTGGTGAGAATACATTCATGCTCTTGATGACCCTAAGAGTGAGGTCCTGTGATTAGTCTACCTATTTTACAGATGAGAAAACAAAGACCCTGAGAGGCTTCGTAACTTGCTCAAGAAGCTAGTTTCCAGGCTGTACCGTCTTCACCACTGTACTCTGTTGCCTCTGTTTAGTCATTGATACCAGTGGAAGCCTTTCTGCAAATACATTTTATGCCTCAAACAGTACTCTTCGTTAGCAACATGGCCGAGTCTGTCCAAGTCTGTGGTGTTTGTTACCCGCTGGTTAACACACATTTGAATTCTGGCCTTGGCATACTTTGTAGTTCTCAGCGTGAGCCCTTTACTCTGTCCCCTGTCTCAACCCTTTACTCTTTTATCTTCTTTAATCCTTTTGATAACCTATGGGGTGAGTAGGTGTTATTAACCTCATTTTACAGAGAAGTCAGGGAGGAGCTGGGAGATTAGGAAACCTGCCCAGGGCCACAGGGCTGGTAAACTACTGACCTAGGCAAGCAGTCCAGACGGGTTATATTCCAAAGCCCATGCATGTCCTGGGTCACTTTCCAGATAATCTCCCATGGCAGCATAAACTCTGGGTGGGCTTCCAACATCTCATCACACATTTGAAAATCTATTAATATCATTTAAATGGTTCTTTGAAATAATTCCACATTCATGGACAAAACAGAGTGAGTTAAATGTATCTTCTGCCAAACCTAAGAGATTAATAGAAAGATTTGTACATAATTTAAGGTACAACCTAGACAGAAATATTGGAGTGATAGCTAGAAGGCACTGCTGCCTGAAGATCAATTAGAAAGGAAGATAAAATATCTTGGAACTTGGGCAGGATTATAAAATGGATGCAGTTTTTCCTTGATGGCTTGCCTCTCACTGAAGTCTTCTCTCTCCCCTGTATCTTTACATCTTTTTGTTCTCGGCATCCTCAATATTCTCTTCCTCAGCAATTCTGAGACTGACTCTCAAAACCTTAATTCACAACAAGTTACAAAATATCAATTATAGCTTAAAGTATTATTCCTCCCCAGAGGATTTGTAATTTGGCAGAAATTGAAGCTTAAGGGATAAATGTTAAGGGTGACAGTTTCGACTCAGGGTGGAGAAATTCATAGGAGGGCTTTACTGAGCTCCTGGCATCCTCCCAGATGGCTGTTGTGTACAGACTCACCCATAAGCCTGTTTCTCAGGTTCTAAATCAAATTGGGTGTTGGTTTCATGGGATTTCCTATATACCCACCTTTCCCAAGATGTGAACTCCGTGCCCAGCTTCTCCTGGTGATTGTGTCTTGTTGGGAAACCAAATCTTGACTCAGTCCTGGCAGAAGGCTATGGGCCCAGTGATGAGTGAGATGGCTTCTCCCGGTGGCCATGTGTGTGGTCTCGCGTGCCTTAGTTTCTCCATCTGTTTTAGTGGAAAGGATCGTAACATTCTTGGAGATCCCAGAACGGAATGTGCTGTGTAAACACTAGGCAGTGTTGTTACAATAAATAGCAAATTAGTGACTCTAGTTTAAATTTCCTACACTTGATGACTTGTGGGTGTACCAAAGCATCAGAAATTGTCACTAGGAAAAAAAATCTTCCTCCTATTTTCTGACAAAAACAGAATTTTAGGATTTTGGCTACCATCTGCTGAAAAGTGCAATTCTGCCTCTCCCCGTGGAAGGCTGGAACGGGGGCTGCAGTAGAGTCTGGCATCCTCCTAATTAGCTGGGTTGTTGAGTTCTGTCTCAAGGGTTCTAACCTGTGTCGCTAGCTTTTTGGTTTTCTGATTTTTTACAAATCTTGTGTTTTTTTTAATTTAAAATATTCTATTGAAATACATTGCCATATTAAGACTGACATTTCTGTTAAGCAAGAAGAGATGAGAATATCTCTGTTGCAATAGTCTAGCTTGTTATGGAGACAAGCATGTACATATAGAGAGTGATGGCTTGGTGGTGGTTGAGTGCCTTGACTGTCTCTTTTAGGTGATTCTATTTTGAGAGATTCTGTTTCCATCTCACGTCCCCCCAAGGATCCAGAAGTAGGCAAACAGATCCTCTTCTCTCACCTGACAGTGATAGTTTATGAAACAGAGAAAAGAATATAGACTTCGTGCCCTGAATCCCAGATCTTAGATTTGTCCCGTGCAGTATGCCATCATTTATTAGGAATAATAATATCTGCCTTGTCTATCTAACTGGGTTGCTTCGAAGCCCTGATGACATTTGAAACTGCTTCGTAAACTCAAAAAGATTCTGTAAAAGTAACACATTAGTGATAGTAAGTGTAAGGTCGAAATTGGGGTAAACCTAGTTAACTTTCTATGATGCCTGGGTGAGAACAGGCCCCTGCATCAGGCCCAGAATAAACTCAGCCTTTGACCCAGTTCAGGCTCGACTGTGGTCAGGACTTGACCTCTCTGTGCTCCTGTCCCAGTTAGAATAGAGTGGAGTTCAGGAGTGGAGAATGAAGCCAAGTTTATTAGGACATTCTACTCTGTGTATTTCACAGTGGTTTGTCCAGCCTGACTGTAAACAGCAGCTGGAAGACATTTTGCTTTCTGAGTCCCCATGTGTATCTATGGAGCTTGGAGTTCAGAGGAAAGGCTTGAGCTTTAGAGGCTAAAAAACACTATGTTCAGGAAGCAGGCCACTACCTCTGTAAGATTCATGAACTTGAGACACTCTGGGACTCAGTTTATTCTGTGTGGCAGGGTTGCTTTAGAGATTAATTGAGATAATGCACATGGAATTTTCTTTCCATGGAAGACCCTGGGTCCTTGATTTGGAGTCAGAAAAACTATTTCTGTTTTTATCTTTCATTGACAGTGAACATTTGGGCAAACGATTTTAGTTCTATGAACAAAAGTTTCCTTCTGTATAAAATGGAAATTATAGTAAGAACTCATAATGATATAAAGGTTACAGAGGTTGATTTATGCAAAAGACATGTTGTAAACTTGAAAGCAGTGTATTCATTCATTTATTCATTCAATCAACACTACACATCTACTTTGAATTCTTGCCCACAAGGAGTTAGCAATCTAGAGGTAGACAGACAGAGAAGGTGACAATTACAGCACAGTGGGGTTAGGCCTCTGATGGAAGTGTGCCCACAACATGGAGGGAACATTGAGAAAAAAAGTGTACTTATTTGAGGAATCTGGAATATCTTTCCAGAGGAGGGGAGACCCTTAAACCAGCCATTATGGAATAGAAGTTGGCCTGTGGGCCAGAAAATTGACATGGTACAAGGAGGTTCTAAAAAGACTGGTGAGACTTTCAGGCGTGGGACAGGGAACAATGGTCCCTTCATTTTGGCTGGAGCTTAGGGGTGTGTGTGGGGGGGCAGGTAAGGTGGGGAGGTACAGAGGAAGAGTCTGATAAGGAGGTACCCTAGGAACCACGTCTTGAGGCACTGCTTATTCCATACCCAAGCATGTAGGCTTCAGCTTGCACGTGTTAGGGTGTCATATCCTACATGTGAAACTACAGAATACCATGTCCTTATTAAATGATGATGCTACTGAGCTACCATGAGCTGCACATGCAGTCTGACACTCCTCACCCACCCCCCTCCAAGATTAGAGAAGGATTTGCACTAATCCAGTGAGCTTCTTCCCTAAGCAGTCCACCACATTCCAGGCTCTGGGGCTCTGGCACAAGCAGAGATATTTGCCAGGTGAAGCTTAAGAACCCTTCTGAGAGTCAGCTCACCTTTGTCTCATCTGCAGCAATAAACATTCAAGTTGAAAGAGCGTTTATTGGGCACCGCTGTGTGCAGGGCACAGCACTGTGCTAAGTACAGGGGAGAAATAAGGATGTGTAATGACAGTAGCTGCCTGTTGTCGAGCCCTCAGTGTGGGTCTGGCATGGTTGTAGGTGCCCTACTTGTGTTAACTCATTTAAATACTCCAAAGCCCTCTGGGATGGGTGTTTTAATCCCTATTCTTCCTAGCTCAGAACAAGCAGTTTTGCGTACACACCTAGCTTGTAGAGGAGCTGGGCTTTCAGAGTCGGGTGCCCAGGACCCGAGTCCATGCTCCAATGCCTACTCGTGGCATATGATGGAGACAGATGTGTACATGACTAAACGAATAGAAGGTGGAGACTTGAGAGTGAAGGAGATTGTAGGAAATAACATAGACAAGAGTTAGGGTCCTTCTTCAACTGTAAAATAAAAATAAAAGGTTTATTACAGGATAAAATAAAAAATAAAATAAAAATAAAAGGGACAAATCTTTCTTTTGCTTACATTTCTTAAATCCTAAGTCAGAAGAATCAGTCAGGGCAATTGTCAGATTCTAACAGGCTCACGAATTGAAGGGGAAATGAAAGAGTGGGGAGGAATGAGATTAGTTGCAAACAACCGGAGTTAAGGGAAACTCAACAGGCTAGACTTTGGAAGGAGTGAGAAGTCTGAGAAAGCTTTGTGGGCAGCTCATCATTGAAAGGAAGTGGGGGTGAGGGAAGCAAAGCCATAGAGAGAAACTGTCAGAGAAAAAACGAATTTTAATATTCAGGGAAAACAGAGGGCATGTGATCATGGGGAAAAGACATGATCAAGGAAAGAGCAAAAGGAAATTTAAAACACCGAAGATTGCAAATTTGATCTTGTTAGTATAAAGTTCAGTTTATTCTTTTTATTTATCACAGGGTTGCATTTATTTATTACTCCCCAAATCGTATGTATGGACGAGAAGGGCAGAGGGGAGCATCAGGCATCCTCAGGATTCCCGCCATGCTCTGCTCACTAACATCCAACAGCTGTTTGCCAAGTGCCTGCTAGGAGCTCAGTTCTCTGTGAGGTTCCACAATGAATTCTGATCTTCCAGAGTTTTGAGAGTGAAGAGGGGTGCAGATGACGCCAGGACAACAGGCTTGAACTGCAATGGTCCTGTCCAACAGGGACATCTAGTCACCCTGTTCATGACGAATAGGGCTCTCTCCAGGCTCAACTTATTGACTGTCTTGTAAGGCAAACTGCAGCCTGTATGTAATCAGAATGAAAAGTGGGGTGGTAGAGTGCTGAAGGACTGGGTCAGGCAGCAAGTGCTGGAAGAAGGACAGCTTCTTGCTAATCTAACAGAGGAGCTGTGTGGCTTAGTTGTGGCCCTGATTCCACCAGTTACTGTCTCCCCCAACTGGATTGAGTCTTTGTGATTGAGCTGAGCCTGAAGTTCAGGCTTCCTGATTGCATCTGGTGCCTCTATGTAGCCTTATCTCCCATGCCTGGCACAAGATGGTAGGGCTGGTGTACTCCTACAGGGAAATGATTCAGGATTGTGCTGACTTGATACAAAGTGATTTAGCCTCCAGAGAAAATCCAAGAGATTTAAAGCCTTTCAATTGACTAGTGCCAACATTTTCTTTACAGTTAATTTAGCAACCAATGGATATTTTAGAATTCATTCTCTCATTGAATCATTTAAATGAGTCTCCAGTATAGCAGCCACCAGCCACAGGGGGCCATTGTGTATTTGGCACGTAAATTTACTTAATTTAATTAACTTTAAATTTTAAAACTTATCCTTGACCCAGTTATTAGAAATCGTTTGTATCTGATACAGTTTGGGTATGTGAATCTACTGTTTCAACTGTCAATTTTATGGAAGCTAAGTACAGATAGAGTATGATTGATGAAAATTTGGTATCTTAATTGAGATCTGCTGTAAGTGTAAAATACATACCTGATTTTAAAGACTTAGAACCAAAAAACTGAACATATCTCATTAATATATTGAAATATCTCATTAATAATTGCTATATTGCTTACATGATGAAATAATAACATTTTGGAGTACTGGCTTAAAAACTTATTAAAATTTATTTCACCTGTTTCTTTTTGCTTCTTTAATGGGTGGGGTCCCTAACAAATTTAAAATGATACACGTGCTTGCTTTCTCCTTTTATTGGGTAACACTGCTTCAGGTGTTGATTACCTGCAGTGTCTCCAGCTCTGAGCTCACCACAAACAACAGTCGTGGAGGCGGTGAGGTTCCTGCCCTGGTAGAGCATGCGGTTACTGTGGGGAGGATGGAAAATAAACAGATACACACAAATAATCGGCATGAATTCAGGTTGTGGTAAGTGCTGGGAAGCAGTTATGCAGGGTGATGCTGGAGTAATTGGGGCAGGGAGGCCCCATTTAGAGAGTGTGGTGGGGGAAGCCCTCCCAGAATACATGATTGAACTGAGACCTTGGAGGATGAGGAGTTGTGGGAGGGATCATAGAAGGTTTCTTGGAAGAGAAGGTTTTTGATCTGAGTTCTGAAGGGTGGGTAAACTGTGCTTCCCTTAGCTCATTCAGAAAGACTTCTTGGGCTACTGGGTCAAAAGGAGGATATAGAGAAAGCTCCTGTGGCTTGAGACCTGGCTTGGCAACTCGGAAGGCTCAGCTCCAGCTGAGCCAGGGGCCAGGCAATCGGCCAGCACATGAGGAAAGAGTCTGTTGGCAGATTCACCCTCCTGGAGCCAGCTGGATGTTCAAGGCTAGGAATGTGACAGGGTGGCCCTTCCATAAGGATCCAGACACTTTCGGTTTTGACAACTGGGTATTCACAGCAGAATACACAGTAGGTTTTAAAACCGTGGTGTGTGTGCCTGGCTCCATCGTTCCGCCTAAACTTGGAAAGGGACAGAACGCGCTGGGATTGATAGTCATTGTCATCTGCTCCTGGAGGTCTCAGCAGAGATTTGAAAGTGGACTGAGAACCAGCATAACATGCCCCATCTGTAGAGAGTGGCTCTGTCAGTGGGTGTCATGGAACCAGGAAGACATCACCCCTGACTGGCTAGCACAGATTGAAATGGGACCAGTAAAAAAGTGATGAGTGGTGACAGAGTCCCAAATGGGCATCTTCAGGGACCCAGCCCTGGTCCTGTCTTGCGTCATAAGAAACTGTGTGTGTAATGGTTAATCGAGTGGGTTCTGGAGGCAGGTCTTGTCTGAGTCCTGCTTTGCCAATTACTAGCTGTGGGAACATGGCAGAAAACTAAACCTATCTGAGTCCCAGCTTCCTCATCCATGATAATGTCCTTTACACGATGCCAGCTGACCTCCTAGGACTGTTAGGGGGATTACACGATAAGATATATACACAGAGTCTCGCTCATAGAAAGTGCCTGATAAATTGTAGCTATTCTTATTATTGGCATCATGTTCGTTATTCCCTTTTTTCTTTCTTTTATTCTTTTGAAATACCATAGAAAAGCAAAGTTAAAAGATCAGCTTGGGCTATAGCTCACTGGTTAGTATTTTGGGGATACTTGATCTGACGCAATCAAGAGAGAGATCACCCTTAACATCGTTCTGGGGGAAAATAACATAATCTTGGCTCTTCTGGGCTGCAGACTTTGGCAAACCATGGAAATCACAGCTTTCCTCTGAAATTGCTCTCACATTTCCAGTTCCAACAATTTACAGTGAAAATCTAAGGAGCTTTTGTGTTTAAAATAAGCAGCTTGGAAGAAGAAGAATTACGGGGGAGGCATCTTCACCTGAATCATTTTGTTGGCAACAACTGCCCTGCAGCGTCCTGACGTTTAGTTTTCGTTTGGTTCTTAGCCAACTTAGAGAGGTGTGGACTCGTGCCAGGCAAGGAAGAGCAGGTAGTGTCGGAGCATTTGTTTGAGTTCATTTTTACTCTTGGTTAAAGAATAATTGAATGATGGCTTATAGTGTAGTGGAAAAGCATGGACTTAGCTGTGGGTTTACATCCCAGCTCTGCATAGTCTCATGGGTAACATTGGGCTTTGCTTAGCTTTTTGAATATCAGTTTCTTTAGCTGGGAAATGGAGATAACATCCAACCTTTTGTTGAGAGGATTAGAGACCGTATGGATAGAGTACCTGGGACTGACAGTGTGGTACTTGGTGAGCAGAGCTGATGACACTGGCAGCTGCATTGCTCTCCTGTCTCAAGAGAGCACATTGACCTGTAACAGGGTAAAAGTCCTTTGGCCAGAATACAGACAAGTCGGTGTTCTGAGAGCTCCTTGTGTCTTGGTTTTTCTTTTTTGTTTCTTCTTTTTTTTTTTTTTGATATTTTTACCTCAAGACAGTGAATATTTATATTGCTTGACTAATATGTTTTAAAACTTTGAGTGTTCTCAGAACACTCTTCCTGGCATTATCTCAGCGTTCTTGAATATTTTACACACATCTTGGGTTAAAAGCAATGAAATAAAACTTGTGTTTAGAACATGGTTGTAAAAAATGCCAACAGTGGAATGAGTTATGGGGCGGTCAGCACAAGCCCACCAAAGACCGGTGGCCTTCACCAAGCCGTGCCTCCTTTGCACCTGGGATGTTTGTCCATTGTATTTGATGGTTACTAGGTGTGCGCCTGGGCATGTTTTACGTATGACTGAGGGAATAAAGCCCACAAATGCCAGTGCATGACTAACAACAGCATAATTTCGGTTTGATGAACACCATTGTTAATTCATGCTTCATCTCAACTTCACATATTAATTAGGTCCTCACTGCATATCTGTTGTATATGTTTACAAGGCTATTTCCTTTTAGGCTCACATTTTAAATCCGGCAGTTCACTGTCAGAATTTAGAAAGCCACGTTTGTTTTTAACAGCACTTTTGTCTCTTCCTGCCCATGTCGGGGGTCATTATCCACGTTGGTTCAATTTCGCTTAAAAGCCAAGCATCAAATGTTAGACTGTGTAATGGTGGTCAAAGGGCAGGCCTCAGAGGAGGAAGACCTTTCTTATCACAAATAAACTGTAACCTCCCTTGGATTCAAGTTCGTTATTTGTAAAATGAAAGGTTTAAGCTAGATAATCTCTAAGATCTCTGCCCAAAAGGCAAAGAATCTGCGGCAGGACATGAGAGGCTGCTAACTAAAGTGTACCGTAGGCCTTGATCCCATGTTTATTGGTGACTTTTTTGGTGAGGCTATGTCCCCCTTTCTTAGGTGTATGAAGCAAAAACTGATAGATGCAGAAAGCTAGTTTTTTGCTTTTTCAGTCCCTGATTCCAGAATAGGAGGGAATTCTTGGGAAGAACAACATCCTGAGCTCTGGACCTGCCACATGAGGGCCACAGATTGCCAACAGTGATAGGATTTGTAGTTAGGAAGTAGAATCCAGCCTGTGAGCTGTGGAGGGCACATTAGAGAGAGACAGCGGAGGGTGGATGACAAGCACGGTATGGTGTGCAAGTATACAGATAAGGTCCCTGCCTGCAAGGCGGTTTGCCCTGTGATGCCATCTTGGCTGCTCTGGGTGCTAAGCACCTGTATCAGCCAGTGCATCTAGAAGTTAGTCCCGGGTTAATGCTTTGGGTGCATACCAGCTTGTCCTGAGGCAGGGCTGGAAAGAGCCCTGGAGGTAGTTCAGAGAAAGGAGAAATCTCTCCAGAAGTCCTGATGGAAGTCAGTTTCAGCAGATCGTTTACCGTCTGGGAACTGGCCAAAATGCCTATCGGAGATGGTTAGACTAGTGATTGGGAAACCAAAACTCTTGACAGTTTCATCCTATTCTAGAGGATGTGGGGTAGCTAGAAAGTGAACAAGGACATCATGGTTGTCACCTGCAGTGCTTCTCTTGACAAAAGTTTTTTAATAGCTACTTATAAACAGGACATTTATTGGGTACTCCACCCAGAAAGAGAGCAGCTTACCATCCCAACCTCGTGGGAATGTGCTCTTGAAAAATCTCTCTTCTTGCTATAGAGATAGTCCTGTTTTTAGTGGTTTTACCGACTTCAATTAAATTCAATTAATCGCAGGTGGACCTACCCATGTTTGCACCCCCAGTGTGTCCTCTTAACCTGTCAATAAACATATTTGACAGTTTGGCCCCAAGAGTGGTAAGGGTACTGGAAAGGAACTATTTTCACCAAACACCTACTAAGTGCCCGTCACTTTGGCTCACCACACACCAAGGTAACTGATAATGAGATAGGTCAAATCACTTGGGCAAGGTTACACAGTAAGTGTTGCTTTCTAGAATTAATCTAGAGCCATCTAGTTTTGTCTCTCCAATTTCTACACAACATACACTGTGAAACCATCCAGCCCTGCACGTTATATCTTTACGTAAAGGAAAACTAGTTCTGCCTCTGCATGGCTTTTTGTTCTCTCCATGCAGGGCACAATCAGCTTCAGTGAACAGAGAGCCTCCAAGGGGAAGGAGGTAACCCATTTCCACTTGACTCTCACTGCAAATACAAGGTGACGGGTTTTAGCCAGGGCCCAAAAGGAACTATGACGTGCTTCAGATGTTCAGCTTTCACATCACCCCTTTGGCTGAGGGCTCCTGTTTTCTCTCTCGTTGGCCCACTTCACAAGACACAGTGTAGCAGGAAGAACATGCCAAAGCTTTCCAGAGGTTGCAAGATAGTACATTTCAGAGCAAGAAGGGACCAGGGAGAATCCTATGTTGCTAAGACATATGCCCCTTGGTGTTGTAATAACTCCACCTCCTGGGCTGTAAGTAAGCTCCTGGAGGGCAGAGACCTGCCTGATCTTAATTGCCAGCAATTAACTAAATTGTCTCCCCTGCTCCAGGAAGTCAGAGGCCTGTTGGTGGATTCACTGATAAAACGCCAGTGCCTGGCACCTGGTTGGTGCTCAATAAAAGGGTCTCCAATCAGGTTGATTTGAAAGCTTAGCAAGGACCACCTATATCAAACAAGTGTGAGGTCAGTCTCAGGAGCTACGCCAGTTGAGGCAAGGCCTTGAACGCCAGTCCAAGTCTGTTACAAAGCTCTGCACTATTCTTCGTGCGTTTACAGGCAAATTAATTCATTCAGCAAATGCTTACAGCACCTCCTTTGTCAGCCAGGTAATCTGCCAAATGCCAGGGTCAGCGATATGGGAAGTACAATCTCTTCCTTCTAGGAAGGTAAGCTTTCATGGGGAAGCCTGACAAACCAGTAGTTCAAAGGCTTTCATTGTTTGTTTTTTTTTTTTTTTTTTTTTTTGCGGTACGCGGGCCTCTCGCTGTTGTGGCCTCTCCTGTTGCGGAGCACAGGCTCCGGATGCGCAGACTCAGTGGCCATGGCTCACGGACCCAGCCGCTCCGCGGCATGTGGGATCTTCCCGGACCGGGGCACGAACCCGTGTCCCCTGCATCGGCAGGCGGACTCTCAACCACTGCGCCACCAGGGAAGCCCTCAAAGCCTTTTACTAATGGTTGTGGTAGAGATAAGCATAGGTTGCTCAGAATGCACCAGAGGAGGAAAGCAGGTGCCTTCACCAAGAGGGTGCTAGGATAAAAGAATTTACCTACTGATCTGGAAGAGTTTGGAGGATGAAAGAAATGAGGGCCAAACTTTATAGAAATCCAACCAGGGAATTATTAGGGATTTCAGTGAGAAACATGAGAAAATCAGAGTCTCAGGGTGATGGCTGTGGAAATGCTGAAGAGTAGTCAGCTCTGATCCATCAATGGTGGGGACCATTTCATATGGTTTGTGGAATCTTTTTGTGACCTTCTGTATTGTGAACTTATTTAATTATTTATATTATCATAGAAATCATTATGTGCATACCTACTTCCTTTTCTAAACACGGCTTTGGTAAACTCTAAGACATATGTGTTCATTAGAATTGTTCTATGGAAGGTCCAGAAACTCACTTTAATGGAGAAGCATCATGACTGCCCTTAGTGGAATTCTGTCATCAGCATAGCTTTCACTGGTTCCAGTCTTCCACCCCAGGCTACTGCTTATTACTCCATAAGAGAAAAAGAGCTGGAAAGTTTATTTGCACAAAACAAACAAAGAAACAATGAGAAATCTTAACTCTCAGAGGTTAATGTAGGTTGCCCTAATGCTAGACAAAAAGCAGGTCTAAAAATTTTAGAGGTTCAGTGGAATTTTACTCACCACGTGGGATCTCAGAACCTTTGAGATTGTCTTTTCTGGTATGAAGCAAAATACTTTATTCAAGAGATGGCCTGGGCTCCCCTGGTGGCGCAGTGGTTGAGAGTCCACCGATGCAGGGGATGCGGGTTCGTGCCCCAGTCCGGGAGGATCCCACATGCTGCAGAGCGGCTGGGCCCGTGAGCCATGGCCGCTGAGCCTGTGTGTCCGGAGCCTGTGCTCCGCAACAGGAGAGGCCACAACAGTGAGAGGCCCACGTACTGCAAAAAAAAAAAAAAAAAAAAAAAAGAGATGGCCTACTTTGGAGGGTGGGGAGGAGGGGATATTGATTGGCCTTACTTTTATCCACACCTCCTTGACCTTGGAGCAACTCTCTGAACCCCTGGGCTCAGCTCACTGCTCTGGCCTAACACCTTGAGCTTGTAGAGAGGGACATTGAAACCAAAGATGTAACAGGGCTGGACTGTACAGATGTCCTGATTTCCAGTCCAGTGTGCCTTTGTAAAACTTTGACCTTCAGTGACACATTCTGGTCAATTGGGACTGAGCTCAGGCTTGCAGCTCTTGGGCTAATGAAAGCAGTAAACTCCTTGGTGGGCATAGTTGGGCATACCAACACATCGCCATGGCTGCATGGTGGGTAGTCTTGTGTCAGGAACTGTGCTAAGGATCTGTCATGAATCAGCTCCTTTAGTCTTCATATCCAATTGTCTGCCCCATGTGACATTCAGAGGTTAAGTAACTTGTCTGAGGTCAGTGGACACTCCAGCATTCTCAAACACAGGTTGCATGGACTCCAGAAACCCTGCTTTTAATCAGTAACCATCATGTCTTCCTTTGTCTCATCTTGTCAATTCAGTCTAATTCAAAGCATCTGAGTAACTAAGGGTTTGGTTACAATGAGTTAGTGTTTTGTTTTATTAATTTGGGAGAGTTTTAGGCCTTGAACTTCCTAGGCTCTTAAATTACAAGTCAGAAGGTATCCTTGAGGGAAAAAGGATTTCTGTCATCACTGCCAAGGCTGTGCTGAGAATTCTTTTCCTGATTCAGATTTTTATTTTTCATTCATCAGACAATTCTCCTGTCATTTGCAGACTTAACTGAGTGTCTTAACCCATTTTAAAATGCTTCCAGCTGAGTAATTGAGCACCTCTGCCAAATTCCTTACATTGATGATAAAAGCTCCGGTGTTATGCCATTGTGTCCTACTTTCTTCCCTCCTTCCCTCACCTTTCACCCACTAGAGCTTCTAGTTAAGTGATCCGTTTTGACTAATCTCCAGGCATAGAAATGTTATAATGACACAAAGGGGGAGGAAAAAGATGTGCTCCCTCAACCCACTCCATCAGCTGAAGAGAGATTTCAGTAAGAAGCCACTGTGTTCTATGGAAAGAAACCCGGGCGTGGATTTACTTAATAAGGATTCTTGTTTCAGGTCCTTTACTATCCTCTGACTTGATCAAGTCACTTAACCTCCCCGTGCCACAGGCTCCCCACTGGTGAAAGGATGATCTTTTCATGGGACAGTTTGGTGGTGTTAAAGAAACAATAGGTAGATTTTATTTGGCACAAAACATGAAAAAAATCAGTTTTACTTTCAAAGGCATTAACTAGTGATTTCTTTACCCATTGGAAATCAAAGTACTGGAAAAAAAAACCACAAGTGCCACCACCTATATGATTTATTCCTTGGCCAAGCAACAATGACTTCATTGATCTCTTTTGAGCCTAAATCCAGAAGCTCCTATCTGAAAATGACAGATCATTTCCCCTCTCTTTCCAGAGACTGAGAACTCCTGTCCTACTAGAGCTTGTTTTTTTGGCTTTCCCTAACGCATCTGGGACTGAAAAACAACTGGACTACCAATTATTCCTTTACTGAAAGAGTAGTTAATATAGTCATTCATTCTGTAAATCC
The DNA here is from genome assembly GCF_964165515.1 of Mesoplodon bidens. NCBI lineage: Eukaryota > Metazoa > Chordata > Mammalia > Artiodactyla > Ziphiidae > Mesoplodon > Mesoplodon bidens. The sequence continues at coordinate 84,759,893 of NC_138162.1, forward strand.
TTACAGGGTGCTTGCTCCAGGCAAGGCATGGCATGGCTGCTCTGAGGGCTAGAGAGATGCTGCATTCATCCTCCTGAACCTTCACAAATTCTAGACATCATCTTCAAGCCTGTCATTTCCATTTTTCTGCTCTGCCTTCCCTCCCCTAGATTCTGAGCTGCTAAGTGTTATACTGAATCAAGTCTAAGAAGTGGACTCAGCAGGTGCTACAATTTTTTTTTTTTTTTTTTTTTTTTTTTGCGGTACATGGGCCTCTCACCGTTGTGGCCTCTCCTGCTGCAGAGCACAGGCTCCGGACACACAGGCCCAGCGGCCATGGCTCACGGGCCCAGCCTCTCTGCGGCATGTGGGATCCTCCTGGACCGGGGCACGAACCCACACCCCCTGCATCGGCAGGCGGACTCCCAACCACTGCGCCACCAGGGAAGCCCAGGTGCTACAATTTTGACTGCCCTTTCTCAAGTAGCCAAGACTCAGTAGGGTTGCCGGGAACTGTGGTCCAGGCCAAGCTCTCACTCCACTGCCGAGAGCCCGAATGTGCCAGAGTGGAACTCATTGGAGGAGGGAAAGTGATGCATTAGAATTGCTGACAGCCCCTGGGTGCAGTAAAGTTCATCACAATCCCATGAACATTGACACAACAGACTCCAGGGTAAGGCATCCAAAAGACACAGCAGGAAAGAAGGAAGCTTGAAGGGGGAGAGCTGTGGCTTCTGGGTCTCCCCGCTGAAAATGTGTCAGATTTGATGACAGTGCTGAAAATGTGCTTTCTCTTTCCTTCCCTGAGCCTCAGCCCCAGGGCTCCTGTAATTGACTGTGGTGGGTATGAGTTATGAGTTCAGGGAGAGGGAGGCCCAGTGGAGTGAGTTGGCACTCCTCGGCTGTGACACGGAGGCCGCCAGGAAGCTGGGAGCCAGAGCGCTGCCTGGCCTTCGCAGAGGGCAGGCGGAAGCTCCATCGGGCACGCTCACTCATCAGGCCCCGCTCCAGACTTTTATGTGCTCTGACCTGCAAGTTTGGTCAAGTACCACCTTGCTGGAAGCCTTGTCAGTGGTTTCGAGGTGAAGGAACAGCAGTGAAATTGAGAAAACATTTGGTTTGCCTCAGGCAACTGGATTTAGGTGAGAAAATGCCAGTCCCTTTCCCATTGGCCCAGGGATTTTGGACAGTATTATTCCGGGAGGCTGAAGGCATGCTTCTCCCCCATCCTGACCAAAGTAGCTGTTTGCTAAATATTTCAGAGGGTGATGATGGTGTTTAAGAGCTGCCACAGTTCCAGTGTTTTTTTTGCAAAACACCCCTGCCATCTCTGCCAAGTGTAAGGTTAGAGTTCAGGAAAAAAGGGAAAGGAGTGGAAACCCAAGTCAGAGACCCTCTCCAAAGGCCCACCTTTCTCATTTCTCTCTGCCTTTTGGGGACCCAACACGAGATCTTCATCTAGACTTCTCCCCCCTGGTGAGTTCGTACTGCTTATTTACTGACTTACACATTTTGAGCTCATTTTAGGTTTAAAAATGTCAGGTAGCCTCAAAAAAACATAGAACACTTGTGCAGACTTCCCCTAAAGTTGCACATTTATCTTATAGCAACAGGAGGAAGAGAAGACATTGATTTTTAGCCCAACCCCATTTGATTCATAGTGCTAGAGCTTACTAACACAACAATTGGTAGTTTCTTGATTTCCAAGATTTGAGATCTTGACAATAAAGAGATTTACAGATGCTGGAAAGATTAAAAAACAGAAGCTATCAGAGTACTGAGAATGCCTTATGTTGAAAAAAGAATAAAATGGATGAAATTAAAACTTCGGGCACCCAATTCTGAATTTATGTACTCACACCTCCCCCTCAAATTTTTCCACTGTGATCAAAGTCATAGCAGTAGGGTCCATGGAAATTAGAAACAAAAGCTATTGCCATTTATATTTAAATAGCTTGGAGAATAAGACAATGCGTGCAGTGGAGCTGAATTAGTCACTAGAGAAGAGTGTTTCTCCCCATATGAGTATAACTTTTACAATCATTGCTCATGAGCCATGGAATTAAGTGGTACATTCTATTAAGAAGTAAGATGCTGATACACTTTTGGTATTTAGCAGATCACCCCATGTCCTCTGCTTAGAGAAATAATGAGAATGACTGCCCTTTCCTTTGACAGCATTTGCCTCTTTTTATATTAATCTCAGCTGAATTGAACAATTTCTCCACTCTGTACAAAATAATGCTCGTCTTTGTATTCACTTGATATACAACTTGAGGGCATCCAGTTTTTGCAAGTACAGATCTGGGAATATCTTGAATGATTTATTCACAGGGTTGCAGAACTGGTCAAAGAGAACCAAAATCTATTAAGTGATTAACACTTTGTTTTAAGGTAAAATTGTCATTTTTGCAGATATCTAAAACTTAAGCTGTATTAAGGGCAGAATGGGGTGTAACTTTAAATGCTCGGTGGATTTTATTAATTACCTTGCCTTGGCTTTCAAATTGCTTAGAGGATGGTTGTTCAAAAGACAAATACATGTAGCATGAAGTCATGCCACTGTGTTTTTAATGCAGCGATAATCTTGGTCCTAGAGTGAAGCTGGAGGGAATTCTGTGCCTTCCCAATTTAATCCCTGCCTTAAGATTGCATTTAATCAAAAGTGTGAATTTAACTCCAGGTGGCATTCAGACAGTAGAATTAGTTTAGGTACTTTAGAATTCCATTTCCTTTTAATACTTTTAAGCAATCAAAATTGTTTTTCGAATTTCCTCTCATTGCTTACATTAATTGTCCTAAAGTTTAAAATAGAAAAACCTGAAATCCAACTTTAAAAATGCAACATTTTTTGCCATTCATGTATCTAATGAGTTCACATCACTGCCTTTTCCTTCTACCACTTCTATTCCATGTGCTGGGTGCATCTGTGTGCTTGCGTACACACACACACACACACACACACACACTTTTTTTTTTTTTTTAACAAAAATCAAATTCTATTTTACCCACTGGAAAGCATTTTGGCATGACTAGGAATAGGGAACTATTTTTTCCCCTAGAGGACAAATTAAATTTGTCTCAAAAGACAAATACATTACATTTGAAACAAATATAAAATGTGTCATGCCTTCAAGGGATTTTAAGAAAGTTTAGGAAGTGACACATCAATGGGAAAATGAACCTAAAATCTTTTGAGATTATCTTTACTGGAAAGATAAAGGGAAAGCAAAATATAGATATAAATATATATAAATATATGTATTGTTATCAGACATAGGGGAAAAAAACTGTTGCTTATGGGTATTATTACTAGTGGCCAGGATGTGCGAAGTCTTAAGTTTAAATGTTTGAAAATAAGTGTTCCTTAAAGAAATATGCCCTAAGATGTTTTTTCTTATCAGCTTGGCACCTTTTCCTGTTTTGCTTTGAGTTGGTTTCCAGTCATTTTCTTGTTCTTATATTCTACCTCTGTAGCTGCTTTTAAAATCCTACTTCTTCTGCCATATCCTTTGCTTACGGACTAGTTGTTGACCGTTTAAATATTGGAGATGCTCTTTGTTAGTCTGGGAGAATGCATCATTTAGCACTGTGGGATTCATTGGCTTTATTTAACCCTGGGCCCTTGTAGTTTATGAAAGACTGCTGATTTCTGTGTGAATATGCCAGGTTCTTGACCTGTGTCAACCACTACTTCATCTATGTTTATCCATTTTAATTGTAGACACTGTCTTTTGTTGCTTCTCAGACTTAGTTTGGGAAAGTGGAGGAAGTGGTTCCATCTCATAAGATAATCTGTACAGCAGTAGGTTTCAAGTCGAGGATCAAACCGAGACGGGTTCCATGATACATTAAAAGTATAGAATTACATATAGAAAGAACCCATCCTATTCATTGCTAGTAAAGTAATAACTTGTGATATCATCTTTCTGTTGTTGAAATATGAAATATCCTATTATATTTGGTAGAATTAAGTATACACCCTTTTTAGCACCCTCTCCTGTTTAAAATTTCCTGCTATTTTTTTAATAAGTAGAAGACTTAAACATGCCTAACAGAAAATGTATTAAGTCTATGTAAAAATATTGTCTAGCCCTCTATACCTATTTATTGAGGGCCTGTTGTCAAGCATTGCCCTTGATACTAGGAATACTAAAACCTAGCTTCTTTCTTTCAAGGAAGTGCCAAGAAACATGCAATTAGAATACAAGGTACTAAGTCCTGTAAGAGCCTGCATTTACATAGCACAACGTATTTTGAGCCTCACACCAAAAATGTCATTTTACAGGTGAGAATATAGAACATTAAGGCTTATGTGATTTGCTCAAAGTGGACAGGCTAGTAATTGGTGGCATTCTACCAAGAGCTCAGGTAGCACACTTTCCCACTTCATTATTCTGTACTGCCTATCTGTGACATAGTCTAGTCCAGCTCTACCCATGTATGAAGAGCACATGCTAAATATTTTTACATATAGCCCTAGAAATAACCTCCTTGCTTTTTGAATAAACCTAATTTAATGTTAAATTGTTTTGTAAAATTTGTCCAACACAGATATTATATCCTTTTTTGTGGAGTTGCAGAGGTGGTAATTGATATGTCTGAGATGGAAGGATAAAGTAACTTTGTCTTCTGATTAGTAATACAATGTTCCATACCTGCTGATACACTAAATAGCATTTTATGCCTTATCCTTTCCTTAGGCTTGAATGCTTCGTACTTGGAATCCTTTCTATCCTAGAAGTCATTTTATAATTTCTTTGCTGTTTATATGACATTGAAACTGTGATTTTTACTACATAATTGAAAGGACAGAATCTGTATCAAAGCTCCTTACTGGACCAGTTTATAGCGGCTAGCATCACACAAGTACCATTCCTAGATCTGGGCAGGAGGGTCTTCTGCCCAGGGCCTCATGCTTTAGAGGGCCTTGTTGAGCCTTTTTTTCAGCTGAGTTTGTCCCTACCAGCTGAGGAGTTGGTGGGGCCTTGGGGACATGCCCACCCTGAACCTGTGTGGCCTTCCAGACCATTTTCCTGGTACTCAGAAGCCCAGAATTAGTTGACCAGTTGGCTGGGAACCAGCTTCCATGACTTGTGCGAGTCTCTTTCCATCCATCCACAGGAGGGCGAAATGCACTACTGGTATACCTACCCCTAGGCCTTGAGGGATTGCTGTAGGCATCTATGGCCCATGGATGAGCTGTAGACCAAATTACAGACACACATTGTTTTAGGGCTTTTGCATTAGCTATTCACATTGCCTGTAATATTTTCCTTGAGACATTTATATGGCTGGTTTCTTAATATTCAGGATTCTATTAAAATATCACATCTTTCAAAGAGGACTTTCTTGACCACCTTACCTAAAATAGCCGCCTCCTCCATAATCACTCTCAACCACCTTACGTTGTTTACTTTTTGCACCATTTAACACTATGAAAATCAATTATATAATCTTTTATTTATTTACATGCTTATGGTCTAACTCCCAGTGGAATGGAAACTGCCTGAAGGCAGGAAATAGGTTATTTTGCTCACTGCCATTTTGTAGCATTCAGAACAGTGCCTGCCACATAGTAGGTACTTAATATAATATTTTTGGAGTGAATAGAGAAATGAAAGAAAAGACCTTGAGGGTGGGGAATAAATTTTACTGCTTTAACTAGATGTAACCATTCATTTTTCCCTTTCATACATCATCTTACCAGAAATGGGGAGGAAAAAAACTAGACAACAAATTAGGAAATTAAATTAGAAGTGTGCAACTAATAGTGGAATAGTTTAAGGGAATAAATATAACTTTAATTCTCTAAAAGTAAGTAATACAGTCAGAACCATAATGCCATGAGCTTTTCATGAAACAAAATAGAACATGATTAAATTGATGACACATTTAAAAATATAGGGTTCTCTTGGAGAAAGCCAGCTAATTATAAAATTTTAGGGCAGTTCGTTTTTCACTGTGGGCTGCATTGTCTTCTATTACCCTCTTCTAAACATATGTGCAGTATTTATTTCACAACTTTCTTCTCAATGACCTTTCAAAATTGTATGATTCCTCATATTCCTGACTAGATGATTCTTTAACATAAGCCTCTGATGTCTGCAGTCATTAAATAGGATTCAGTGTGCCTATCTCAAGGAAGTCAAGTGAAAATTCTCCTTCAAATAAACAATAATGCTTATTTTGTTCACAAGTAGCCCTCTGAAATAAGCAGAATTCAAACAATTATGGTTTTTTCTTCAAAAAGAGTGATCAAATCAAATAACAATGTCAGTATTTAGTAACTCACTGATTACCAGTTAGTGAGCAAGAGTTAAAGACTATTATACGCTGAACGCATACTTTTACTAGATTCTCTGATTCTCTCAATGATTACCTCTGATTTCTTGATCAGAATTTTACAAAACTTTTGGGATATGTTGGCTTCAGATTTTAAGGTTTGGAAGTAGCTTGTCAGTGCCAAATCGTCTCCATCGATCCCTTACTTCCAAAGGAAAAAATGACATGGCTGGTATGTACTTAACTAGTACTTTTTGTTTGTTTGTTTTCAAAGTCAGAGAAGAAAACAGAGGGGAGAAATCTTTTCATGCTCCTTTCCCCCATTTTGTCAAAAAAGAATATGAAAGATGGAATCCCACATATTTTATTTGCTGGCGTCTGCTTCATCAAATCACGAAAGTAGTAATATATTTACTATGTTCCTTTCTAAATATTAATCTTGCATCTGCACAGAATGACTTAAGATCATCTGTCCACAGGAGCACCTATCTCATCTCTGTATTGTGTTTAACTCAAACTTTTCATTCCCAGTCACATCAGAGAGTAGACCACATACATCGACAAAAATTTCAGAGTCAGAAGAAAGAGAGTAGAGAGCATATTTAGTCTGTCTTCTATCATTTTACAGATGAAGGAGGCCCACGAAGATTTTGCAAGGTCACACAGGTGGCTGGTGGCACATCTGAGATTATAAACCAAGTTCCCCAAATTCAACCACTTCTCTTGTTTATTTACCCACCTTTTCTCAATATTGGCCATGTTATAATATACTATAAAACCATCCTAAGATACTTTTTATATACTATTTTTCTCATTATTGCTTTTAAAATATGTTGTAATTTAGGCATTTGGTCACATTTGATACCATTGGATTACATAATAGTAACCAATGGAACATGTTAAATTAAAGGAAATTTAAAATTGTTTGTATAGGTGACATACTCACATAGTTCAAAAGGAACAAGGTATTAAAGGGCCTACAGTAAAAGTTTTCCCTCGTATTCCTGCATCTCAATCACCTGGTTATTCCCCCAGAAAGCAACCAGTGTTATCAGGTTTTTTTGTGTACAGTAGTTACCTCAGAGAGGTGCAAAAATTGTAGTATCCTTTATAGACTGTTTGTACCTTCCTTTTTTTTTTTTTTTTCCATTTTAGGCTACATCATGGAGACTATTCTCTGTGAATACATAAAGCCCACTTCATTATCTTTTATGGTTGCATTGTGCTCCATTATATTGATATGTCGTTTATTTAATTCCTATCAGTGTATATTCAGGTTGTTTATTACTTTCAGTTATTACTAGAAGTGCTTCAATAAATAACGTTGTATATTTACATGTGTTAATAAAAATGTAGGGTAGCAGAAAGTAACACAACGTTGTAAATCAACTATACTTAAATAAAATATTTTTTGAAAATGTAGGGTAAATTTCTAAAAGTAGAATGACTTATTTTAGGAATTTTGTAGGTAATGTCCAGTTACTGTCCATAGAGTTGTATAGATTTACATTCCCATCCCCATTATATGAGGATGACTATTTTATCATTCCTCCCTAGTAGTATGGCATCAGTATTTAGAATGTTTATATCTGAAAGGTGAGATGTGAAAAGCCGTATCTTGGTGTGGTTTTAATTTGCTTTTTTGTATTTATATGCATGAGGTTAGGCATGTTTTTATATGTTTAAGAAACTTGATTTACCTGTTTGGAGATTATTGTACTCTTTTGCCTGTTTTCCTATCGAATTTTTCTCTTACTGATTGTAGGAAATCTTTTTTTTTTTAATTTTAATTATTTATTTTTTTGGCTGCATTGGGTCTTCATTGCTGCATGCGGGCTTTCTCTAGTTGTGGCGAGCAGGGGCTACTCTTCATTGCTGTGTGTGGGCTTCTCATTGTGGTGGCTTCTCTTGTTGCCGAGCACGGGCTCTAGGCACGTGGGCTTCAGTAGTTGCGGCCCATGGGCTCAGTAGTTGTGGCTCGTGGGCTCTAGAGCTCAGGCTCAGTAGTTGTGGCTCACGGGCTTAGTTGCTCTGTGGCATGTGGGATCTTCCCGGACCAGGGCTCAAACCCTTATCCCCTTGCATTGGCAGGTGGATTCTTAACCACTGCGCCACCAGGGAAGTCCCAGGAACTCTTTATATTTGAGGGAAAGAGCCTTTGTCCATGGTAGCAGCTATAAATGTTTCTCTAGTTTGTCTTTTACCCTTGTTTATGAAGTAATTTTTGCCACGCCAAATTTATGTTTTCTGTAGTTGAATGTATCCATGTTTCCAAATCACTTTTGTGGTTTTTATTATACTTAAACAAGCATCATCCACTCTAAGGTTATTTTTCAAAATTTCCTATGTTTCTCATGGGACTTATATGGGTTTATTTGTTTACTTTTACTTTTAAATATGATTCATTTTGAACTGATCCTGATTAAGATGTGGGAATGGTTTTAATTTTATTTTTTTCCTGAGTTGGTTCGTGTTTCAACATCATTTATAAAGTAATCTGTTTTCCCTCATTGCTTTAGGATAGCAGCCGTATCATATACTATATTCTTACATATTTTCTGTTGGTTTCTTGACTTTCCATCCCATTCCATTGATACATCAATACCTGTAGACATTTGCTATCAGTATGTGTTTCAGTCATTAGCTTTAATGTATTTTAATATCTAAAGGGCTGATTTCTCCTCACTGTAGAGATACTACATATTTTTTAAATTTCAGTTTTATTGAGGCATAATTGACATATAAAACGGTAAAATATTTGAAGTGTACCTCACTGTGATTTGATATATTTGATCTATTGGAAGTATCCCCCCATCTAGTTAACACATCCATCACTTCACATGTTTATCTTTTTTTTTTTTTTTGGTGAGAACATTTAAGTTCTACTCTCATAGCAAATTTCAATTATACAATATAGTGTTATCAGCTATTGTCATCATGTTATTCATTAGATCCTCAGACCTTATTCATCTTACCGCTGTAAGTTTGTACCTTTTACCAACTTCTCCCTATTTCCCCCACCCGCAGCCCCTGGCAGCCACTTTTTTACCTTTTTTTTATGAGTTTGACTTTTTTTTTTAGATTCTACATATAAGTGATACCATGCAGTATTTGTCTTTCTTGTGATAGATACCATAATTGGTTTTCTGTTTATATTTATATGATAACTTATATAATGTAGATTCATAGGCTAACATCCTCTTTTCTCTGATTGCTGACAAATTTCCTTCCCTGTGTGTATAGTGTCAGAAAGTTGGTAAATTCCAAAATCATGATATATGAGTTCAACTGAGACTGTGGGTAGGCTTCCCATAATCATCAATTAACATGCTTTGCTTGACAAGTGAAACTGATGAAAGAGAACATGTTTAGACAAAGATTCTGAAGTGGCAAATGCCCACTGGTCATGTGGACCATGCAGGCAGGTGAGCTCTGTGAGTAGAGGGAGGGGCTGTCCTTAACACCCCATACCACACATGTGGTTTAACTAATGGAGGCTAGATTGATTTCAGAGGTCTAAAGGTTTTTATACTCTGGCTTAAATGTAGATCCATAATATATAGGAAATAGAACTTTTAGAAGTTAAACCAGTGAGGGAAAGCACACAGTTTTCCTTTTTTCCTGGGCTGACCATAGTTTTATGAAAATGAATTTCTAACTGGTTTTTCTTTGCACTGGGCTTCTTGGCAAGAAGTGAAATCTGTATAATGCATTACCTCTGAGCTCTTTTTTTTAAGGTCTCAAGGACAGACATATGGATAATGGTTTAAAAATATAAATATGCTCTTTCCAGTCATAGAAATCTTCAGACCCAAGGGGTGCTTTTCCCGCTTTCCCAAAAATGTAGGGCTATAGACTCATACTCGTAAAGCACCAAAACAAAATACATGGTATCTGACACTAAAAAAAACCAACTGTACTTTTCTTGAGTATTGCAGCCCTGTGATCAGACAGTCAAATGTAGATGCCAACTTGCTGTGCTACCTTCTAGCCCTGTAACTAAGCATTTTTGTTTGGTAAAATTACAGAAGAGATGGTGTTTGGTGAGGTATTTTGTTCTATTTTAGTACCTATAGTTCAGCTGGGAAAATGGCTGTCACTTGGTTTTCTCACATACTTATCCCATTTGTCCATTTCTGTGTGTGTGTGTGTGCATGCGTGTGCATGCACACATGTAGGGAGAAGTACATACTTACAGAGTCATTGTAGAGACAGTTATCCACCCTACCCTACTGTAGACTTGTTCTGAGCTTGAGCCATCTCTTTATTGAGTCCACAAGAGATTTGACACCTTCTGATTTGTGAACATATATATGTTGGCAGTTCAGGATTTATGGAGGCTCTCTTAGGAAAGACCACTGCCAATATATAATTAGTTTGAAAAGCATTTGGTCTAAACAGATCTGCAGCCTTCTTTTACCAAGTGTGCAAATATGAACTAGTTCCATATTATTGGGATAAGTCTTAAGAGACAGTACTGTAAGGACTGTAAATGTAATTTGCATAGTCAAAATTTTCATAAATGGTCTAATTAGTATAGTGATAGATCCTGCATCACATGTCATTCATGAAGATAATGACATTTTTATGAAGTGGAGAATTGTAGAATAATTGCTAAATATTCCTTGATAAAATTAAGTCCATCAAAGGCAATTATTCTTAGTCATCTTTATATTCCCCGTACAGTATCTGGTATTGAATAAGCACTTACTGCATATTGAATGAATAAATGACTTTATGAAACTCATTTCTTAGAAAGATTGTTTGAAATAAAGAGATTAAAATGTTTTCTGGAAATAGACAAAATACATGCACGCTCATGCTTGCTGCTCCACTTTGATTGAGAAGGAAATTGATTTTGTTCTGTATTTTTAGAAACATGGTCACTTTAAAAATTACTCTCTTCATTTAAAAAAATTACACACAATTTTAATGCCCCATTAGTTTCAGTGTGATTTCTAAATAGCAGTCTCTTGGAGTAAAGAAAAAACAAGATCCTTATTAGCTTGCCTGACAGCTATTGTCCAATAGTTTACAGAAATAACATGTAATACCTTTTATCCAGTGTGCACACGTGTGTGCATGTGTGTGTGATGTAGAATGATTCAGTGCCACTGAGTCACTTGGTCTAGATTAATTAAAGCAGGAACAGAAAACTTTCATTTTCCAGTATATTATTTTTCATTTATTGACTTTTCTCTGTACTGATAATTTTGTTTAAGTTACCTAGCAGAAAATGCACATATATGATGCTTAGCTGTGATCCAAATCATAAATAGATCTTATTTAGGAGGCTGTGTGATTCTGTTTGCCTTGTTAGTGATGTAACTAAGAATTCACTATTTAAATTCATCTTGCATACCAATCTTCTTGTTGAATAATATTTCCCAATATGAGAATCATAGAAATTTATTAGTTGGGCTTTGGCCTTAGTACCTTGTTTATAGCTATGCATTTTGAGCTTCTTAATTGGTCCTTTAGTATTCCTTCTCCTCCAGTAATCTTTGAAGTAGGCAAGAGAGGTTCTGAAATCTTTATTGAATGGATGGGTATGGAATCATAGATCATAGCAGTGGACCACAAAGTCTTCCTTCCCCCACCAGTTTTTAATTCCTTTGTGGAGAGTAGAGATACATGGTGGAAGGGAACATTTTAGAGTATTACAACTGAATTAGCTATGGCTAGAAGAAATCAAACAAAGAGAATTTAGGAACAAATGGTAGCACGCCACCGGGCTGATACTGTATCTGAGATGCTCCGTTCAAAACGAAGCATGCTTATTCTTATATTGCCATAATGATTAACTGTTTTTAAAAGTACCCCCATTCATACCCATACCATTTAGGTTACAATTCTGTATTAAACTCAAAGTTCCCAGTTGCTTTTTAAAAACTAATTGTGGCTAAATGTTAAGACTTTCTCAAATGTACAGGGTTTGAATTTTGGAGCTGGCAGGGAACCTATGGCTCAGACAGTTGAGTGACTTCTCCAATTTTGTACCAGAGACAAGTCTAGGGTTTTGGTTTTCTGATTACCTGAATAGTGCTTTTTCCACCACTCTGTTGTAGACAGCCATTTTTTAAAAAAAAAATTTGTGATCCTAGAGCATTTGATCCGAGGATAATTCTTTTAATTTGATGTGTAATCCAAGACCATTTAAAATTTTTGATATAAACTGTGGCCTGTGGGCCAAATCCAGCCTCCCACCTGTTTTTATACATCAAGTTTTATTGGAACATAGTCACACCCATTTGTTTATGTGCTGTCTGTGGTGTTACAATGGCAGAATGAGTAGTTACAACAGAGATTGTAGGACCTGCAAAGCCAAAGATATTTATTATCTGGACATTTAGAGAAGTTTTCTAGCCCTTAGTGTAAGGTCAGGATGAATAAATTAGCTTTAAAAAATAACACTATCAATTTGCAATAAATTGGGAATAAAATATGCTCTCTGAAAAAGCTAAAGGGGTGAGCATGTTGTTGAGAAATATGAATGATCTGTCATAAAAGACTACAAAGCCTACCTGCATTAAAGATAAAATAGAACCAGGTTTCTAGGGAATCTCTATGCTCTGGAGATTCTAGTTGCCAGAATGAAACCTGTGACTTAAACAGAGCTGACTCAAGATGGAAATGTCCCAGACTGTCACTTATGTTGTGCTAACCCTGATGGAACTTGAACACTCACCAAATGTCCTTCTTGGCAGGTGGAGTGGATCCAACAACAAGTGGTAAAAAAACGGACCAAGAGGGATTATGACTTGAGCCGCGCCCAGTCCACTTACTTCAATGATCCCAAGTGGCCAAGCATGTGGTATATGGTGAGTTTGCCTGGCCTGGGGCCATGGCGTTCTGTTCTGTGTTGTGCAGTGATTGTCTGTTAGGACTGGGAGGACACAGAAACAGTGACCAGGGACTTTTTCCTGTTTCAAGATGGAGATTGATGGCCTGTGATGTTTTCTGGATCTTTTTTGAACTTAGCTCTCTGGTTCTAAGGAGGAAGAAGGGAGTTTTGATTCTGAAGCTATTTCTGTTTGAGATCTTGCTCTGTGTAGTAGCTTGGTAAGTTTGGGCGAGAAGATAGAAAAATATACTACGGGCAGACACCCTGAGACCTAGCAATAGTTGTGTTCAGCTCTGGTACTCAGCTACCCCACCCTGAAACCAGCCTGGTTAATGGTACTAGGTCTTGGAAATCACTGAAATGACTTTGCAAGTAGGTAACAGATTCCTGACTTTAGTTGTCTAAATGTACCTTCTCACTTTGGGTAACAATTTTTAAAACTAGACTAGGAAAAAAGCAATTGAAAAGTACTTGACTTGTAGCTAGTTCATTGGTTCAAGCAAAAACTTTCAGTGAGGGAAATTTAACATATTGGGAAGAGTGATCTAGAAATTTACTTGATGTTGCCTCCTTTGAAAATATATTGACACTTCTCTAGTCTTAGGATTTTATATTCATGATACCTGAGAAATTGATTAGAATATGTTACTTATTCTTAATCATGAAATTCATATGTTACCAATTTGCTCTATAATCTGCAAAAGACCTTAACTTTTCTCTTTTTTGAAAATCTTTATTGCAAATTGTTACCAGAGTTATCTCCTCCAGTCTATCTTGTTTTTTGCACTCCCTGACCCTGCTTCTCTACAAATCCATTGCATTCCACATACTTGTCTGATGCTTTTCTGCCTCCCTGCATTTCATTCCTTCTGCCCAGAGTGGTCTTTTGCCCTTCCCCACATCCTCGGTTCAGGATTGTCCGTCCCTCAGACCCCACACCCAAGACTGACTATTTCATGTCTCCCATGTCCTCACGTGTCCGTGTTTGTTCTTCCTCTGCTCTCCTGGGCCCTCTATCTCTGCCACTCCTGGCATCCTTCCCTTGGCACTTTGTTTCATAGTTGTTGTATTTTTAAATCTGCTCTGGTACTTTGGGCAGGGGGTCACTTACATCCTCCCATCTGAGAATCTAACCTAGCACCTAGCAACACTAGGAATTTGTGTTTATTTGGACATGGGCGAATGTAGCTGGTGTTTCTCCCAGTTTCCCTTTTCTTAGTCTTACCTGGAAGTGGAAGGTTGTGGAAAGATTTTGGACCCCAAACAGAATTTTACACAGAAAACTCTTTCATGTATAAGGGGAAAAAAAGGAGCCATAAAGCTAAGTTCAAAGGGAGGTGGGACTCTAAACAGCATTTGACTAGAAATCACCTGAGGGGACAGTAAGACATTTGACAGCTTATTAGCTCCAAGACCAAGAAAGAGTGAACCACAAGGGAAGGCATTAGAGGGAGTGTGGGCAGGAGCTAAGGAGCTTTGTCTGTGCTGACAAGATGATAAGGATGTAATGGGATTAAGAGATAGGATGCAAGTAAAATCCCTCTACACCCCTGCTTATAAGGCTGGAGGGAGTGAGACCCTCTTTGCCTTATGTTTCTTTTTGCAAGAAAGAACCAAATTGCCGTCTGCACATGTCCCACTAGACAGTGGAAGTGTACAGCAGCTTTCCCCTACCCTCTCACCACTCCAGCAGGGCAGGTTGGGCTGTCGTAGGAGCCATGGCCAAGGTGATGCGAAAGGTTTCAGTGCTTATAGAGTGAGATACCCTCACTCCCAGGAACCACTGCCATTTCTTTGGAAATTCTCTTTTGATGTAAGGAAAGGTTGAGAGGGAAGAGCTTTTGTTTGGCCATTTAAAATATTGGATATTTTTCAACACATATTTGATGGTAATAATTCAAATAGGTAACATTCGTCGAGCACTTGGCACATGCCAGGCAATGTGCTCATACTTTATTTGTGCTAATATTTTTCTAATGTAGTGTGAACAAAAGTGTGCATTAATATTGGCCCCATGTTATAAGAGTGAGAAGTCTGAGGCTCATCAAATTTAGGCCATTTGCCTAAGATCACCCAGCCTGAGAATGGTGGAGCAGAGATGCCAAACCAGGCAGATTGATGGGAGTCCAGGGGATTAAAGTGGCATTCTATCCCCATCCTTCTACTATTTACAAGCACCGTCATAAGGAAGACACTACTCCAGCCCTCCAGGAACTTCTAATCTATCCATGGAGAAATAGCTGAAATACAAGGCAGAATGGTGGGTGCCCTGTAGGATGGGCAAAGTATCTTGGGGACAACCAAAATACTTCAAAACTTCCTATTACATACATACTGTTCCCTTAATGAAAGGGGTGGGAAATAGGTTACACACCATATGTTTATCTGTCAGGAATGGTGACAGAATAGGAGTCAGAACTTCAAATCTGCAAACATGGATTCAAATCCCCATTATTTCACTTACTACGCCCACGATTGCATCAGTTAAACTCTCGTCAGCTGTAAAATAAGAGTATCTAGCTCTTACGTATGAGTTAGCTATTGCTGCATAATAAATTACAGAGCTTAGTTTTTAAGACAGTGATCTTCTGGGTTCTGTGGGTCAGGCATTCAGACAGGGCCCAGTGGTGACTTCTCTGTTCTGTGATGTCTGGGGCTTCAGCTGGAAGACTCAAAGGTATGACTAGAGCTGGAGGGTCCACTTCTAAGGTGGCCTAGTCACGTGGCTGGTTCCTCTCCATGTGGGCCTCACTGTGGGGCTGCTGGAGTGTCCACTTGGCTCCATGGCTCCGTCTTCCCCCAGCGCAAGTGATTCAAGAGGTTGTGTCAAGAAGCGGTGACGTCTTTTATGATCTAAGCTCAGAAGTCGCAGTTACTTCTGTAATCTTCTCTTGGCCACATGTATGAACTCTGATTCAGTGTGTGAGGGAACTACATAAGCATGTGTGTACTACTAGGAGGGAAGGATGGTTGGGAAGCTTGTTACCATAATGAAATGAAATACTGCACAGGAAGCCTTTAGCACACTGCCTGACACTAGAAAACTCTCAGTAAATTATAATTGTTATTCTTCTTCTCTTTTTAATTACAATACATGCTGTTTTCTTTTTATCTGTTTTAATTGCTACTAGTTGAAGGGGGGTGTGACCACATGTGCAGTGGGCATCCTTCAGAGCGCTCTGGTGACATGTCAGTGACACAGCTGGGGAAGGTGCTGATTTCCTTCTTCCTTTTTCTGAGCCCTTGGCCCTGCTGCAGTGTTTCTGAGGGCTGCTTGGTGAGCCTCCATAGGGTCCTACCCTCAGCTCGTTAGCCTAGGCCTGGTCCTGTCAGTCTATATTTATCGCAGGAGAACAGAGATTAAAGAATGGCATGAAGTGTGCCTGAGTGTCTCTTTTAATTAATTTAAAAGCTTTGCCCCTGTCACTCCTCCCCTTGGAAACCGGTATGTGAAACCATTATGTCTAGCCTTGAGGCTTGGGCAGTATATTCAAGGAAAGGTATATATACAAGAGTTTGTTATGGAGATGACGGCTGTCTAATTACTCCTCTGACCTGAAACACTGTGCTCAGGCTTCCAGGAGTTGGGAGGGTCGAGGCGTAGAAACAGAGCTCGCTTCTCATTGCACTGACAGACGCCAGCATCTCCTCTTTGTCAGCATGGTGGCAAGCACTGAGGATTTAGGAAAACATGATTCATGCTTCCTAAGATCAGTAACGCAGGAGAGGAATACATAAGCGCCAATGAAAGTTTGCTGGGCCAGCAACTCCTCCCTAAACGTTTCTCCGAGATCATGTGCATACACCCAGCTCCATGGGCTTTGGGTTGTAATTTTTGCTTGTAGATTTGCTTCTTCCATTAAAATGTCCTGAGTAGTTTTTTTTGGTTTTGTTTGGTTTTTACATCTTTATTGGAGTGTAATTGCTTTACAATGGTGTGTTAGTTTCTGCTTTATAACAAAGTGAATCAGCTATACATATACATATGTTCCCATATCTCTTCCCTCTTGCGTCTCCCTCCCTCCCACCCTCCCTATCCCACCCCTCTAGGTGGTCACAAAGCACCGAGCTGATCTCCCTGTGCTATGCGGCTGCTTCCCACTAGCTATCTATTTTACGTTTGGTAGTAGTTTTTAATGGATATCCAAGCTTGGGTCCCACTATCAGAGATTGCTATTTTTGGTATAGAGGAGGGCTCAGGCAGTAGGATTTCATCAGAATTCCCTGGTGATTCTAGTATGCAGCCAGGAGTCCTGAGTTATTCACTGCCCGTGTCTGTGGTAAATGCTCAATAAATGCTAATCAAATAATAGATGAGTAAACTGGACATCTATGATCATGTAGAGAAAATAATTGCTCACGTTTATTGAGTCTTTGTCAAACATTTTGCCAGACTTTCACATGTATATTATCTTATTGCCAGTGTTCCAGTGAGCTGGGAACTATTATGGTCTTCATTTTACACGGAGGAATAAAGCAGAGACAAGTTAAGTAACTTGCCCAAAGTCACACTCTTTACCAGGGGCAGATCCTGGTGTTCAAATCCAGTCACTCTGACTCCAGAGGCTAGACTTCCAACTTCTGAGTCCCTGGACCTCATGCTAGCTGGCATCAGAATCACCTGGAGGGATTGCTGCCCACCCCTCTCACGCCCCCCAGCGGAGATTTGGGAATTTTCATTTCTAACAAGTTCCCAGTTGAGCTGATGCTGTTTGACTCTCAGGACTACTTTGAGATCTCCGTGCTCTATCATATTTTCAACAGGAGGTTTATGTGAACACAGCTGGCCTCCATCTTCCCATTATCAGTTGGAGGAAGAAGAGCTTTTTAAAAACTTATGAGACACTTTAAAGTGCACTTGGTTGATTTAATTTGTTCCTCTTGATCTTATACCTTTTTCTTACAAAATTTTCTATTTGAGAAGCTGGCAGCTTTAATATAAGAAGATATTTTCACTGTACTTGCACTGATTGAAAAATATCCTTGGCTTATATAGTCTTTCAAGATGTTCCACAGGCAAAGGATATCTGATAGGAAAGGTTGTGAAGATTTGGCCAAGTCTTTGGGAACTCAGTGTAATAGACATGGTTTTAATGTACCCAGCTGGTATAATGGACAATTTTGACCTCCTGAACAAAATTCAGTTTGACTCTAGAGATAGCAAGGCTAAGTAAGATACCGCCTCAAGGGTCTGGGAATGCCAATTGAGCAAATTCAGGGAGTTAAATTTTTTTTAATTGTTACAAAATATTTAAGACATACAAAAATTTGAAAGAATACCACAAATGCAGGTCCACCCACCCCCAATCTAAGGAATAGAACGTTATGCATACAGTTGAAGCCCCGTGTGAATCCTGTCCTAATAGTGTCCCTTCATCCCTTACAGAGTTATGGCAGATGCTGCATTTGAAATAGAGGGGGG